>NC_091451.1:3299076-3947392 GCF_964237555.1 Oryctolagus cuniculus
TATTTCTGCATTGACTGGTACTTGCAGTAAGAAAGAAGAAAAGTGGAGGGGGTCCGGAAGCTACATGCTATGTAAGCAAAAAATTTTCAGAGAGTATTTAGCAAAGCAGAACATTTCATATATGAAGTGACTAGGATGGATTATAAGTAAATCCAGAATCTTTTGCACAGTATATCAGATTCTGTACAATCATGAACATTATGGCAATATTTAAAAGTGCTTTTATCCTCTATGTGTGTATAAATAAATTCTGATAGGTTATTTGGCATTAATAAATTCTACAGAATTACTTCATCAATTTCTTTTTGTTATAAGAAATGTCACTATCAGTTTTATGGAACAGGGAATAAATACTTGCTGTAATGGAAAAGAAAATTTATTCATCAAAGTTAAAAGTATTCAGAAATTGTTTGGTGAAATATTGCCAATTCTTAAATGGTTGCATTTAGATGACAATAATACACCTTCAAGTTTTTTCATGTATGAACTTATTTTTTCCTTATAACCCCAATTCTTTTGGTGTATTGGGAAGAAAAATGAGTTCTATACAGGCCCAAATGTAAGTTGTTATAAAACTTAAGTTGTTAAGTTGTTAAGTTTTGAAAATACTTAACTTTCCTGTTTTAAATATTCAAATCTTATTACTAGAAATAAGTTTATTTGTTTTCTAATTAATGCCTTTCCTACAATGTTGCAAATCTCTATCTTCCTTTGTAGTTTCTCTTAAAACTTCAACTCTGCCACTGGAATTTACAGCTGGGTATAATGCTGAAGAATTGAAACTATCTTGTTTACACTTTTTAGGATTGAATATGGCAGCTTTACCTGAAACAAGGTAGGTAGCATACATTGATTATATGATTCTTGGAAAAGCATATATTTATATAAAGCAGCAGGTATGTTAGTCATGTTAAAGTGAATTATGCTTATAAGTTTAAAAGAAGTCAATAAAAGCTGATAAGAGCCACAGACTTTCAGAATTAAAAGCTCTTAGAATTTTTGCAATATAACAATGTTGTTTATGAAAAGTTGCACATTAATTTTGATGTAAGACAAACTATTTCAGTATAAAGTCAATGGTGAGAAAAATGAGAAATTTTAGATCAGAGTTCTTGGTGTCAATTTGCATTTTAAAGCATACTGACTAGTATATTTCTTTTTTTGTTTCAATACTAATAAAGACAGGAAAGCAGTCACACACACACAAATACACATGGAGAGAGAAAGAGAGAGAGAGAGAAACAGGTTCACTCCCTCAAATGGCTGCAACAGCTAGAGCTGGTCCTGGCTAAAACCAGAAATCAGGAAGTTAATCCAGTTCTTTCACCTGGGTGGAAGGAGCTCAAGTACTTCAACAATCTTCTGCCTTCCCAGGTGCATTGGCAGGAAGCTGGATCAGAAGTGAGTACTCAAACTGGCACTATGACATGAGATGCTGGCATGGAAAGTAGTGGCTTTACCTGCTGTACCACAACACCAACCCCACTACCAGATTTTTTTTATAAAAAAAGATTTATTCTATTTATTTATTTGAAAAGCAGAATAACAAGGAGGGAGGGAGGGAGGGAGGGAGAGATCAATCATCCATCCTTTGGTTCATTCTCCCAAATGGCTACAACAGCAAGAGTTGTTTTAGGCTGAAGGCAGGAACAAGAACTACATGGTCTAGTTCACCCAGAGAGGTAAGAGGGGCCCAAGTATTGAGTCATCTTCCACTGATTTTCCAGGCACATTGGCAGGTAGGTATAATGGAAGTGGAGAACCTGGGTCTCACAGGTGGTGGCTCACCACAATGCCACAGCACCTGCCTCACTTTTTAGGGATTTATTTATTTGAAATTAGTGACAAAGAAGACATGGAGTGAGTACTAACAGATTCTTAACCAATTGTAAGGTTCAATTAGAGAAAATTCTTTGCTGCTTATGTCTGGCTTTGTGGCTCAACTTTAAAGCCATAGCCTGTGGTACTGGCATCTCATATAAATGCCAGTTCAAGGTACAGCAGCTCCACTTCTAATTTAACTCTTGCTACTGTGGCCAGGAAAATTAATGGAACATGGCCTAGGTACCTGTGTCCCTGCCACCTACATGGGAGATCCAGATGGAGCTCTAGGTTCCTGGCTTTGGCCTGGCTGAGATGAGGCCATTGCAGCAATTTGGGAAATTGACCAGTGGAAGGATGACCTCTTGATCTCTCTCTCTTTCTCACTCTCTCTCTTTTTTGAATAAATTTAATCTTTAAAAAATAAAAAGGCTCATATATAATAAAATTGTATACAAGTTGTTCACTTTATATAAAAAAGTAAAAAATTACTAAAAATAAATAAAAACCTCATTATTTTATGAAAAACAATGCAAATTAATACCAGCATATTAGACAGTGTCACTTTAAACTGCCTCTGATACCTTTATACCAGAATATCCTACACAAAATTTAATTTGTTAATGTTACTTTAGTAATTTTATTTATTGCATTTCATTAACCCACATTTCCAAATAAATTCATTCAGTTTATCAGAGAATAATCAAATATAAATTAAAGAAGCACTAACTAAAATATGACACTGGAAAATATGTTACAGTACTATTGCTTAACTATTATATTTTGACAAATTTTCTTTCATTATTTATTATTATTTTTTCATTATTATTAAGATTATTTAAGTACCTGCTCTCATGATGTCTCTACTTGTATAGTTTTACATGAGCAGACATGTATAACTTGCATTAAAACAAAGATGTGTAGAAATTTAACCATTTTAACCAGGTATATATTGGCTAGAAGTATGAGTTTCATGTCTAGAGTTATTAAGAAATGAGGGCTGCACCAAAATCAGCTTTGCATCCCCTTGTAATGCATTGTCACCATATGCTGAAAAATTGTATGGTACACATTTATACAAGTTCTTTTGTATTAGTAGCAGAAACAGTTCAAATGTGTATATACATAAGAATATGAACTTTGATTTAAATGTTGACTGATACCTTAAAATACCTCTTGGGAACCTGAGAGATCCTTGAAGTCTTTCTTGAGTACAACTGATTTATGCAATCCTCATTTTACATATGAAGTTACTAAGATACAACAAAGTAAAGTGAGTTGTTGAAGGTTGTGCAGATAATTGTAGCAGGGACAATTCTATGTAGAGTTAAGTATTCTGATATATGTAGGCCAATTTTCTTTCAATATAGTACTCTTCCTAGAGTTAAAGATTATAATTTGTAGAAAATTAAATTGGAAAGCTTGTATTTGCTATTTTGTTATAATGAATAATTTTTGTATATTTAATCATGATCTGCTTGAATTTTAGTCAGAATAGTTTTATAGTATGTTTGCTACTTACTTGAAATAAATAACAAATAACTATATTTCCCCCAGTTGGTGACAATGGCCACCTGGGCCAAACTATAGCCAGGAGCCAGGAGCTACTTGGGCATCCCCCATGAGGGTGGCATGGGCCTATGCACTTGGGCCTTCATCCACTGTTTTTCCTGGCATATTAACATGGAGCTGGATCAGAAGTGGATCAGCTGGGAATTGAACCGGTACCCCCCATATGGGATGCCAGAACTGAAGGTGGTGGCTTTACTCAGCACACCACAGCATTCTTAATGTTTTAAGTGATGATATTTTAAAGACTTTTTTCCTTGTTTTATCAAAAACGATACTTTTTTCCCTACTGACCACAGTATTACCATTTTAATCAGTATATTATGCACAACTTCTCAACAGCATCATTTCCTAATGAATTCTAATGTATTAAGGTCTTTCTAAAGTGAAAAAATAGGATTTCTTCCAAACTGCATAGATAAGAATTATGATCAGGGCCGGCGCCGTGGCTCACTAGGCTAATCCTCCGCCTTGCGGCGCTGGCACACCAGGTTCTAGTCCCGGTCGGGGCGCCGGATTCTATCCCGGTTGCCCCTCTTCCAGGCCAGCTCTCTGCCGTGGCCAGGGAGTGCAGTAGAGGATGGCCCAAGTGCTTGGGTCCTGCACCCCATGGGAGACCAGGAGAAGCACCTGGCTCCTGCCTTTAGATCAGCGCAGTGCGCTGGCCGCAGTGCGCTGGCCGCGGCGGCCATTGGAGGGTGAACCAACGGCAAAGGAAGACCTTTCCCTCTGTCTCTCTCTCTCTCTCTCTCTCACTGTCCACTCTGTCAAAAAAATAATAATAAAAAATAAAAAGAAGAATTATGATCAGAATTGAAGACAGTGCTTTGTCACTCTTTTTAAATATTTGTCAAACAAATTTATAAGAAATCTAAACTATAGCATAGTTTTTGAAAATTGAAGACATTTAATGATAAAATTAATATCTGTTTCAATTACTTTACTAAATCTCATAGAAAGTACTGGATTTCTATGATCTTTAAAGTATGAATTAATTTGTCTACAATGAAGTGGAGATTTTCTTAAGTTTTTTTGACAGTCTCAAAGAAAAACCTTTTCCAAATAATCAGATATTCCTCCTTGTAAATTTTAGAACCCATTAGGCATTCTACACAATTTCTATTTAATATTACAACTCTTTAAAACAAATGAGATATTGTAAATATTGTTTAAAAATAGTATTTCAGGAGCCAGCACTCTGGTTTAGTTGGTTAAGCCACATCCAGTGACACCAGCATCTCATATGTGTTCCAGTTCCTAAACTAGATGCTAACTTCTAATCCACATTCCTGCAAATGTGCCCGAGAAATCAGTAAATGATGGCTTAAGTGCTGGAGCCCCTGCTGCCCATGTTGGAGACCCAGAAGAAGCTCCTAACTCTTGGCTTCAGCTTGGCCTAACCCTGGCTTTTGTACCCATGTTGGGAGTGTACCAGCAGATAGAGAGTCTCTCTACGTGTGTCTCACCATCTGTAACACGGCCTTTCAAATAGATAAATAGATAAATAAGTAAATAAACAAACAAAAACAAAAATAATATTAGTAAGTTTTTTAATGACATATTAAGTTTTACACATTCCAGCATGACAGAAAAATTATACCATATCAAAATGGGCCAGATATTAGCTATTTGGAAGAGGAGGAAGGAGATATCTTTTTGAAAGAATTAATAAATATTGAACCAAATTATTCAGAAGCTGTGCTTTCTTTTTTTTTCTGCTTTCTTTCCCTCCTCTTCTTCACCCCACCTCAATGTTTGCTGCTTGACACCTTTTTATTCATATTGGAAGAAGAAATGGGAAAAAAGTCTAAGCAGAAAATACTGTGAAAAAGGAATTCATGCATAAAAAAATCACACTTCAGCAGGTATTAGGGAATTCACATGATGGCATATTCCTGTGTGAGAGACAGGCTGTGTGTTCTTCACACACTTAATGATTCCCATTTCATATGGACCAGAGGCTGACTCTACTCCATTCTTACATATGCAATAATCCTATTTCTAATAAAGTCACACTCTGAAGTACTAGGGGTTAGGATCCTAACTTAAGGGTTTGGGAGGGATCAGCTCAATCCCTGAAACAAAGGGTTGAAATGCTGAAAATAAATAGACCTTGAAAAGATTGAGAGAAGCCAATCACAAAAATTACATGCTATACAATTACATTCATAAGAAATTTCCAGAAGACACAAACCTGTAGACATGGAAAATGGATCCAAAGTTGTTTAGCGATAATAAAAAGCATGGAGATAAATAAGAAATTGAGGAGCCAGCACTGTGGCACGGTGGGTTAATACCCTGACTTGAAGTGCCAACATCCCACATGGACACCGGTTCTAATCCCAGCTGCTCCTCTTCCAATCCAGCTCTCTGCTATGCCCTGAGAAAGCAGTAGAAGATGGCCCAAGTCCTTGGGCCCCTGCAGCCACATGGGAGACCCAGAAGAAGCTCCTGGCTCCTGGCTTCGGATCAGCACAGCTCTGGCCATTGTGGCCATCTTGGGAGTGAACCAGCAGATGGAAGACCTCTCTCTATGTCTCTACATCTCTCTGTAACTCTTTCAAATAAATCTTAAAAAAATAAGAAATTGATGGTTAAAGAGATGCTATTTCTCTTTTGGATGATGAAAATCTTCAAATATTGACTGCAGTTATGGTTGTGTAATCCTTTAATTATTCCCCAAGCCAGTGAATTTTATACTTCAAGTGTCTGACTTGTATGGAATGTGAAATATATATCTATAAAATTATTTTTAAACTCCAACGTTTGTGCTATAAAAAATATAAGAGACCAGAGACTGAAAAACAAGTGCAGACCTTTAGGGTTTTGAATTTTCTATTTTTTAACATTTATTTTCATTTTGTTCAAAAGGGAGAGACAGAAAGACAGATTGAGAGAGCACTTCCATCCACTGGCTTTCTCCCCCGCATGTCCAAAACAATGAAGACTGACCTGCCACATTGATGCCAATGACTCCAGTACTTGAGACATCACCTACTGCCTCCCAGGGTGCATATTAGCTGGAAACTGGGGTCAGAAAGAGAGCCAGGTCTAAAACCAGGCTCTCCAATGCAGGTGCAGGCATTAGAGTGCTGTGCCTAATGACTGTTCTTCCTAGTCAAATTTCAGATCCTGGCCATGCAACCTTTTCTGACCTTGAGTGAATAGCTTCACTCCTTCATTTGAAGGGTAGAAAGAGGAGAGGGAATAATCGTGTTATAACTCAGGTAGTCCCAGGCTACACTGAAAGGGTACCCTGAAATGTGTTGCCTATTTAATTTAGTTCATATAAGCACACCCATTTCTAGAATACTCTCAGGTATATATACAATTTTGAGTTAAAAAAAAACTTATCCAGGAGATAAGTGTTTCTTATATTGCAAGTGGATATTTATTCAATTTTTAACTTTTAAAAATTTTGTTATTTATTTAAGGTGAATAAATTTCATATATTTCATATATACAGATTCAGGAGCAAAGTGATACTCCCTAACATACCTTCCCTTCAACCTATGCCCCCACCATCACTCCTCCTTCTTTTCTTATTCTTTCTTTAATTTTTACAATGACATAGTTTCAGTTTACTTTTAATCATAAGATTAACCCTCTACAAAATAAAGAATTCAACAAAAAGAAAAAAATGATGCTAGGATAATTCAATCTCCATACGCATAAGTATGAAACAAAGCATCTTCCTTGCTATGTAACATAAATCTTCCTTGTAACATAATGATAGGTTTCTGATAGCACAATGTTTTTATGTTATTACAATATTGTTTCATGACATCACAAGTTTTTAAACTTGCTTGATATGACATCACAATTGGGTTATGATGTCATAGTGCGATGTTATTTCATAAATAAGTATACTTACTGTGTTAGGATTATGATATGACAATGGTGGTTTATCACATCCTGATTGATTATGGTATCGCAAAGGTTTTTCCATCAAAATTGATGACATAACGGTTGTAGCTTTATGACACTGCAATGGATTTTTATGCCACTGCACTAGATTTTTGACTTAAATATTATTTTTATGGTGGCACAATTCATTGTAAAGTCATAATGATGGTTCATGAAATCACAATTGATTAAGCAATGGTATTATGACATTCACAATTGATTATGACATCATATTGTTAGGTTTATAACAATGGAGTTTTATCCCATCCCAGTAGATTATGACATCACAAAGATTTTTACCACAATTATTATATGATGATATAACTCTATAAAAGCACAGTGGCTCATTATATCATTACAATATTGGTTTATGACATCGCAATTGTTTTATGGCAACAAAGTTAGTTACAATGCCATAATTGTGGTTTATGACATCCCAATTATTATGAAACAACAATGTTAGCTTATGACTTCAAAATATGGTTATGACATCACAATCAATTATATCATAATTGCTATTGTAAATTGAGCTGAAATGAACATGGGAAGACACCTAACTCTTCAAAATGCTGGTTTCATGTCCCATGAATAAATATACAAGAGTGAGGTAGTTGAGTCATATAGTAGGTCTATATTCACCTTTCTGAGTTAGTTCCAAACCATAGTATGTAGTGGCTTAACCAGTTTCCATTCCTACCAAATGTTCTCTAGTAATTTGATGGTATTGAATCATAAATTTAGGTCTATGATTCACTTTGAGTGGATTTTTGTGTAAGGTGTAAGGCAGAGGTCTTGCTTCATACTTCTGCATGTGGAGAACCAATTTTCCCAGCACCATTTGTTGAAGAAACTGTCTTGGCTCCAGGAGTTGATTTTTGACACTTTCTCAAAGATACACTGATTGTAGATGTGGAGTTGATTTATCTCTGTGTTTTCAATTCTGCTCCATTGGTCTACATGGCTCTTTGTGTGGCAGGCTCTTTTATTTTTTATTATAACTTCCCTGTAATGTCTTAGGTCTTGTATTGTGATGCCTCCAGCTTTGTTTTTGTTTTTTAAGATGGCTTTATCTATTCAAGATCTCATGGGTTTCCATATTAATTTTAGCATCAGTTTTCTATAGAAATTGTGAGAATAATGTTGTTGGTATTTTGATTGGGATTGTATTGAGTCTATAAGTTGCTTTCAGTAGTATGGACATTTTGAAGATGTTGATTCTTCCAATACATGAACATGGAAAATTTTCCATTTTTTATGTCTTCTAATTCTTTCTTTAATGTTTTATAATTTTCACCAGAGATCCTTGATGTCCTTGATTAAATTTATTCCAAGGTTTTTAAGTTTTTTGTAGCTACTGCGAATGCAATTGATCTTAGAAATTCTTTCTCAGCTATAGCATTGTCTGTGTATACAGAGGCTATTGATTTTTGTGTGTTGATTTAATATCCAGTTACTTTACCAAACTCTTTTTAAGAGTTCCAATAGTTACTTCGTGGAGTCTTTTGGGTTCCCTATATATGGAATCATGTCATCAGCAAATAGGGATAGTTTAACTTCTTTTCCTCTTTATATACCTGTGATTTCTTTTATTCCTGCCTGGTAGCTATAGCTAAAACTTCCAGGACTATATTACATAGCAATGGTGAGAGTTGGTGTCCTTTTCTGGTTCCAGATCTTAATAGGAATCCCTCAATTTTCCCCAATTCAGTAGGATTCTTGCTGTGGGTTAGTTATTACTTTATGTTGAGGAATGTTCCTTCTATACTAAATTTGCTTAAGGTTTTCCTCATAAAAGTGTGTTTAATTTTGTCAAAAGCTTTCTTTACATCCATTATCATAATCCTTTGGGTTTTGGTCTTTAGTTTGTGGTTTACCACATTTTTTGATTTTCAGATGTTGAATCATCCTGCCTACCATGGATAAATCCCATTTGGGCCAAAGTAAATGATAATTCTGATGTGTTGTTGAATTGATTTGCTAGTATTTTGTTGAGGACTTTTACATCTTTTTTTAATCAGAGATATTGGTCTATAGTTTTCTTTCTCTGTCATGTCTTTTTCTGGCTCAGATATTAAGGCGATGCAGGCTTCATTGAAGGAGTTTGGGAGGATTCCCTCTTTTCAATTATTCTGAATAGGTTGAGAAGAATTAGGATTAGTTCTTCTTTAAATGTCTGGTAGATTTCAGCAGTGAAGCTGTTGAGACATGGACTTTTTTGGTTGGAGGGTCTTTATTACTCAATCAACCTCCAATTGTGTTATTGGTCAGTTTAGATGTTCCTTGAACTCATGGTTCAATTTAGGTGGGCTGTTTGTGTCCAGGAAATGATCCATTTCTTCTAGGTTTTCTGATTTGTTGGCATGCAATTCTTTATAGGAATTCCTGATCATTCCTTTTATTTTTGTGGTATCTGTAGTCACATTTCCTTTTTCATCTCTGGTTTTGTTGATCTGGGTCTTCTCTATCTTTTTTTGGTCAGTTAGGTCAATTATGTGTCTATTTTGCTTATTTTTTCAAAAACCCATCTCTTCATTTCATTGATTTTTTGCATTTGTGTTTCAATTTTGATTATTTATTCTTTAATTTTAATTATTTCTCTCCTACTATTTGGGGTTTAGTTTGTTTTTTTTTTTCAAGGTCCTGGAAATTCATTGACAGCTCACTTATTTATAAGGTGACTTTCCACTTTCTAGATGTATGCATTAATTGTTATAAATTTTATAATTGTATTATATTAATTATATTGATTATATTACAATTATATTAATTATATTATATATGTATAATTATGTATGCAATTATATAAATAATAATTTTATTATAATTAATTATATATAATTACATAAGTATACATAATTATATATATTATATATTATATATTTATAATTTATAATTAATTATATATAATTATATATGATATATTTATATAATATATAATACAATATAATATAAGAAATATATTTTATATATACAATATATAAGTATAATATATATACAATATATTATTTTTTTTTTAACTTTTATTTAATGAATATACATTTCCAAAGTACGAATAATGGATTACTATGGCTTCCCCCCCATACCGTCCCTCCCACCCACAACCCGCCCCTTTCCCACTCCCTCTCCCCTTCCATTCACATCAAGATTCATTTTCGATTATCTTAATATACAGAAGATCAGCTTAGTATACATTAAGTAAGGATTTCAACAGTTTGCTCCCACACAGAAACATAAAGTGAAAAATAATAGATGATTTTTTTTAATGATGATGAAATCAGATCAGACCTATTGTCATGTTTAATCCCAGTGAGAGTCAAGTTGGGAGTTGATAGTTTCTTTTCTTTTCTTTTCTTTTCTTTTTTTTTTTTTTTACAGAGGATCAGTTTAGTATGCATTAAGTAAAGATTTCAACAGTTTGCACCCCCATAGAAACACAAAGTGAAATATATTATTTGAGTACTCGTTATAGCATTAAATCTCAATGCACAGCACATTAAGGACAGAGATCCTACATGAGGAGTAAGTGCACAGTGACTCCTGTTGTTGACTTTACCAATTGACACTCCTGTCTATGGCATCAGTAATCTCCCTATGCTCCAGTCATGAGTTTCCAAGGCTATGGAAGCCCTCTGAGTTCTCCGACTCTTATCTTGTTTAGACAAGGTCATAGTCAAAGTGGAGGTTCTCTCCTCCCTTCAGAGAAAGGTACCTCCTTCTTTGATGACCTGTTCTTTCCACTGGGATCTCACTCGCAGAGATCTTTTGCCAGAGTGTCTTGGCTTTCCATGCCTGAAATACTCTCATGGGCTTTTCAGCCAGATCGGAATGCCTTTAGGGCTGATTCTGAGGCCAGAGTGCTATTTAGGGCATCTGCCATTCTATGAGTCTGCTGAGTATCTCACTTCCCATGTTGGATCACTCTCCCCTTTATTTATTCTATCGGTTAGTGTTAGCAGGTACTAGACTTGCTTATGTGCTCCCTTTGACTCTTAGTCCTTTCATTATGATCAATTGCGAACTGAAATTGATCACTTGGACTAGTGAGATGGCATTGGTACATGCCACCTTGATGGGATTAAATTGGAGTCCCCTGGTATGTTTCTAAGTCTACCATTTGGGGCAAGTCAGCTTGAGCATGTCCCAAATTATATATCTCTTCCCTCTCTTATTCCTACTCTTATGTTTAACAGGTATCACATTTCAGTTAAATTTCAACACTTAAGAATAACTGTGTATTAATTACAGAATTAAATCAGTCATATTAAGTAGAACAGACAAAAAAACTACTAAGAGGGATAATGTATTAAGTTGTTCATTAACAGTCAGGGCTATGCTGATCAAGTCACCGTTTCCCATAGTGTCCCTTTCACTTCAACAAGTTTCCTTTTTGGTGTTCAGTCAGTTGTCACCGATCAGGGAGAACATATGGTATTTGTCCCTTTGGGACTGGCTTATTTCACTCAGCATGATGTGTTCCAGATTCCTCCATTTTGTTGCAAATGACTGGATTTCGTTGTTTCTTACTGCAGTATAGTATTCTAAAGAGTACATATCCCATAATTTCTTTATCCAGTCTACCGTTGATGGGCATTTAGGTTGGTTCCAGGTCTTAGCTATTGTGAATTGTGCTGCAATAAACATTAGGCTGCAGACCGCTTTTTTGTTTGCCAATTTAAATTCCTTTGGGTAAATTCCAAGGAGTGGGATGGCTGGGTCGAACGGTAGGGTTATCTTCAGGTTTCTGAGGAATCTCCAGACTGATTTCCATAGTGGCTTGACCAGTTTGCATTCCCACCAACAGTGGGTTAGTGTCCCTTTTTCCCCACATCCTCGCCAGCATCTGTTGTTGGTAGATTTCTGAATGTGAGCCATTCTAACCGGGGTGAGGTGGAACCTCATTGTGGTTTTGATTTGCATTTCTCTGATTGCTAATGACCTTGAACATTTTTTCATGTGCCTGTTGGCCATTTGGATTTCCTCTTTTGAAAAATGTCTATTGAGGTCCTTGGCCCATCTCTTAATTGGGTTGTTGGTTTTGTTTTTGTGGAGTTTCTTGATCTCTTTGTAGATTCTGGTTATTAACCCTTTATCTGTTGCATAGTTTGCAAATATTTTTTCCCATTCTGTCGGTTGTCTCTTCACTCTCCTGACTGTTTCTTTTGCAGTACAGAAACTTCTCAATTTGATGCAATCCCAAATGTTAATTTTGGCTTTGACTGCCTGTGCCTCCCGGGTCTTTTCCAGAAACTCTTTGCCTGTGCCAATATCTTGAAGGGTTTCTCCAATGTTCTCTAGTAACTTGATGGTGTCAGGTCGTAGATTTAGGTCTTTAATCCATGTTGAGTGGATTTTTGTGTAAGGTGTAAGGTAGGGGTCTTGCTTCATGATTCTGCACGTGGAAATCCAATTTTCCCAGCACCATTTATTGAATAGACTGTCCTTGCTCAAGGAATTAGTTTTAGATCCTTGATAAAATATAAGTTGGCTGTAGATGTTTGGGTTGATTTCTGGTATTTCAATTCTGTTCCATTGGTCTATCCTTCTGTTTCTGTACCAGTACCATGCTGTTTTGATTACAACTGCCCTGTAGTATGTCCTGAAATCTGGTATTGTGATGCCTCCGGCTTTGTTTTTGTTGTACAAGATTGCTTTAGCTATTCGAGGTCTCTTGTGCCTCCATATAAATTTCAGCACCAATTTTTCCAGATCTGAGAAGAAGGTCTTCGGTATCTTGATTGGTATTGCATTGAATCTATAAATTGCTTTTGGGAGAATGGACATTTTGATGATATTGATTCTTCCAATCCATGAGCATGGAAGATTTTTCCATTTCTTGGTATCCTCTTCTATTTCTTTCTTTAAGGTTTTGTAATTTTCATCGTAGAGATCTTTAACGTCCTTGGTTAAGTTTATTCCAAGGTATTTGATTGTTTTTGTAGCTATTGTGAATGGGATTGATCTTAGAATTTCTTCCTCAGCCATGGCATTGTCTGTGTATACAAAGGCTGTTGATTTTTGTGCATTGATTTTATACCCTGCTACTTTGCCAAACTCTTCTATGAGTTCCAATAGTCTCTTGGTAGAGTTCTTTGGGTCCCCTAAATAAAGAATCATGTCATCTGCAAAGAGGGATAGTTTGAGTTCTTCCTTCCCAATTTGTATCCCTTTAATTTCTTTTTCTTGCCTAATAGCTCTGGCTAGAACCTCCAGAACTATATTGAATAGCAGTGGTGAGAGTGGACATCCCTGTCTGGTCCCAGATCTCAGTGGAAATGCTTCCAACTTTTCCCCATTCAATAGGATGTTGGCTGTGGGTTTTTCATAGATTGCTTTGATTGTATTGAGGAATGTTCCTTCCAAACCCAGTTTGCTTAGAGTTTTCATCATGAACGGGTGTTGTATTTTATCAAATGCTTTCTCGGCATCTATTGAGAGAATCATATGGTTTTTCTTCTGCAGTCTGTTAATGTGGTGTATCACATTGATTGTCTTGCGCACATTAAACCATCCCTGCATACCAGGGATAAATCCCACTTGGTCTGGGTGGATGATCTTTCTGATGTGTTGTTGCATTCTATTGGCGAGAATTGTATTGAGGATTTTTGCATCTATGTTCATCAGGGATATTGGTCTGTAATTCTCTTTCAGTGCTGCATCTTTTCCCGGCTTAGGAATTAAGGTGATGCTGGCTTCATAGAAAGAATTTGGGAGGATTCCCTCTTCTTCAATTGTTCTGAATAGTTTGAGAAGAATTGGAGTTAGTTCTTCTTTAAATGTCTGGTAGAATTCAGCAGTGAATCCATCTGGTCCTGGGCTTTTCTTTGTTGGGAGGGCCTTTATTACTGTTTCAATTTCTGTCTCAGTTATGGGTCTGTTTAGGTTTTCGATGTCTTCCTGGTTCAATTTAGGTAGGTTGCATGTGTCCAGGAATCTATCCATTTCTGATAGGTTTCCCTGTTTGCTGGCATACAAGTCCTTGTAGTAATTTCTGATGATTCTTTTTATTTCTGTGGTGTCTGTTGTTACATTTCCTTTTTCATCTCTGATTTTATTGATTTGGGTCTTTTCTCTTCTTTTTTTAGTTAGTTGGGCCAATGGGGTGTCAATTTTGTTTATTTTTTCAAAAAACCAGCTCCTCGTTTGGCTTATTTTTTGTAATGTTTTTCTTGATTCAATCCTGTTGATTTCTTCTCTGATTTTAATTATTTCTCTTCTCCTACTAGATTTGGGTCTGGTTTGCTGTAGGTTTTCTAGATCCTTGAGGTGAATAGAAAGCTCATCTATTTGGTGCCTTTCCAATTTCTTGATGTAGGCACCTATTGATATAAACTTTCCTCTTAACACTGCTTTTGCTGCGTCCCATAAGTTTTGGTATGTTGTGCTGTTATCCTCATTTACTTCCAGAAAGTTTTTGATTTCTCTTTTGATTTCTTCTATGACCCATTGTTCATTCAGGAGCATGTTGTTCAATCTCCATGTGTTTGCGTATGCTCTAGGGATTCCTGAGTTGTTCATTTCCAACTTCATTCCTTTATGGTCTGAGAAGCTGCATGGTATGATTCTAATTCTTTTGAATTTGCTGAGACTTGCTTTATGGCCTAGTATGTGGTCAATCCTAGAGAAGGTTCCATGTACTGCTGAGAAGAATGTATAATCTTTAGCTGTAGGATTGAAAGTTCTGTATATATCTGTTAGATCCATTTGGGCTATAGTGTCGTTTAAATCTACTGTATCCTTGTTGATCTTCTGTCCTATTGATCTGTCTATTTCTGAGAGTGGAGTATTGAAGTCCCCCAGTACTATTGTATTGGGGTCTAAGTCTCCCTTTAAGTCCGTTAACAAATCTTTTAGATAAACCAGTGCCCTGTAGTTAGGTGCATATACATTGATAATTGTTATATCTTCCTGTTGAATTGATCCCTTAATCATTATGTAGTGTCCCTCTTTGTCTCTCTTAATGGTTTTTGTGGTAAAGTTTATGGTGTCTGATATTAAGATGGCTACGCCTGCTCTTTTTTCATTTCTGTTGGCATGGTATATCTTTTTCCAGCCTTTCACTTTCAGTCTGTATGGATCTTTGTTGGAAAGATGTGTTTCTTGTAAGCAGCAAATAGATGGGTTTTGTTTTTTAACCCAATCAGCCAAACGGTGTCTTTTAACTGGACAGTTCAGGCCATTCACGTTCAATGTGACTAATGATAAGTGGTAACTTTGCCCTGCCATTTGCCAAAGATAAGTTCTAATATATGCTTTGAATTCCCTGTGATCTTTTGCTGTGAGCTTTCCTTCCTTGGTTTCCTTCCTTTACCTTCTTTCATATTGATGACCGTGTTTCTTTGTTTCTGTGTGTAACACATCTTTAAGCATCTTTTGCAGGGCTGGACGAGTGGCAACAAATTCTTTCAATTTCTGTTTGCTATGAAAAGTCTTTATTTCACCTTCATTCACAAATGATAGCTTTGCAGGATATAATATTCTGGGCTGGCAGTTGTTCTCTCTTAGTACCTGGGCTATATCTTGCCATTCCCTCCTAGCTTGTAGAGTTTCTGATGAGAAGTCAGCTGTGAGTCTGATTGGAGATCCTCTGAGAGTAATCTGACGTTTCTCTCTTGCACATTTTAGGATCTTTTCTTTATGTTTCACTGTGGAGAGTTTAATTACAACGTGCCGTGGTGAGGGTCTCTTTTGGTCGTGTTTATTAGGGGTTCTGTGAGCTTCCTGTACTAGGATTTCTCTGTCCTTCTCCAAACCTGGGAAATTTTCTGCTAATATCTCACTAAAAAGGCCTTCTAATCCTTTCTCCCTCTCCATGCCTTCAGGAACTCCTAGAACCCGAATGTTGGGTTTTTTAATAGTATCCTGAAGATTCCCGACAATATGTTTTAGATTCCTAATTTCCTCTTCTTTTCTTTGGTCTGACTGTATCCTTTCCTGTTCTCTGTCTTCTAAGTCCGATATTCTCTCTTCTGCTTCTCCCATTCTGTTTGTAAGGCTCTCTATTGTGTTTTTCATTTGATCTATTGAATTCTTCACTTCAGTCACTATCCCAGTTTCCTGTTGTACTAGTTGTTTCGTTTCATTTTGATTCCTCCTTAATATTTCATTTTCACGAGAGAGATTTTCTATCTTGTCCATTAAGGATTTCTGTAGTTCAAGAATTTGTTTTTGAGAACTTCTTAATGTTCTTATCAATTTTTTGAGATCTGCTTCTTGCATTTCTTCTATGTCATCATCCTCATAATCTTGAATTGGGGTGTCTTTTTCATTTGAGGGCTTCATGGTGACTTCCTTGTTTTTATTACCTTGGTTTTTGCGTTTGTTATTTGTCATATTGGAGATATTTGGTTTCTTCACTGTGGTGCTTTTTCTTGTTATACTACGACTCTAGATTAAGTGGACTATCTGTTTTTGATGGAGCCTTAGGGCTTGAGATGGGTGTGGCCTGAGAGCTCTGTTTGGTGTGCCAAAGGTGACACTCCCAGGTTAGGCGTGGTAAACCTCTCTCTCTCTCTCTCTCTCTCTCTCTCTCTCTCTCTCTTTTTTTGATTCAACAGGGAAGTTATTCTGCGCAGCTGAACAAAGTTGGAGGTAGTTAGCAGGCAAATGATATACCCACAGGAGCCAGAGATCAGAAGCTCTTTCCCAAGGACCACACAGGGAATCTGTTCGGCCCTTAGAGTGGGCTCAAATTCTCCTTCAGTCTCCCACTGGGTTGCCAAAGTTACGGAATTGTAGCGTCTCTGGAGAGTGCTCACGTGAATTCCGTGAGTTCTCTCCCCCACCGTCTTTTTTCACAGTCTCAGTTCAGTAGCACCATAAATTTACTAAGTCCTAATCTCCTGTTAATTCGCCCCACCCAGAGTCAGGTTTTACTGCTAGGCTCAGGGCCGGTGCAGACCTGAGGTCGCTCTGCTTATGACGTATGTCCAAGATGGCGCCTGCTCTTTGTCTTGCTCGCCCTTGAGAGGTGAGCGGAGAGAGAGAAACCCGTGTCCATACCAGTCACCTTTTTTTTTTCCCTCTCTCTCTCTTCCAGTTAGCTTGGTGAAGTCCCCCCCGCCCCGGGGGTCGTTCCCTCTAGTCTCCTCTCTCCGCTTGCCTGCCGGTGTCTCGGGTTATTGAGGTTCGGCTCACCTCGCGTTCCAGCGCTGGTGTGTTGAGTCTGCCGCTGATGTCCCGAACTGTGGGCTCCCACGCTCTCCACGCAGGTCTGCTCCCCTTCCAGCGCCGATGTGTGGACTCGGAGCCCTGGACTTCCCAAGTCTCCCCGCTGTTGCACTCCCCTTCGAGCACTTGCGCGCAGACCCTGTAGCTTGCGCAGCTCAGTCCCGCGGCTCGGCTTCCGCGGCTCAGTCCCGCGGCTCGGTCCTAATATATTATATAATATATAAAATTGTGTATATTTATATAATATAATAATAAGATAATTATGTTATATATAATTATATTAATTATACTATATGGAATGATGCTAATTATATTATATTAGATAGAATTATATTAATTATATATAATATAGATTGATTATATTATATTAATTGTTACAAATTCTATCTTAACACTGCTTTTGCTAAATCACATAAATTTGGATATGAAGTACTGTCATCTTCATTTGTTTCCAGAAATTTTTGATTTCTCTTCTAATTTTTTAAACACACTGTTCATTTAGGAGCATATTGTTCAGTCTCCACATATTTGCATACGTTCTTGCAATTCTTGAGTTGTTGGTTTTGAGCTTCAATCAATTATTATCAAAGAAGGTTCATGGTATGATTTTGATTCTTTAATTTGCTGAGACTTGTTTTATGGTCTATCTAGGATTTGGTCTATCTTAAAGAAAGCTCTGTACACTGCTGAGAAGAATGTGTATACTGCCACGGTGGGATGAAAGTTCTATGGATATGTTAGATCCAATTGGTCCATTGTGTCAATTAGTTCTGTTGTTTCTCTGTTGAGTTTTTGTCTGGTTGATCTATCCAGTGATGAAAGTGGGGTGGAAGTCCCCTGTAGTTGAGGTCCCCTGTTACTATTGTATTGGAATCTATGTCTCTTTTTAGATCCATTAATAGTTCTTTTAGGTAGCCAGGTGCCTTGTTTTGGGTCCATATACATTTATTATTGTCATATCCTCCTGTTGTATTCATCCCTTGATGATTTCATAGTGTCTTTATTTGTCTCTTTTAACAGTTTTTGTGTTAAAGTTTATTTTATCTGATATTAGGATAGCTATACCTGCCTTTTTCTCCCATTAGCATGGAGTATCTTTTTCCATCCTTTCACTTTCATTCAACTTGTATCTTTGTTGGTGAGGTGTTTCTTATAGGCAGCACTGGATGGATCTTTTTTTTTTTTTTTCAATCCATTCAGCCAGTCTGTACCTTTTAACTAGAGAACTGAGGCCATTTACATTCAGGGTAACTATTGATAGGTAACTACTTGGCCCTCAATTTGTCTGCAAATGTTCCTATTGTTTACTTTGGATTCCTTTTGTGCTTTTACTGGGGGATTTTCTGTCTTTGCATTCTTTCATGATGATGACTTTCTTTCTGTGTTTCTGTGTGTAGCACATCCTTAAGCATCTTTTGTAAGGCTAGATCTTTGGTGACAAATTCTTTCAATTCCTGTTTGTTATGGAAGGTCTTCATTTCATCTTCATTTATAAATGAGAACTTTTCAGGATACAGTATTCTAAGTTGAGTTTTTTGTTTTCTCTTAAGATTTGGAATATATCTTGCCTTTTTCCTCTAGTCTGTAGGGTTACTGATGAGAAGTCAGTCGTGAGTCTCATTGGAGATCCTCTAAAGTTATCTAATGTTTCTCTCATGTACATTTTAGAAACTTTTCTTTCTGCTTTACCATGGAAAGTTTGATTAATATGTGTTATTGTGAAGATCTTTTCTGGTCATATCTGTTATGAGTTCTATGTGCTTACTGTACTTGTATTTTATTTTCTTTCTCCACATTAAGCAAGTTTTCTCTAATTATTTCACTAAGAAGGCTTCTAGTCCCTTTTCTCTTTCCACACCTTAAGCACTCCTAAGACTCCTATGTTTGAAATTCTGATAGTATCCCATAGATCTCCAACTCTGTTTTTAAGTTTTCTAATTTTTTCTTGTTTTTTCTATGACTATAAAATTTCCAGAGACTTGTCATCTAGCTTGGATACTCTTTCTTCTGTCTCACCAACTCTGTTGTTAAGACTTTCCACTGCATTATTTGTTCGATCTATTGAATTCATTTCTAGTATTTCATTTTGCTTTATAATGTCGATTTCATGGGAAAATTTTTCTTTTTTTTTTTGAATTAAAATACAATTTATTAAGAAAAACCCTATAAAATGCTATTTATTAAATAAAGTAATAATGTTAATACATAGTGCAGCTCTTTTTTTTTCTTTCTTTTTTTTTTAAACTTTTATTTAATGCACATAAATTTCCAAAGTACGACTTATGGATTACAATGGCTTCCCCCCCATACCGTCCCTCCCACCCACAACCCTCCCCTTTCCCACTCCCTCTCCCCTTCCATTCACATCAAGATTCATTTTCGATTATTTTAATATACAGAAGATCAGCTTAGTATACATTAAGTATGGATTTCAACAGTTTGCTCCCACACAGAAACATAAAGTGAAAAATAATAGATGGTTTTTTTAAATGATGATGAAATCAGAGCAGACCTATTGTCATGTTTAATCCCAGTGAGAGTCAAGTTGGGAATTGATAATTTCTTTTTTTTTTTTTTTTTTTTTACAGAGGATCAGTTTAGTATGCATTAAGTAAGGATTTCAACAGTTTGCACCCCCATAGAAACACAAAGTGAAATATATTGTTTGAGTACTCGTTATAGCATTAAATCTCAATGTACAGCACAGTAAGGATAGAGATCCTACATGAGGAGTAAGTGCACAGTGACTCCTGTTGTTGACTTTACCAATTGACACTCCTGTCTATGGCATCAGTAATCTCCCTATGCTCCAGTCATGAGTTTCCAAGGCTATGGAAGCCCTCTGAGTTCTCCGACTCTTATCTTGTTTAGACAAGGTCATAGTCAAAGTGGAGGTTCTCTCCTCCCTTCAGAGAAAGGTACCTCCTTCTTTGATGACCTGTTCTTTCCACTGGGATCTCACTCGCAGAGATCTTTTGCCAGAGTGTCTTGGCTTTCCATGCCTGAAATACTCTCATGGGCTTTTCAGCCAGATCCGAATGCCTTTAGGGCTGATTCTGAGGCCAGAGTGCTATTTAGGACATCTGCCATTCTATGAGTCTGCTGAGTATCTCACTTCTCATGGGAAAAATTTTCATTCCTAACATATATAGTTTTCTTTAATTCATGGATTTGCTTCTGATTTCTTTTTGAGTAAGCTGATCACTATTTTCTTATTTCCATTTCCAGCAGTTCCTAAATCTCTTCATCTTCACATTCTAATGTTGAAATGTTGTACTGTTCCTTTGTGGGCTAGTGTCTTCCTTATAGTTGGTGGGACATATAACTTTCTGTGAATAATAAGAGGTGTGTACTGGGAGTGGCCAGGGAACTCTGTTCAGTTCTCCAGGATGGGGTAAGTATTCAGGGAAACACCCAAGTTGGGCATGGTAGCTCTTAGCTGGTTAACAGGATGGAGAGGAATGGTCATCACTGTTATTGTGACCAGCCCTTCTCCTCCCAGCTGAGGAATTCCCAGGTGTTACTCCCCTCTCATCTGCACCCGCTGTATGAAACACACATATAGTCTATGTAGTCTTTCCTGTGAGCCTGTTTCCTTCTACTATGAGCAAATGAGGATCTCTGAGAGTGTGAAGAAACATTCTGTGGTTGCCTAGAATCTAGGCACCCTCTGCCTCCTCTTAGGAAGTCACAGTGTTTTCTCAATCTCAGCTCCCAGGGCTCTCAGGGTCATGGATGCCAGTGAGGCTACTCCACTCCACTAGTCAGTTCTGGCTGCCAGGAAATTAAGGTGTTCCCAGAGCCACAGTCTGGGTGTGTTTCAATCCACTGGATTGAGTCTGGTCCTTCCAACAAGATTTGATGTCAGTGGGGAATTCAGGTTTTTCTCTCCTGATAGATCTGAGGTTTAGACGTGTGCTAAGTACTGCCAACCCCTGCTCACTATATGATTGTGCTGAGTGCTTAAGAGAGTCCTCCAGGTGGTACTTCCCGTCTGTATGGGTGGCTCTCCTTCCCCTCCAATTTCCAGGTGGGTGCAACTGGCATGAAGGGGTCCTTCTCCCTTGGTTTCTCCTGAATTGTTGTGTTTGCCATAGCCAGTTAGGCAGAAGGTAATCCCAGTAATTTCTGGGGGTTCACATAGGTGCTGGGGAAGCCACTTCCTGCCTGTGTCCTAAAATGGCATAGGCCTCCCACCGCTGGCTATACATCTCTGTTGTAGCAGGGTGGGGAAGGGGAGAGACATGCTGCTTCCCCCCACACCTCTAGAGCATCTGGCTGGGACTCTAAAAGGTGCCACTCACTAAGCACTCCCTCCTGCTGTATCAGCAACATCATGGGCCCATGGAGTGAGCTCTCACCTAGTTTGCTGGGGAAGGCACCTTCCTCTCTGGATCCAAGCTGGTGGGTCTTTGGTTGCATGTCTGCTCTTTCAGCACAGGTCCAGATCATTTCTACTGCTTTTACAGGATCTCCCACTGCAGTTCCCCTGCTGGTTTACCCTAAGAGTGTACTTTTTATATATTAGTTTTGCCTATCTTAACTCAGAACATCCTGTCACTGTTCCTCCATCTTGGAGCCCTGAAGAGAGAGAGAGAAAGAGAGAGAGAGACACATCTTCCATCCACAGGTTTACTCCCAAGTTGACCACAATGGTCAGAGCAGAGCTAGGCCAAGGCCAGGAGCCTGAAGATTCCTCTGGGTCTCCTACATGGGTGCATGGGCCCAAGGATTTGGGCCATCTTCTACTGCTTTTCTAGGCACCTTAGAAAGAAGCTGGATTAGAAGTGGAATAGCCAGGAATCTCGCTGGCTTCCATATGGAATAATGGCGCTGCAGGCAGATGCTTTTTTTTTTCAGACAGAGTAGACAGTGAGAGAGAGAGAGACAGAGAGAAAGGTCTTCCTTTTGCCGTTGGTTCACCCTCCAATGGCTGCCACGCCCAGCGTGCTGTGGCCAGCACACCACGCTGATCCGAAGGCAGGAGCCAGGTGCTTCTCCTGGTCTCCCATGGAATGCAGGGCCCAAGGACTTGGGCCATCCTCCACTGCACTCCCTGGCCACAGCAGAGAGCTGGCCTGGAAGAGGGGCAACAGGGACAGAATCCGGCGCCCTGACCTGGACTAGAACCCCGTGTGCCGGCACCGCTAGGCGGAGGATTAGCCTATTGAGCCGCGGCACTGGCCCAGGCAGATGCTTTTTAAGAGCTCTCACATAGGAGAGAAGATAAAGCTATTCTTTGCTGAGCCAGCAGTAATAATTACCATTGAACAGAAAGAATTATAAAATAAGTAGGTTCTGGTCCAATAAGAGCATAAATCCTGCCAGGTATATAGTGTTATACAGTGCATGTATCCTGCTATACACTCCATGTACACTTGTTCATTTAATCCTCACCATGACCATATTATGCAGCAGGTAGTAGAGCATGTTTTCAGATGGAAAAACAAAATCTCCCAATTTTCAAAGGATTCATGTAGGGTCACACAACTGCTGAGAAGTGGTGCCTAGATTCCCATCCAGATGTTCTGCTACAGAACACAGAAGTGACTGACCATATTTGGACACTAGCTTCTACTACAAGGTTACCATCAAGCCACCTGGCCATGAATTGGCCTTTCCCTTTCTGGCTGGCCCTTCTCCAAAGAGATGGTGCTTGCATTTCTGTAGCTGATTTTGTATAATCTTTGCAGCTGTGTGTGTGAAACAGGATATGAAGGTGATGGAATTCTCTGTTCTGAGATGGCACTTAAATGAAATTAACTCCATGAGACTATAACCATAATGTGAGAGTTGGTTTTATTTCCAAACTACCTGGTATTTTTTATAAAATCTTGAGGTAAGGCATTACAAAAGGCAGTGTCTGATCCATTTGCATAGGCATTAAACACTTGATTTTGATTCTTAAACTTTGAAGAAAGCTATCAGGTACTTGCTGTAAACCTCAGCTTCTTAAATCCAGATAGGATGGGCCTTTGGTATCTTAAAAATGTAGCCTGATCTTCAAAGAAGGAGGTACCTTTCTCTGAAGGGAGGAGAGAACCTCCACTTTGACTATGACCTTGTCTAAACAAGATAAGAGTCGGAGAACTCAGAGGGCTTCCATAGCCTTGGAAACTCATGACTGGAGCATAGGGAGATTACTGATGCCATAGACAGAAGTGTCAATTGGTAAAGTCAACAACAGGAGTCACTGTGCACTTACTCCTCATGTAGGATCACTGTCCTTAATGTGCTGTGCATTGAGATTTAATGCTATAACGAGTACTCAAACAATATATTTCACTTTGTGTTTCTATGGGGGTGCAAACTGTTGAAATCTTTACTTAATGTATACTAAACTGATCCTCTGTAAAAAAAAAAAAATTATCAATTCCCAACTTGACTCTCACTGGGATTAAACATGACAATAGGTCTGATCTGATTCCATCATCATTTAAAAAAAAACCATCTATTATTTTTCACTTTATGTTTCTGTGTGGGAGAAAACTGTTGAAATCTTTACTTAATGTATGCTAAACTGATCTTCTGTATATAAAGAGAAACAAAAATGAATCTTGATGTGAATGGAAGGGGAGAGGGAGTGGGAAAGGGGAGGGTTGTGGGTGGGAGGGACATTATGGGGGGGAAGCCATTGCAATCCATAAGCTGTTCTTTGGAAATTTATATTAATTAAATAAAAGTTTGAAAGCAAAAAAAAAAAATATTACACATCCTGGGAAGCACCAAGTGATGTGATAGTCCAAGTAATTTGAAGACCTGGATTGAGTTTCTGGCTCCTGCTTTTAACTTGGTCCAGCCCAGTGTTGTGAGCATTTGATGAATGAACCAACATATAAAAGATCAGTAAATATCACTCCCACCTTTCAAATAAAATGAATTAGTTTAAAAGTCATGAAAAAATGTAACTAAAGATCAATGTATTTTGGCGTAAAAAAGTTAAATCTAGTCATACAAATGGCTCTTCAAAAAGTTTAGGGAAAATAGATATTAGGAATAACAATGTATAGATTTCAATACATTTGCAGTGAATCAAAATTGACCTTTATGTTTAATTTTCACAAACATTTAAATACCCTAGTATATATGACACAAAATGATAAATGTTGTAAAGTTATGTACAGTGAGTATTTTTCACAGCATCTGGGGGCTGCTTTCCTATTTATCTTTGTGATTTCTGTGACAGCAGAGCCTACTCATCAAAGCATGAATCTTGCCTAATGTGGGCCTTCTTCTTCACAGGAGAGGCACTTTTTTATTGCATGAATGTGCTGTCCACCTGCTGAGCCATCTGACTGTGGGTTGTCTAGTTACAGGTGATGCCTTACTCAAATTCCCCTACTTGGGGGTGCTTTTCTGAGATAAACAAAGTGCTTTCATCCAATAATGGAATTGTGCATGGACCTCCTCCACTGGACACTCCATGGCTTGCTTAACCATTTTCTTAGACAAAGAGATCAGCATTTCCAATCAAATGATTTTAGGGTCTAAGTTATCTTAGAAACTGTCTCCATACCTTTCTGGGGTAAACAAAGAAAAAAATAATATACCAAAGAACTATCAGATTGAAAATACATTTGTGGAATATGAAGACTAACAACACTAGATTCCGAATATTAAAAAAAGACATTGATGTTGTTCTATGGGAAGACCGAACAGCTATGGTTGACCTGCTCATTTCTGGGGGGCACATGAGGGAAGGGGGTACAAGGTGCTTGCTTTCAATATTCCCTTCTACCTCTGTTTCTGGCATGTCGAAAGGAGTATGAGTGTAAGAAAGGTTTCAAGAAAATGGGATTAAATATGAATTTAAAATTTATTGTTTACAATATACTGGGAAAAGTCATCTGCTGGTGAGTTATGTCACTTCTTCATTCTTTATTTAAAAAATTTCAGAAGAAATGTTTATTCCTAGTGCCTAGTAATAACAAAATCTCTCTTATCCCCAAGAGGAGTCCCTAACCAGAATGTAATTATCCCAACTTTTACTCCATGGATTTCAGGAACCAACATATGCTTGTTGATAAAATACAAAATTCCCAGTTAAATTTAAATTTCAATAAACAACAATCTTTTGGCACAAGTATTTCCTGAGACAAACTTACATTAAAAAGTATTCATTACTTTTATGAAAACCAAATTTATCCCTATAGCCTATATTTTTAATTTAATAAATCAGGTAGCAATGAAAGAATTTCATTGTGATTAAATAAGTATTCATCAAACAAACAGATAAACAAACTTGGTACTGGGGGCTGTAATTGTGGTATAGCATGTAAAGTCGTTGCCTGCAATGTTGGTATTCCATATGGGCACTAGTTTGTGTCCTGGCTGCTCCATTTCAGATAGCTCCATGATAATGGACTGGGAAAAGCACAGTCTCCTACAACAGTACAGAAAAAAATCGGAGGAAAAATGAATTCACTACCTGAGAGGCCAGCACAGTGCTCCCTCTGCAGGTTATTTGATCCAACAGATGTTACGGGAAGCAAGTGTGGCCTGTATGCTGTGGAGGTTACACTTTCTGCAGACTGAAGGGGCTGACTTGTATTTGGTACCTTCTGTGAGCCAAGGAGTTCTGACATCTCTTTTTTGCCACTCTACCTAACTAACCTCACCTGTAACTCTGGGCTCTCCCGTCTTGGTTGGGTGCCTGAGTACCCAACACACCCTGTATCTGTTTCCATCTTTGGGAACATGTGTATACATGGGGGAGTGAACATCATCTGTACACCAAGCACACATGCATGCATGCGCATGTGCTTGTGTGAACAACTTTGTGTATGAGGCATAAATCTGTGTCAATGTGCAGGTGTGAGCACATCTGTGTAGTAGGCACATATCTGTGCATGTGCATGTCTGTGTGTCAATACATCTGTGTACCAGGCACATGTCTGTGCATGTACATTTGTGTGTGTGTGTGAGCAACTTTGTGTAGCAGGCACATATCCACACACACATGCACACATGTGCTTGAATGAACACATCCTTGTACCAGGTACACATCTTTGCATACAGTTGTGCCTATATGAACCCTTATGTATACCAAGTATCTTCACATGCAGAAGCCTCCCAATGTCCCTTTAAGGGTGATGCTACTATTTTGCCCGCTTTATTGATGAGCAAAATGAGAGGGTAGGCAGTCTTGACTAAGATCCCTCAGCTGTACTGAGGAACCCAACACTTGAGGCCCAGTACAGACTACTCCATCAATACTCACTCACATATTAAGTGACATATCAAGGGGTCCTTGCTCACATTTGTCTGTATCCCACAATGCTGACCCATAAAATCTTGAGGAAAGAACTCCCTCTTATTGGCTTTGTCACTCTCTATCACTGACAAATATTTGTCAAAATGAGAAACAAATTGACAAATTTTCTCAACAGGTACTTTGAACAGTTCATTGCAGTTTGGTCACTGCCTCTTCTCATTTCAGAAATCTCTAGCCCAACAATCTCCCATTACCCACTGTCTGTCCAAATAAGGGCCTCACCCAAGTGCCAGTTCCCCAGGCTGCCTGCAGCATCAGACCTCACCCCCTTGCCTATCCAGGCTCTTTCTACTCTTGACTTTCACTTGTGTCTGTTTCTTCTCAGCACATCAGGCCAAGTGGCTCTCCCAACACAAGATCTCAGAGCTCAGATTCCCAACTTGTCTCCAACTATTCATGAGTCACATTTCCTGAGAATCTAAAAACTCATATCAGGATGTTTCTCTCTTCACATGACAAACAAATGAAGTCCAAATTCTTGGCATTGAATACTAGCCACCTTCACTCTGCTCTACTTACTTTCCTACCAAACAGCCTTCCCCAAGCTTAACTGTCACTGCCCCAGCTCCATATCTGGGTATGTTCTTTGCTGATGACAGTGCCTCTCTGACCCCTGCTAACATCCATCACAGGCCTCCATTCCCTTAAATCTTTCCCTACAAGTGGTTTCTCAGGCATCTTATTCCTTGTACTCCCTCCTTTACACATTAATTTACTTCTTAGAAGGTATGTGTTGAATTATTTAGTAATTTCAAATGCTTTCTAAAGGGATAAATATCATTCTGAGATTTATTATCTTTGTGTAAACTTGCGTTTACACATTATTGCATTACACATTATTGCCATTTTGTGCCATTTAATGTAGTTTTAAGATAATGACTTCACATACATTTTTTGGTAATTATAATCCAGAAGGAAGTCCTTGTCGTATTCACTTTTTTACAAAAGGCACATGAACTTTCAAAGAGTTCAAGTTACTTACCCAAGATCACACAGCTAGTAAATTTCAGACCCAGGAATTGAACATTTAAAGCAGTGTTGAGGGAAGTTTATAGCAACCAGTGCCTACATCAAGAAACTTAAAAGACATAAAATAAATAACCCAACAATGCATCTCAAAGTGCTAGAAAAACAAGAACAAACCAAACCCGAAGTTGCAGAAAAGAAATAAAATTAGAGAATAAACAAAATTTAGACCAAAAAATACAAAAGATCAGTGAAATGAAGAGCTGGTTTTTGGGAAAAAATTTAAAAATGACTAACCAAAAAAAAAAAAAAAAGGAACAGGCCAGCTTAAAAATCATAGATAAAAAGGAGATGCTACAATGGATACCACAGATACAAAAAGAATCACCATGAATTGCTACAAGCAGAAATATTGCAACATATTGGAAAATCTTGAAAAAAATGGATAATTTCTGGACACAAACAATATACCAAAATTGAGTCATGATGACACAGAATACCTAAATGAGCCAATAACCAAGATGGAGGATGAATCAGTAATAAACACTCACCTAAAAAGAAAATCTTAAACCAAATGTCTTCACTACTGAATTCTACCAAACTTTCAAAGAACTAACTCTAATTATTTTCAAGTCATTCAGCAATTGAAATGAACAGAATCTTCCCAAACTCATACTATGAGGCCAAGATCACCTTAATTCCAAAACCAGAAAAAAGTACGACAAAGAAAGAGAATAATAAAAAAATATCACTGATGAGGAAAGATGCAAAAATCCTCAAAAAATACTAGCTAGTTGAATCCAACAACACATCAGAAAGATCATTCACCCAGGCCAAGTGGGATTTATCTCTGGTATGTAGGGATGGTTCAACATACACAAATCAATACATGTAATAAATCACATTACAGAGTGAAGAATAAAAGCCATGTGATTATCTCAATAGATACAGGAAAAGCATTTGATGTAATATAATATCCTTTCATGATTAAATCCTTAAGCAAAATAGATATATAGAAGTAACATCCCTTAACAAAACCAAGGCAATATATGATTAACCCACAGCCAGCATCATATTAAATTAGGAAAAGCTAGAAGCATTTCCACTAACGTCCAGAACCAGACAAGGATGCCCACTCTCACCACTGCTATTCAATAGAGTTCTGAGTGTTTTAGAGCCATTAGGCAAGAAAAAGAAATCAATGGTATACAAATTGAAATGGAGAAAATCAAATTACCCCTGTTTGCAGGTGACAGGATCCTATACATAGAGAAACCAAAATACACCACTAAGAGAATACAGAAATTCATAAGAGAATTTGTAAAGCAGCAATATATAAAATAAACACATAAAATCAATACTCTTTGTATACACATAAAATGTCAAGGCTGAGAAAGAACTTGTAAGATCAGTACCATTCACAATAGCTACAAAATATTTAAGTACCTAGGAATAAATCTGACCAAGGATGTCAAAAGTCTCTAGAATGATAATTAGAGTACATAAAAGCAAATAATCAAAGAAGACACAAAAAAATTGAAGAATCTTCCAGGTTCATATATTGGAAGAATTAACATAATTAAAATGTTCATACTACCCATAGCAATTTACAAATTCCAATTGATCCAAATCAAAATCTCAAGGACATTCTTCTCAGATTTATAAGAAGCAGCACAAAAATTCGTATGGAAGTACAAGAGACCCAAATAGCTAGAGAAATTGTAAATAAGAAAAACAACACCATAAATCTCACAGTACCAGATTTCAAAATGGCAGTTATGATCAAAACAGCCTGAAACAGGCACAAAAAATAGACATTAAGATAAACAGAACAAATGAAACCCAAGAAAGTAATTCACACTTCTATAACTTACTAATCTTTGAAAAAGGTGATAAAATTTATCCATGTAGAAAGGACAGTCTCTTCAACAAAGAATTGGAGGATAATTGGATCTCAGCAGGCAAAAGTATAAAATAAGACCTCTATCTTACACCTTATAAAAATCAACTCAAAATGGATCAGGGATCTAAGTCTATTATTTTATACCATGAAGTTCATAGGGAACATTAGGGAGACTGCAAGGAACTGGCATTAACAAAGACTTTTTCAAAAAGACCTCAGAAACACAGGCAATAAAAGCAAAAATAGGCAAATGGGATTACATCAAGCTAATAATCTTCTGCATTGCAAAGGAAATACTCAAGAAAATAAAGAGGTAGAACTGACAGAATGGGAGAAAATATTTGCAAACCATGTAACTATAAGGGATTAATATCCAGAATACATAAAGAGCTCAAGAAACTCAACAATAAGAAAAACAATCCAGTTAAGAAATGGGTAAAGGGAAAATCAGGCATATTTCAAAGGATAAAATTCAAACAGCCAATAGACACATGAAAAAAATGCTCAGAATAACTATCCCTCAAGGAAATGCAAGCAAAAATCAGAATGAAGTTTCACCTCACCCCAGTTTGAATGACTATCATACAGAAATGAAACAACAAATGCTGATGAGGATGCGAGGAAAAAGGTTCCCTAAATACACTGTTGTTGGGAACGTAAAACAGTAAAGTCACTGTGGAAGACAGTATGAAGACACCTCAGAAATCGAAAAACAGATCTACCATATGACCCAGCCATTCCACTTCTGGTAATTTACCCAAAGTGAAATCAGCATATTAAAGAGTTATACGCACCTCCATGTTTATTATAGCTCAATTCACAATAGCTAAAATATGGAATCAACTGAGATGCCCATCAACCAATGATAATCATTAGTTATAATGATAATGATAAAGAAAATGTGATATATACTCACAATGGAATGCTACCCAGCCATAAAAAAAAAAAAAAAACAATGAAAACCTGTCATTTGCAACAAAATGCGTGCAACTGGAAATCATTGTACTGAGTATAATAAACTAGTCCCAACAAGAATAATATGTTTTCCTTGATCTGTGGTAAGTAATAGAGTACAAAAACTTAATGTATATAAGAAAAATCAACATTTTGTGATTTGATTGTTGTTTACCACCCTTGTCTCTACTGTTGAGAAACAGTGATATTTGCTTTTTTCCTTCTTACTATTTGTTGAATTATTTTCTTAGTGAAGGGTTAAGCTTATGATTATAAAATAAACTGAAAGTAAGTCATTGTAAAAATTAAAAGAAAAAATAAGAAAGGAATGATTTGGGATGTATCACTAACTCCTAAATCTGCATACATGAAATATATTTAATTTATTCAACTTTTATAAATTTAAAAATTATTTTAAAACATGGAGTTTTTAAAAAATGTTAAAACTATAACTCCAGACTGGCACCTTGGCTCACTTGGTTAATCCTCCACCTGTGGCACCTGCATCCCATATGGGCACTAGGTTCTAGTCCCGGTTGCTCCTCTTCTAGTCCAGCTCTCTGCTATGGCCCAGGAGGGCAGTGGAGGTTGGCCCAAGTGCTTAGGCCTCTGCACCTGCATGGGAGACCAGGAAGCAGCTCCTGGCTTTGGATTGGCACAGTGCCAGCCATTGCAGCCATTTGGGGAGTGAACCAATGGAAGGAAGACCTTTCTCTCTGTCTCTCTCTCTCTCACTGTCTTTAACTCTACCTATCAAATAAATTAAAAAAAATCACTCCTTAAAATGTCATTTGTCTACAAGCAGTGTTGGTTATTTTATAAGCCCTAACTTCCCCCAAATAACTGTAAGTTACATAAGAGCAGAAGACATTTTATCCATTTCACATCTGACATCATCCTTTACTAAATCCCAACACCAATGGTGGTAGTTCAATATATATTTTAATTAATATGTTTCACAGCAACTAAATTAAATGTTTTCCAAAAACTTGTTGAGATTTTCCTGCATGCTAGCCTCTATTTTAAGCACTTTAGAAAGATTAACTGCTTTATTGCTCACATAAATCCTAAGAATTAAAGCTTATGTTACTCCCATTTTACACATGAGAAAAATAAGATGCACTAAGCTTCCTGGCTAAGGAACAAGAAAATAACAGAGCCAGAATGAAAACCCAGGTGGTTGAGTCCATGCTCCATGCTACTAGTCAACATTGGCTCTGAAGGGGCATATTTACTGAACTCTGTAACTGTGTGACCAAGTTCCTACAACCTGAATTCTGATTTGGAAAAACTCAGGTCCCTGTTTCAGTTGAAGTTTCTGTAATTCATTCTTTCCCTCAAATATAGAACATAATCAATTCATCTACATATTAGAGAAATATGAACCTATGGCAACACAGAAATTCAGTCCCTTGGGGCTGCATTACCATGGGCACCAGTGAGGCTGAAAGGAAAGCTGCCCAACCCCAGGATGGCAACATGTGGTCTACCACAAAGGCACTGCAGTTCTGAATCTCATTATTCAATCCCTTCTGTTCTCCCTTGCCTCTCCCTCTACCCTAGCCAATATGAATAAGGAATTGTCATTTATCTGAAACAACAATGTCTAACTAATACAGGTGAGACCTTCACGGGGATTTAAAATTGGGAATGTATATCATCTTGAAAATCTTGGATGCATATAGTATGAAACTGAAAATTCAGCTGGGGAAGGAGGTAGGATGACTGCCCTCAGTGGCTGATTTCAACCCTGACTGCACATTGGAATCACAAGAAATACATTTTTAAAATAATACGCCTAGGTTCCCACCCCCCAGAGACTGACCAGATTGGTTTCAGATTTATCCTGAAGATCAGTATTATTAAAAGCTGCCCAGATCATTCTAACATTCACCAGGGCTGATAATATATGATCTAGGATATGAATGTTGTGGTCAATCATCATTTACAGATTGTCTTTCTTCAAAGGTTAACAATCCATGTTATGAATCACAAAGTTCAATTTGCATATATCACTGCAATCTGGGAGATTTTGTGTGTGCTTTGTTCTCAGCCTGGTGTGCCCATAGGAACTTATCATTCATTTGTGGAAGTATTGTAATCTAGAGTTCAAACTCTAGCCCACCATTTTGTCTGAATTTGTGTCTTCCTTTATTGAAAGATGCCAGATACCTGTTCCAGGCAAACATCATGCAATGGTTTCTCTCTTTTAAGTAAGCAGATGCTAGAGTAAGTCATCTCTGGTCAGCATTCACTACAGGAGAGTTCCCCTCTCTGGCAGGCATCAGTGTGACTATTTCATAGAAGTTCAACATGGTCTTTCAATCCATGGAATTGACCACATCCTGGGATTCCTGCCACTCCTTCTCACAGGGTAATATTAGCAACTATTGGTAGCCAATTATGAGCCAAGCACTGATCCAACTGCTTTACATATATCTTATTTAACCCTCCCTCAAACTCTTAATTATTGCTATCTTACACAGGCAGAAACTGAGGCATAGGTTAGTTAAATAATGAACTCAATCTAAAGCTACCAACTAAAAGAGGGAATTTGAGTTCTGAATATGGTTTCTGACTCCAGATCCCATTCTCTCAGCTACTCAATGGCAGAGCCTCACTTAAATCAACCATTGTGGTCTGTTGTTTTAGGTACTATACACTACTTGGCACAGAGTGGCATATATGCAGACCCTGTCATCATCTTTGTTAAGATTTATTTTATTTATTTGAAAGGCAGAGAGAGAGGGGGAGAGATAGAGATCTTTCACCACTGGTTCACTCCTCCAAATAGCCACAATGGCCAGGGCTAGGTGAGACTGAAGCCAGGAGCCAGAATTTTCTTCAAGGCCTCCCACATGGGTGTAGAGGCACAAGGTCTCCCACATGGTTGCTACTTTCCCAAGAGCATTAGCAGAGTTGGATTGGAATTGGAGTGGCCAGGACTTGAATCATTGCCCATATGGGATGCTGGCATTTCAGATGGCATCTTAACCCATTATGCCACACACTGCCTCCTCCCACCTTCTGACATGCAGGCAACATCTCTGCAGGTAACTTCCTTCACCTAGTGCAGGTGGATGGCATAAGACAGCTCAAAATTAGCATTTTGCTGAGACATGGCATCCTTGTGCACACTGGTTTTTTAAAGATTTTATTTATTTCTTTGAAAGTCAGAATTGCAGAGACAAAGGTCTTCCATCTACTCATTCTCTCCCCAGATGATCACAATGGCCAGATCTGGGCCAAGCTGAAGAAAGGAACCAAGAGCTTTATACAGGTCTCTCCCGAAGGTTGCAGGGGCTTAACACTTGGGAAATCTTCCCCTGCTTTCCCAAGCCATTTGCAGGGAGTTGTATTGGAAGTGAAGCAGCAAGGACATGAACTGGAACCCACATGGGATGCCAGGGTTGCAAGCAGCAGCTTACCTGCTGTACCACAATGTCAGCCCTCACACTGTATTTTTTAAATATTTGTTTTATGGATGTTTCCAAACATGTACAAAAATAGAATAAAACCTCAATGTGAGTGCCACCTGGCTTCAGCAATGCTAAGTACACACACACACACACACACACACACATATTAACCTACAATATTGATCCTATCAAACGTGGCCTCTTCTCACTGGTTGGCCACAGACTCCTCCCAAAAGAAACATACTGATCTAGAAAGGAGGATGAATGTGCAGGTTCATAGCATTTATTTTGATATATGTTTAATAATCTAGTAATTGAGTCATTATAGATAACTAAAATTTTATATTTACTAAAGGTCAGTTTTTCATGGACATCTACTATGATTCAAAGACATATGTAGGCCCTAGAGATAGAGTTATGTACAAGACCCCAGCCCTGGAAAAGCTCCCATCCCCTGGTATTTTCTACAGTCTACCAAGACAATTTAGAATTCCATGCAGATGTCTGGCCAGGTTTTATAAAAATATATTTATTTATTTTTTTGAAAGTCATAGTTAAGGGGAGGGGGTCTTCCATACACTAACTCATTCTCAAAATGACCACAACATCTGGGGCTGCTTGAACCCCAGAACCAGCTCCCAGAACCAGCAGCCTGGAACTCCATCAAGATCACCCACATGGGTGGCAGGGGCCCAAGTACACAGGCCATCCTCTGTTGCCTTCCCAAGAACATTAGTCGGAGTGGGTTTGGAAGTGGAGTGGCAGAGTCGTGAACTGAGAACTCTGATAATGGAATGCCAGTGTAGCAGTTACTTAACACATTGCACCGTAGCATTGGCCAAAGGTGCCATGGTTTTAAATCATTTTCTCTGAACTGCACAATACAGAAATGCAGAGTCTGCTGGAGAGTGACAACTGCTATGTCAGTTTCCAAGGAGCCACAGGCAAAACTGTTTTGAGAATTACATTTCTACTACGTTGGTGTGAGTACTGTGTAGTCAGTACTAGGGAAACACTGGCAGTTGTGACTTAACCATGAGTCCAACTCAGGGGAAGCCCTTGGTGCTTCCCAGGGCAGACCTGTGAACACTGTGGGCATTCAGCCCTCTGGGAAAGGTCTTTCTGCTGTCCACTGGCCAGTGTCTGCAGATTCTTTGGGTCCAGTGGCAAACACAGAGGATGACCCAGAGGAACGGTGAAGAGGAAGCAGACATTGAAGAGGAGACGCCTACAGCCATGACTTTGGACCAGGTCTTCTATCATAAGGGCAATGACTCCAAATCTTCCAGAAGAAAACCCTGATCCCAGAACCCTGACAGAAGAGGCAAAGCAGCTTCAGAGAACAGTGATGAGGAGTCGAAGGAACTGTCTTTGAGCCAGGTGATAAAACCCTCTGATTTTTGCTGACCCTAGTCATAATCCAACCAGTCCAGCTGCTAGCCCTGTGCAAGCCTAGGTTGGGAGCTTCCCAAGGAAGGCCTAGGCCCCAGATAACACAGCTAGGAGCTTCTCAAAGAGTATGAATGGAGGCATGACCTTGGATCCTGCCATCAAAACCAGTGCAGTACCCACTGCCCATCGGTGGGGCCAGCATCCCATAAGGACTCTAGCTGAGTGTCAGAGGCAAGAATTAGGAGGCAACAGCCATGCAGGTGGCAAACTGGAGTCTACTTTTTTCCTACTGACCAAGCTGTCATGAAGCTCCTTGTCCAGAAATGCAGTGAGGCCCAGTCTCCTACAGCCAGACTTTAAGTGGGTTGATGGTGCTGTGGGAAGATTCCCTAAAATGAATCCCCAGAATGCCCCTGTCCAGGCCACAATGACCAAGAAGCTTGGAAAAACCAAGTACCAGTAGACTAGAGTTCCACCCTCAAGGAACCCCAAAACCAAAGACCCAGGGAGCTCAGACAATAGTGAAATGAGCAGAAACAGTTCTTCAAGGAGTGAGGGGCATCTTAAGGGCCCAAGATCGCCAACTCAGCCCCGAGGTTAGGTTCAAATTCAACTGGGAGGGAATAAATTACAGAGAATAACCCTGGGCTTACCCTAGCCTGTCCTCTGGTGTCAACAGCTACTCCCAGGCCAGACATCAAGCTACCAGTTCCCAACTAATCTGACCAGCACATTCCCTAGATGTCAGGCAGCAGACCCAGACCCCACAAGCAGCAGACATCATGTTTCCCAATGTAAGTAGAAAAGAGGCCACATAAAGCATCACACCTAAGAAGCCCAAGAAGTGGGTCATGGGCCTCCAAACCACAACCCTTCAAATCAATAGTTCCTACCACCTCCTAGGAAAACCTGGTCCACGTATGAAAACATGAATTCCTTGTGGTGAAAGCCCTGATGGAGCAGCTGAAGCAGAAAAGAACCAAGGCCATGGAAACCACCAAGATCAGCAAGAATGATCATAGGAGCTGCAAAGCAGAAGATTTCAGAGCCCTGTTGGCAACTAAGGCCCCCAGGAGCAAGCAGAAGCAGAAGCTAATGGCTGGGGAAGGTGAACAGGGTGCTGGTTCCCAAAAAAGTGCCTCTAGGACATCCATGGAGAAATTACAAAGAGTGCAAGTGGTAATGGCAAAGAAAAAAGGAAAGAAATCCCCTGACTCCCACGGATCCAAGGACGAGCCATAGGGGAATTGGGGATGGTGAAGATTAAGGATGGAGGTTAAAGCAACCTCCAAGCAAAAAGAAGCAACCTAATAAGGAAAGACAAAGGACAGGACAAAATGGAAAAAAAGACAACAAAATAAAACCCACATCTGAAGATTCCTGTCATCATCCAGACTAATAAGGAAATGACAGACAAGTAGGTGTCATGAGGGGTCTGTGCCTTAGGTGCACGAATTCTCATGTCTATGGCTGAAACTACATTTTCCAACTCCCTCCCTTCATAGCAGAGTCTAGCCAGCCACAGGGGCTCATGCTGGGCAAGCTAGTGAGCCTTAAGGGAAGCCGGTCCAATATGGAAGTGTGCCCTGATCCTTTGACTTTACCCTACTTCTCCTCACACAGGAAATTTGCATAGGCACAGAAATTGAAATACATGTAGCCCGTAGGCACACGGGAGTGAAAACACTAGGAAAGAACAGAGTCTGCACATGCAGGTTTGGAAACAGAGGAGGGGATCAATAGGCTATAGATAAATATGTGCTAAATTATATTAGAATAAAACACTAAAAATCAATCATAACAATTCCTCAACAATTAAGAAGAAAAAAAAAGCATGAAAGTATATAGAATAAAAGGAAGCAGAACAAACAAAAAAAATACTAAGAGGGATAATGTATTAAGTTGTTCATCAATAGTCAGGGTGAGGGCTGATCAAGTCACCGTTTCTCATAGTGTTGATTTCACTTTAACAGGTTTCCTTTTTGGTGCTCAGTTAGTTGTCACCGATCAGGGAGAACATATGGTATTTGTCCCTTTGGGACTGGCTTATTTCACTCAGCATAATGCTTTCCAAATTCCTAACAGGGATCACTTTTCAGTTAAAATTTAAACACCTAAGAATAATTGTGTGTTAATTACAGAGTTCAACCAATAGTACTAGAACAAAAAAAATACTAAAATGGATAAAGTATTACATTGTACATCAACAGTCAGGACAAGATCTGATCAACAACTTAATACGTTATCCCTCTTATTATTTTTGTTTGTTTGTTCTACTTAATACTTTTGGTTGAATACTGTAATCAATACACAGTTATTCTCAAGTGTTGAAACTTAACTGAAAAGTGATCGCTGTTAAATATAAGAGTGGGAATAAGAGAGGGAAGAGATGTGCAATTCGGGACATGCTCAAGCTGACCTACCTCAAACGGTAGAGTTAGAAACATACCAGGGGATTTCAATTCAATCCCATCAAGGTGGCATGTACCAATGCCATCTCACTAGTCCTGGTGATCAATTTCTGTTCACAATTGATCATAATGATAGGACTAAGAACCAAAGGGATCACATAAACAAGAATAGTGTCTGCAAACACTAGCTGATAGAATCAAAAAGGGAGAGAACAATCCAACATGGGAAGCAAGATACACAGCAGACCCATAGAATGGCAGATGTCCTAAACAGCACTCCGGCCTCAGAATCAGCCCTTAAGGCACGCGGATCTGGCTGAAAAACCCATGAGAGTATTACAGGCACGGAAAGCCAAAACACTCTGGCAAAAAAAAAAAAAAAAAAGAAAAGAAAAGAAAACAACCTAAATGAAGGATCTCCGCAAGTGAGATCCCAGTGAAAAGAACAGGTCATCAAAGGTGGAGGTAGCTTTCTTTGAAGGGAGGAGAGAGCTTCCACTTTGACTACGACCTTGTCTAAATATGATCAGAGTCAGTGAACTCAAAAGGCTTTCATAGCCTAGGCAACTCATGACAAGTGCCTAGGGTGATTACTGATGCCATAAACAAGAGTGTCAATTTGTTAAGTCAACAACAGGAATCACTGTGCACTTACTCCTCATGTAGGATCTCTGTCCTTAATGTGCTGTACATTGTGATTTAATGCTATAACTAGTACTCAAACAGTATTTTTCACTTTATGTTTCTGTGTGGGAGCAAACTGTTGAAATCTTTACTTAATATATGCTAAACTGGTCTTCTGTATATAAAGAGAATCGAAAATGAATCTTGATGTGAATGGAAGGGGAGAGGGAGTGGATAAGGGAGGGGTTGCGGGTTGGAGGGACATTATTGGGGGGGAAGCCATTGTAATCCATAAGCCGTACTTTGGAAATTTATATTCATTAAATAAAAGTTAAAAAAAAATAAAAGGAAGCAAATGATAACAGTAGATATCAGTAGATATGAAGTGCCCTTTTTCTTAGTTTCTTTTATACTCATAAGATTAACCCTGCAGTAAGTAAAGAGTTCAACAAATAGTATGAGAAAATATGTACCTCAACAGTAGAGACAAGGCCTGTAAACAATCATCAAAGCTCAAGATGTCAATTTCACTCCAATTTATTACATTTTAGATGCTCTATTACTTACCACACATCACGGAAAGCATTTGGGACTGCTTTGGGACTGGCTTATTTCACTAAGTATAATGGATCCCAGTTGCATCCATTTTGTTGCAAAAGATAGGATTTCATTTTTGATCACTGAGTACTATTCCATAGTATATATATACCATCTTATGAAATACTTTTTTAAAAGTACCACAAACAAGAATATACTTTTTAATGTAAACAAAATTAATAAACTATGAGTAAAATTAATCAGAGAAACACAGGGAAAAGTAACACTACTACCCATTTTCAGGAATTAAAACAATGCTTTACAGAGAATATAGCCTTGTCAAGATGCTAGAAAAAATTTGTAAAATGCCTAGGAGTAAAAATTTGACTAGAGATTAAAATCTACTATATTTTGGACATCAAATCCCAAAACCATTATAACATAAAATAGGGAAACTCTTACTTACACCAGGCAAATTGAATTACAACTTGAAAACTACCAACCAACCAATTAAAAAGTTACAGAAGCAAAACTTCAGGTATAGAAATACAAAATATTCCAGGACCACCACTGTGGCATAGGGGGTAAAGCTGTTGCTTGCAGTGCCAACATCCCATATGAGTACTGGTTCGAGTCCTGGCTGCTCCACTTCTAATCCAGCATTTCTGCTAATGGCCTGCATAAGCAGTGGAAGATGGCCCAAGTGCTTGGTTCCCTGCACTGCCATGGGGATCTGGAGGAAGCTTCTGGCTCCTGGCTTCAGATCAGCCCAGCTCTGGCCCCTTGTGGCCATCTGAGTAAACCAGCAGATGGAGATTTCTCTCTCTCTCTCTCTATTCCTCTGCTTCTCTTCTGTAACTCTGCCTTTTAAAAAATAAATCTTTGGGAAAAAAGAAAGAAATACAAAATATTTGAAATATACCCATGTTTCCCAGAATACCAAGGTAGAAATAAGCGGAGAATATTTTCAAATTTCTTTTGAAAAGCCAGCATTACATTGATGATGATGGAAATGGACCAGAACATGAAATATGAATTAAATATAAGCCTCTCTTTCATAAACAGGTGCATATATCCTTAGTATACTTATAATAAATTAAATCACATATGAAAATATAATGAATATGAGTGAATATAAGAAAAAAGTAAGAGGTAGTTAATATTTTTAAACAAGCCATGCAAATTTGCCAGTTAAGTGAAAAACTCAAGAAGAAAATCATATGGCCATTTAGATTGAATTTTGAAATGCATTTTAAAAAATCAGCATGAAATTCCCAATCAGGGACCTCCTTGTTACATTTAATGAAACCAAGTTTCTAACATTCTGCATGGTGGTATCTTGCATTTGTGGAGTCACTTTCCTGCTGGTGCATCACAGTACCAATGGAAATGTCAGGATGACCCTGCAGGTGTTTCCATTTTGGCCTCCAGTACATGGCTTACTAGGCTGCATTTTTCCCCAAGTGCTAACTTATTTTGGTAAAAGAAGTTAGTAAGTCACTGCATGTGTTCTAAAATAAAGCACATTTGAAAAAGAATAAGTCTTAACATATAACTTGTATATTTGCTAAAATACTGGACCTGAAGATAAAACTACACTGCTTTCACAGTCATATATTTCAATATGGCATGTATTTCAAGGTACAAAAGGCATTTCTTACTCTAAAGTTGCTGGAGACACACTCAAACCTGTACCTATATTGATCAATATTCAATTTCATTTAGATTTTTGTGTTCATCTGATTAGGACTTCAATTAGCTAGCTACTTCCACTTAATTGCACTTGGCCTTTTCTGTTGCTTTCCACTAGGACTTTCCATTTATTTTTACGAATTTTTATAACACACTAGAATCCCCACATAGTACATTCTATTTCTGAACACTGACTATACTTCAGTGACATCTTTTCCTTCTTGAAGAAGCTTCATATTTTTAATATGATGAATGTTGTATGTTTTGATAGTTGTACTATAATTTTCTCTGAATGATAAATTTTGAAATATTCTCGAGGCTAACATTGCAATTTTTTTATGTAGCCATTATGCCTGACTTGTCATATATTTCACAAATACTCTTCAATTTAGGCTAGGTGTCAAACTTATAGATGAATTTTAAGGAAAATGGATCAATGTGCAGCAGTGAGTTGTCCCATTCATGGTTGCATATAAAACTTTCCAATTACACTCTTATCATCTTTTCTCAATATTACAAATATATATTTTATTTTATATATTACATATACCTTATTATACACATATATATTGTGTATATATATATATATATATATGCCACGTGCTGTTTTTTCATGGGTTGAAATCACTTTGCGATATTTTTTCTGCAACACTGGAGTTTTTTTTAACAAATATGCTTAAGAAGTGGGATTTTTTTTAAATCCTTTTTTTTCTATTTTGAAAGTGAAAATGCAGATGGCGGTTTGTCAAGGGACAGTGTAAGGGCTAAGATGATAGCCAAGTGTCAAATTACAGGGAACACATGGCACTCTAAAACGTGAACAAAAACCCCAAGTCAAACAGAACATTTGTTTTTGCCTTGCCCACTCTAGGTGACCATGTTATTAGAAACAGAAAATGGAGAGACCCCTAGAAACAGCTGTGCTGAGAGGCCAGCATCCTGGAAGAGACCCTGCTGCCCACATATTTAGAAAACTGGGGGGAATCAGGTCCCGGCAGGGAAGGACGGAGGAGCCCAGGGCTGCATGAACTACAGCTCCCGTCCCACAGGCACCCCGCACACGGAGCCCACATTCTCCCTAATGACCACCCCGTACCCACTGCACAGTCGGGGAGACACGGGGCTGCTCCCACACAGCTGCCCAGGGAAGGCTCTGGGCTGAGAAGTCGCTGTGAGCAGGGAAGGGGCAGGGCGTCGGGGGTCCCTGGTGCCAGTCCAGACCCCGACCCCCAGGTCTGAGGGGACCAAGGGAAGCGCTGGGCCAGCGGCAATATGGTGCCACAGATTCGGAGACGACCTCTGGGAGGCCCGCGTCCTGCCAGCTTCTCAGAAGCTTCCACGGCTGCTTTACGCCTCTCCCGACACCTGGGCGCACACACTCACCACGTCGCGGTTTTCAGCTCCAGGTGTCCAGCGTCCCCCGGTGATGAAGGTGGAGGCCACAAACCCAACTTCCTTCGGGAGCCTTGTGGCAGCGGAGCCATCTCCTAGCACCTAGCTCCTGCCCAGAACTGTAAGATGACTGTGACGTCAAGACCCCACGTGATGACGTGACGTGGACGTCGTCGTGCCTGATTGGACAGCGTGCATGGCCGTGAGCGCACAAAGTGTCACAAAGGACACAGCCCATCAACATCCTTCACGGCAATGGGCCCCTGACTTCAGATTGTGCTGGGTGGGAGCAGCAGGAGGCGAGGTCTGGGTGCAGGTCGGACTCCACCTCCCCAGGCGGGAGGCCTCTCCCCTCTGCTCCTGCACCTGCCGGGTCCCTCCTGTGGCCCTGCCCTCCCTGATGGGTCCCTGCTGGAGCTCTCGGTGCAGTAAATGCTTCAGTGAGTCACAGTTCTGTGCATCGGCCTCTGGGCTTTATTTTCTTCGTATTGTGACTCATTTTCCTGTAGGGTCGTTTGTGTTACTTTTTAATATTGATTGGAAGAATGCTGAAAGACATCACATGATTTAATCCTTTCCTTCCCTTTTCTCCTGTCAGCATTTGTTTTCTACTCTGCCTATTGACTTTTTTTTTTTTTTCCTGACAGGCAGAATGGACAGTGAGAGAGAAAGACAGAGAAAAAGGTCTTCCTTTACCGTTGGTTCGCCCTCCAATGGCTGCTTCGGCTGGCGCGCTGTGGCCGATGCACCGCGCTGATCCGAAGCCAGGAGCCAGGTGCTTCCTCCTGGTCTCCCATGCGCGTGCAGGGCCCAAGCACCTGGGCCATCTTCCACTGCCTTCCTGGGCCACAGCAGAGAGCTAGGACTGGAAGAGGGGCAACCGGGACAGAATCTGGCACCCCAACTGGGACTAGAACCCAGTGTGCCGGCGCCACAGGCAGAGGATTAGCCTATTGAGGAGCTGCGGCGCCGGCCGCCTATTGACTTTTAATATTTTCTATTTGTTTCTTGCTGGTACAAGGTAATCTAGTGGATTTTAAAATTATTGATCTTTCTAGAAATCTCATTAAATTCATTTATCAGTTGTATCTGTTTTTAGATTTTTTGGATTCTCTCTAAATACCTCCGATATATTGACATTTTATTGCTTAGAGACCTCTACACCTTATTTTTTATTTTTGCTCTCCCCTCCCCAACTGCTCCTCCAATAAGAAATTGGAGATAGTGGAGGCACCTGCTCTAGGCTTACTTCCAGGGAAAAAAGCAGTCAATGTTCTTGTATGTATTGTGTTCTTTGATGTAGGATCCTTTTTCAATAATCTTGATCAGAGTAAGGAAGCCAGTTTTTTTTTTACTGCTAGCAGGTTTGTTTGTTTTGTGTTTTTTTTTTTTTTTTTTTTTTTGGAACATAAGCCATCGTTTACTTCCTCTAGTGTACATAAGCAGGGCCCTGAGTCAGCAGTGAAAAATAGATGAGACTTGGGTCAGGCACTCTGAAATGAAATGAGGTCATCCCAAATGGAGGGTAAACCCTACTGCACCATAACACTGCCTCAGGCATCCTTACTTTAACTTTGTATGAGCTATTATGATCTTTATTACTTTTGCTGAAATTTTTTCTTTCACATTTTTAATGTAATTATAATGATCTGCTTTTCAGCCATTTTGCCTGTATTCATTCATTTTGCCATTGTTTCTCCCAAAAAATTACTCATTTTATGGTAATAACTAGTTTTTCATGACAGCTGAATGCCTTTTTAAGTCTTTATACTTTTCTTTGAAATTATAACTATCAGCAGTGCATATTTGTAATACCTTGGTCTGAGTAAAGCACAGAACTTTTTTTTTAAAAAGATTGATTCATTTATTTGAAAGTAAGAGTTACACAGAGAAAGAATGAGAGGCAGAGAGAGAGAGTCTTCCATCTGCTGGTTCACTCCCAAGTTGGCCGCAAAGGACAGAGCTGCACCGATCCAAAGCCAGGAGCTTCTTCCAAGTCTCCCACGTGGGTGCAGGGTCACAAAGACTTGGGCCATCTTCCACTGCTTTCCCAGGCCATAGCAGAGCTGGATTGGAAATGGAGCAGCTGGGATCAAACCAGAGCCCATATGGGATGCTGGCACTGCAGGCAGCAGCTTTACCCGATATGGCACAGTGTCGGTCCCCTTAGTACTCTTAACTTTTTACAAGATTGCATAACTTTTTGATTGTGAAATCATCAACTCTCAAAATTCTGTAGGTCTCCTGGAAATTGTCATGTACAGTTTCTCAGACATTGTTAGGCCACTGTAATTATTCACCTTATCTAGGTAACATATTTTTTACTTCTTTGGATGTTCATGGAACTAAGTTTGAGTTTATTTTTTAATGTTTCTCTAAGCATAATCTAGATATGGAAGTATATGCTCTCATATATTGTAGAACAAGGCATGATCTTTCTTCACTCATGTTTCTGGTATTTTTTTCATATTCTCCAATATAGATGTAATTGTAATGAACTACAACAAAGTTCTCAATCTGCTTTTCACACCATTATTCTCCATTTCTCGTCATGGTAATCACAACATTCATTATTCCATAACATGTACATCTCTTTTCATTGTCATTGCATCTAATGCTATACCCTGTATTGATCACTAACATCTTAGTAAGCCAATAGTGATAATATGAGCTATGGCAATCTTGGTTTGTATTTTTTGTGGTATCACAAACTTGCCCAAACTTGGAAACTCTGAAAATTTTCATGTATACAATTTTTCAGAGTGCTTGCCATGGTATTCTCCTGTTCCACATATCATTTTTATCTTTACTGAAATTTTGACATTGATGTGTGAAATATTCAATCATATATTTCTAGACACTGGTATCTTTCTTGTAATATACTGTAAAGTGGAATGATCTCTTCATGACTTAAGATATTTTATTTACAAATAATTTTAAACATTGAAATGGATTTTTTCACCAAACTCCTTTATATTTCTTAGTGATTTTATTGTTACTCCTACTAATTACTTAGTCTTTCTTACAGTATTAGTAATATATTTTATATTGTGAGCATCTTTTCTGGTTCTGTGATTGAAGTTGTTGATATGTGGGTTTTTTATTTGAAGATTTCTTTATTTGAAGGAGTTGCAGAGAGAGGTAGAGACAGAGACGAGAGAGAAATAGATATGTCTTCCATCCACTGGTTCACTCCCCAAATGGCTGCAATGGCTGGAGCTGCGTCAGTCCAAAGCCAGGAGCCAGGATCTTCTTCTGGTTCTCCCATGCTGGTGCAGGGACACAAGGACCTGGGCCATCCTCCATTTCTTTCCCCAGGCACATTAACAGGGAGATAGATTGGGAGTAGAGCAGCCAGGACTTGAACTGGCACCAGTATGGAATGCCAGCACTGCAAGCCAGGGCCTTAACCTGCTGTGCCACAGTGCTGCTCCCAGGTATGTGTGTACTTAATATCCTCATTTAAGTCAATCCTTGTACTGTGACATTCTTGCTTGATTTCTTTTCACTGTGATGTCATCAGATAACTCAAAATTCGGTATGTTTTGCTGGTAACATTAATGTACAGTCCCTCTGAACTCTGTTAGGGTGAGTTTAATCTTACACACTTTAAGGTCTCATATTTTTAAACTTTCTTAATTTTTATATCTCCAAAGTTATCATTCACTGAATTTTCCCAAAGTGTAGCTCTAGATATACTTTCTCAGAATTTTTCTAGTAGGTGGAATGAGTTTTATATTCATTGATTTTTACTTCTCATTTTATGTAATTACAATTAAGTATTTTTTCACCAAATTCCTTTATTTTTGCATTTTATAGAATTTAGCAAATGTAAACTAACCTTTGATTTTAGAAACTTCTTTAGTGTATGTATCTTTAGATACTTGGATAATTCCTTTAATATTATTATCTAAAGTGGCTTGCTTAAAGATTTTGGGAATATTTCAGCATTCTTTTTAAATGTAATGGAATATTTTACACCAAATTCTCATATATGCATGTCAATCTCAATCTCAAAATATTTGTAACATGAACAGCCTTTTTATTTTTGGGTTTTGAAATATATTTTGTCCATATGAAAAAATACTACATGAACACTATTTTTCAATACTTGAAGGATGTTTCTGAGAGTCATCTTATTTGTACACATGCCAATAATGTATCTTCTGTCAACCTTCAGCTTGATACTCTGTTAAAAATTCATATTTTTCTTTTACAGAGCTTTTAAGATTTATCTTTATTTCTGGGTTTATGCAGTTTAATTATGATCTGCCTCAGCATGGTGATTTTTTTTTCATCCTGTATTTGGAGTGCAATGACCTGTTTGGGTCTTTGGACTTATAGTTTTGTCAAACTGAAAAATTTGGCCACAATTTCCCCAAACATATACCTGACCATTTTAGAGATGCTATTGACTCTATTTAAATATATAATTGTTCTTATTATCTGCCCAGCCTTTTCAGTCTTTTCTTCTTCTCAAATTTCATTTTGATCCTTTAAATTGCCATGTTTTCCTGTTCACTTCTTCTGAAATGTCTCATTTGCACAACTTAGAAAAATTGCTAATTTCAGGTATTGTAGTTTTTGCCTCTAGAAATTGCTCTTGGGTCTTTCTGCATATAATCTCTGTGTATCCATCTATATAAATTGTGATGCATGTCTAGGAACCATTGCAAACTCTTCATTAGTACTGTTCTCTGCATCATTTGAGTATAAAGGATATCTGTTTCTTTTGTCCCTGTTGCTGACATTCTCTATCCTTGCAATTTTCTGAGCAATATCAGTATCTCTTTCAGTCAGGAGTACACTGAATCTCACTTGGTTTGAAGCTGGGACATGAGATAACTTCAAGAGGGGGAGTCAGCTGTCAAGAAAAACTATACAGCGGGGTGTGCTCCTTCATACAGGGGCTCCTGCACTTTCTTTTATAACAAGAAAATAAACAAATATTTAATGACATGTAAATATTATGGATCTATATACATGACTCTATAAAACATTCTGCATCTGTATTCAGCTCTTTTTGGGTTCATAATGTCTTCAACGATGATCCATGAATGCACACATCTTTCTGTGTGCTTCTCTTGCTTATGTATTAAGTCCCACTCCAACAGAGACAAATCTGTCTCCTTCCTTTACTTGTTCCACCTTAGGACACCATGCAGTCACATGAAAATACATAAAACTATACATCTGGTGGGAAATTACTTCCTGAACCAGATGCTGTTGCCTTAGTTCGACAGATTCCACTCACTTTCACAGTTACTCAAGTTTTCACTATTCCCACTCCCTTCAATGAGGTTGTTTCATACATTTATATTAGTTTAGTTTTTTTTGTCACATTCTGCATCCAGTTCCTGAATTCCATGATGTGCTACATTGTTTTTCATTTAAGTTGTAGACTTTAAGGTCATATAGAATTTGACACACTCATAGTGCCATGTATCCATATTATCCTTCAAAATACTTTCAACACTCTTACAAACCCCATGTACCTCACATATTCACGTCTCTCCCCATATCTCACCAATACCAATCTGTTTCCTATCTCCATAAATTTATCTTTTCACCTAGAAATATGCACTTAACATTCCATCTAGATTTCTGTGATATGATACCATGCTGCACAGAATTGTTGGGTGGGTGTTCCAAAATTTACTTTTGTATTCACCAATAAAACATTGATAGCATTTGATCCTTAGTTATAAAAGTGCATGTTGGAGCTGGCATTGTTGTGTAGTGGGTTAAGCTGCTGCCTGCAGTGCTGGCATCCCATATGTGCACCAGTTTGAGTCCTAGTTGCTCAAATTCCAATCCAAATCTCTGGTAATGTGCCCGGAAAAGCAACAAAGGATAGCCCAAGTCTTTGGGTCCCTGCACCCATGTGGGAGACTTCAATGGAGTTCCTGGCTCCTGGCTTCATTATAGCAATTTGGGAAGTGAAACAGCTGATATGACACCCTCCCCCCAATCTCTCTCTCTCTTTCCTTCCAAAAAATTAAATAAAATTCATTCTTTTCAAAAAGTCACTAAGGACTTAAGGATTTCCAGCAAAAAACCAACTGTGGAGTTATAAAACCTCACTTGTGAGAGAACTATTCTTAATTTAAGCTAATGAGTGTTGATAATTTCTCCACTCATATTAAATTACGTTTTGCTCTTTCTCTGATGTTTCATCTCTACTTGTCAAGTAAAAAAAAATGTCAATGGCCACGATATGCTGGGCCAATCTCACATGCCCCGGCATTCTGTAGCTCTGGTAGCTGAGCTGCATCTCATCAAAAGCAGGTCAAGTTAAACTTGGAGAAGCAGATTAATGCTACTGCTTATCCCCTCCCCCCCAACACACACACATTCCTTTTTGCTTCAGTTCTTTGTGGATCTGGCTAACCAGTGTTCATGATGCTCCTCTTCTCATCTGTCCAAGTCTGAAATCAGGTCACTTCAGGGCTTCAGTGTACAACTGTGTGTATACCACCAAAGGGTACCAAGCTGAGTTCTACTCACCGAGGTATGGCCTGACGTCACAGGACAGCCCAGAGAAGGAACACTTTTCAGCAAGTGCATACTATGGGAGTGCAGTAACCCACACTCATCCTTGTTCTAGGGCTATAGGGCTATGAGCTACCCTTCTTTCTCATCACTGGGCAACTATGATTGAAACTTGAAGTTCTTGGGTAGATCTATCTCCTAATTATCATGGATTGGACAGTTTAATGCTACTGTTCATCTCCTCCTTTACCACCACCACCACTCACTTTATTTCAGCAGTTATTTGTGGATCTGGCTAACCAGCAGAAAATTAGTCAACTTGAGGTTTCTAAGGAAAACCTCTTTCATCTCTACTTTATTTTGGAGAAACTAAAAACTAAGCAAGTTGTTCAAATTTTAAAGGAAATTTAAAAAATTGATTTCTTTAATGTTTTGTGCTTGTTTGATCTAAAATACTACCTTGGAAATAAATACTTTTATACTCCATGTAAGCAGATTCTCATATATTTAAAAAAAAATAAACATTCCTGAGGATTCTCTGTGTTCTATATTTAAACCTAACTTCACAACTAAAATTTTTTAAGTACTGTGTTTTTCAGTGCCGAATAACCGGCAGAGTACTGTGATTCTATGACTGTTGCCATGTAACTTCATGGCTGAACAAAGAAACAAAAACAAATGCATAATCAGTAGATTGATTTTTCTAAATTGTGAAATCTTTTCCTACAAATTTTTACTATTTGGCATCTTCCACGTCTTGTTGGCTGGTGTGATCAAGCAAATGGAAAGCAATGCTGACCTACAGTATGAATAGTGAGTTCATACAGCAGACAGATGTGATTCTCTTCTCCACTTCCTGTTCCCTACGCTGTCCTGAGGTGGCATCTCTGGGTGTCTGTACTCTCCTGTCTCCCAATTTCACACCAGAGGGCAAAGAATGTGTACCAGATGTAGAGAACAGGAGGTTCTGGTGTTCCTTCAATTCCCCACAAAGCCCCTCTGAATAAGCATTTTGTCATCAAATATGCTATACTTGCTTTATAAATGCAGCTTAAAAGAATGTCTCCTCCCTGGGCCTCCCACAGTCTCTGTACTATTTGCAGCAAAGAGCCTCCCCCACCCCCCAAGCACTTTCCTCAGCAAAGTCCACTGAAGGACTCAGTTGTGGTCCAGGGGTGGATGACTCTTGGCAGCTTTCACTGCAAATACCCTGGTAGAATTGGGAGAGCCCTCTAAAGAGCGTGCTTCTGCATGAAAGAACATTGGGCTTATAAAACAGTGGGTAATCTTCCATGGAGTAGGGGTGAGGAGACATCCCAGTATTTCTCACTGATAGCTAAAAAAAAAAAAAAAAAAAAAAAAAAAAAAAAAAAAAAAAAAAAAATGTTCCGGATAACTCAAGAATTCAGGAAGTTTGCAGCACATGAAATAGTGAGATTCAAAGCACAGGGCACCGTTTTCTTCTGTCCTTTGTCTCTTTTAGTTAAAAACAGCTGTAGAGAAGGAGGTACCTTTCTCTGAAGGGAGGAGAGAACTTCCACTTTGACTACGACCTTGTCTGAATGTGATCAGAGTCAGTGAACTCAAAAGGCTTCCATAGCCTTGGCAACTCATGAGAAGAGCCTAGGGTGATTACTGATGCCATAGACAGGAGTGTCAATTTGTTAAGTCAACAACAGGAGTCACTGTGCACTTACTCCTCATGTAGGATCTCTGTCCTTAATGTGCTGTACATTGAGACTTAATGCTATAATGAGTACTCAAACAGTATATTTCACTTTGTGTTTCTATGGGGGTGCAAACTGTTGAAATCTTTACTTAATGTATACTAAACTGATCTTCTGTAAAAAAAAAAAAAAAAAAAAAAGAAGAAGAAGAAGAAGAAATTATCAATTCCCAACTTGACTCTCACTGGGATTAAACATGACAATAGGTCTGATCTGATTTCATCATCAGTTAAAAAATCATCTATTATTTTTCACTTTATGTTTCTGTGTGGGAGCAAACTGTTGAAATCTTTACTTAAATGTATGCTAAACTGATCTTCTGTATATAAAGAGAATCAAAAATGAATCCTCATGTGAATGAAAGGGGAGAGGGAATGGGAAAGGGGAGGGTTGCGGGTGGGAGGGACGTTATGGGGGGGAAGCCATTGTAATCCATAAGCCGTACTTTGGAAATTTATATTCATTAAATAAAAGTTAAAAAAAAAAAAACAGCTGTAGAATTTGGGGTCAAAATTAGGTTCACCTCTGCTAATCTCCAGAATGTCTGTTTGTACTGAGGAAGAAGTGAGGAACAGAACTCACATGGGGCACGTGCACTCTTCCAGACATCATGCAGGGTGCTTTCTGCATGTAATTACATTGTCTTCCAACAACCCAGAAGAGTGGGCATTCACTGCATTTCCCAACTGAAGGAACTGATGGCTGTGGTAAAATACCATTTCCAAAGTAACACAGATAGTAGGCAAGGGAATTCTCAAGATAATTGATGTCCTAAAGACTGCATTCTTATATATAACTGGAATCCACTGAGCCACAATCTTTGAGTATCTTAAATGCCATCTAATGGTAATTTCTACAAATGCTGGACACAGATCCCAAATGCCATGGAGTCACTCAGAGACATTACTGGCAATCTTAATTCATTCCCCAAATGCAGAATATACTGAGTTCCTGCATACTGGGAGAAATTACCAAAGTTTATTGCTTACATTTATCTATGAATCTGAAAGGTTCCCCTGATCTCCATAAATGCACTAAGCGCAGAAGAGCTAAAATTAAACAAATAAAAGCAACTCCTTTCCTCTCAGAACTGCTCAATAGTAGGGGTGAGGAGACATCCCAGTATTTCTCACTGATAGCTAAAAAAAAAAAAAAAAAAACCTGTTCCGGAAAGCTCAAGAATTCAGGAAGTTTGCAGCACATAAAATAGTGGAAGTTAATAGACTACTTGGAAGTTAATAGACTACTGGACTTTCCAACATCTATCTACACATCTGGAATAGAGGCACAGTGTAAAACAATTACGAGACCCATCTACTAAAATCATTACCCTTTGACAAGAAACCATCACTATCTCAGTACCGTAACTTTGTTCAATTAGATATACCAGGAGAAAAAAGGCCAATGAGATCAAGTGAAAACAGGATTGCTGGATTCAACAAAATAAAAAAACTCTGAATTTCAGATAAGCTACACATCTTATTATTATAAATGTGTCCCTGTCCTCTATAATATTTGGGACACTCTTATACTAAAAACGCATTTGTCATTTACTTGAGATTGAAATTTAAATAAGTATCCTGTATGTTTACCTGACAACTTTACATTAATGGAAATGCCATAGGCAGTTAACATAATGGTTAATACACATGTTGGGATAGCAGCATCCCATATCAGTTTGTCAGAGTTTGAGCCCTGGCTCTGCTCCTAATTTTAGCTTATTGCAAATTTACATCCTGAGAGCCAGCAGATGATGGTTCAACTACCTGGTTCCCTGCCATTCATGTGGGATACCTTGATGGAGTTCCCTCTTCCTGGCTTTGGCCTATTCCTGTCCCAACTGTTGTGGGTATTTGGGGAGTGAACCAGTGCATGGGAGGTTTCTCTTAGTATGTCTGTCTCTCAACCTTTCAAATAAATTTAAAGAGAGAAAGCAAATGCCACATATCACCTCAATGGATGAGTCATTCTGATGAGTAAAATAACTCACATTTGCCTATTAATTATCTTTTAAACACTTTATAAGTGTGAATTCATATGATCCTGAACAGAACCTTATAAAATTGATACTATTACCCATATTTAGAAATAAGAACATTGAGACACTAACAGGCGAGTAGCTCACCCATAGTTACAAGCTAGTTAATGCTACAGAAGGGGTATGAACTAAGACAGTTCTAGAGTTTAAAACCTTAACTATTATACGGTATGTTATCATATCAAATGTGCCAGTGAATTCAAAATCATCCTACAGACTGCATATGGACAATAAACTTGAAAATACTGTTTAGTAAGCTTTCAGTGTGTACCAGTCACCAACTTTATCCAATGACTCTTCAGAGAACAGCAGTAAATGCGGTTTTGCATCTTTACTAAGTGTATTTTCTCTTTTCAAATATTTCAGAAATTGGGCAAACCCCATGGACAGTCTTAGGAATATCTGATACTGATCAACAAAAGCAAGTTATTGTTTGCTTCATAATTTCATATAATCAATGTTTATTCTATAAATACCTCGCTGGAGAGTACTAAAATTACAGACCTTGATCGGATCCAGTGTATGTATTGTTGATATGCCTTGTTTCTTATTGAGTTAGGAGGAGCTAAACATTTGTAACTGGATTGATTCATTTAATAAATGTCTGATCTACTTCAGCCTAGGTTTCTGAAGCTTGCATGTGGTACCATAATGCTTCTTTAATTTGGAGTATTCTGATATTCCACTCCTAAACTGCAATTAGATTCATGCTCAAATAGTTTTCAACTCAACACGTTGAAGCAACTCTCATAAGGATGCATCCTCCAAGTGAACATGCTTTAAGGCAGAAACAACCAATTCTTTTCATAAAGTTCACCTTGCATATGAATCTAAGGATATTTGTACAGTAATCCTGTCTCAACCCAGATCTAAAAAATCAAAAAAATCCAGAGGAAATGTAGGAGCTGGCATTTTCAGGCAGGCCATGCCAGTTGATTATAATGCTGGAGTTGAGAAAACAATTTTAACATCAATAGACAAGACAGTAAAAGCAGCTAGTGTTGGGTTTTTACCCACTGGGGGCTTTAAAACTGCTTTGAGAATTTTCCCTAGTTCCCATTGCAGAGTTTTGAGGCAGCTGTAGAAAACACACACATGTTTATATTTAGCACAACAGTCTCAAATACTCTAGCTCCATTATCTTGCATTACAGCTCTTCCCACATCATCAGGCTCACAGATGGGCCTTCTGGTATTCATGAAAAGCAATCAAAACCTACAGTTTGGGAAATTAAAACCCCACAGTGCTTCTCATAAAGAAACAAGGCTGAGCTTCTAATAGGTGATAGCATGCTGAGAGAGAGGGGAAACGTGACTTGGTGTTTAACCTGAATAATAGTTATTCCATTTCCTTTGCTTTTATTCTTTTTTCTTAAATCTTCTTAACATTTGGATTTGCAAATTATGTTCCATATACAATGACAATCATAAAAAATTCCACCGTAACTAATGACTTGAGTGTAAGCACTATAAAATTTCCTTCTACATTTTAAAACTGTAGGGGAAGATACCAAACCTAGAAACAAATTAATAATAGCTATAGATAAATATCTACTTTTTTTCTCTTCCTCGTGATGAATAAAATACTGTGAAAAGTTTTTATCAATTTTAGTACCATAAAGAAAGTAGTACAAATGGGTACATGAACCTATTCTATTGAATAAAAGTATGCACACACACCCCATCTTTTTTAAAGTTTTCTGATTAAAAGACACTGAGCAGGCAGAACAGAAAATATGTGGAACAAGATAAATATTATTGAAAGATACTACAGGCTGAGTTGATAAAGTGAAGAAATTCTACAAGGAAAAAAATGACAATGATGCTTCCATAGATCAGAGCTATTACTTAACAAGTGGGCAGTACTGCAGAATGAATATTGCTTCTGTTTAGTGTGCCAAATTGTAAAATAATGAAGATCCTCACATTGATTCTACACTAAAGCTTTATGCATGTCAGTTACAAAAGCCTTTTGGATTGGAACTAAGAGAAGACCTAATTTTACAACAGAAACAAAAAGGAGGCAATGTCAAAAGCTGTGAGCTCTTAGTAGGATGAGCTTCAGTTTACTGAAAGGTGTTTTGCAGATGATTCTGTTCTATAAACAGTAGGAAAATGGAGTTTTCAGGAAAACTATCAAATGCTTTTCAACAAGAGGGACAAAGTTTTTACTACTTCAGTGAGAACTAAACATTATATTCAATTAAATTCTCTAGTTAAGCCCTTTAGTTCATAGGGACTGCATCTCAACAGGAAAACTGTTCATGTTACTGCTCTTCCTTCAACCAAAAGGTATGGTCCATTATGCTCAAGACAGGGTTGGCTCATCCTTGGGTAGACCTGGCTAACTTTAGCCATGCACAATATTCCAAAGAAGAAAACAATGCTAAGAATCCCTGTACACAATTTTAAATGCTTATAGAGATATGGCCAAAGAATTGATGAAATTGTGATGCTTAATATGTCTACAACAAATAAAGAAGCAGTACATTAGAAAGCAATGTTTTCAAATATCTTATACTGGGTTTAAAAATTATGCTAAGAAAACATTGCCCAGGTCTGTTCTATACAGCATCAGACACACACAGCCATGAAAACATGGCACTCAAGAGAAACTGGATTTTGGGGTTGGTTTCAGCTAATTACAGGATTAGGTAATGTAGTCTAAGTTGCTTTCATGTATTTTGGCACATTTTACTTCATATAAATAATGTTATGTACCCAGCTCATTATAATGATACAGTAAAAAATATTAGAAAATGCCTTCAAAAACCACAAAATGCTAAAGAAGGGCAATTTTAATAATACACAATATTCCACTTGGCATATTAAGGTGTTTTTTTTGTTGTTGTTGTTTTGTTTTGTTAGTTTGTTTGTTTTGACAGGCAGAGTGGACAGTGAGAGACAGAGAGAAAGGTCTTCCTTTGCTGTTGGTTTAGCCTCCAATGGCTGCCGCGGCCGGCGCACTGTGGCCAGCACACCGAGCTGATCCAATGGCAGGAGCCAGGTACTTATCCTGGTCTCCCATGGGGTGCAGGACCCAAGTACTTGGGCCATCCTCCACTGCACTCCCGGGCCACAGCAGAGAGCTGGACTGGAAGATGGGCAACCTGGACAGAATCCGGCGCCCTGACCGGGACTAGAACCTGGTGTGCCGGCGCCGCAAGGCGGAGGATTAGCCTAGTGAGCCGCGGCGCTGGCCAGGTGGTTATTTTTTAAAAGTAATCCATGATCAGTAAGTTTAAAAATCACCAGGTAAAACAAAGTAAATTAATCTCCTTACAGGATTTTTGGTAGTCTGTACTTTTTTAACAAATTTTTTTTTCTTTTTAAAGATTTATTTATTTATTTGAAAGTCAGAGTTACAGAGAGAAAGGAGAGGCAGAGAGAGAGAGAGGTTTTCCATCTGATGGTTCACTCCCCAATTGGCTGCAGTGGCTGGAGCTGCACCAATCCAAAGCCAAGAGCCAGGAGCTTCTTCCAGGTTTCCCATGCGGGTGCAGGAGCCCAAGGACTTGGGCCACCTTCTACTGCTTTCCCAGGCCATAGCAGAGCGCTGAGCTGGATAGGAAATGGAGCAGCGTGAACTGGCGCCCATATGGGAGACCAGCACTTCAGGCCAGGGCATTAACCCACTGCGCTGGACTTTGTCAAAATGAATTTCAATAAGTAGAAACAGAAAAGAGAATGGAATTAATTAAATGCATTTCAGCACAAACTCTTTTCTTGAAGAACCATGGAGGTGATGTTTTTCAGAGCATATGTTAGGAAATGTTTACAAAATTCCTCATTTGGAGAGCAAGGAAAATAAGACACTTTAAAATAATGCAGTTTGGGGATGTATTGACATGCATTATCCTAATTATTTTAGTTCATAGTCAGACACCTAAAAAAGGACCATTTGAAAACTCTGGGTTTGTAGTTGGGAGAGCCCAATCCTTGTGGTAGCACTACCAAAAATGAGGGAAGCTATTTTGAGTTCCGAGACAGAAACCTCAGATTCCCATCAACCACCAAGAGCCAAGACAGCTGAGACTGGCATTGACCCTGAGTCAGAAGTCACTGAGGCTGAAAAGTTGGATGCAGGTGCATTGAGAAGAAGGTAGATAAGGGAGCATCAGGTAGTCTCTTGAGAGCCAGAGTAGAGCCTGAATTCCACCAGACAAGAATGAGTGGATAAATAGTCAATTACCCCACAAGGCTTTATTTTATATTATTTGATATACATTTTATCCAAAGTATTTAGCAAATGGATAATGTATACTAAGCATATCAGATATGTCAGATGTTGAGTAAATGAGGTTAAAGTGTTCTGTCTGTAATATCCAGTAGCTCATACATTACAATTGATATCAGACTTCAATAAATCAATGCATGCTATCATATGTAGGGTAACATTAAAAGTATTGTATAAGATTATATAATTTACAAGCTATGAGATGAGAACATAGCACACCAAAATTAATTTAAACTCCAATATGACATGGCTCATATCAAATGTTAATATCTCACACTCAGTGATGCTAGTATAATGTTCTGTGACTGACTCGTTTGTGACAGTACACAAGTGTAAAATTTGAAAGTCCTGCATAAGTTGGTTAATATCCAACTATCCAGTGCCACTGCCATTCATATTTTCTGTGGATCCTTTCCTCCACCTTATCATCTTTGAAGGCTTTCATGCTCTTTCTCAAGCAGGACATAGCCTCTGTGACAGATGATGTCAACAGAAAAGGAAGAAGGGCTAAAACTGAGAGAAAATTTTTCTAAAAATGTGATGGGGCCAGTGTTGTGGTGTAGCAGGTAAAGCCACTGCCTGCAGTGCTGGCATCCCACATGGGCACGGGTTCAAGTCCCAGCTGTTCCACTTCCAATCCAGCTCTCTGCTTTGGCCTGGGAAAACAGAAGATGGCCCAAGTCCTTGGGTCCCTACACCCAAATAGGAGACCTGGAAGAAGTTCCTGGCTTCAGATTGGCTGTGGGGAGTGAACCAGCTGATCAAAGTAAATATTTTTTTAAAAAATGTGATATATACATAAAAATATATAACTATATATATAAAAATCCAAAATAAAGGAATTTTAAACCCAGCAATAACAAAAAGCAAACATATAAATGGACCCCAAAATATAAAGATCTGCATGGTGAGAAAAACAGCAGGGGTCCCTTGACTGCTTCACCTGAGGAATGATGAGGTCACGGTCACACATATAAGGTCATCAACTGATAACAGGAACCAAAGAATCGTAAGTGTGGAATACTACAGTGGTGTAGGAAAAAAAAAAAAAAAAAAAAAAAAAAAAAAAAAAAAAAAAACAACAAACAAACAAACCACGAAATCCAGTCATTTCTAACAAAATGGATGAAACTGGAAAACATTATATTTAGTGAAATAAGCCAGTTCCAAAGGGACAAATACCATGTTATTCCTGATCTGTGATAACTAAGAGAGCACCTAAAAGGGAATCTGTAGAAGTGATATTGACACTTTGAGTGGCAATGACTTTGAACAGCCCTTGTCTTGACTGTTGAGAAAGTTTTTAATACTATTTGCTGAACACTTTACTCAGCGTAGTTAATCATATGTGTATAAAGTTTACTAAAAAATAGATCTCAGTAAAAAATAAGAGTGGGAATAAGAGAGGGAGGAGGAAAGGGAGTGGGAGTGTGGGTGGGAGGGCAAGTATGGTGAGACGAATCACCATGTTCCTAAAGTTGTGTTTATGAAATGCATGAAATTTGTATTATTTAAATAAGTTTTCTTTGGTGGGGGGGGAGTCATAATGAACAATGTTAGAGCTCACATTCATGGACATAGAGCCTGTTGCTTCAAACCAGGGTAGAACACTTCATTCTTGGGACCTGGAATAGAATTTTAAGAAAATATTTGCTTTTTTGATAAGAAAAACTAATGAACAATTTAACACTAACCCAGAACCATCTAAAGAATAAAATTACAACTTGAAAGGATGCAGCTGGTTTCAAGTGACTTAAGTGATTCTCAAACCCAACAAACATAAAATTATCCACCTTAAACATTTAGACACTTACATAAAAAAGACCATAGATATAAACCTTTTACAATTTAACTTGAATCACAGTGCTAAATGAAAACTGTAAAACATAAAATGTCTACATGAAAAAAAGATGCCATTGGGTTTATCAGATTTCAATGTAACACCAATAGAATATCTAAACAAAAAATTAATAAATAATTGTGTGAAAGTTAAAGTTTTTGTCTTTTTGAAAGATGCTGTTAAAGAATGAAAAGATGTGTTACAACTGGAAAATGTCAAATGAGATAAAAGACTTAGCGAGAATTTAAGTTAAAATATGCACCTGATTTAAAATGAGTAAATGTCCAAGAATACACCATACTGTACTAGATCTACAGATGTATTTAAACACAGAGAAAGATGTTTAACAACATATCTTATAGGGAATTACAAACGAAGACCACATTGAGATGTCAACAGAAAGGGCCAAGTACAAACGGAAAAGAGGTGAACGCTTAGGAAGAGGGCCTGTGTGAACGGAAAGGGCGGGGGAGCTGCGACAGAAAGAGCCAAGGCTTCCAGAGGGTGGTGTGCACATGGAGAGGGCCATGTGCAAATGGAAACAGCCAAGTACAAACAAACGGGAAGAGTAGAGGCTTGATGAAGAGGATCTGGGGACCAGGCAGGGGCAATGTGGGCAGTCTTGGGCTGGAAGGACCCCAGGTTGGAACCCAGGGAAAGGCAGGGAAAGACCTAGAGGCGGGGACCTGGGCCAGGGGCTTTCGCATGGGTACAGCTCCTGGATCCCAGGTGAGGAGCAGGTGTAATGAAACAGGTGAGCAGAATGCCCTGATCAAGCTGCTAGGGTCCACAAGGTTTTGATTGGCTGTGGGCCACAGATAGGCCTTGCTGGGGCTGAGTCTGAATGTCAACCAGCTAGGCTCAGACCCAGGAGACTTCAGCTGACCCCTGTGCGGGAGTGGACATCCTCAGTGACTTTTGGGTGACACTGCTAGGGAGAGTGAACGTTGGACTCAAGAGTGGACACCGGGGGACTTAGATGGGACTAGATGGGCCATTTGCCTAGAGGCAGACACAGACACCCTCCATCCCCACAGCAAACACTGGTTGAATAAAGAAAGGTATGCCTTGCACGCAACACACATATACACATACATACACACACACGCGCACGGGCGCGCATTACATGTACCACACCAGCTGAATAGTGTCATCCTCTTCCAGGAGTGCAGCCTCTGAGGCCTCCCAGAATGGACACTGGGGCAGAGTCCACTGGGTTGCTGCTCCATGGGCTTGGCTCTTCCTTCTCGGGCCTTTGAAGACTGCCCAGGTGGGTGACAGGTGAGCTTCAGGCAAGTGGCAGGGGAGACCCCAAATGCACCTGCTCTTCGCAGCCTGAGCAGGGGGGCCTGCCTCCTGGGTCATGCCCGAATCCACATACCTACCCCCTCCCCTGACACCAGTGCAGCAGCCGCCATAGGCCTCGCTGGACATGGCATAGTACCACTCCTAGTCCAGGGCTTTCCAAATGGCCCTGCCCCTCCCAACTCCACCCCTCTCCCTCAGCTCCACCCCTTCTCCTCAGCTCTGCCACCCCTTGCCCAGCCCCACCTTGTAAGTTACAGCTGCAGCCCTTTACTCCAGCCCCACCCCTCTCATTGGCCCCAGCTCTGCCAGGGCACTCCCTGAGTGACAGTGGGATGGGGACATGACATGTAGATGCTGACATCACCTGGGGCCCCTGCCCCACTGGAAGTCATACACCTCTCTCTCCATTCCTGGAGCGTCCAGCACTGACCCATCCTCCCACTGCTGCCTGCCACCACCTCAGCCACCAGCAGCTTGTACTCCATGGCTACAAAATGGTTCCAGGGCCAGCACTGTGGCACAGTGGGTTAAAGCCCCAGCCTGCAGCACCAGCATCATATATGGGTGCTGGTCCCAGTCCTGGCTGCTCCACTTCTGATCCAGCTCTCTGCTATGGCCTGGGAAAGCAGTGGAAGATGGCCCAAGTCCCAGGGAGACCCGGAAGAAGCTCCCGGCTCCTGGCTTCAGATCGCCACATCTCTGGCTGTTGCAGCCAATTGGGGAGTGACCTCTTTCTGGCTCTACCTCTCTCTGTAACTCTTTCAAATAAATAAAAATAAATATTAAAAAACAACAACAACAACAAAAAAAACAGTTCCAGTCTGACAGCTCAGGGTTTTCACCATCCCACGGGAGGCGCGCAGTCTGCAGTGGTCATCAGTGGTCAGTAGCAGTCAGCAGAGTCGTTGGTCAGCAGTGGTTGGTCACCAGCAGTCACTGGTCAAGTAGGGGCCATTGGCAAGTGGTCAGAATAGGTGACTGGTTAGTGGACAGCAGTGGTCAGTGTTCACCAGCATTGGTCATTAGATTTATAAAAGCAATGAGGAAGTTTCTTGTGCCATCATGTCTGCAGCAGGTAGTGGTGTCGAAGGGCTCCTGGGTCAGAACCACAAGACCCTGTTGGCCCTAGGAAAAGCCACTGCATCCCCCCAGCTTTTCAGGAAACCATGGGTATCCAGCGGACGGCTAAGGCTGAGTGACATTGCAGGCAGAGCCGGAAATTTCCACTTAGAGACTACAGGAGCCGACTGCTCCAACCACCCCTTCTCCTGGGCCAGCTGGGTGACAGACGTCAGTCAAGGGGGCTTTTTCCTTCAAGAAGTTCTCACCTCCCTTGCAATCTCACTTCCTATTTCTCATAGATGGACGTGTGGCCACACACACCCCTTCCAGGCCTTAAAGCCCCACTCAGTGATTTTGAAACCTAAGAACTGGCTGCTGTCCGTTTATTGGCCTTTAAATGGGTTTTAAAAAACACCAGGGTTTAGAGTAATAGGTCAGCAACGCTTAGGAAGTCCCCACCTCTGTTGTGACATCACTTCCACTATCGCATAAATGGACAGCTCTGCTTTCCTCAGGAAGTTCCTGTCTCCCTATTCAGTAGTGCTCAGCATTAAATGGGGTACCTTCACCCTAGTCAAGTCCACCTGCTCATTCTGCTCACGGTCCAGGTGCTTGTCCACGTTGAATAAAGTATCAAAGAACATGGGCGCTAGCAGCTGGCAGTGCTTCACGTCATCCAGCATAATGTGGCCTGCAGAGGTAGAGTGAGGGCATGGACGCTGGGATGGACAAGGGGACAGACACTGGACGGACACCAGGGCCATGGACAGATTGACATGGGGACTCAGAGAGGCCTCAGAGGATCAGAGTGGACACAGGCAGTCAAGCACAGATCAGGAGGGGTAGACAGGGGTGAGGGGTAGGGGACCTGGATGTCAGGGCCTTGTGAACCCCCCCAAGTACCAGAGTGTATGCAGGCAGGCAGGCATCAGCCAGCAGGGGGTGCTGGAGGTCTGCGGGCCGGATGGAGACCCAAGTGTAGGTGGGGGCACATGACACCAGAGATGAGGGAATGGCAAGACCCTTCCCCGGCAATGCCCTCCAAACCTGGGGGCAAATAGCTGGGACCTGAGAGGCAGAGCTTGGCCTTCCTGGCCATCCGGTCCCTGCAGATGGGGAGAAGGCAAGGCCAGGAGGGGAAGGGGTGAGGCCTCTACCATGGGTCCTCAGCCTAACAAGGTCCAGCATCCGGCAGATGTAGCTGGGGAAGGGCAGCAGGTAGAACCAGGAGGGGAGGGCTAGGGGAGGGCCAGAAGAGGAAAGGGGCTGGGCCTCTACCCTGGTCTACGGCTGCACGGGGTCCAGCATCTGCAGAGGCACTCAGGGAAGGGCAGTGGTCTGATGCTTAAGTCTGCAGCCAGTGGCTCTGTTCCTCATAGAACTTCAGCTCAAAGGCAGAGAGCACCCCGTCCCCATCCAGATCCATGCAGTGGAACCAGTACTCAAAGCTGCCTGGTGGGGAGGAAGGAAGACCGTGGGGAAATGCTGATAACCCAGAAGTGACCACTGATCACACTGCTGTTCACACTGTGACCACTGACTGCTCACAAAGTGACCACTGACCATGCTGGGGCCACATGCTGCCTGGGCAGGGGGAACAGCGGTTAGCTACTGACCACATTGATCAATGACCACCCATTGGATGCTGCTGATCACACTGATTCACTAAAGTAACTACTGACCACGCCATGGACATTGCTGACCACTGACCACATTGAAGGACACTGTTTCTGTCCATGTAGTGGAACCAGTACTCGTTGCTGCCTGGGGGGGGGGGGTGAATGACGGTCAGTGGGGGATACTGTTCACCATGTAGTAAACACTGACCATCCCAGGGACACTGCTGACCACACTGACTCTGAGGTGAACATTGACCTGAACACACCAGGGACACCAGTTCATTCGCCCAGATCTCCACTGGGTCATACTGAGCCTACAGTATCCAGCAAAATCCACCAACTGCCTGCCTGTGCAGCCTAAGGACCCACCGGGTGGGTGTGGTCTTTTCTTTCTCAGAGAGCAGGAACCACACGAAGCCTCAAAGCTCATCTTCCCTGCCCTCTGCCCTGTCCTGTCCCTGAAGTTAGCTGCAATCAGCAGTGGTCAGCAGCAGTCAGTGGACACAGGCCAGGGTCAGATGAGCCTGTCCCAGCTGGAGGTACCCCCATCAAACCTCTCAAAGGGAACCCCAGGAGTCCTGCACTGGACCTGAGGCCCCCACCCCATGCTGTCCACACTGTCCCTGATCTGATGTGATGGATACCAGTGATGTCATCATCTCCACAATGTTATCACCCGTGATGTCATCACCTGTGCTCCCCAACCAGGGACCTCCACCTACCACATGATGGCACTTGAGAATATCCTGTCAATCATCTTGTTGGAGATGGCTTTGGAGGAAGACGTGAGGCCTGTGAGCTGTGAAGGGCGAGGCTGGTGGCTAGAGTCAGCATGGAGTGTTCCTGGGGATTCTGGGGGCCCAGGGCAGGGTTCAGAGGGGGCCCTGACCATGGTCATGGTGCCAGGCCAGGTCCCAGCTGTCCAGCAGATCCTAATCAGTATCAAGTTCGCGGAAAGCACACTGGATGACATAGACATGGTCCTAGCACTAGCACTTGCTCTGTTGGCTCAGTTCCACCGCCTCTTCCAGCAGAGCCACCAACTGCAGCGGGCAGGGCCTCAGGATGAGGGCAGGGCCTCAGTTTCAAAGGGGTGGGGGCAAGGGCTGCAGGATGGGGGTGGGGCTTTCAAGGCCTTAGGTTGTGGAGCAGTAGGATTTCCTGCCATGGTGGGACTGGGGTCTCCTATCCCAGAGGTGGGATCTTCTTTGGGGGTGGGGTCTCCTGTCCTGGGAATAAGGTGTCCCATCATGGGTGGTGGTTCCAGGCACACACCTGCAGGAAGCAGCTCCTCCTGAGCTCAGAGCAGCTGATGTGCCCAGACCAGGACCTGCTGACTGCGTAGATCCACTGGGTCACCTGCGCAACAGACAAAGATGGGGCTGGGGCAAGCAATGGAGGCATTGGGGCTGGGGCAGCAAGGTTGGGTCTGGTAGTAGCTGGCAGACATGCTTACCTGTGCTCACCCGAATGTCCTCTCATCTGACTCTACGGCAGCAGTGGATGGGGCATCCCAAGGGATCCACCCCCTGGTGCTCCCAGAAGGGGCAGCACAAGGAAAGGAGGAGCTGCCGCTCACAGGGGGACTCTGATTAGCACAGGTATACTCGTGCCCAGGTAGATTACAGGTGGGGTCAGGGGTCACAGGTTGGGTTGAAAGCATCACAGTGGGGTCGGGAGTCTAGGGCACTCATGGTGGTGATGTAGCAGGAGTGGAACTCAGCTCCTCCTAGAGAAAGGTGAGGCCAGTGTTCGAGTCCACGTCCTGGGACCCAGAGGATGAGTGACAGGTGTGAGGTGAGGATGCCTCCCTGTGACAGGTGTGACCTGTGACAGGTATGTAGTATGTGTGACAGGTGTGAAGTGTGGATGACCCCTATAACAGGTGTAAGGAATGACAGGTGTGAAGTGATGATGTCCCTCTGTGACAAGTACGACCTGTGACAGGTGTGACAGATGTGAGGTGTGGACGCCACCCCTTGATAGGTATGAGGGATGTGCAATTGACAGGTGTGACACGTGCATACCCTACTGGGGGAGAAGTGGGGCACTCACCTACAGGAAGGGGACAAAATCCTCCTGCTCTAGGAAGTCACGCCGAGGTTCAGCAAGCAATTACAGGAACCTGCCCTGTCGTCCTGGCAGTTGCGGAGGATTCTGGAAGCATTAGCAGCACTCATAGCTCTGTCCAGGGGAGGCAGAGGTGGGGCCAGGGTCCCCTCTGCCAATCACAATGCAAGAGGCAGAGCCTGGGTCCACTCTGCCTATCACAGCACAGGAGGCCCCTCCCACTGCCCAGAACTCCCAAAAAGTCCCTGTCCCACCCCCACATACTCTCCTGCCCCATCAGAAGTTCCCAAGGCCCAGCCCACCCAGCCCAACCAGAATGTACAGGGCTTACCTGCACCACATGGCCATGAAGCAGTACAGAATACAGATCCTCTGTGCCAGCTCCCAGCCCAGTGGAACAGGAGTCCTTTCCAGTCTAAGGGGCAGCCGCAGACCTGGGAAACAACCCAGCTGTCACCGAGGCTGCCACTCAGGGTGACTGACGGTGGCAACAAGAAGAACCTGGACAGAAGCAACAGAAAGAACCCAGCCAGAGGGAGGATACAGGCTGTGCCGCTCAGGGTGATGGACAGCAGGGAAAGACCCACCTATAGAGAGGGCACAGGCCATGCCGCTCAGGGTGATGGACAGCAGGGAAAGGAAGGACCTGGACATAGCCAGGGCACCGGAAATGACAGACAGCAGCAACAGGAAGGAAATGGCCACAGAGAAGGCACAAGCCACTCCCCGCCCAGGGCCAGCACCCACCTTGGCCACTGCCAGGTCCCATAGGCCCCACCCCTGGCCTCCAGATCCACAGGCCCTGGCCCTGCCCCCTCTCCCCCTCACCCACCTTGGCCACATTGCCCCTGTGCCCCTGGCAGGCACACTGCAGTGGGAGCCTGGCAAACACCATCTCCAAGGTGCCAATGGCCATGTCCACACTCAAGGCATCCACCAGGTGGCCCCACAGGAAGCAGAAGGCTGGGATCTTGCCTGCAGGGAGTCCCAGGGGTCCCTGTGGCTCTGGTCAGGTCTACACCTGTGGGGGTTGGGCAGAGGTGGCGTCTAAGGACAACGGCCTACCCTGTCACACCTGCTGACCATTGACCGCTGACCACTGACTGCTGACCACCCACAGGACCTACCACTCCAGCCCTGGATCTGTCACACCAGTCCAGGACCTGTCAGTTATTCCAATCCTGGACCTGCCACTAAAGCCTGGGACCTGTCACTCCAGCCTGTGATGTGTCACTCACTCCAGCCCAGGACCTGTCACTCCAGCTCAGCACTTGCCATTCTAATCTAGGAGCTGTCAGTCACTGAATCCTGGGACCTGTCACTGCAGCCATTTCAGCCCAGGACTTGTCACACCAGCCTGGGACCTACCACTCCACCAGAGATATGTCACTCCCACAGCAGTGCCAGAGACCCTAGCCCCAGACCAAGCCCCTCCCCTACTGAGCCAGTGAGGGTGGGGTATAGATCTGCCCCCTTCTGTGGGGATCCTGACTCAGGACTGCAGTGTAGGCATGCCCCCTACTGTGCTAACCCGGTCCTTGGCTGTTCCTGAGCTTCCAGGGCTGTCAGTGGGTGTGGCCTCCATATGCACAGGAAGTAGGTTTGATGGACAGCTGCCCCTGGCCCCACAGTGTCCACCCAGGAACCTGCCCAACCTGGCACAGACCCTCTGCCCCACCACCCCATATCAGACATTATTGCTTAATAATTGACAGCGGTCCATCTTGCCTTTACCAGGGTCAGAGCCAAAGCCTGGCTCCAAGGAGCACATCAGGTTGGCCCCGAAGAGACCCAGCAGTGCACACTTCCACACACACACACACACACACACACCCTCCTCTTCATCATCATCCTCATGCCACTCACTGTGACGGCCAGCAGGGAGAGGGAGGACCTGCCCACAGCAAGGGCACAGGGTGTGCCACTCCGTTTAACTGCCAGCAGGGACAGGAAGGATCTACCCACAGATTGTGGAATAAACTCAACCCCCAGGAAGATTGACTGACAGTCCGGGTCAGCCGGTGACTGACAGTTGCAGGTGCAACCCAGCCTAGCCCTCAGCCTCTCGGCTGCACAGAGCAGCTGACCCCAACTCCAGCTGACCATGGCTGGGCCCAGGAACTCCGACCCCTGCGGGCCCCTGGAAAATCCCAGAAACCCAGGTGGGGCAGATATGGGGCTGGAAATAGCAGGTGAGCCCCAGCTCCACGACAGCTCTGTATCTCTGCTCCTTCCCAGGAGCCTATGCTCCGTGAAAAGTCAGGGTCTCTGGTTCTTCTCCCTGAGTCCCTCCCCCGTGAATAACAGCTCAGTCTCTGCCCCCTTCTCATCAGCCCCTGCTCCAAGCATGACAGCTCAGAATCTCTGCTCTCTTCCCATGATGCCTTGCTACGTGAGTGACAGGTCAGCATCTAGGCTCCCCTCCCATGATTCTCTGCTCTCCCTAACAGCTCAGCGTCTCTGCTTCCTTCCCATGAGCCCTTGCTTTGAGTGACATCTGTACATCACTGGGCACTTCACAGTCAAAAAAAAACAAAAACAAAAACAAAAAAAAAACACTTCTTATGAAGGTGCCTCTTTGAAGGAATTAAAAAACCTCCAGGGACCCGCAACTTCCAGTGAAATCTCCTCTTTCCGGTGCTGAAGCTTCAGGCACAGGTGCGCAGCCGCTGTCAATCACACAGTCGTCCCTGCTGCAGGACCGCCCCCAACAACACTCCAAGAAATAAAACACATGGCTGGGCTCTGGCCCTTCTAACCTCCTCCTCCCATCCCACTCCCCCTAACCAACCCAAGACCACCAGCCATACCAAAACTGGCCACGCCAATTACCAAGGCCACGTCTTCCCCGCAAATCGCTCGGTTGTAAAGCCCCCTCCTCACCTCCGCCCTGCATCTCCCGCCTCTGGGCCCCGCGGGTCAGTGGGCGCCACGGCCGGGGAATCCGCCCCGGGGTTGGGCGGCAGCATGGGCGTCCGGAGGTCCGGGTCCGCCCGGGGCGGGTGCTGGCATCCCGGCGTCCGCGGAGACGGCCACGTGGACAGCGACACTAGGGGCCTGGGCCGCGCGCAGGCACTCGTGGAACACGCGCTGCGCGCCGCTCTCAGCAACCGCAGAAAGAGCTCCACCTTCATCCTCAGAACGGGCTGGAGCGCGCGGCGCAGGGGCGTGGCGGCTTCCACCGTTCTCGCCTCACAAAGGACCCAGGGGCCGGGCCGGCCACTTCAAAACGGGCGCTCTGGACGCGGGGCTCCGTCCAACCGGCGGCGTAGCGCGTCATCACGTCCGTGGGCGTGACGTCATCAGGGCCGCGACGGCTATCTCGTAGTTTTCTTTTTCTTTCTGGCCCCCTCCGCCGATACTGGAGGCAAAGGGGAAGGTTCTGGAGCCTAGGCAGCAACCGGAATCCCCGCGATCGTGGCTTCTTGGGGTGCCTGAGGGGTCGCAGCGGAGGTTGCAGCTTGCGCTGTGCGTTCTGACGTGGGTGGTCGGGGCGGGGGAGGCAGTTGTGGCTTTGTGCGTGCGCTGAGAGTGCCAGTTATCGAGGCTCTGAAGGGAAGAAGGGCTGCTCCGCGGCGCTTGCAAGGTGCCGAGATGGAGCCAGAGTCCGGGGTTGAGGGCGAGTGGTAGGGGGAGAAAAGGAGTGAGCATGCCCTATGAGAGGCAAAACGGTTCAGCGGGATTTTAGGGCGAGGGTGGCGCAGCTGCACCGCACCTGGGGTTCTTGTGAAATGATGTGGGGCCCACTAAAGATGTGGCCCAGCAGTGAGTGAGACAAGGAGACCTGCTGCGGAGGCGGGTTCACCAGGGACTGGGCGTGGCATCACCTGTCTGGAACAGATGAGAATTTTTATTTAATTTCATGGAAATACTATACAGAAATTGCAGGTGTGCATGATTAGGGAGCTGCAGTCAGGAGCTCCAGCCAAGTCTCCCACGTGTGCATGAGCCAGGAGCTCCCTCCAGGTATCTCAGGTGGGTGAGAACCATCTGCTGCTGTTTTCTCCCAGGTGTACATGAGCAGGGAGCTGGAGCCAGGAGCTCCATCCGGGTTTCCCATGTGGGTGCAGCAGGTGTACAAAGATGAACCCATGATGGCAGGTGCACCTGCTACTCTAGGTGCAGGTGCTGCTGGCACAAGGTAAGCCACACAGACCCAGTTTGGTCCACGGTGACCTGAGAAAGGAAATCCCCCTGCTCTTGGGGTTCCCCAGACACTGCGTATGGGAGTGCTTGGTCCTAGTATGTGCAGCAGAGCATGAATCGCAGGTGCAAGGGCTCGGCTGGGCGACTGCTGGAGGCAGAAGCATCCTGCGGAGGTAGCTTTTGGTGGCTGGGTGAGTGGAGACTGTGGGGTGAATATGTGATCATTGCATGACCCAAGCATGGTGAGGGTTAGATGCCCCAGCTGTCCACCACCCAGAGCCCCTGTCTTTCACTTGGGAGTGGATCGAAGTACAGGTGATTGATGTCATTATGAATTGACAGATAGGTGATTGATAGGTGGGCGGGTGGGTAGATGGATGGTTAGATGGATGGATGGGTGAGTGATGGATGCTAATGGATAGATGGTGGGTAGATACGTTAATGAGTAGATGGATGGGTGGGTGAATGCATGGAAGGGTGGATGGATAGGTGGATGTGTGGATTGATGGATGGGTGGATGGAAGGGTAGGTGGATAGGGTGGGTGGGTTGGATGGATGGATGGATGGTTATATAGATGGATATGTGGATGGATGGATGGACAGATGGACATGTAGATGAGCAGATGGATGGATCGATAGGCGAATGGTTCAATACTGACTTGCAGCTGAGTGCATACATAAGCATCTAAGTGTCTGTGCTCATGCACATTCTAGGCAGGGCCATCAGGAAATGGTTCAGGGCCTTATGAAGCTGCTGCACCCACGTGGGACACCTGGATGAAGCTCCTGGCTCCTGCCTGCAGCTCCCTGCTCATGCACCCCTGGGAGGCAGCAGCAGAGGATGGCTCAGGGCCTTGTGCACCTGCTGCACCCATGTGGGAGACCTGGATGGAGCTCTTGGCTCCTGGCTTCAGCTCAGATTCTGTACACAGCTCATGTCTTGAGAGCCCAGGTTCTCAAGACATCTCAGATTCTCCACACACCCAGAGTAGGTTGTTTGTGGTGCCAGGAAGGCACCACACAAAACAAAACAAAACAAAAGCAATAAAACCATTTCCACAGTGTTTTTACCAACAGGAAGAAAAAAAAAAAGCAGGATGGAGGCCATAAACCACAAGTGAACATGGGCTGAGGCCTTACCTGTGCCTAGGTGCCCCTTTGCCTGCCCCAGGGTGACTGCTTACCTGTCCCCAGGGGCCCTGAATCCTTCCCAGATCCTAGGAGAAAGATGAACAGGAAGATGGCAGCCAAGGGAGCTGCTGCCTGGCCAGGGGCCCTCTGAAACAAGACTGACATATGAGTGAAAGCCATCAGAGGGGGAATTTGGCTGGTGACAGACAGAGGCCATGCCCTTTATTGAAGAGGCACAGATGGAACAGGATAAAATGGCAGGACAGAAGTAGAGCCAGCCTCAGCATTAAAGAAAAAGACACAAACACACAGCTGTCATCCTGCCAATCACATGGGTGTCAGGACCTGGACATCATAGGGATGTCATCCTATCACATGGTCATGAGGACCTGCAAATGAAACCTCCCTCTACCCATTTTCTTAAGTCTGCATTTCAAATAAATTATTTTTAAATAGAAAAAGGGAAGTAGCTTTCCAGGGGACTCATCGCTACACAGCCTTAGGCCTCTGCATCAAGCTTACTTCCTCATCCAGCCCATGAGTGACATTTCGACACAACGTATTATGGAAATGGCTTTCTAGGGGTGCCAGTGACCAGCTGGCATTGGGAGCAGAACCAGTGATGGTTGTGCTTCTGGGCTGATTATGGATAGGCAGACAGATGATTGACAGATGGATGGACGATGGACAGGTGACAGGAATGTAAGGAGGTAGACAGGTTGATGGGTGGATGATAGATTCATACATAGTGATAGAGATACAAGAAAGAGGTGATCAACATGGAATAGATGGATAGATGATAGGTGAAAGACACCTAAAGATAGAGGGAGTGAAATGATTGACAGAATAATAAGTAGATTAATGTGATTGACTCATAGGTAGATATATAGAAAGACACATGATGGACAGAAAAAGGATAGTTGATGGATTACACAAATAATTAGACAATAGGTAGAAAGATAGGTAGACAGAAGTAGAAGACAATGATAAAGATAGATAAGAGATGGTGGATGGAGATAGATGGAGATAAATGATAGGTGGATGCATAGCACAGGGGAGCTGCACTGAAAGTCAACGGACAGTGGGCCTGGTGACAAGCACCTATGTGGAATATTCTAGAACGTCCCAGGCGCACACCCAAAAGCTGGACTCAAGGTAGGTACAATACAAGATCTCACAAGGACAAATCCCTGTGGGAGATCCAGCACAAACAGCAGGTGAGGCAGCTGTCAGAACTGACACCTGTCCAGATGGATCACTCACAATGAGGGACCTCAGTAGAGCTGCTGGCTGCTGACTGCACCTCCCTGCTCATGCACATCTGGGAGGTAGCAGCAGGGGATAGCTCAGGGCCTTGTGCACCTGCCCCCAGGTCGTGGCATTCACCTGGTCCACGAACTCGGGTTCCCCAGGCGCAGGTGAGCTCCTGCAGTCCACCGAGGGAACCCAGCTGGGGCCCCGACTGGACTTCAAACTCCTGCTTTCAAAGGCCCCTGATGCTGGAACCTCCAGGTGGCCCACAAAAGTAACATGTGCAGCCCTCAGGTAGCAGCAGCTTCCTCCAGGCAAACCCTGCAGCTTTGAATGCAGGTGCTATTTTTGCTTCCCATAAAAGCACAGGTGAGTATGCCTGGTTGCACACCACATACACCATGAGCAACTCTCACCACCTCCAAGCCTAGAGCACCCTTTAAAAAATTATAAACTGAGTTTGCTGCTGCAAGTCCACCTGTCTGCATTGCTTTTATGCAGGTAAACAGGATGACAGATTTACAAGCTGTCCACAGGAGTGACACACAGCAGGTGCCCCTCCCCACACACCTGAGTGACAGCACACATGGGCCATAGCCTAACCTGTTGGTGGAATGCCTCCTGCACCCACATACTGGCATGCCACAAGACCTAGCCAAGGTCCCCCAAGTCTTGCTAACCCCTCAGAGACTAGTACATGATGGACAGGTCTGTCCCTCAGCCCACTTCTATCCCTTCATTCCTTCACTCACACACCCATGCACTGCACTCCAGTAGTTGCACCTGCTTCTTCCATGCAGGAAGAGTGGGACTGTGTGCAGCTGTGGACACAATCTGACCTCATTAGCTGGGGGTTCCGGTTTCCCAATCCTGCCCCAGGAGGAACTGCTGGGAGGCAGGGAAGAGAAACAGAAAGAGATGGACAGGCAGGCAGGCTTATGGCAGAGGAGGAGGCCTGTCTATTACCCTCTAGATGACCCTCGCACTTGCAGGGTCCACAGCTACTGGTGCTGCTGCTGGGCTGATTTGTACCTACCTGCTCATGGCTCCCATTCCAAGTGAGCAGACTGGGGGTTGGGGGAGAGGGTGCAGTATAGGAAACTTCTAGAAAATTAAGAACTCCTCTCACCTGGGAGCCCCAGAGCTCTGAGCACCCAGGTGGTTGCACCTGTGTGAGTGACAGCCCCACCACCACCACCACCACCAGCAGAAGGCACCTGGAGCTTGGCCTCAGCTGCAGCTGCACTGGAAGGCTGCACACAGCTGATAAAAGCTTTGGGATGGAAGACAAGATTTAAACAAAAAATTCCCACACCCCTTTAAGTGCTCAGGGTTTTGGTCTAGGGGTACGTGTGGGCAGGGAGTGAGTGACAGAATGAGAGGAACTCTTAAGGAGGAAGTGAGGAGCCCATAATGGGCGTCCCAGGCCATGATGTAGCAGTCAGGCCCCACCCAGTCCCCACCCCCCACAATGGTCCACCTGCTGGGGGATGGCTCAGGGTCTTGTGCACCTGCTCCCACATGGGAGACTTGGACAGAGCTCCTGACTGCAGGTCCCTGCCCATGCACACCTAGGGGGACAGCGGCAGATGCTTGCTTAACTACTGTGCGTTCTATGTATTTTGTTTAATAAATAATAAAAATCGAACAGAGAACATGGATTTTTATTCTGTTTTTATCTGGTAGGGCACGGGGTCAGGGATTACGCAAGACAGGAGTCACAGAGGTCAGGCAACAGATGTGGGGTGGGGTGCTGATGTCATTGTGGGGGGAATTCCAGTCACCCTGTTTTTTTTTTTTCCTGCTATGACTGACACACATCAAGCAGGGATCTTAGATGGGCTCAGCAGCCCCCTGGCAGAGCTGTCAATTCCATGATGGATGCTGAGTGACAGCAAAGACAACATCTGTGGTCAGGGGTAGGTCCAAGGTCTCTGCTGCTCAGCAGCCTGGAAGCTACCTCTGTTTAGTTTCTAGAAAGTTCAGGAAGGGGTGAGCCTTGTGTGTGATGGACACACCACATACAGATGGATGTGTGCTGAGGGAGGGTCCCTTGAGAACAAAGTGTTCTCTGGTAAGAGTCCAAGGGGGAGTCCTGGGCAGTGACAGCCCCATGCTCCTCACCCCATCCCACCCTTCTCTGGGTGACAGCTGGTGGGGGTGGTTCACAGAGAGCAAGTTTATCTCTAATTCAAGTCCAGGGGATGCTCCTGAGCAACAATAGCCCCCTTCCCCTCCCTCAGCCCTCAACTGAGTTACTGCTATTGGGTGGGTCCCAAAGACCAAGGGGTTTCCAACTTGCCTCCACAAGGAGTCCTGTGCAACAACAATCTTCAGAAGCCACCCCCTCACCAGCTCCCTCCCCTCTCCTCCAGGTAAGGTCCTCAGGTCCCCCCAGTGGATGGTGGTGCCCAGCACAGGGTGGGGGGCCCCAAAGTCCTGAGTCCTGCAGCTGTGAATCCCAGGAGACATTCCAACCCCTCATGACCAGCTTTACCTGCTTAGTTTGCAAACCCCATTAATAGCACCATATAGTGTGTGTCAGCCCATGTGAACTTCAGCTGTGCTAGGGCATCAAGGCTGGCACTTTCCAGGGGACAGCAAAGGAGCCCTGGGGAGCCCATGGTGGCCTCCTGTTTCCTGACTTTGAGGAACCCTGTCTGGATGCCCTGCGAATCTCCTGGGGGTCCATCCCAGGTATGTAGATGACCAGTGTGTGTTCAGGGATGGTGTCTTCTATCGGGTCTGGGGGTGCCATATTCTGGGTGTCAGAGATCCTCTCCTGCAGGAATGAAAAGTGAAACATGAAAGGGGGGGTAGGTCAGGCTTTTCCTGGAAATCTCCTCGGTGGCACTCAAAGAGCCCAGGGAAGCTGGATTTGAGGTCCAGCATGGCAGGCACGAGAAAGTTCTTGACTCTGTAAAGGACAGCTGTCTGTCACTCAGTAGGTCCTTCCCCTTTTCTGCCCTCCTCCTCCAGAAGAGAAGAAGGACCTAAATCATCCCCAGGAGCGCCATCCAGGTCTCTCAGATGGGTGCATCAGGTGCACAAGGCCCTGAGCCAGCACCTCCTGCTGAATCCCAGATATGTGCATGAGCAGGGAGCTGCAGTCAGGAGCCAGGAGCTCCATCCAGGTCTCCCACATGCGTGTAGCAGGTGCACAGAACCTTGAGACATCTCCTGCTGCTGCCTCTTCCCAGGTGTGTATGGGTTGCTGTCCCCATTCCTGGACTTCTGCCCAGCTTCCACGCATCCCACCTGTGCACCTGGCCAGCGTCAGCCTCACCTGTGCAGCTTCCATAGGGACAGGAGGAGGAGGCCCATGCTCAGGACACTGACCAGGACACAGTAGAAAGCAAACCTGGGGACCTGAGCCCTGCCTGGACACAAATCTTTAAAAAAATAAAATTAAAAACCAACTAGGCCCTGCCCCATTTCTATAAGAATCTGAAATGCTCCAGAACACCAGGCACTGCCCTTCAGGCTGCAAATGCACCAGGCACCCGCCCTCCCCTCTCCCAGCCAGTGCATAGGCAGGACTGACCCTTGTGCTGACCCTGTCCATCATCATCCATGGAGATATATGTCAATCCACTCACCAGTGTATCCGTCTACCACCTGTCCATCATCTATGTCTATCATTATCTATGGAGACATATGTAATATGGACTGATCAATCAGCCAATCCACTCATCTGATGTCTATCTACCACCTATCAATCATATATATCTGGTCATTATCTACAGAGACATACATAATACAGACTGACATGTCAATCAATCCACGCTGATGTCTATTGAGCATCTATCAATCATCTGTGGAAACATATATAGTACAGACGGCTGTCAATCAATCCACTCATCTGTGTGTCTACCATTTTCCAATCATATATGTCTGTCAATCATCCATGGAAACATGTATAATACAGACTGACCTGTGAATCCACTCATGTGTTTGTCTACCACCTCTCAATCATCTATCATATACCATATGTTAGTCATTTACTACATGTCAATCATCTATGGAGGGACCAGCACTGTGGCACAGTGGGTTAAAGCCCTGGCCTGAAGCACTGACATCTCATATGGGCGCAGGTTCTAGTCCTGGCTGTTCCTCTTCCAGTCCATCTCTCTGCTATGGCTTGGGAAAGCAGAAGAAGATGGCCCAAGTCCTTGGGCCCCTGTACCTACATGGGAGACCCCAGATGAAGCTCCTGGCTCCTGGCTTCAGATCAGTTCAGCTCTGGCTGTTGTGGCCATCTGGGGAGTGAACCAGTGGATGGAAGACCTCTATCTCTGTCTCTACCTCTCTCTGTAACTGTGTCTTTCTTTTCTTTTTTTAAGATTTATTTATTTATTTTCAAGTCAGAGTTACAGAGAGAGAGAGAGAGAGAAAGAGAGAGAGAGAGAGAGAAGTCTTCCATCTGATGGTTCACTCCCCAATTGGCCACAACGGCTGAAGCTGTGCTGATCCAGAGGACAGGAGCTTCTTCTGGGTCTCCCTTGTGGGTACAGGGGCCCAAGTACTTGGGTCATCTTCTACTGCTTTCCCAGGCCATATCAGAGAGCTGGATTGGAAGTGGAGCAGCCAGGTCTTGAACTGGTGCCCATATGGGATGCTGGCACTTCAGGCCAGGGCTTTAACCCACTGTGCCACAGCGCTGGCCCCTGTAACTCTATCTTTCAAATAAATAAAATAAATCTTAAAAAAATCATCTATGGATACATGTAATACAGACTGACTTGTAAATCCACTCATGTATATGTCCATCTATCATCTATCAATCACCCAACTGTCCTTCAATCATGTATTTTCTGTCTTACCCTTTATCCATCTGGCCATATCTCTCACCTTTCTTCTGTTAATCTATTTCCTGTCCATCAATGTTTTGATCCATCTGTCATCTGGGTGCTCATCCATGTCATCCACCGCCAGTTGATGTCTATCCTCTCCTCTTCTATTTGTCACTTGTCCATCATCTCCCATCTGTGTGTCTATATTTACCCATTGTTGGTGAACTGTCATTTGTGCATCAGGTATTTACCCACCCATCCATAAGGTTATCTGTCAATTCTTCCAGCCATGTGTTGATCCTTTGGTTTGTGTCTCTCATCAATCAATCAATAAATCAATCAATCTATCTATCTATCTACTAATACAACTATCTGTCAATCCATCCACTTATCTGTCTATCCATCCACTGATCTATCATCTATCTCTGTCAATCCAACCATGTATCCATCATCTATCTATCTATCTATCCATCTGTCAATCCATCCATTTATCTATTATCTATCTACCTACATTTCTATGTTTCTATCAATCCAACCCTTTATCTACTATCCACTTATCCATTTATTATTTATCTACATAACTGCCTGTCTATCCATCTGTGATTCATCCATTTATCTGTCTTCAATCTACATATCTGTCTATGTATCTGTCTAACCATCTGTCAGTCCAGCCACTTATCTTTCCATCCACTTATGTATCTATCATCTATTTACATATCTATCCACATATTGTCAATCTACCCACTTATCTATCATTTATGTATCTGTCCATCCATCCATCAATCCATCCACTTGTCTATCCATCCACATATCTATCATCTATCCATCAATCCATCTGTCAACCCAGCCATTTATCTCTCTATCCATCCACTTATCTATTACCTATCTATATATCTACCTTTTTATCTGTCTATCCATGTGTCAATCCATCCACTTGTCTATCTGCCCAGTTATCTATCAACTACCTATCTACATATCTATTTATCTATCTAGACATATCTAAACAGTCTATCCATACATATGTCCATCCAACCATTTACCTATCTATCCATCCACTTATCTACCTATTTATTTATTTATTTATTTATTTATTGGAAATAAAAAATTTCAAAGAGAGGAGACCCAGGCAGGTCTTCCATCTATTGGTTCACTTACCAAAAGGCTACAATGGCCAGGGCTGGGCCAGGATGAAGCCAGAAACTAGGTGCTTCACCCAGGTCTCCCATATCAGTGGAGTGAGCCATCTTTTTCTGCTTCCCAGAGCATATCAGCAGAAGACTGATATATACCTATCATCTATCTACATATCTGTCTATTCATCTGTCAATCCACCCTCTTACCTATTATCTATCTACATACCTATGTATGTATCTTTCTGTCAATCCAACCATTTACCTATCAATCTACTTGTCTATTTATTTATCTTCAATCCATCCACTTATCTGTTAGTCCATCCAGTTATCTATCATCTAACCGTCTACATTTCACATATGTGCCCATCTGCCAATCCATCATTTATCATCTATCTACATATTAAGCTATCTATGTATCTCTATTGATCAATCCATCCACTTATCATCTGTTTACATATCTATCTATCCATCTGTCAATCCATCCACTTACCTGTCATCAATCCACCTATCTTTCACCCATGTGATGACCATGTAGACTTCATGGAAATCACTTTGCATCGATTTCACATTCCTTTCACTCAGAACGAGGTGAACTTTCTTGTCATTCTGCATGTATCTATCAATCTATCCCATCTGTCCATCACCTATCTTCTGTGTGTGTTTGTCCATCCTATGTATATCTATTCATTTATGTGTCTTTGTGTCCATCATCTGAGTATCTATTTGTGTGTCAATCATCTGAGTGTTTATCTCTGTCAATCATCCATCTGCCCATGTGTCAATCATTTGAGCCTCTCCACATCTTCCTACCCACCTGTCCATCACCAGCACACCTCCATGTCACTCTCCTTCCATCTCTCTCACCCTTCCACCTGCCCATCCACCTGTCACCTGACATCTCTGGACGGACATAGATGTGCCTTAAGCCACATGGCTGTGTCACATGTCACCTTCTGGCCTTGATGCCTGTCAACTTAGATGTCCATCAAGGCCTTCCTCACTGCTCATTGTCATTCCCATTTCTGCATCTGCTCCCAGCAGAAGTCACTCCTCTGTCCACTCCCGCTTCCACCCCTTCTCCTGTCAATCATTGCTCATAGTCCTGCCCCTTCTCCTGTCAATTTCCAGTCCTGGACCCTCACCCATTTCCTGTCAGTCTCTACTCATGGTCCTGCCCCTTCTCCTATCATTCTTTATATCTGGTCCTTCCTGTTCCCCTTTCAATCCTCACTTCTGGTCCCTCCCATTTCTCCTGTCAGTCTCAGCTCATGGTCCCGCCCTTTCTCCTGTCAGTCTCTGCTCCTAATCCTGCCCCTTTTGTCAATCTGTGCTCCCGATCCCTTCCCCTTCTCCTGATCCCATCCATTCAGTCACAATCCCCCTGGGAACCCTGAAGCTGGGTGTGCCCTGCACCTGTGGCCAAGTGGCCTCACCTTGCGGCTATGCTCATTCCCAGTGGCTGACAGCTGACCAATCTCTGGGTTGGGCTCCAAGAACAAAGATGAGCAGCCCATTTTGCAATCAAAATACAGAAGTTGAACTTGTGGTTGGGGTGTGGTGAAGGGGTAGTGACTCAGCATCAGGCAGAGGAGTAGGAGGAGAGGGATCTGGGGAAGGCTCAGGGCTGTGTAACTGCTGTGGGAGACCCTGATGGAGCTCCTGGCTCCTGACTGCTGCTCCCTGTTCACTCATGCACACTTGAGAGGAGGCAGCAGTGGATGGCTCAGGGCCTTCTGCACCTGCTGCACCTGCCTGGGATACTTTAATGGAATTCCTGGATCCAGACTGAAACTGACTGCTCAAGCACACCTGGTAGGCAGTGCACCTACTACCACCCACGTGGGACATGAGGATGGAGCTCCTGGCTCCTGACTGCAGCTTCCTGCTTATGCACACCTGGGAGGTGGGAGGGTGTGGTGGACCATAAGGACTGATAACAGGCCAGCGTATACATCACAGGAATTTAATTCCTTCCTGAAATCTTGGAACATACAGTCTGCCACAGGTATCCCATACAACCCACAGGGACAGGCAATCATTGAAAGAACTCATAGGACGATTAAAGATCTCTTACAAAGACAGAAAAACAATCATATGCCCTCAGACCCACAGCTTTCTTTGACTGAGGTCCTTTTCACTATCAATTTTCTTACTTTTGATTCCCAAGGGATAAACCCAGCTTATAAACACTGGGGATCCTTTCCATTCCAGACCCCAGCCCTTATGGTTAGGTGGAAAGACCCCTTGACAGGAGAATGGAAAGGACCACACCCTCTGCTAACCAAAGGTCAAGGGTATGCTTGTGCCTTTCCAGAGAATGCGGAACAGCCATTTGGGTACCAGCCAGAAACATCAAGCCTGCAACTGACAGCCAACCAGAACCAGCTGAACAAGACTGAGAATCTGCCTTGTTAGCAGATTCACATGCCCTATCATCCTACCCTAAGAAACTGCCCATAGCCATATCTGTTACTGTTTTGTACCCCACTAGCTCTGGTCAGCCACTCAAACGGCCTACAGCCTGTGTGCGGTCATGCCATTCCTGATTACCTGTGGGGAGCAACTGGGAGCAACTCGGACTAGACTAAGTTACTGGAATTAAGACTTATTCTATGCATCTGCTTTCCCACAATATGGCACTGGGAGAGGAGAAAACAGCTTCTACTCAGCTGCCTCCAGTTCAACCAATAAACTGTAGGACCTGCTCCTGATTGGAGGAGAGCAGCGTACTCGGCGTGTGGGCAGCCGAGTTAGGATTGGCGGAGGACTAAAAAGGAGGAGAGAGACAACATGCACCAGGAACATCTAAGGGGAACATCTAAGGGGAACACCTGTGCAGCCCCCGAGAGAGCCGGCTGGCGGTGTGCCGCTCCCCTGCGGAAGTGGGGAATGTGGCCAGGGGGAACCGCCCTTCCACGGAGGTGGAAGGGACGGTAGCCAACCCGGGAAGAACCAGCAGCAAACCCGGGGAGGGCCGAGCAGACGAAAGAACAGCGCAGGGTCCTGTGTCGTTCCTCCATGAAGAGGGGGAGCGACAATTACCATTGTTCCTCATTCCTACCCCTTTCTGAGCAAGCACTCCTGTGGTCTCTCAATTTGAGCACTGGTTAGTCAATGACGGGTAAGATCCCCTGGGGGACAACCTAAGACAGGCACAGTTGCATATGGAGACCACATGGAAACGGGGTCAACAATGGTATGGCCAAGAATCATGCCTCCTGTTGCTCAAAAATAAACAAAAAGGGGGAAATGTGGTGGAATGAGAAGGCCATGCCAAGATGGCTGCTGGCAAGGGAGCATCAGTTACTCAGGAATGGCTTTGAATCCCACCTGGCAATGGGGCCTGCCTGGCAACAGGCTGTGATTGAACGGCTTTGAAACCCACATGGCAAACGGAGCCTGACTGGCAGCGGGCTGTGATTGGATGGCTTTGGAAACTGCCTGGCAACAGGCTGTGATTTATTGGGGCATAGACCACCCCTTGACCAGATTGGCTGGTCTTGGCTATATAAGCTGTTGTACTAACTGAAATAAACGAGTCTGCGGGCTGCTTGCCTCAAGCCCACTTTCACCCGACTCCTGGGGTCTGTGTGGTGACTCCACGCCTCTTGCTCCCACCATGTTCCTCCTCTCAGAAACGAATCCACTGCAACATTGTTGAGAAATCAACTACAACAGGAAGGGGTTTTATATATTATTATTAGTAGTAGTAGATTAGACCATCATAAGAGTGAAGCCTCTTCTGAGACTGACAGTGTAGTAATCCCTGCATAATGAGATTGACAGAAACTGGAAGCAGCATTGGGGGTTTCCAGGCTGGCCAGGGGTGAATGGAGAGAGGCAGGGGCTGTTTCTCTGCAAGAGGGAGAGAGGGAGAGAGGAAGAGAGGGAGAGAGGGAGAGAGAGACATGAGATAGACACATGGCAGAGGTTGGTGGCAGCTTGGGAGAAGGCAACAGCAGGGGCTGGCTCAGGGCCTTGTGTACCTACCGCACTCATGTGAGAGACCTGGGTGGAGCTCCTGGCTCCTGGATGCAGCTACCTGCTCATGTACTCCTGGGAAGTAGAAGGGGAGATTATGATTATTATTGGCTGCCAGAAAAGTGAAGCCTATTCTGTACCTGACACTGCAGAAGTCCCTGTGGTTAGAGGGTAAACCACCAAGCTTATATTGTCAGGAAGCAGGAACGGGGGTTTCCAGGCTGCCTGCGGGGGAGAGTGGCTGTTTGCAAGATGGACACAGAGAGAGCTAGACAGATGGCTGGGGCTGGTGGCAGCCTCGGAGGCAGCCTTTTGAACACAAAAGTGGGAGACTGAATGGAGCTCCTTGCTCTTGACTGCAGCTTTCTGCTCATGCACACCTGGGAGGAGGTTTAGGAGAAGGCTCCTGCTGCAACCATGAGGGAGACCTGCTTGGAGCTCCTGACTCCTGACTACAGGTCCCTGCTCATGCACATCCTGGGAAGCAGCATAGAATGTCTCAGGGCCTCATGTACCAGCTGCACCCACATGGGAGACCCAGATGTAGCTTACAGCTCCTGGCTTCAGCCCAGAATTTGCACACAGCCCAGATTCTGTACACAGCCCAGAGTCTGCACACAGCCCAGATTCTGTACATAGCCCAAGTTCGTCACATCATCCAGATTCTCCACACGGCTCAGATTCTGCACACAAAGACAGTGCACACAGGCCAGATTCTGTACATGGCCCAGATTCTGCACACAGCCCATATAGTGCACACAGCCCAGATTCTGCCCACAACTCAGATTCTCAGGACACCTGAGATTCACCACACGCTCCAGAGGCACACCTCTTTGTGGTGCCAGGAAATCACCACAAACCACCCCCCCAATGAAACTCTTCCATGTTACATTTAGAAAGAGAAAAAATAAAGGAAAAACAGAGACCATAAATCGCAAGTGGCCTGGGGTGAGGTCTTTCCTGCCCCATGTGCCCCTTACCTGTCCCCAGGTGCCTGGAAGCCTTCTCAGGTCCCAGCAAGAAGATGAGTGGGAATAGAGCAGCTGTGAGGGCCACAGCCTGACTGGGGCAGCTCATGCCTGTGCCTGAAATGATAGACTGACACATGAATGACAGTCATTCAGGGGGTAATTCATCTTGTGAGTGACAAGAAGATGCCATGCCCCTTTGGTGAAGAGACAGAGAAGGAACAAGGGCTAACATGGCAGGAAGGAAACAGACTCAGCCTTGGCATTAAAAAAACACCACATACAACCATTATCCTGTCAATCACTTGGGGATCAAGCCCAGGACATCTCTTGTCCATCACATGAGGATTAGAGCCTTGACACCTTGGGGATGATATCCTGTCTATCATATCTACCACAGGGGGATGAGGACCTGAACATCCTTAGAACAGCATCCTTTCACATGGGGATTAGGACTGGGACATCATCCAATCACGCTGGACCTGGATAACCTGGGAACATTATCCTCTCTGTCACATGGGATAAGGACTTGGACATCCTGGGGATGTCATCCTGTCAATCACATTGGCATTAGGGCCTGTCAAATAGAACCTCCCCTTCCCCCACCCCTCAACTCTGCCTTCCAAATACACATATTTTTTAAAAAAAGAGGAAGTGACTTCTTGAGAAACTCATTGTTCTGTGGCCCTGAGCCTCTACGTCATGCTCACTTCCTCATCCAGCCCATGAGTGACATTTCAGCTCAGAAGATTCCGGAAACTGGGGCTGTCCTGGGCTTTCCAGGGGTGCCAGTGATGTGGCTGCTGTGGGGAGGCAGAACCAAGTGGGGGCTTGCAGTCTGGACTTATGATGGACAGACAGATGAATGATAGATGGATGGGTGATGGACAGCTGGATGGATGGTGGACAGATGACGATGACGTGTGGAGGTAGAGAGGTTGATTGGTGATTGATGGAGATATTCAAACATAAGGACAGAGATATAGGAAAGAGGTTGACAGAGAGGTTAATAGATAAGACAGGTGTTAGATAGATAGGTGATAGCAAAGAAGGAAAGAGAGGTGATTGACAGAATAATAAGTAGGTAGATGATAGGTGATAGATTCACACGGAAGTAGCAGATATAGGTAAAGACACACAATGGACAGACTAAAAAGGAGAGTAGATAGTTGATAGATGGACAGATCAGTCTCTCAGCACCTCACCTCTGTCCCTCCATTCCTTCATTCACATCCCCTGCACACACAATACCCCAGTAGTTAGCACCTCCCTCTTCTTCTTCTTTCCTGCAGGAAGAGTGAGGCCGTGTGCAACCGTGGACGCGAGCTGATCTCATTGGCTGGGGGCTCCGGTTTCCCAATCCTGCCCTAGGAGGAAGCGATATGAGGCGGGGAAGAGGAACAGTAGATGGACAGGCAGGCAGGAAAACAGACAGGCAGACAGGCTGAAGACTAAGAGGAGGAGAGGAGGAAAAAGAGGAGGAGGATTAGGAGGAGGAAGAGGAGGAGGAGGAGGCCTGTCAATCAGCCTCCAGGTAACCCCAGCATACACAAGGTTTACGCCTGCTGCAGCTGCTGCTGAGCTGATTTGCACCTGTTCATGGCTCCCGCTCTAGGTGAGCAGAGTGGGGTGTGGAAGGGGAGGAGAAGTCCTTGGAGGAGGAGGGTGCAGCCTAGGAAACATCTAGAAATTTAGGATCCCCCTTCCTGGGTCTCCCCAGCTCTGATCACTCAGGTGGGTGCACTTGTGTGAGTGTTAGGGACCCAGCAGGAGGACCTGAAGCTCGGCCTCAGCTGTGGCTGCACCTGGCAGGCCCCCCACAGCTGATAAAGGCCTTTGGATTGGAACCAAGATTTAAAAAAAAATTTTTTTCCTATTCCATTAAGGGCTCAGAGTTGACATCTGGGGGTGGGTTATGGGCAGGGAATGAGTAGCAGGCAGAGAAAGGAGAAGAGGAAGCCAGGAGGAGGAAGTGGGTGGTCGACAATGGATGTCCCTGGCTGTGATGTGGCACACCAGAGCACGCCCAGCCACTCACTCACCCATCCACCTCCTGGGGGATGGCTCAGGGCCTTGTACACCTGCTACACCCATGTAGGAAATCAGGATGGAGCTCCTGGCTCCTGACTGTAGCTCCGTGCTCATTCAGTCTGGGAGGCAGTAGCAGGCAATGGCTCAGGGCTTTGTGCACCTGCTGCACCCACTTGGGAGACCTGGATGGAGCTCCTGACTGTACTTTCCTGCTCATGTACCTCCCCTCACTGCGCCCCATGAACTCTGTCACTCACCCTCTTGCAATCATTGCAAAAGTCAAGTTAAAAAAGACAAAACTTTTTAAAATGTTCTCAAAACAAACCTGAGCCACATCATCTTTCTAAATGTATCTTATTTTTCACTTCTGTTTCCCCAAATCTATGGGATTTTTAAGAGGGTCCCTGTAACCAGAGGAAAAATGTCCCCAGGATACCCAGTTCCTCATGCCCACGTGATACCATGGCATCCCCAGGATACCCAGTTCCTCAGGCCTACGTGATAGACAGGATGATGTTCCCAGGACGTCCAGGTCCTGATCCCCACATGATTCACAGGAGGATGACATCCCTAGGATGTCTTCTCTCTCTCTCTCTCTCTCTGACTTTTCTCTCCTGCAGGTGTCTTCACAGATGTCCTGATGATATTCCTTGTGCTGTCCACCTGGCCTACCCCAGCATTCTTCCAGATCCAGGGAGATCCAGAGGTTGAGGGGGCATATCCCAGCCTCAATGTGACCTTCAACTCTAGGACAATGAACCTAAGCTGGGACTGCCCAGAGAACATGACTGAAGCCAGGTGCTTGCTGAGACATGAGGAGACAGGGAAAATCATCATGAAGGTGAGCACCTAGCCTGAAGGTGAGCCCCCAACTCTGGGCTAGGCTGTCCTTATCATGGAGGGAGAACCAAGATGGCACCCATAGAGAGCCATGGGAAACCCAAGAAGCATGGCCAGCCCATATGTACAACATGTCATACTGGGGGCCTGTACTCCTCTAGGGGACAGCAGAGTCTTACTGAATGGATGGATGGGTGGGTGGATGGATAATGGATGGGTGGGTGGATTAATGGGTGGATGGATAGATGAATGGATAGATGGATGGGTGAATGGGTGGATGTGTAGAGGGAAGGGTGGATGGATGGATGGATGGATGGATTGGTGAATGGATGGATGGATGAGTAGATGGACAGATGGATGGATGGATGGATGGATGGATGGATTGATGGATCGATGGGTGGGTGGATGTATAGATGTATGTATGTATGGATTGATGAGTGGATGGATGGGTGGATACATGGATCTGTGGATGGATGGATGAATGGGTGGATGAGTGGGTGGATGGATGGGTGGGTGGAGGGATGAAGGGATGGAAGGGTAGATGAATGGATGGGTGGATGAGTGGATGGAATGATGGGTGAATGGATGATGGACAGATAGACAATCATAGGTATAAGTTGATGGATGGATTGTCAGATATAAAGTGTAGATGATATAGGTAGAGAGATGCTTGCCACTTAGGATACATATTATGAAAACATAAGTGAGAAAGGTATATATAGATACATTCACAGATTAATGAATAGATGTATGGATATATATTAACATATTAATAAGTGTATAATTAGATGATATACATTGATGGGTAGATAGAAAATGGGTGATGGATATATGTATGTAAGAGAGAGAAAAATATAGATGATGGATATTATGGATAGATGGAGATGATAGGTAGGTAGACAAGACACATTGAAGAGTGGATGACATATGACAGATCAGTAATTGATACAATGGATAGAGATGATGGATATAATAGATATAACATGATAAAGAAATAGAAATGATAAATAGATGGGTACATAGGTACACAGATTGATGATAGATGGGTATGATAAGTGGATAAATCTAATGCTCCACCCACATGGGAAACACAGATGGAGCTCCTGGCTCCTTACTGCCATTCCCTGCTCATGTACATCTGCAAGGAGGCAGCAGCAGGGGGTGGTTCAGGTTCCTGTGCACCTGCCAGGAGTCTCAGGGCTCCTGGCTGTGGCAGGCATTTCGAGAAGTGAACCAGTGTCTGGGGACAGGTCTCCCGGATGGGATGCAGCTGCACCTTCACCTCCATGACACTGCATGCGGGAGCCACACTCGAGGTCCAGGTGACAGCTCATCAGAGACACCTGCGTGAGACTCTGGTCTATGCCAACACAGGTATCTTGGGGCCACGCTCCCCTTGTCTCGAATCCCTCTGCCCTCCGAGATCCCCTCCCGCTCCCAAGCCCAGCTCCTGTGCACCAGGCTGAGCTCCAACACCTGCTTACCTGCTCCATGCAGGCGTGGAGGGCACGGCCGCCAGGAACTTCTCCTGCTTCATCTACGATGCCGATTTCCTGAACTGCACCTGGGCTCGGGGGCCAGTTGCCCCCGTGGATACCCAATACTTCCTGTTTCTGCAGGATTCTAGGTGAGTGCTGGGGTGGGGGTTGCAACTGGTGATGGCCAGATGAGGAAGAAAAGGCTGAGATTGGGATTTTTTAATGCACGCCTGTGGGATGCTGCAGGAGCCAAGGCAAGAGGGAAACAGAATGCCCCAGGTACCTGAAGGAGGCGGGCACGAACCTGGGCTGCCACCTACACGGCCTGTCCAGGTGGCCCTTCTACACCTACTTCCTGGTCAATGGCAGCAGCCGGCACATGCACATCCAGTTCTTCGATGCCATACTATCCACCAAAGAAATAGGTGAGCACCATGAATGGATGCTTGCTGATGGCATCTACTGTTTTGGGGTGGGCTTGGGGTTGATTGATTAATTGATTGATTGATGTCTGCATATCAGAGATGGAGAGTGAAGTTCCATCTGCTGGTTCACACTCCCAAATGTCCCCAACAGCTAGGGGCTGGACCAAGCTGCAGCCAGGAGCTCCACCTGGGTCTCCCAGCTGGGTACAGCAGATACACAGGGCCCTGGGCCATCCCCACTGCTGCTTCCTCCCAAGTGTGCACGAGTAGGGAGCTGGGGTCAGGAGTCAGGAGCTCCATCTGGGTCTCCCTTATTCTGGCTGGCAGGGAGTGGTCAGCTCTGTCCTGGGAGGCCAGCAGGGGACAAGAGTGGACACCACTTAGCCCCAGGGTGGTCTGTTCCCCTACAGAACGCTTCAGCCCTCCGGCCAACACCAGTGTCCACTGCAACGAGTCCCACTGCCTGATCCAGTGGCTGCAGCCCAAGACCCAGCAGCGGCTGTCATATCTGGACTTCCAATACCAGCTGGACATCCAGAAGGAGGTCTGTGGTGTCTCCTCAGAGGTCCCTAAGGTGAGGGTGGGGTAGGAAATGCAGGTGCATGGGAGCTGTCACTCAAGCACCTGCTTCCTCTGGTTGAATTCACGAAACTCTTGGAAATCCCCAGGATTGCAGAAGGTGAAACCTTGAATTTTTCTGTATTTTTGTGTTGTTGTCTAGAACATGGAACCTGGCAGCTGGAACCCCCTGGTAAGTTTCATATCGTGTTTAAATTTTATTGATCAGTCCTGGCTGATTGATCCCTTCTATAAAACACTTGTGGGCCCAGATGCACACTTGGGAGGCAGCAGCAGAGAATGGCTCAGTGTCTTGTTTACATGACCCAGATGGAGATCCTGGCTGCTGACTTCAGCTCTCTGCTCATGCACACCCTGGGAGGCAGCAGCAGGTGATGGCTGCAGGTCTTGTGCACCTGCTGCACCAACATGGGAGACCCGGATGGAGATCCTGGCTTCTGACTGCAGCCTGGCCCTGCACGTGCTGTTTTGTGCATTTGGGGGAGTGAACCAATTGATGCTTGCTTGCTCTCTCTCTCTCTCTCTCTCTTGACCCCAAGGTTGAAGTATCTGGTGCATCAGAGAACAAATACAACTTCCCCAGCCTGGAGCCCAGAGTCAGGCACTGGGTGCGGGTCCGAGCTGCGGATGCCAGGGTCCTGGGCTGGAGCCCCTGGAGCCAGCCTGTGCACTTTGGTAATGGCTGCATAGCTTTCAGGGGTCCAACCCCTGGTGTGGGCAGTTGCCAGCAACACCTGGCAGACCCAGGACCTCCCCATTCTGGCTGCCCTTCTTCTGATCCAGCTTCCTGCTTGTACACATCTGGGAAGCAACAGCAGGGGATGGCTCAGGTCCTTGTGTACCTGGTGCATGCATGTGGGAGACAGATGAAGCTCCTGGCTCCTGCCTTCAGCTTCCTGGTCATGCACACCTGAGAGGAGGCAGTAGGGGATTGTCTATGTGCTTGTGTACTTGCTCCACCTACCTTGGAAGCCCGCATGGGGCTCCTGGATGCTGACTGCAGCTCCCTGCTCATGCACACCTGGGAGGCAGCAGCAGGGGTTGGCTGAGGTGAACCAGCTGCCTGTCGACAGCACATGCCACCTTGCACCAGCCCATACCTATTGTGTCTCCACCTGCAGGCTCTGACACAGAGGATGGCGGCCTGCTGCGTGTGTCCCTGCTTGTGGTCTTGGGGACCCTTGTCTGCACCCTTGTGTTGGGCTTTCTCGCTAAAAGGTAATCCCCCAGATGCATGTTGCCCAGTCATCCACACAGGCAAGGTGTCCCTAAATGGCCACAACAGCAGAGCTGGGCCAGGATGAAATCAGGAGCCAGGAGCTCCATCTGGGTCTCCCATGTGGGTGCAGTAGGTGCTCATGGCCTGAATCATCTCCTGTTGCCTCCTCTCAGGTATGCATGAGCTGGTAGCTAGAGTCAGGAGCTAGGAACTCAAGCAGATGTGCTGAGATTTGAAAAGGAGGTGGGTGTGGAGGGCTGACTCTGGGTGATGGATAGAAGGTTTTATAAGGTCCCATCCAGAAGGTTCCTAGCTGTGACTGTTCTTTTCCTCCCAGTCTCCTATTTCTTGCATCCCTTACAATGGCAGTGCTAAGATTTGTAAGGGAGATGAGTGTGGAGGACTGAGCCTGAGTGATAGAAGGGTCCAGAATGTTCCAGGAGCTTCCTGGCTGTGAATGTACTTTCCCACCCTGTCTTTTGTTGTCTGCATCCCTCATGATGGCAGTGCTTAGATTTCCAAGGGACCTGGGTGTAGAGGGCTGAGCCTCTGTGACACACAGAAGGTTCTAGAATGTTCCTAGCTGTAACTGTACCTTCACACTGTCTCCTGTTTCCTGCATCCCTTATGATGTCAGTGCTGAGACTTGCAAGGGAGATAGGTGTGGAGGGCTGAGCCTTAGTTACAGATGGAAGGTTCCAGAACTTGCCATACTCACTCCTCTATTCCTCTCCCCACCCCAGGTTCTTCAAAATGTGTGGCCTCTTGTCACCAATCCCACATGTGAAAGACAAATTGAATGACCAGCAGGATCTTGAGCACCAGGTGGGTGTCAGGGAGGAGATACAGGCTGAGCCCCTGAGCCCTTCCCTATTGCCTCTTCCCATGTGTGCATTAGTACAGAGCTGCAGTCAGCAGCCAGGAGCTCCTTTCGGGTCTCCCATGTGGGTACAACAGGTGCACAAGGCCCTGAGCCATCCCCTGCTGCAGCCTTCCAGGTGTGCATGAGCAGGGAGCTGGATGGGAAGTGGAGCCACAAGAGCAACTGACTGCCCGTGCCCACCTGTGCATCTTTCCTCCAGGTTGCCTGGGACGAGTTCCCAGTGGGTTCCGGTAAATGTGAGAATGAGGAGGTGCTGACAGTACAGGACGCTGGACAGGCCTTGGGGGCCAGAGCATGAATTGGCAGGTGCATGCTTTCTAGAAGCTTCTGGACAGGTGTGGGAAGTTATTCTGTCTATCAGGTGGGGGCTAGGACCTGTATCCTGGGGATATCATCCTGTCTATCACATGAGGATCAGGACCTGGACATCCTGACCTGGTCATGCCCATTTGCACTGCAGACAACAGGGAACATGGTTGTAAGAGACCAAATCTGAGGAACTGACTGACCATGGTTTTGCTCATCAGGATGTGGGAAGGAAGGCTGAGCCGTCTGTCATGCCGAGTTTGCCCCTTGCATCTGGCTGTGGTCTCAGGTCAGCAGCATCTCAAGTCTCCCGTTTGTGGAGTGAACCAGCAGAAGCTAGCCCTTTCTCTACCTTTTCAATAAATTTACATAAATTTAAATAAATTAAGTATTTTATATAATTTTTTGAAAATTGATATGGATTTCAATAAACATATGGATTTCTGGGGTTGGCGCTGTGGTGTAGAGGATAAAGTCACCAACTGTAGTGCTGGCATCCCATACTGGCACCGGTTCTAGTCCCAGTTGCTCCAGTTCCCATCCAGCTCTCTATTATGGCCTGGGAAAGCAGTAGAAGATGGCACAAGTCCTTGGGCCCTTGCACCCACATGGGAGACAGGGAGGAAGCTCCTGGCTCCTAGCTTCGGATTGGTGCAGCTCCAGCTGTTGCAGCCAATTGGGAAGTGAGCCAGCGAGTGAAAGACCTCTCTCTCTCTCTGCCTCTCCTACTCTCTGTGTAACTCTTTCAAATATATGAATAAATCTTTTAAAAAACCACATGGATTTCAATAAATTCACATAAATTTCAATAAACTTACATAAATTCTGTTAAATTCACATAAACCTTGATAAATTCACATACATCTAATCACTTTATATAAAGCTACATGATTTTTGCTAGGTGTCAATAAATTTTCATGGATTTCTATATTTACACAAATGTTAGTAAATTCGCATAAATTTCAGTACCTTTACATAATCTCAAATAAATTTACATATGTAAATACATAAAGATCACTGACTCCAAAACAAAAAATAAACTAAGAACCCTCATTTGGGCTTGCAGGACTGCAAGTGCTACATGGAGGGGTGGGTCTACCTGGTAAGATCATCCCCTTGCTGCCCCCAACCCCAAGCTCAAGGGCTGGTCAGCTGGGATGGTGGTCAACAAGGAAAGCCACTAGTCCAGCTGACCCCCAGAAGTCACCCTGAGCCTCAGGATGCTGGAGCAGGGGCCCCAGGGAGGTGGACATCAAAGGCCAACCCTGGTGGGCTGAACAGTCTCACATCGAGAGAGAGAGAGAGAGAGAGAGAGAGAGAGACCTTGTGTACCTGACACCCACGTGGAGACCCCGATGGAGATGAGACATACACCTTGTGTACCTGACACCCAGGTGGAGAACTGGATGGAGATCCAGGATCCTGACTCCAGCTTCCTGCGGGTACACATCTGGGCGGCAGCAGCGCAGCAAGGGATGGCTCAGGCCCCTGCTGCACCCACATCGGGTAGACCCAGATGATCTCCTGACTGTCCAATGTGGCCATTTGGGGAGTATGTAGGGCCACCACAAAACACAACAAACAAGGAAAAAGGGAAGAGGCTTATTGACAGGGCAGGGTGGGGATTGAGGAATCTGAGACTGGAGGGAGAGGGAGAAGAAGAAAGGGGGGTCGAGAGAGAGAGAGAGCAAGGTCAAGAGAGCAAGTGTGCGGGAAGCAGGTCCTGTTATACCCTTGCAGGGTGTAGGGAAGCAGGAGCAACAAATCCCATTAGGGTGGGGTGGAGCTGATGCTTGTGGCTGGGCCATTTGGTCAGCTGACATCTAGTGAGCCAATCTGGGCTTAGGACTGAATTTACTGTGCAAGATGGTAATGGGGCCAGTGCCTAAAATGGCATCCCAGGCTTAGATGGAGCCACAGATAAGATCAAGCCATTTTACTAACAGAGTGAGCCAGCATCTCTCTCTCTTTCTGACATCAAAAAGTTAAGTAAACTAATACACATATCTTTAAAATAAAAAAAAAAAGTAATCAGCAGCTGTACAGGTCTTGGCCTGGGCTTATCGCACCGTGCACCAAGCACACAAGGGGCAGGTCTGCCTGACTGCCCCAGACTGGACGAGGGATCTGCCAGTCTCCCCCAAAAACCCACTTTCCCTCCCGTGCCTTCTCCGAATGGACGACTGTGGTGCCAGTCAGCCTGTGGAACTCCGCCTCCCTCTATCCACTTCCTGACCCTGACTGGACGAGGGAGCTCCCAGTAGGCGCTGAGGATTCCGCTTTCGTCCCTCCCCTGCCTGCCTCAGATTGGACAGAGGACCTGCCAGTCTGCACCCAGAAGCCTGCCCATTTCCCTTCTGCTTTGCTGAGTGGACGGGAGACCTGTCAGTCTGCTCCTCACGCCTGCTTGCCCCTGTATGGACGGCCGACCTGCCAGTCTGCACCCCAAACCCCGCCACCTTCTCCGCCATTCATGCCCCTGAGTGGACAAGGAGCCAGTGTACGCTCAGAAGCCCACCTTCTTCTTGCCCCTGCCTTCCTTGACTGGACGCCGAGGGTGCTAGTCTGAGCCCAGGAACCAGCATTCCCCTCCCCTGTCTGCCCCGACTGGACAGTGGACAAGCCAGCCTGCCCCTCAGAACTGTCTACTTGTGCACAACTAGCTTCCCCTGATTGGATGCTGGGCATGCCAACTGAACCCAGAACCCTGCCCTATTCCACCCATCCCGCATTCGTTCCTTCAAGCCTCCCTATGACTGCACGGGGCACCTGTGCAGAGAACCCCGCCATTCGCCCCGCCCCTCCTCACCCCTGGCAGGATGGGAGAACTGTCAGTCTGTATCCACAACCCGCCTTCTTCCCCCATGCCTGCTTCTTATTGGACAGGAGACCAGTCAGTCTGCACCCGGAATCCAGTCTTCTTCCCCGACCCTGCCTGCGGGTTACGGGTAGGGGAAGCTCCCTGTTCCCGCTCCTGTCTGCTGCTGACAGGACGGGGACCTGCGGGTCTGCGCCCAGAAGCTCGTCCTCTTCTGACTGGACGTGGGAGATGCCAGTCTGCGCTCAGAACCCCGCCTGCTTCCCCCTCAGCACCCCTCCCTGCCTGCCAGGAGAGGAATCTGACGGTCCGTACGCAGAACCCGCCTGCTCCCCCCCGCCCCTGCTTCCCTCGGACCAGACGAGAGACCTGTCTGTGCCCAGAACTCGGTCCGCCTCCACGCCCCTGCCTGACACAGAACACAGAACCTGCCTCACTGCCCGTCTCCGCCAGTCCCACACTGAACTGGAGACTTCCGGTCTGCGCATAGAACCCCGCCCCCGCCACTGTTTGTGCCAGATTGGACAGGGGACCTGCCAATCTACCCTCAGAACCTCAATTCCTTCAATGAAACCCATCATCATGAAAATATTTTTCACACTTGTGTCCCAGAATGTCTTCTTTGTAGCAGTCATGCTGCTCTCCAGTGCATTCATGGTGATTTTCTTATCTAGCCATCAAAAGAGGTCTCGATACCTTCAGAGCATGAAGGTTTTACCAAGAACCTCCTCAGCAAAAAGAGCCACCCAGACTGTTCTGCTGCTGGTGAGTTTCTTTGTGGTCATGTACTGTTTGTATATTATCATCTCCTCTTCATCAGCCATTTTGGGGAAATATGATCCAGTTATCCTGGATGTCCAGAGAATTGTGTGCAATGTCTATGCCACTGTCAGTCCTTTGGTGTTTATTAATTCTGATAAAAGGATAGCTGCCATTCTGCAAAACATGATTTATATGACATCAATTTTGAAAAGTCGGTGAATCAAATTTGAAAACCTAATTTATAACACTGTTAAACATTTTAAAAATCCATGATTTAAATCTAATTTAAATATGTAAAATTATACTTTTATTTTTAACTTCTATCTAAATTTTTTTCTCTGACACTGCCAACAAGATGAGTCTCTTAGTCAAAGGTCTAAATATGTATCTCTTACAGTTTCCTGACTTAATGCAGGAAATTATTTTTTCTTTCTTTTTGAGTGTAAAACTAATGGAACTCCGTTTGGTACCCAATCCTGAAATATTCGTTTTTTCCAAATGTTCAACAAATGATATTCTTACTGCAGAAAGGAATCTAAATTTACCTTTGTTTATTTTAGGCATATTAACAAAGTATCCCATTCAAACTGTAATGATATTTTCCCTATGATCTGTTTTTATTTAACTTTTATTTAATGAATATAGATTTCCAAAGTACAGCTTATGGATTACATTGGCTCCCCCCCCAATAACTTACCTCCACCCGCAACCATCCCCTTTCCCGCTCTCTCTCCCCTTCCATTCTTATCAAAATTCATTTTCAATTTACTTTATATACAGAAGATCAGTTTAGTATATATTAAGTAAAGATTTCAAAAGTTTGCACCCACATAGAAACACAAAGTGAAAAATACTGTTTGAGTACTAGTTACAGCATTAAATCACAATATAAAGCACATTAAGGACAGAGATCCTACATGAGGAGTAAGTGCACAGTAACTCCTGTTGTTGACTTTACAAATTGACACTCCTGTTTATGGCATCAGTAATCTCCCTATGCTTCAGTCATGAGTTTCCAAGGCTATGGAAGCCTTTTGAGTTCACCAACTCTTATTTAGACAAGGTAATAGTCAAAGTCGAAGTTCTCTCCTCCCTTCAAAGAAAGGTACCTCCTTCTTTGAAGACCTGTTCTTTCCACTGGGATCTCACTCAGAGAGATCTTTCATTTAGGTGTTTTTTTTTTGTTTGTTTTTTTTTTTTTTTTTTTTTTTTTTTTGCCAGAGTGTCTTCGCTTTCCATGCCTGAAATACTCTCATGGGCTTTTCAGCCAGATCCGAATGCCTTTAGGGCTGATTCTGAGGCCAGAGTGCTCTCTCCTTTATTTATTCTATCGGTTAGTATTAGCAGGCACTAGACTTGTTTATGTGATCCCTTTGACTCTTAGTCCATTCATTATGATCAACTGTGAACACAAATTGATCACTTGGACTAGTGAGATGGCATTGGTACATGCCACCTTGATAGGATTGAATTGGAATCCCCTGGTATGTTTCTAACTCTACCATTTGGGGCAAGTTAGCTTGAGCATGTCCCAAATTGTACATCTCTTCCTACTCTTATTCCCACTCTTATGTTTAACAGGGATCATATTTCAGTTAAATTTCAACACTTAAGAATAACTGTGTTTTAATTACAGAATTAAACCAGTAGTATTAAGTAGAACAGACAAAAAAAATACTAAGAGGAATAACGTATTAAGTTGTTCATCAAGAGTCAGGGCAAGGGTTGTCCAAGTCACCGTTTCTCATAGTGTCCATTTCACTTTAACAGGTTTCCTTTTTGGTGCTCGGTTAGTCGTCACCAATCAGGGAGAACATATGATATTTGACCCTTTGGGACTGGCTTAATTCACTCAGCATGATGTTTTCCAGATTCCTCCATTTTGTTACAAATGACTGGGTTTCATTGTTTCGGACTGCTGTATAGTATTCTATAGAGTACATGTCCCATAATTTCTTTATCCAGTCTACTGTTGATGGGCATTTGGGTTGATTCCAGGTCTTAGCTATTGTGAATTGAGCTGCAATAAACATTAAGGTGCAGACTGTTTTTTTGTTTCCCAATTTCATTTCCTTTGGGTAAATTCCAAGGAGTGGGATGGCTGGGTCGAATGGTAGGGTTATATTCAGGTTTCTGAGGAACTCCAGACAGCCTTCCATAGTGGCTTGACCAGTTTGCATTCCCACCAACAGTGGGTAAGTGTCCCCTTTTCCCCATTTCCTCACCAGCATCTGTTGTTGGTAGATTTCTGAATATGAGCCATTCTCACCAGGGTGAAGTGAAACATCATTGTGGTTTTGATTTGCATTTCCCTGACTGCTAGTGAGTCTGAACATTTTTTCATGTGCATGTTGGCCATTTGGATTTCTTTTTTGAAAAATGTCTATTGAGGTCCTTGGCCCATCTCTTAATTGGATTGTTTGTTTTGTTGTTGTGGAGTTTGTTGATCTCTTTGTAGATTCTGGTTATCAACCCTTTATCTGTTGCATAGTTTGCAAATATTTTTTCCCATTCTGTCGGTTGTCTCTTCACTCTCCTGTTTCTTTTGCAGTACAGAAACTTCTCTATTTGATGCAATCCCAATAGTTGATTTTGGCTTTGACTGCCTGCGCCTCCCGGGTTTTCTCCAGGAAGTCTTTGCCTGTGCCAATATCTTGAAGGGTTTCTCCAATGTTCTCTAATAATTTGATGGTGTCAGGTAATAGATTTAGGTCGTTAATCCATGTTGAGTGGATTTTTGTGTAAGGTGTAAGGTAGGGGTCTTGCTTCATGCTTCTGCACATGGAAATCCAGTTTTCCCAGCACCATTTATTGAATAGACTGTCCTTGCTCCAGGAATTGGTTTTAGATCCTTGATCAAATATAAGTTGGCTGTAGATGTTTGGGTTGATTTCTGGTGTTTCTGTTCTGTTCCATTGGTCTATCCATCTGTTTCTGTACCAGTACCATGCTGTTTTGATTACAACTGCCCTGTAGTATGTCCTGAAATCTGGTATTGTGATGCCTCCGGCTTTGTTTTTGTTGTACAAGGTTGCATTAGCTATTCGAGGTCTCTTGTGCCTAAATATGAATTTCAGAATCATTTTTTCTAGATCTGAGAAGAATGTCTTTGGTATTTTGATTGGCATTGCATTGAATGTATAAATTGCTTTTGGGAGAATGGACATTTTGATGATGTTCATCCTTCCAATCCATGAGCATGGAAGGTTTTTCCATTTTTTGGTATCTTCTTCTATTTCTTTCTTGAAGATTTTGTAATTCTCTTTGTAGAGATTTTAACATCCTTTATTCCAAGGTATTTGATTGTTTTTGTCACTATTGTGAATGGGATTGATCTTAGAAGTTCTTTCTCAGCCGTGGCATTGCCTGTGTATACAGAGGCTGTTGATTTTTTGCCTTGATTTTATATCCTGCCACTTTTCCAAACACTTCTATGAGTTCCAATAGTCTCTTAGTAGAGTATTTGGATCCCCTAAGTAAAGAATCATATCGTCTGCAACGAGGGACAGTTTGACTTCTTCCTTCTCAATTTGTGTCTCTTGCAATTCTTTTTCTTGCCTGATGGCTCTGTCTAAACCTTCCAGAACTATGTTAAATAGCAGTGGTGAGAGTGGGCATCCCTGTCTGGTACCAGATCTCGGTGGAAATGCTTCCAACTTTTCCCCATTCAATAGTATGCTGGCTGTGGGTTTTTCATAAATTGCTTTGATTATATTGAGGAATGTTCCTTCTATACCCAATTTGCTTAGTTTTCATCATGAACGGGTGTTGAATTTTATCCAATGCTTTCTCTGCATCTATTGAGATAATCATATGGTTTTTCTTCTGCAGTTTGTTAATGTGGTGTATCACATTGATCGATTTGCGAATGTTGAACCATCCCTGCATACCAGGGAAAATCCCACTTGGTCTGGGTGGATGATTTTTCTGATGTGTTGTTGTATTCTATTGGCGAGAATTTTATTGGGGATTTTTTGCATCTATGTTCATCAGGGATATTGATCTGTAATTTTCTTTCAATGCTGCATCTTTCTCTGGCTTAGGGATTAAAGTGATGCTGGCTTCATAGAAAGAATTTGGGAGTATTCCATCTTTTGCAATTGTTCTGAATAGTTTGCGAAGAAATGGAATTAGTTCTTCTTTAAATGTCTGGTAGAATTCAGCAGTGAATCCATCTGGTCCTGGGCTTTTCTTTATTGGGAGGGCCTCTATTACTGTTTCAATTTGTGTCTCAGTTATGGGTATATTTAGGTTTTCTATGTCTTCCTGGTTCGATTTAGGTAGATTGCATGTGTCTAGGAATCTATCCATTTCTGATAGATTTTCCTGTTTGCTGGCATACAATTCTTTGTAGTAGTTTCTGATGATTCTTTTTATTTCTGTGGTGTCTGTTGTTACGTTTCCTTTTTCATCTCTGATTTTATTGATTTGGGTCTTTTCTCTTCTTTTTTTAGTTAGTTGGGCCAATGGGTTGTCAATTTTATTTTTTCAAAAAACCAGCTCTTCGCTTGGCTGATTTTTTGTAATTTTTTTTTTGCTTCAATCCTGTTAATTTCTTCTCTGATTTTAATTATTTCTCTTCTCCTACTAGATTTGGGTCTGGTTTGCTGCAGTTTTTCTAGGTCCTTGAGATGCGGTGAAAGCTCATTTATTTGGTACCTTTCCAATTTCTTGATATAGGCACCTATTGCTATAAACTTGCCTCTCAACACTGCTTTTGCCGTATACCTTAAGTTTTGATATGTTGTTTTGTTATCATCATTTACTTCCAGAAAGTTTCTGATTTCTTGTATGACCCAGTGTTCATTTAGGAGCATCTTGTTCAGTCTCCATGCGTTTGCATACTCTCTAGGGTTTCCTGAGTTGCTAATTTCCAACTTGATTCCGCTGTGGTCTGAGAAGCTGCATGGTATGATGCTAATTCTTTTGAATTTGCTGAGACTTGCTTTATGGCCTAGTATGTGATCAATCCTAGAGAAGGTTCCATGCACTGCTGAGAAGAATGTAAAGTCTTTAGATGTAGGATTGAAAGTCCTGTAGATATCTGTTAGATCCATTTGGCAATAGTGTCAATTAAATCTGCTGTTTCCTTGTTGATCTTCTGTCCGGATGATCTGTCTATTTCTGAGAGTGGAGTATTGAAGTCCCCCAGTTCTATTGTATTGGAATCTAACTCTCCCTTTAAGTCTCTTAACATATCTTTTAAATAGACTGGTGCCCTGTAATTAGGTGCATATACATTTATAATAGTTACATCTTCCTGTTGAATTGAACCCTTAATCATTATATAGTGCCCCTCTTTGTCTCTCTTAACAGTTTTTGTGTTAAAGTTTATTTTGTCTGATATTAATATGGCTACACCTGCTTTTTTTGGTTTCTGTTGGCATGGAATATCTTTTTCCATCCTTTCACTTTCAGTCTGCATGCATCTTTGTTAGAAAGATGTGTTTCTTGTAGGCAGCAAATTGTTGGGTTTTGTTCCTTAATCCATTCAGCCAGTCTGTACATTTTAACTGGAGAGTTAAGACCATTAACGTTTAATGTGACTTGGTATGTAGTGACTTTGGCCTGCTATTTTCTCAAAGATATTTTCTAGTATATGCTTTGAGCTTCCTATGCTCTTTTACTGGTAGGTTTTCTTCCTTTACCTTCTTTCACATTGATGACCATGTTTCTGTGTTTCTGAGTGTAGCATATCTTTAAGCGTCTTTTGCAGGGCCGGATGAGTGGTGGCAAACTCTTTCAATTTCTGTTTGCTATGAAAGGTCTTTATTTCACCTTCATTCACAAATGAGAGCTTAGCAGGATATAATATTCTGGGCTGGCAATTTTTCTTTCTTAGCACCTGGGCTATGTCTCGCCATTTCCTCCTAGCCTGTAGTGTTTCTGATGAGAAGTCTGCTGTGAGTCTAATTGGAGATCCTCTGAGAGTAATCTGACGTTTCTCTCTTGCACATTTTAGGATCTTTTCTTTACGTTTCACTGTGGTAAGTTTAATTACAATGTGTTGTGGTGAGGATCTCTTTTGGTCATGTTTACTAGGGGTTCTATGAGCTTCCTGTACTAGGATGTCTCTGTCTTTCTCCAAACCCGGAAAGTTCTCTGCTAGTATCTCACTAAAAAGGCCTTCTAATCCTTTCTCTCTCTCCATGCCTTCAGGAACTCCTAGGACTCGAATGTTGGCTTTTTTAATAGTATCCTGTAGATTCCCAACAATATTTTTTAGATTTCTAATTTCCTCTTCTTTTCTTTGGTTTGACTGTATGTTTTCCTGTTCTCTGTCTTCTAAGTCCGATATTCTCTCTTCTGTTTCACTGACTCTGTTTTTTAGACTCTCTAAAGTGTTTGTCATTTGATCTATTGAGTTCTTCATTTCATTTTGATTTCTCTTCACAATCACACTTTCCTGTTCTGCTAGTTTCTGCATTTCATTTTGATTCCTCCTTAAAATTTCATTTTCATGAGAGAGATTTTCTATCCTGTCCAATAAGGATTTCTGTAGTTCAAGAATTTGCTTTTGAAAACTTCTAAATGTTCTTATCATAAATTTTTTGAAATCCGTATCTTGTATTTCTTCTGTCTCATCATCTTAATAATCTTGGCATGGGGTGTTTTGTTTATTTGGAGGCGTCATAGTGTCTTCGTTGATCTTGTTCCCTCGGTTTTTGTGTTTGTTGCTTGGCATTGTGAATTCTTCTTCCCTCACTGTGTGTGTGTGTGTGTGTTTTATACTATGTCTGTGTTAAGTGGAATGTCTGCTGTTGGAGGAGCCTTGGAGGCTTGAGATGGGTGTGGCCAGAGAGCTCTGCTTAGTTCTTCAGGGTTAAGGGTGTGCCAAAGGTGAAAGCCTCAGGTTAGACATGGAAAATATCTATCTATCTATCTATCTATCTATCTATCTATCTATTTATTTATTCAGGAGGGAAGTAATACTGCACAGCTGAGCAGAATTGATGGTATTTAGCTTCCAATCTCTGGCTTCTATGTGTATATCATTCGTCTGCTTTTTCCAACAGACCACTCAAAGAATCTGTGTGGGCTCAGTTTCTCCTGCGGTCTCCCACCGGGTTGCCTATGTTACCGAATTGTAGCGTCTCTGGATAGTACTTACATGACCTCTGTGAGTTCTCTCACCCACTGTCTCTTTCTCCCCCACGCCTCAGCTCTACCCTTTCACTAAATCCTAACCTCCTGGTATTTCACCACCCCCCCCGGCCCCGAGTCAGGTTTTTCTGTTTGACTGCAGGCGCAGGTCTGTCCTGCTCAGCTCTGAGTTCCCAGACAGTCCTGAGGTCGCACACAGCTCTGAGGTCGCACACCTGTTATGTATATTCAGAATGGCGCCTGCTCTTTGTCTCTTGCTCACCTTTGCAAGGTCGGCGGAGAGAGAAACTCGCCTGTACCAGTACCCCGCCACTATTTTTTTCTTTTTTTTTCTTCTCTCCTTTAGTCAGTCTGGTGAACTTTCCCTCCTCAAGCCCGCTTCCCTCTAGACTCTGTCCGCTGTTTCCCCGCCAATGTCTCGGGTTGCTGAGCTCACCTCCCCTTCCAGTGCTGGTGTGTGGACTTGGAGCCGTGGGCGTCCCTGCTCTCCCCGTTGGTCATCTGTGTCACATCCACTAGATCCGGAAGGGTTTCTTCTGCATTTTTTTCAGGATCCCGAGTACTTGAGCCATCATGTGCTACTTCCTAGATGCATTATCAGCAGCAGGAAGATGTAGCAGAAGGGCGCAGTAACAAGTACTTGAACCAATACTCTGATATAGGATCCAGGTGTCCCAAGCGTTAGCTTATCCCACGGTACCACAATGGTTTCCTCAAGAAAAATAATTTTAATAAAGCATCTTTTCTCATCTTTATCACAATATCAGTTACGAAAGTATGGTTATATTATGACTGATGAACTATAATATTATTATAATATTATTTTTGAAAGAATCTATAGTGAATATTGCAATCTACATAGATTTAAGAATATGAGTATATATGATAAAATATTTTTATCTTAAACACCAGTGTTATCTTCATCATAAGTCTGAAATATTTGCCGAGTACCATTTTAAGACCTTTGACATCACTGACCACATGGAAATGATGATGAGAATTTCAGATTAGCAGATACAGGGGAGTAGATTGACAGTGTTCATTGATAGAAATGAATGAGGTGACAGAATCAAACACTGTTTCCATCATGATTAGATCCACAAAATGATCCTTTTTATAAAATAAACAAATTCCATTAGAATAAATAGGGTATCAAATAGCATTGACTAACTGCAATGTGTCACCTATCCCATTGAAAACTGAAGTTAATACAGATGTAGTTAAAAATACAGAGTTTTTATGAGGATATTAATCATTTCACACATTCTGAAAAAATATAGGAAACAAAAGTGTCACAGCAGAAGGTAGGAGACAAAAACAGTAGCAGGATAAGACAATAGGAAATCACTGCTGGGGCAGGCGCTGTTGCAGAGTGCGTAAAGTGACTGCCTGCACTGTCAGCATCCCATATGGGCAACAGTTCAAGTCCTGGGTGCTCCAACTCCAATCTTCCTGCTACTGTGTCTGGGAAAGCAGCAGAAAGTGACCTGAGTTCTTGGGCCCCTGCTGCCCATGTGGGAGACCCAGAATAAGGTTCTGGCTCCTGGCTTCTGATTGCCCCAGCTCTGGAGCCATTGCAGCCATATGGGGAGTGAAGCACCAGATAGAAGCTCTCTCTATCTCTCCCTCTCCCTCTCTTTCTCTCTATGTAACTCTGTCTTACAAGAAATGGAACAAAAAAAGTAATTGTATGCTGTGGTTTTGGGGACACCATGAAGTACTACATGAGAGTGCATTTTTTATACCACTAGAATCAAGTAGTCACCAGGAGGGGATAAATCTGTGTATTTAAGAGCTAATAACTTGTCTCCCTGTGCATCACTTTTGATAAGCTGTTGATAGCCATAGCAACCCTTTCAAATGATGAATTTAGATAGCAGTGAAAAATCTCTCCTGTGCAGCAAGTTCTTTGAATAGGTCTATGTGGATCTAAAGTACCCACATATCATCCTCCCTAATGCATAGTTTTAAAATAAAAACTTTAAGACCTAACATTCTGTAATATTTAAATACATCAATAGAAGTTTTATGTTGGTCAGATTTCTTGAAGGGTTGATGCCTGTGTGGCCACAGGGGACAATCTTTGTCATTTAATTCTCAACAATATCATATTTGCACCCCGCTTCTTGCATTTTAAATACACAACAGTACTAGAGAACAGTATTCTTATTCAAGTTAGAAAATATTGCTGGTTATTAGTCCTTTATCTGTTGCATAGTTTGCGAATATTTTTTTCCCATTCTGTCAGTTGCCTCTTCACTTTCCTGACTGTTTCTTTTGCAGCACAGAAACTTCTCAATTTGATGCAGTCCCAATAGTTAATTTTGGCTTTGATTGCCTGTGCTGCTGGGGTCTTTTCCAAGAAATATTTGCCGGTGCCAATATCTTGCAAGGTTTCTCCAATGTTCTCTAATAATTTGATGGTGTCGGGTAATAGATTTAGGTCGTTAATCCATGTTGAGTGATTTTTGTGTAAGGTGTAAGGTAGGGGTCTTGCTTCATGCTTCTGCACATGGAAATCCAGTTTTCCCAGCACCATTTATTGAATAGACTGTCCTTGCTCCAGGAATTGGTTTTAGATCCTTGATCAAATATAAGTTGGCGGTAAATGTTTGGGTTGATTTCTGGTGTTTCTGTTCTGTTCCATTGGTCTATCCATCTGTTTCTGTACCAGTACCATGCTGTTTTGATTACAACTGCCCTGTAGTATGTCCTGAAATCTGGTGTTGTGATGCCTCTGGCTTTTTTTGTTGTTGTTGTACAAGATTGCTTTAGCTATTTGAGGTCTCTTGGTCATCCATATGAATTTCAGCATCATTTTTTCTAGATCTGAGATTATCTTTGGTCTTTTGATTGGTATCGCATTGAATCTATAAATTGCTTTTGGGAGAATGGACATTTTGATGATATTGATTCTTCCAATCCACAAGCATGGAAGATTTTTCCATTTTTTGGTATCCTCTTCTATTTCTTTCTTTAAGATTTTGTAATTCTCATCGTAGAGATCTTTAATGTCCTTGGTTAAGTTTATTCCAAGGTATTTGATTGTTTTTGTGGCTATTGTGATTGGGATTGATCATAGCAGTTCTTTCTCAGCCATGGCATTGCTGTGTAAAGGCTGCTGGTTTTTGTGCATTGATTTTATACCCTGCTGTTTGCCAAACTCTTCCATGAGTTCCAATAGTCTCTTAGTAGAGTTCTTTGGATCCTCTAAGTAAAGAATCATATCATCTCCAAAGAGGGATAATTTGACTTCTTCCTTCCCAATTTGTATCTCTTTAATTTCTTTTTTTTTGCCTGATGGCTCTGGCTAAAACGTCCAGAACTAACCAGAATCTACAGAGATCAACAAACTCCACAACAACAAAACAAACAATCCAATTAAGAGATGAGGACCTTAACAGACATTTTTCAAAGAGGAAATCCAAATGGCCAACAGGCACATGAAAAAATGTTCAAGGTCACTAGCAATCAGGGAAATGCAAATCAAAACCACAATGAGGTTTCACCTGACCCCAGTTAGAATGGCTCACCTTCAGAAATCTACCAACAACAGATGCTGGCGAGGATGTGGGGGAAAAAGGGACACTAACCCACTGCTGGTGGGAATGCAAACTGGTCAAGCCACTATGGAAGTCAGTCTGGAGTTTCCTCAGAAACCTGATATAACCCTACCATACAACCCAGCCATCACACTCCTTGGAATTTACCCAAAGGAAATGAAATTGGGAAACAAAAAAGCGGTCTGCACCTTAATGTATATTGAAGCTCAATTCACAGTAGCTAAGAGCTGGAATCTACTCAAATGCCCATCAACAGTAGACTGGATAAAGCAATTATGGGACATGTACTCTATAGAAGCAGTTACAAACAATGAAATCCAGTCATTTGCAACAAAATGGAGGAATCTGGAAAATATCATGCTGTGTGAAATAAGCCAGTCCCAAAGGGTCAAATATCATATGTTCTCCCTGATCAGTGACAACTATCTGAGCACCTAAAAGGAAACCTGTTGAAGTGAAATGGACACTATGAGAAACAGTGACTTGATCAGTCCTTGCCCTGACTGTTGATGAACTACTTAATACTTTAACCTTTTTAGTATTTTTGTTTGTTCTACTTAACACTATTGGTTGAACTCTGTAATGAATACACAGTTATTCTTACGTGTTGAAACTTAACTGAAAACTGATCCCTGTTAAATATAAGAGTGGGAATAAGGGAGGGAGGAGATGTACAATTTGGGACATGCTCAATCGGACTTGCCCCAAATGGTAGAGTTAGAAACATACCAGGGGATTCCAATTCAATCCCATTAAGGTGACATGTACCAATGCCATCTCACTATTCCAAGTGATCAATTTCTGTTCACAATTGATCATAATGATAGGACTAAGAGTCAAAGGGATCACATAAACAAGAATAGTGTCTGCAAATACCAACTGATAGAATAAAAAAGGGAGAGAATGATCCATCATTGGAAGTGGGATATGCAGCAGACTCATAGAATGGCAGATGTCCTAAACAGCACTCTAGCCTCAGAATCAGCCCTTAAGGCATTCGGATCTGGCTGAAATGCCCATGAGAGTATCAGGCGTGGAAAGCCAAAACACTCTGGCAAAAAAAAAAAAAAAAAGAAATGACTTAAATGAAAGATCTCTGCGAGTGAGATTCCAGTGGAAAGAACAGGTATCAAAGAAGGAGGTACCTTTCTCTAAAGGGAGGAGAGAACTTCCACTTTGACTATGACCTTGTCTAAATATGATCAGAATTGGTGAACTCTAAAGGCCTCCATAGTCTTGGCAACTCATGAGAAGAGCCTAGGGTGATTACTGATGCCATAAACAAGAGTGTCAATTTGTTAAGTCAACAACAGGAGTCACTGTACACTTACTTCTTATGTAGGATCTCTGTCCTTAATGTGCTGTACATTGTGATGTAATGCTATAACTAGTACTCGAACAGTATTTTTCACTTTGTTTTATGTGTGGGTGAAAACTGTTGAAATCTTTACTTAATATATACTAAATTGATCTTCTATATATAAAGATAATTGAAAAAGAATCTTGATGTGAAAGGAAGGGGAAAGGGAGCTGGAGAGGGGAGGGTTGCGGGTGGAGGAAAGTTATTGGGGGGGGGAAGCTATTGTAATCCATAAGCTATACTTTGGAAATTTATATTCATTAAATAAAATTTAAAAAGAAAATATTACTGGGAATATTATGATAATTCAACAACTAAATTGAAACTGAAGAGTTATTTTTTGTACATAAAAAATTTAAGAACAAATACAGCCTGAAATTTTTGAAGGAAATCAGAAATAGTGATAGTGGTGATTATTTTTCTATTATGTACACTATTATATTGATGTATACAAAATGTTTTTCTCATTTTTCTAAAAATTTTAATTATCTTATCAGTGTTATAGTTTTCGGTATATTTTAAAAACTACATAAAATTAAAATTAGTTTAAGAAAGTATTTGGAATTATGCTGCTTATTTTCATGTCTATTCATCTAATAAATTATAAGAGTATTTCACCCAGAATACAAAGTATTTCTAAATAAATTTCTGGAGAAGAATGTTATTAGCAACTATTGAAATGGAAAAAAAATTCCACTGATATTGTTTAATACTAAGAATATTGCATGGCTTATGGGCCCATGAGGTGAATAGTCCTAAAAGTTTCTGATATGTATTAAAATATTTCCAAACTTGGGAGAACACAATAAACATCACAAAAGCATACTGAATTAGTTTAGGTTTGGTGTGTCTTACTAAAAAATTTACTTGGAAAACTATGTTAAATTGAGAAATATACTAGAATGAATGAAGCCAGATATAATTCCAATGCAAGTACATCAGAAATCATGAATATGCTTTTACTAACCTATTCATTTATGGCCTTCTATAACTCTTGAAGTTGACCACTTCATGTTTAGAAACATCTGTTGTGTTAATGGTGGAGTAAAATCTAAGACTCATATCATGAGCAGAAAATTCACCTAACATTTGACTGAGAACAATCCTACTTCAACCCCAGATCCACATGCTCCTGGAGCTCACTCTATGCACAGACCAGAAAGGCCCTCACCCAGCTAAGCCTCTGATGTGAATCCATTATGAGATGAATACCCAAGATGTGGTCATCTCCTTCCAAGCCCATAACTGTCATTTCAACTTTAGAAGCAGGGTAGCCCTGGCCTTGGCATCATTAGAAATAGGGGCCACCTCCGGGAACAGTGAACTTTCCTGGTGTCTGGGAGACAGTGGAGGAAAGCAGCTGGGTCCCAGTTTTCTCAACTGTGGACTCATTTCTCCAAGGCAGGCATGTCTGAGCAGGCTGTTTCTTCTCAGTGCTTGTCAACAGACAGAATTAAAGCAGTAATCTTGGCTTCAGAACAAGGACAAGCACATTTGATTTCTCAAGCTCTTTCCGTTGCTCCAGGAGACTGCCAGTGGCAACTCTGATTATTCTCCTGTGATGTCAGAGTCTCAGTGACACAGTGCAGCAGCTGTAAATCAGGAAACTTTCCCCTCTACCAATGCTACTCAGGAAAAGTTATTATTTCCCCAGGGGACACATCCTTGTGCCAGGGCTTCTGCATTGGTACCATAATGCAGGCTGCATTTCCTCTACTTTCCTCTACTCCATGGTAAGTGCATTTCAGCAGTACAATGGTCCATGGTCTACATTGTCCTTCTCAAAACAATTTGCTGAGATGTAAACACAAAGCCTCCTGTGTTGATGTGCTTGGACATCTTTACCTCAGTATCCTCTACCAGTTTCACTCACAGGGCTTTTTATCATACACATGGAAGTAGAGTAACTATAGTTTACCAACTGACAAAGATCCTGTTTTTCTGATACTCACCAGCCAGCCCTTTGTTATGACTTACTCAAATTTGACCATTTAACCTTATTAGAACCACTAAATCTGTGGTCCCCTTTATGCATGCAGTGACCTCTGATTGTAAAGTGCTGACATATATCTTCTCAACATCCGGATCCCCACCTGGACAAAAACTTTCAGACTCTTGAGTCCATTATGGTGGACTTCAGATATCCTCTTTGATCCACTCTGGAACAGTTATCCATCTGAGTCAGGGAGGATGCACTTGCTTATCAGAGATGGAGACTGCTGTGGAACCAGACCAGCTAGTTCTGCACAGCCAGGTTCACTGTGTAGAGCTGCTGGTTCTACTTCATTTGCACCTATTCTTTCTAGCCCTTGTATGGTTGTCCATGAGCACAGGCAATCTAAGGAGGCAATTGACTCCACCAGAACTCAGAACTTGGGCAATCTGAACATTCTCTGCACCCACCACTCTGTTACCACTCATATTGCTTTGCTAGACATTCCTCCAGAGGATGATACACAGGAAATGGAGAAAATGAGAAAGAGATAAGCAAAAACTTCCCCTTATCATCCAACTCTGATGGATACTCCTGTCTTACAGTCTCCAAACTGATCTAACCTCCTCTTTACTGCAATTTGTAAGGTTTCTGGCATGAAATACAACCAATCATGCTGTATTACTCTTTGTTTACATTCTGAAAATTGATGGGGATCTCTGCTGGGGTATTTTAAACAAAAGAAAATTTTTAGTGTGAGACAAATTATTTGGCCCCAAAGAATATTTCCAAATAAAAAAGTGAATCCCTAATCTCCCTGATTGCTTCTATTTCCTCCCCCAGCAGGATGGGAAGTAAATGCAAAGTTACTCCTCCAGTCATTTGCTCAGATGTCTTTTTCAAGCAATCCAAGCTAGAACCTCCATTGTCTAGCTGGGCCCTCGCATACTCTCAGCCTCCTAAGTCCTCCATGGGGAAGACACTCACCCTACAAGTACCTCACAGATCCACTCTGCATGCTTATGACAACAGAGTATAATTGCTCTGTGATGATGTGATGGTTTTCATTGGTTAACATAATAAAAATTTCTTGAAAAGCATATGTTTTTCACTTTCTCATTGTGTTGGGGACATGTAATGTCATAGGAATTTGCCTCACAGGTGATATGAAATGTTTTAAGTTTATAATATTGAAGGGTGAACGTTATTTAAAGGTAAAAACACTAATCTAATGTCATTTTAATATACTTATAAAAAAGCTTCAAGATTTGTAAATGTTTTGAACACCAAGGTTAAATTTAGGAGTAGTTTACCTAAGCACTTTTTGTGAGATTATTTATTATATTTGTTTCACCCTTTGGTGAATTAAAAACCTAGGATGCAAATATTATCTGTTAGTTTTCTTCCAAGTACAGACACAAAGCTATTGAATAGCTTACATATAAATTTGAAGCAACTAGTTCCAAGATAATGGTATAATACCTCTGTGTAACATCAAAATACCATTTTATTTTACTTTTTTCTTGACAGGCAGAGTGGACAGTGAGAGAGAGAGTCAGAGAGAAAGGTCTTCCTTTTGCCGTTGGGTCACCCTCCAATGGCCGCCATGGCCAGCGCACCACGCTGATCCGATGGCAGGAGCCAGTACTTATTCTGGTCTCCCATGGGGTGCAGGGCCCAAGTACTTGGGCCATCCTCCACTGCACTCCCTGGCCACAGCAGAGAGCTGGCCTGGAAGAGGGGCAACTGGGACAGAATCCGGCGCCCCAACTGGGACTAGAACCCGGTGTGCCGGCGCCGCAAGGCGGAGGATTAGCCTAGTGAGCCGCGGTGCCGGCCCAAAATACCATTTCAATTCTACTTTAAGTGTCCACAAAATATTTAGTTCCACCTTAAGTCATTCTAGGATAGAGGGGTATAAAGAACTTATTAAGTAAGTGAAATTTCTTCTACTGTTTACTCACTTTTAACTTTGGGGCTTCGTAGCAATGATTTCTAATCCAAATTAATTTCAATAGACAGAGAAACAACAAGGACTCATAGAGTAATTTTTGTGGTAAACAACATGAGGCATATATGTGGGAAAGCATACAGGTTGAAATTCCTCTTTCTAATTCTTCTAAAGAAGACCTTAAAGAATATTACACTATTTAGTTTTGTACTCATATTTGGGGTTTATCATATGTAGATATGCAGTCACTTTTATGGCATAATTACTATAATTAAAGTGATAGTTTTAGTCAATTTTAGGTAGACATTTCTTTTAATTAATTATTTTCACTTATTTAAATGGCAGAGAGAGAGAGAGAGAGAGCGAGTGAGAGAGCAAGTGAGCAAGTCAGGTTCCTTACACTAATTTTCTTCACTGGCAAGAGCCAGAAGTGAGTCAGGCAGAAGCAAGGGGGAGCTTGAATTTCATCTTCAGCTCCCTTATAGGAGGAGGGATTCAATTGCTTGGACCACCATCTGCTTCCTCAAAGGATGTACAGTAACAGGAATTTGAAATTGGAAGTAGAACCAGTACTGAAACCCAAGAACTAACATATTGGTTGCAGGCATTTCAAGTGGTTTCTTATCCACTGCATACATACCTGTTTGTATTTAGATCTATTTATGTAGAAACTAAATTTTCATTATATTTTGATAAAGTAATATTCTGGAATATATATTTTGAGAAATTTCATTAAAATTATGCCTTTGAATGGTCTTCTTTGAAAATATTCTCATAAAATTATACACAAATGGAGCAATGTGATATGAGTAAAATCACTCTAGTTTTCTCACATTGTAATATGATCTCATTTTTTAGAAAGCTTTTATTTAATGAATACAAATTTCATAGGTACAGCTTTAGGAATTTAGCAGTTCTTCCCCCCATATCCTCACTTCCACCCCCAATCCCATCCACCTCCTACTCCCTCTTTATATAAAGATGACCAACTCTATACTAAGCAAAAATTTCAACAGCTTGCACCCACACTGACACACAAATTATAAAGTACTGTTTGAAGACAAGTTTTACCATTAATTCTCATGGTACAACTCATTGCGGACAGAGGTCCTACTTGGGAAGTAAGTGCACAGTGATTCCTGTTGTTGATTCAACAATTGACACTCCTGTTTATGATGTAAGTGACTGTTTTCATGAGTTTCCAAGGATATGGGAGCCTTCTGAGTCCACAAACAACATCAGTATTTAGACAGGGCCATAAGTAAAGTGGAAGTTCTCTGCTCCCTTCAGAGAATGGTACCTCCTTCTTTGGTGGTCCCTTCTTTTGACTGGGATATCACTCACAGAGATCCTTCATGTAGATCATTTTTTGCCACATGGTCTTGACTTTCCATGCCTGAAATGCTCTCATGGGCTTTTCAGCCAAATCTGAATGCCTTAAGGGCTGATTCTGAGCTGAGAGTGCTGTTTACAGCATTTTTTGTTATTTTATGAGTCTTCTCTTTCACCTGCTTCCCATGTTGGATCATTCTCTCCTTTTTAATTCTATGTATTGTTATCACCAGACATTTGGTCTTATTTATTGTGATCCCTTTGACAATCCTATCTATATGATTAGTTACACACTTAATATAATCACTTTAGCATGTAGGATGGCATTAGTACTACCCAGCTTAATGGGATTTGAAATCCCATGGCAAGTTTTTACCTTTACCCTTAGGGACAAGTCTATGGAAATTGTGCCAAACTGTACATTTCTTCCATCTCTTATTCTCAGTGTTATATTTTAATGGGATTTATTTTCAATTGGATTTAAACACCCATGAATAATTCTGTGTTAATTATAGAGTTCAACCAATGGTATTAAGTAGAAAAATAAAACAGGAAAAAATAAAATAATAACTATTCCTTGACAGTCAAGACAAGGGTTATTCAAGTCATTGTTTCTCATAGTGTCAACCTGTTCTACAGGTTTCCTTTTAGGTGCTCTGTTAGTTGTCACAGCTCTGGGAAATCATATGATATTTTTCCCTTTGGGACTAGATTATATCACTAAATATGATGTTTTCCAGATTCATACATTTTGTTGCAAATGACTAGATTTCATTTTTTACGGCTGTGTAGTGTTCTTTAGAGTACATCTCCCATAATTTCTTTAGTCTTCCAAACAGAAGCCAGTCAGTGTGCACTCATTGAATATATGCATTGCTGTCAGATAAACATCACCACAGATAGACTGCATAAATGGACACAATAAAATTGTTCCATGATAATTATGTTAAAATATGCAAGAGATATTTTATGGTTCCCTAATTTGTGTTGGGGCACTCCAGTGACTTAATGTACTCTCTAATTATTTCATGTCACTCAATCTGCTATGCAGTAATTTTCTGTTTTCTTAGCTGTGTAATTTATTAGACTGAAACTTTAGATCAGAGGCTTTTCTCAGTTTGCCTTGAGTCCTCTTTTTTTTAAGTTTATTAATTTGAAAGTTGGAGCTATAGAGAGAGAAGGAGAGAAAGAATTCTTCCATTGACTGATCTACTCTCCAGAGGGTGACAACAATCAAGGCTGGGTGGCCAGACCCAAGGTACTAGGAACCTAAGCACTTGGGTCATCTTCCACTGCATTTCCCAGGCCATTAGCAGGAAGCTGGTTTGGAAGTGGAGCAACTGGGACACAAACTGGTATACATATACAATACTGGCATTGCAGGTGGTGGTTTTACACACTATGCCACAATGCTAGTCCCTTGAATCCTCTCTTATGCCAGAATATCCTATATTCATTGCATTATAAATTCAAATATAATTCCAGGAAAGTATGAAAAAGCATCTGTCTTCAATACCCACAGATGAACCCTGAAACCACAGCAAGCTAAAGGCATCTCGTAAGTGAATTGTAAAGAGTTCGAAGGTATTGCTCTCTGTACCTTATTCAGAAAACCACAGTATCTTGGAGGATTATGCAAGATGGGATTTACTGAACCTTCAGTCCTGGACAATCAGGAGCTCTAGCAAAAGCATGGAGCTTCCTAGAGTCAAATATAGATAATTCATTATAGAGTCATTAGTAAGAAGTACATAATTTTCTATCAATGTACTGAAGAAAAAATCTGTCAAAATATATCTAGGTGGTCAAAATAAGCAGAGATGGAAATTAGAGATGGAGACATGACTTAACTAAGAAACAGATTAATGGCAGTTACTGATTTGATGAAATTTTCACAAATTTAACTATCACTTGTGTTACAATTTGTAGCTTGACGATAAAACTAGAACATAAGCATAAGTCAACTTAAGTTCAATATCCAAATCAATTAAGTCAAGGCACCAGAAGAAAATTCAGGAGAGAAATTTAAGGAAAACATGCTTTCATTCCTTTATTTTGTGCTTCTATTGTGGTGGAATACTAGCAAGCCAATGTGTTTTATGTTATTTAAATTTCAAAATACCAGTATCAGAATATACACATAAACAATAGTATAATCATGAACTTTTTAAAGTGAAATATTCAGGAGATGCTTTGTGGGCTTTTATTTATTTGAAAAACTTACTGCAAAGGGGCCAGTATTGTAGCATGGTGGGTGAAGCCGCTGCCTGCACTGTAAGCATCCCATGTGTGCACCACTTTGGGTCCCAGCTGTTCTACTTCCAATCCAGCTCTCTGCTGTGGTCTTGGAAGGCAGTGGAAGATGGCCAAACCCTTAGGCCCCTGTGCCCACGTGAGGGACCTTGAGGAAGCTCCTGGCTCCTAACTTCTGGCTCCTGGCTTTGAACAGGCATAGCTCTGGCCTATGCAGCCATCTGGGGAGTGAACCGGCAGATGGAGGACCTCTCTCGCTGCCTCAGCCTCTCTGTGACTCTGCCTACAAATTAACAAATAGATCCTTAAAAACAACAAACTAACTGGAGGAATGAAATATCCATCAGAATTAAAAGTTCAGAGAATATAAGAAGGCCATAGTTTCCTGACTAATTCTGCTGATTCTATGCATCTTTCACCTAAGCATGATAAATACAAAATGACAGAAATGCAACAAAAATTTAATTCAATACATGCTTGGAAGAATTTCTACAGACTCTGTTAAAATATACATTTGGGCCAACTTCTACTGATTCCAGACCAAAGAAGAGCACTCGATCAGAAGAGCAGTAACCAGGACACCAACTGTCACCCATATGGGTGCTTGCATTGCAGGCAGAGGTTTAGCCCATTTTTGACCATTCCGGGTCAAAAATATGTTAACAAAAAGCTAAAAAGATGATTGACAAATTATGGAATCCTAAAATATGAGACCACTTTTTTAAAAAATGTGCAATTTATATTTACCAACAGATGCTCTACAAATGTGGCTACATTTTTATGGAAAGGGGAAGCTGATCAAACAGTACCTGCCATACTGTTTAGGCATTATAGAGTATGAAACCAGATATGAGAGAGGGCCCCTTACATGAGGGAATGTGGCTGTCTCTGGATGGTTAATCCTGAGTAATAGTGGGGAAAAGACATTATAGGTTTGCAATTATAGATTATAGGTGATGATAGTCACTCAATATGTGAAAGCAATAGATTACCCAAAATCTGTCTGCTTAAATCTGTGAGTTGTCTAGGCTAATCCTCCGCCTGTGGCGCTGGCACACCAGGTTCTATTCCCGGTCAGGGTGGGGCATTCTGTCCCAGTTGCTCCTCTTCCATTCCAGCTCTCTGCAGTGACCCGGGAGTGCAGTGGAGGATGGCCCAAGTGCTTGGGCCCTGCACCCCATGGGAGACCAGGAGAAGCACCTGGCTCCTGGCTTCAGATCAGCGTGGTGCGCCAGCCACAGCACACTGGCCGCAGTGGCCTTTGGGGGGGGTGTGAACCAATGGAAAAGGAAGACCTTTCTCTCTCTCTATCTCTCTCTCTCACTGTCCACTCTGCCATTCAAAAAAAAATCTGTGAGTTGTATGCCCTTAATCAAGTTCTAAATCTTCTTGAGGTCCAAGAGGAGACCACATACACAGACTCCAGGAACACGTATGATGTGGTCACACTTTCAGAAAAATCTGCACTGAAAGGGAAATGGTAAAGCAAAACAACTGGCTCAGAAAAAACTAATTACACACATGTTAGTATCTCTTGGTTCCCACTGAAATACCTGTGTACCATGTAAATTGCCTCCAAAAGAAAGCTCCTTTGAAGCTATTGGGAATAGGCTAGATGATGAAGCTGCTAAAAAAAGCTTTGATAAAAGGATTAAAATATACCATTTAATTCAAGTCTCCCTAAGACAACCCTAAGGCTTGGTTCACCAGAGACAGAAAAATGGAGCTAATACAAGACCATCAAAAATAATTAAGAAAAGTGGCTATTCCCTTATGGGAGGGAAATGATCAGAAAACCATTGATGAGGCAATCCATGGCCATATTACATAAAGGGAGACACTGAGGTCCTGAGGCCATGTATGACACAAGACTCAAAAGCAATGTTTATACAAGATTCTACACTATCACCAAACAGTCATGTAAAAGATGTAAATCCTGTCAAAAGATATATAAAGAGGCAATAAAAAAGAACTGCAAGGGGAATGCCCTCAGGTTTGAGACCATGTCAATATATCTAGGTAGGCTACACCAAAGTTCCTAAAGTAGGAAAAAAAATGCATGCTTGTCATTATAGACCCTCTCTCTGCCTGGGTAGAGGCTCTCCCTCTAGCAAAGGCCACAGTCAGCCAGAAATGGTATTAAAATTATCTTTGGATAGATGTTACCTGGATTTGGAATGGCAGAAAACATTGATTCCAATAATGGAAGTCATTTCACCTCATTTGTATTAAAGGGGTCATGGAAGGCTGGATGTTAAATGGGACTATCATCCCCCTGGCACTCACTCTCATCAGGAAGGAAGGGAAGAGTGAACCAGACTCTTGAAAGAGAATGTTATTAAGAATATTATCTACTATTATTTCACCTATCATGAATTGTAAATGTGTCTACTAGAGAGTTTAAAATCACATATTTAGATTACAGTATAATTCTGGAAGGCATGAGCCCAGGAAATCAGGGATTAATTTTTCTCTTCACTTCAGCCTTCTTTGTGGACATGGGAAAGCTACTTCTTCTCTATTTCCATATTGGTAAAATACAGACAATGATAGAATTATCCATCTATCTATATAAATATATAAAGTGGCAATAAAAAACAACTACAAGGGGATGGCCCTCTATCCAAAGTTAATTTTAATACCATTTCTGGCTGACTGTGGCCTTTGCTAGAGGGAAAGCCTGTGTGTGTGTGTATATATATATATATATATATATATATATATATATTTCCTCTAGTAAAAGCCACAAAAAGGCCAGAAATACTATTAATATTATCTTAGGATAGATGTTATCTGGATTTTGGCTGGCAGAAAATATTGATCCCAAAATTGAGAATCATTTCACCTCAACCATGTTAAAGTGTATGATTGACTGAAATATAGTGAGAACACAACAAATTCTTGCCAAATAAATAAATTAGACCTTGGTCTGATCAGGTTGGCCTAATAATACCTTATTTTTTTCCAACTGTATGAATTACTCATGCTCATCATGATATATCAGAATAATATGTGAATGAGTAAAATCTCACTACTTTGAGTAACTGGTATTTGTTAGTGTCTCCTTTTATACACACATCAGAGCATAGCACCTGGGAACACAGCCTATGCTGTTATATTTCAGCACTGGCACTCACTCATCTTGCTCTCATGAGTACAGAATTCTCTAGGCCTTATTTTCTTCATCTGTAGAGTGGTGGCAACAATGGGACCTATGTTAAGCATTTGTTAGGGGATTGCGTGACTGAATGCTTGCAAAAACTACTAAAATAATTTCTGGCATATAATAAGCTTTATATAAAAATATATCAATCTTAAGAAAATTTGTACTCTTTACCCACCTCATTGTCCATTCCAATGTTAACCAATGTTAGAATCTTTTGTAGGTCCTTCTAGGCTTTCCTCTTGTCCCATATGACATATATGTTTGCTGATAATTGCTTGTTTTATAGAACTGTGATAATATCATACATACTTACCTGCAGCACAGTTCTTTTACTTATTTAGGAGCCTGTTCTATCAAGATAATTGCTTTTAACAAGTGAGCACATAATAATTCCAAAGCAGACAAATAAATCCTCTTTATAACCATATCTGACAAATGACCATTTTATTGGTTTGCTGGAAATTTCTGAGAAACAAACTAACTGTGCTCCCAAACTTGAGTAACTTTGGGCGCTGAGTTATGAATTTGTCATGTGCAGCAAGAGCTACATTTTGAAATAAGTAACTATCTTAAATCATCCAAAAGTGAAATAATTGGCTTAATTTTCCTATAGAATTATGACTGCTGGTTTGTCTGCCTGTTCCATAGTTATGTCACTGCATGAACTGAAGAGCACTGTGCTATGTATGTAGCTATTATTACTCATTAAAATTAATTCCCTGCAGAGCCCTTACCTCCTCCACCACACTAGCCCACCTACCCACATTACCCATGTTTTACCCTTTCATGAATGGTTAATCTGAGCCAAGAATCAATAGGTCAATTAACAAAGAAGACTGGGCTTCCAGGAAATAAGTTCAGGAACAATAACATGTTTGGTGAAATTACATGCAGTTATGAAGTCAAATATTTAAAACCTACAGATATGGGCTGTGAAGATATCCATTAAAAACCATTGGACTCTGAAGGCAACCTTTGGACAAATGAAGGCCAATCTTGGCTTGTGGAATTCCTAGGATAAGAAAGTCACATACTTCCATCCTGAAGGAGGATGTTAATCAAGAACACTCTGTTAAAATTATGTGTGCTACTCTGGCCTCAGAATCAGCCCTGAAGGCATTCCGATCTGGCTGAAAAGCCCATGAGAGTATTTCAGGCATGGAAAGCCAAGACACTCTGGCAAAAAAAAAAAAAAAACTAAATGAAAGATCTCTGTGAGTGAGATCCCAGTGGAAAGAACAGGTCTTCAAAGAAGGAGGTACCTTTCTCTGAAGGGAGGAGAGAACATCCACTTTGACTATGACCTTGTCTAAATAAGACAAGAGTCGGAGAACTCAAGGGGCTTCTATAGCCTTGGAAACTCATGACTGGTGCATAGGGAGATTACTGATGCCATAAACAGGAGTGTCAATTTGTAAAGTCAACAACAGGAGTCACTGTGCACTTACTCCTCATGTAGGATCTCTGTCCTTAATGTGCTGTACATTGAGGCTTAATGCTATAACGAGTACTCAAACAGTATATTTCACTTTGTGTTTCTATGTGGGTGCAAACTGTTGAAATCTTTACTTAATGTATACTAAACTGATCTTCTGTTAAAAAAAAAAAAAAGAAGAAATTAGCAATTCCCAACTTGACTCTCGCTGGGATTAAACATGACAATAGGTCTGATCTGATTTCATCATCATTTAAAAAAATCATCTATTATTTTTCACTTTATGTTTCAGCGTGGGAGCAAACTGTTGAAATCTTTACTTAATGTATGCTAAACTGATCTTCTGTGTATAAAGAGAATCGAAAATGAATCTTGATGTGAATGGAAGGGGAGAGGGAGTGGGAGAGGGGAGGGTTTCGTGTGGGAGGGAAGTTATGGGGGGGAAGCCATTGTAATCCATAAGTCGTACTTTGGAAATTTATATTCATTAAATAAAAGTTAAAAAAAAATTATGTGTGCTACCAGAGGCCCCGATAAATTGCTTACGTATGTTGTTATCTTTTGTGCTTCTTTGTGCTTCTTTGTTCTGCAGCTGGTTGTGTATAAATCCCACTGAGACATTAGAATAAACGAGCCTTGATCAGCCTTGTTGTCTTGGCTCCATTCTCTGTGATCTTTTGTCCCTCTTTTCTTTCCCGCTCCCTCCTTCAGGTTCAGTTACTGGTGTGGCAGGCCCTCACTGGACTCTTTCTCTGGAGTGGCTGGTAGTACATTTCCCTTTGGCCCATCTTGCTCATGGATGAATACCTAATGAAGCAAGCATTTTCTCACTGATTTTTCACTGAAATAAATTCCCTAACCCTGGGGCTGTGTAGGCATCTGTGCTTACTTGAGGCAGACTGTTCTTTCACTAAACACAGTGCAACAAAGCCATGGAACCAAAAATATGAGAAAGTGAGGTTTCTCCTTTGTAGGATGGTTTGTTCTCCCCAGTGTGATAGTTTTTCATCATTAAGCAAACAATCAGCACCAGCTGTGTTCTGCCACCTTGATTTTCTAACATTGATTGAGTTGAAGCATGCTTATAGTTCTGGTTTATCAGGATAGGCTAGATGGAAATAACAAATATCCCCAGACATGTAACTGAACATCACAATGAAACTATTTCCTGTTATGTCATGGTGCTGGGTAGGTACTCACATTAGGGGAGATCTTCTCTTAAAAGAAACTTAGGCCCCTTAAACCTGAGACATTCCCATCTACTGGTTCACTCCTCAAATGCCTATATCAAATCAATAATCAAAAATGCAATCCATGTTTCCTTGTGGGTGGCAGAATCCAACTACATGAGCCACTGCTTGCTGCCTACTAGGATGTGCATCAGCAGAATGATGGAATCAGAAGACAAAGCTGGGTTTTGAACCCAGGCACTCTGATATGGGATGAGGGTATTATAACTTGAATCTTTATCACTAAATCAAATGCCAGCACCCAAACTAATATGTTTTGGGAGGGAGGGGGAGAGAATGAGCAAGGAATGATTTGAGAGATAGAGATAGAGATAGAAATGGATACATATATATGTGTGTGTGTGTGTGTGTGTGTGTGTATATATATATATATATATAGAGAGAGAGAGAGAATGAATAATAACGAGAACATAACATCCACTGATTCACTCCCCAAATGCCTGCACCAAATTGGACTGTGACAGATGAAACTCAGGAGCCAGAAAATCTTTCTGGATCTCTCATATGGGTTGTTCAGACTCAAATATTTAGCATCATTTATTACCTCCTGGGATGTGCATTAGCAGTAAGCTGGATCAGAAGAAGGGACAAGACCCAAATTTAGGCACTCTTATATAGAATGTGGGAATCACTAGTGTGGCCTAACCCACTCTACCAAAATGCCAGATCTTAACCTTTTGTTCAAATTTCATTTTCTATAATATTTTTAAAAAATACACACTGATATATAATCATCACAGTCTACTTCCAGGTGACATTATAACATTTTGTAGAGTACCAATACAGGCCCCCTCTGACATTTATGTTCTATGAATATTTACCATATATTCTGCCTACATATAGGTTCAAAACATGAGAAAAAAACATGGTTTGGTGACATATATGTATATTTCTTTTTTTCCTATAAGTTAGTTATGCTTCATAAACATTTAAATAATATAATCTCATATTTTATTTTCAATTCTATTCTTTTTTTTTTTTTTTACAGGCAGAGTGGACAGTGAGAGAGAGAGACAGAGAGAAAGGTGTTCCTTTGCCATTGGTTCACCCTCCAATGGCCGCCGCAGCCGGCGTGCTGCGGCCGGCGCACCGCGCTGATCCGATGGCAGGAGCCAGGAGCCAGGTGCTTTTCCTGGTCTCCCATGGGGTGCAGGGCCCAAGCACCTGGGCCATCCTCCACTGCACTCCCTGGCCACAGCAGAGAGCTGGCCTGGAAGAGGGGCAACCGGGACAGAATCCTGTGCCCCGACCGGGACTAGAAACCGGTGTGCCGGCGCCGCTAGGCGGAGGGTTAGCCTAGTGAGCCGTGGCGCCGGCTATTTTCAATTCTAATAAATCTTTTATACCATGTGATATTAGATAATTACATGTTAAAACAACTCTGATATTTTGGTATCAAACTCCGTTAAAATTAATTTCATTTTTAATATTAATTTAGTAATCCTGTATACAGCAGTTTCTTTACTGCCAAATAAAAAATATTCAGTTTGAGAAGAATCAATTGCAGATTAAAGAAAGCACCAACCCTATCAAAAATATATTTGAATATGTCATAGTACCATTCCTTAACTCTGAGGTTTTGACAACTTTGTCAACTGATTCATTTGGATAGCAACTTCTTTCAGGATGTCTCTACTCTCAGTTTGACCTAAACAAAGAGGCTGTACTTGTATGAAGAAAAATATTTGTATAAACCTGACTATTCAATTTTTAATGAGGTATATATTTGCTAGAAGTATAAATTACTGGACTGTTATGAAAAGAGAGCTGAAACAAAATCAACTTAGTATCAGAAGTTAATGCAATGATTATACTCAAAAGTTGAAAAGTGGTTTGGCACACATTTGAATGTACAAATTATTTTGTATTAGTTGTAGAAACAGTTTAAAATATCTATGTTTGAAGAATGTAAGCTCTGATATAAAGTTTCACTATTATCTTAAAGTGCCTCTGTAGATCTAAAGAGATCCTTTAAGTGTATCGGTTGAGTACAACTGATCCTATGCAAACTCACTTTTCACATGAAGATACTAAGGTCCAGTGAAGTGAATCAAGGTCATGCAGGTATTCTGTAGCACTGATGATTCTATATAGAATTAGGTATCCCAATACATGGGTCATTGTTCTGTCAACTAGTACTCTTTCTAGATTTAAAGATCCTAATTTGTGAAAAATTAAGGTTGGAAAATTAGTACTTGCTATGTTTTTATGGTGGAAAATTTCTTTGTATTCTTATTTATGATTTGATTGAATTTTATTCAAGATATTTTTCAGATATGTTTGATATGTACTTGGAATATATAGCAAATAGCTACATCTAATTCCCAAAAGAATTTTTATGAGCTATTACATATACATGATTAAAATTATTCAGGTACTGACTTGGCAGAATGAAATATCCCTGCATATTTGAAAACCTTAAGTGGAAGTAAGTTACTTGAGTTTCAAGAGAGAATGCTATGTTGTAGGTCTCTTAATATTTTGAGTGATGATTTTTAAGGGCTCTTTTTTATGCAAGTTGATAGTAGTTTTTTTCTCTATGGCCACAGTATTACCAGTTAAAGGAGTAAATTAAAAAGACTTCTCAACAGAATAATTTCATAATGAATTCCAATGCATTAGGATATTTTAAAGTGAGAAAAATAAGATTTCTTTCAACTGTCATAAACAGGAATTACAATAAAAATTGAAAGTATCTACAGTGTTTTAGCACTATGTTTTAAATATTTGTCAAATTGATAGTATTTTATTTTAATTTTTAATTAGTTTTAACACATTTAATATCATTAGCAGATACCATTCTAAGAACATAATGATATATCCATCCTCCCTCCCACACTCTTCCATTGTCTTTTAGTTTTCGAGATACCATTTTAAACATACCTAACAATAAAAGGCTTCATATTTCACCAAATAAGTTTAAAATTAAAAACAAAGAGCTACTACTTTAGAGGGAATGTAGGCAACAACTATAAACAATATTTGAATGGAAAACTTTGAAGATGTTAAACAATAAAATCAGTATCTGATTTAATTCCCACTAAAACTCTCAGAGAATGTATTTCATTATTTACCAAATGTCAATACAAAAACATGGACTTACTTGATCCCCAAAACTGGATTAATTACTGTGTAATAATGTGGAACTTTTCTAGTTCTGACAGTCTCAGAGAAAAAACTTTCTGATAAATTTAATGTTTCCCCTCTTTCACTATTTCTACTGAACATTACCACATATTAAACCACCAGGATCTCTCCTAGAAAGAGCTATGCAGAAAGGCCAGGAACGGAGACCCTGCTTCCCACGTGGGAAGAAGGAGGAACCGAGGACCTCATATGACAGCGTCTGCCCTGCTGAACCCACACATGGCCTGGCTTCTCCCTAGTGACCACCACACCCCAGTGAAGACTCTGTGGGCAGGGAAGGACAGGGTGCCTGCAGTCCAGGCCACCACTCCAGGGCCCAGCTAGAGGCCAGAGCAGAGGCGGATAGTCATTGTTACACTCATGAGATGGGAAACAGATTCCAGAGATGACTCTGGGAGCCCCGTGTCCCCAGTGCGTTCCTCCAGCCCCGCCCTCCCTCACTCTGGTCGCCCAGCCCCACACACTCACTATTTCCCGGGATCCTGCGATGAAAGAAGGGACGAGCAGAGCAGTCCTGCGCTACCTTAGGACTCTCCCAGCCTCCCGCTTGGACCTCTCTCCTTCCTGGACCTGGAAAACGACTGTGGCGTCAAGATCTCGCGTGATTCCCTAGCGTTTACGCCGCGGCGCCTGACTGGTCAGCTTGCATAGAGGTCAGCACTCATGACACAAAAGACTCCAGGAATCAGCGTCCTCACAGCAGAGACGCCTAATGTCAGGCCCCTGCAGATGGGAAGAGTGAGGCTGGGCCCGGGTTCAGGTCTGAAATGTCCTCCTGCAGGGCTGCATCCTCGGCAGCAGGGAGCCTTTCCCCTCCCAGATCCTGGCCCCTGCTGGATCCCTTGCGCCTCCCCTGCGTCCTCCTCTGAGAATCCTGTGACTTGCTCAAGGGGACTTCGCATTTAATGGCTGTGTATGCGCTGCAGGGCCTCATTTCTGTGGAGACATTTGTGTTTTTTTTTTTTTTATTCTGATTTGAATAGTGTTTACAATTCATATATAATGTAATCATTTTTACTTTCATCTCTTGTAGATATTTATTTTCTAACCTGCCTCTTCTTTAATATTATTTTTCTGTTTACTGATGGAATTTAGTAATTAGTGGATTTTGTATATTAGTCTTTCCAGTAATCTCATTAAATTTATAACAGTTGTATTTGTTTTTAGATTTTATGAATTATCTCTGTATATAAGAATCATCCTATTTATTTATTTATTTATTTATTTTTGCAGACAGCAGCTTAACCCACTGTGCCACGTACCAGCCCTTGTTTTTTTGTTTGTTTGTTTTAACTTTTATTTAATGAATACAAATTTCCAAAGTACAGCTTATGGATTACAATGCCCCCCCCCCACAACTTCCCTCCCACCCGCAGCCCTCCCGTCTCCCGCTCCCTCTCCCCTTCCATTCACATCAAGATTCATTTTCAATTCTCTTTATATACAGAAGATCAGTTTAGCATATATTAAGTAAAGATTTCAACAGTTTGCACCCACATAGAAACACAAAGTGAAAAATACTGTTTGAGTACTAGTTATAGCATTAATTCACAATGTACAGCACATTAAGGACAGAGATCCTACATGAGGAGTAAGTGCACAGTGACTCCTGTTGTTGACTTAACAAATTGACACTCTTGTTTATGGCATCAGTAATCACCCTAGGCTCTTGTCATGAGTTGCCAAGGCTATGGAAGCCTTTTGAGTTCACTGACTCTGATCACATTCAGACAAGGTCGTAGTCAAAGTGGAAGTTCTCTCCTCCCTTCAGAGAAAGGTACCTCCTTCTTTGAAGACCTGTTCTTTCCACTGGGATCTCACTCACAGAGATCTTTCATTTAGGTTTTGTGTGTGGTGGTGTGTTTGTTTTTTTTTTTTTTTTTTTTTTTTTTTTTTTTTTTTTTTTTTGCCAGAGTGTTTTGGCTTTCCATGCCTGAAATACTCTCATGGGCTTTTCAGCTGGATCCAAATGCCTTCAGGGCTGATTTGAGGCCAGAGTGCTATTTAGGACATCTGCCATTCTATGGGTCTGCTGTGTATCTCGATTCCCATGTTGGATCGTTCTCTCCCATTTTGATTCTATCAGCTAGCATTTGCAGACACTAGTCTTGTTTATGTGATCCCTTTGGCTCTTAGTCCATTCATTATGATCAATTCTGAAAAGAAATTGATCACTGGGACTAGTGAGATGGCATTGGTATATGCCACCTTGATGGGATTGAATTGGAATCCCCTGGTATGTTTCTAAATCTACCGTTTGTGGCATGTCAGCTTGAGCATGTCCCGAATTGCACATCTCTTCCCTCTCTTATTCCCACTCTTATATTTAACAGCGATTACTTTTCAGTTAGGTTTCCACACCTAAGAATAACTGTGTATGGATTACAGTAGATTTTGATTGATCAATAGTAGACTGGATAAAGAAATTATGGGACATGTACTCTATAGAATACTATCCAGCAGTCAAAAACAATGAAACCCCGTCATTTGCAACAAGATGGAGGAATCTGGAAAACATCATGCTGAGTGAATTAAGCCAGTCCCAAAGGGACAAATAGCATATGTTCTCCCTGATCAGCGACAACTAACTGAGCACCAAAGGGGAAACTTGTTGAAGTGAAATGGACACTATGAGAAACAGTGACTTGATCAGCTCTTGTCCTTACGGTTGATGTACAATGTAATACTTTATCCATTTTAGTTTTTTTTTTTTGTTCTAGTACTATTGGTTGAACTCTGTAATTAACATACAATTATTCTTAGGTGTTTAAATTTTAACTGAAAAGTGATCCCTGTTAGGAATTTGGAAAACATTATGCTGAGTGAAATAAGCCAGTCCCAAAGGGACAAATATCATATGTTCTCCCTGATCGGTGACAACTAACTGAGCACCAAAAAGGAAACCTGTTAAAGTGAAATGAACACTATGAGAAATGGTGACTTGATCAGCCCTTTCCCTGACTGTTGATGAACAACTTAATACATTATCCCTCTTAGTATTTTTTTCTTTGTTCTAGTTAATACTTTTGGTTGAATACTGTAATCAATACACAGAATCATCCTATTTATATGTCAACAACTTTTTTCTTAGAAACTAACTTATATCTTTGATTTTTTTTTTTGGCCCTTTTGTTTTCCTGACTTCCCTTCAGTAGGAAGTTGAAGGGAAACAGTGGCCTCCTGGGCTAGGCTTACTCCCAGGGAAAAAGCTTTCAATGATCCTGTGTTAGTTCTGTTGTTTGTTTTGGGTTCCTTTTATTCTTGGCCAGATTGAGGAAGTCACATTTTTTGTTCATTGTGGCTGATTTTTTTAATATATTCTCAGTTTTATTAAATGAGTTTCAACATGTAATCTAAATGATCGCGTGCTTTTCTTTTTGTATTTTTCACCTACTTAGATTACTTTTGTGGGAATCTTAATAATTCTTGTAACTTTTATCATCTCTCACTTGTTCATCTATTTTATGTTCATACATGACTTCATTTATTGTAATAATACTTTGCTTAGGATATTTGAATCTCTATTTATGAAAAGAATACAATAGAATTATTTCAAGCCCTGATCCACTTATACAATCATCAATGTAATGCTGTTTTAAAAATAAATTTTAAAACATTGTTTGCTTATTTTCACTTTGTGTAGGTCTTGGAAACTTAGGTTTGTTTTTGCTTGGAGAATGCCTCTAAGTGTGGACCTGAAGTTTTGATTGTGTAACTTTTTTCTCATTTGGTTGGAGTTTTTAAAATGAGATTCAACTTACTTAGTTTATGTGGCAGTTTTCCTATTTTAGGTTATATTTGTGTTTTGGGGATTTGATTTTCCAAATATGTTGGATTTTGGTCTCTGTAGTCAGAATTTTACTCCTATGAATTTCACACATTTCTCTTAGTATCTTGGTATAAAGGCTGTAGTTTCTTACAAAATAATGATTTGATTTTAATTTCCTTTTGTTTCCTTAATTGATTTTACTAATATTTATTAAATTTAAAAATTTTAAATCATTGTATCCTTATATAATTATAGTACTTTTTTTACACCATTTTGTAATGTCTGGTGTTATTTTTGTCTTGGTTTAATTCAATGTTATTTCATTTTTTTCTTTAATTCTTGACAAGGGAGCAGTAATGATTGCTTTTCAGTGTTTTATTCTAACATAATCATTAATGAGTACACATTATCTTTAAGCAATAATATATGTTTCCAACCACAGTATGTAGATTTCCTGCCTGGCTCCTAGTTTCCTCAATACCTAATAACTGCAGGCATCCCAGGATACTTGTGTCTTCATTTCTGTACCTGAAACACATATAGTATGGTGAATAAATTAGTGCTTTAACTATTAGGAACCCAGTCTTTACACTTTTTGACCAGGTAATCATAGCACATCAACTACCTTTTCCACACCTGCAAAGATTTGTGGCCCCCTCAAAATATATCACCACCTGATAGAGCTGTGGCTCCTCATTTCTTTTAGAGAAGCAGTTAAAATTTCTCATACATCCCTAGATAGACATTTGCCTGTACTACTGAGTACATATGATTTGTCCACTTCTAAATATGTCTTTCAAAACAAGTAGAGCTGCTCTGATTCTTAGATTTTTTTCCTTTATGAGACTGACTGTTAATTGCCAACATTTGATGATGCTAATGAGATTAATACCTGGTTTTCATTCACCCTCATTCTGTAGTGAACATAGTTGCAAAACTCTACCATCATAGAGCATATTTGAAGTGTTACAAACAGTATCTTTTTAAATAAAATAATTTACATTTTTTAAATGCACTGGAGGAAAAATAAAATCACTATCATTCAAGAGATCCTAGGACAGGGGTAATGGTTGTTTTAGCTAGTATAGTTTGAAAGCCTTCACTGTTGGTGATATTTGAGGTTAAAATGTAATAATGGTGCCTAACTTTCAAAAAGGAATTGAGGAGGACAGCATTTAAGCTGAGGAATCAAGGAATTTAAAGCACTTATTGGTGGGAACAAAAATGTGGGTGTATAATCAAAGGATGGAAGTTGAAATTTTTTACTTGTTGGATATTACGGTTAGTGGTGCATTAATCCTGTGATGATAGAGTGGGCTGAAATTATATTTTTTTTGCCAAATTAAAGAAAAAAATGGAGGAAAGGGAGGGGGGATTGAGGGAGGGAGAGAATATGAGGATAATATGCTTAGCTTCTTAGAAATGTACACTAATAAGCATGAAATCTGTTTGCCTTACATTAATAAAAATTAATCTTTTAAAAATTAGGTTGACTTGGAAGATGAAGGAAACATGGTGAGTATCAGTAATAACAATGAACTGTATTCTCCAAAACTGTTGAGGAAATAGATTTTTTAAAAGATTTATTTATTTATTTGCAAGTCATATTTACACAGAGAGAAGAGAGGCAGAGAGAGAGAGAATAGAGAGGGAGGGAGGGAGTGAGAAAGAGAGAGAGAGAGAGAGAGAGAGAGAGAGATGTCTTCCATCTGATGGTTCACTCCCCAGCTGGCAGCAATGGCTGGAGCTGCCAGATCCAAAGCCAGGAGCCAGGAGCCTACTCTGGTTCTCCCATGCAAGTGCAGAGGCCTAAGGACTTGGGCCATCTTCTACTGCTTTCCTGGGCCATAGCAGAGAGCTGGACTGAAGTGGAGCAGCCGGGTCTCGTACCAGCACCCATATGGGATGCCAGTGCTTCAGGCCAGGGCATTAACCCACTGCACCACAGCGCCGGCCCGAGAAAATAGATTTAAGGACTTCTGACTCAAAACATATTCAAGTTGATATGTATCTTTATTCACATTGTTTAGCCATTCCACGATGCATACATATTTCAATACAGTATGTATAATGACTTCAAAATTTCTTGTATAATGATACTAAACATTACTCTTATTCAGAAAAAAACTTGAACTCCATATATAGAGTTTCATATTAGAAATTTTCAATAAGTTTCCAAAAACTGTTTTTATGCATTGATTTCAAATTTGCTTGCCCCAAAATAAACTGACTTCTAAATTCCATTTCTCTAAAATTGTTTAAAATGTCATTTTGCATAATAAATAACTTTATAATATTTGCATTTTAATTTTAACTAGTATTTTCTAATGTTTAAAATGTTTTCATAATAAAACCAGAAACTGTTGGTAGGTTTTAAGCATGGAGTTCTTTTTGTCTCTGGTGTTTGACAGAGATCACTGGATAGTAGAGGGATAAGAATAAATGAATTAGTCTCCATTTAGGAGACTAATCTTGTCAGATGCACCATCATTGACTTACTTAATCCTTTTCTGATAGTGTTTTGAATGTTGCCTCCAATTGTTTCCTACTTGCTGATTGATTGCTATTACAAGCAACACTGTGAGAATATCCTGTGCAGATGTCTTTGTGGCCTCTTCCTTTTATATCCTTAAAATAAACATTCTATTCTATTTTTTCCTTTTTAAAAATGTAATTAAGTTATACACGTTTCATGGATTTCATATATACAGATTTAGGAACATAATGATACTTTCCTTCCTAAACTCCCTTACATGCCTGTACCAACCATTCTTCCTTCTCCTTCTCCCATTCCCACTCTTAATTTTAACAAAGATCTGCGTTCATCAGAGTCAGCCACAAGGGAGGGTTCCTTCAGCTTACACTAAAGAGGACTCCAGTTTTAGAAATTTTGGTATTTTGCTACTCCTGGGTCACTAAAATTGAATTTTATTTCACAATAAAGATATGGAGAGGAATAGAATCTACTACCTACAATCCTGTAGGTTTATCAGAGTAGACTCACTCAACTTGATCCCTTAATTGTTCATGTCACCCTCATTTTCAAGATTAACTTAGTGTCTCAAAAGTTTCCCAAACAATTATAGCATCTGTTCAAAAGCTCAGTCCCTTCTGTTCTTTTGGACAAGTAATTGAAAATAAAACTTTTTAAAAAAGGTAAGTTTATTTTTATGCAAAATAAATTTGAAGTCCATTGACAGTTTATTTATTATATGTACTTTCCATAAACTTTTTGATATTCACTGTATCCAATTTTGGGACATTTTTAATATGAAAATTATGTCTACTGTTCAGTAATGTCATTCTACTATATAAATTAAATAGTCCTAGCTATATGAATAGAAATTAGTAATGTAAAATAATTGCCTAAATCAATGCTATTAAATTATCTTTTTGACAGGCAGAGTTATACAGTGAGAGAGACAGAAAGGTCTTTCTTCCGTCGGTTCACCCCTCAAATGGCCGCCAGGGCCGGTGCGCTGTGCCAATCCGAAGCCAGGAGCCAGGTGCTTCCTCCTGGCCTCCCGTGCAGGTGCAGGGTCCAAGCACTTGGGCCATCCTCCACTGCCTTCCTGGGCCACAGCAGAGAGCTGGACTGGAAGAGGAATAACTGAGACAGAATCTGGCGCCCTGACCAGGACTAGAACCTGGAGTGCTGGTGCAGCAGGCAGAGGATTAGCTTAGTGAGCTGCTGTGCTGGGAATGCCATTAAATTTTAAAGCATACACTATGAAATGAGTGAAGTATATCATGTAGTTTTTTTTTTTTATTCATGGATGACTAAGGTAAGTTTTTTCATCTATTTATCAATAATTGGCACATTAAACTAATGATCTTTTAGAATCTTCTTGTTATAAAATCATTAAAATTATAAGTTAATGTATAAATTTCAAATAATACCTAAGTTTTTTAAGTGACTAATATGTTTTTGAAATTAGAGTTGAAACAAAAATTAATTAATGAAGAATATAAATATATATAAACACATGGGAAACTTGTGTTTGTCTTAAGATAATTAAGCTTGTTGTTCTTAAAACAAAAATGTGAATTGAAAATAATTTTGCTATTGAAAATTTTTTCTACTTAATTTACATTAAGATAATTAACCTTTTACTCTGGTAACATATTTTTCCAATTTTTTTTTCCTGAAAAAGCTGAAAATCAGAGATTTTTTTGTTGGTCATTTATTTGTCTAAGAATTAATTCTGGTTCCCTTGATTGTTTATAATCATTTATATTAGAGTTCTAAAAAACAATTTAAAAATAAATTTTGTTTTTCATTCCAAGACTTACAAAAAACAATAACAATTTTAGCTGTTTTATTAAAAAATGCATAAAAATTGGACACTACTGGCCAGTTAAAATGTTTCATTTAAAGAATTGAATACATTAAGTACTTAATTAATGTACTTAAGTACATTAAAACTTACCAATTACTTGGAATGAAGAAGTAGAGAATAATCAACATAAGAGGAATAACACATGGGAAAAAAATGCAAAGAAACAGACACAAAAAACCTTATACTAAAAGGCTCATAGGAGCTCATGTAACCATCACCCAGGCTGTTGAAAGACAGATTCCTTCCAAAATAAAAAGACACTACTACAGATTTTTCTAACATTGTCACATGGAACATGAAAAGCAATCTAAATCTGAAGTGAGCTTCATAACACTTAATTCTCCACATAAGCACAGAAAAATATCCATGGTTTGGATTTGATTTGCCCTAAAATAAATAATGGCAAAGGCCCAAATATTTGGCTCAACTTTGGCTGCTTTCCCCAGCACAAAAGCAAAAAACTAGATTGGAAGCAGAGCATCTTGGATGTTGAAATTCATTTAATAAAACTCAGCATCTATTAAAAAAAAATCAGCCACAATGAACAAAAAATGTGACTTCCTCAATCTGGCCAAGAATAAAAGGAAATTACAGCAAACAACACAACTAACACAGGATCATTGAAAGCTTTTTCCCTGGGAGTAAGCCTAGCCCAGGAGGCCACTGTTTCCCTTCAACTTCCTACTGAAGGGTAGTCAGGAAAATAAAAGGGGCAAAAGAAAATCAAAGATGTAAGTTAATTTCTAAGAAAACAAATTGTTGACATATAAATAGAATGATTCTTATACACAGAGATAATTCATAAAATCTAAAAACAAATACAACTGTTATAAATTTAATGAGATTACTGGAAAGACGTATATATAATATCCACTAATTACTAAATACCAGCAGCAAACAGAAAGGAAATAATATTTAAGAAGAGGCAGATCAGAAAATAAATATCTACAAGAGAGATGAAAGTAAAAAGGATTACAGTATGCATTACTTGTGAACACTGTTCAAATCAGAATAAAAAAAATACCCACCACTCACAGAGATCATTCATTTACGTCAATTTTTTTGCCACAGTGTCTTGGCTTTCCATACCTGTGAAACTGTCATGGGCTTTTTAGGCAGATCCGAATGCCTTAGGGGCTGATTCTGAGGCCAGAGTGCTGTTTAGGGCATTTGCCATTCCATGAGTCTGCTGTGTGTCCTGCTTCCAATGTAGGATCATTCTCTCCTGTTTAATTCTATCAATTATTATTAGCAGACATTGGTCTTATTTATTACACTACTAATTTCTAGTCATATCACTAAGAACATTTATTTTATATAGCAGAATGACATACTTCTGAATAGGAAACATAATCTTCATTTTAAATTTGCCCAAAATTTGGATACAGTGAACATCAAAATGTTTATGGAAAGTGCATTTAATGAATAAATTGTGAATAGATTTCAAATTTATTTTGTATACTATTAAACTTATCTTTTTAAAAGTTTTATTTTCAATTACTTGTCCAAAAGAACTGAAAAAACTGAGCATTTGAACAGATGCCACAATTGTTTGGAAACTTTTGACAGTCTAAGTTAATTTTGAAAATGGGGTGGACATGAGCAATTAGGGGGTCAAGTGGAGTGAGTCTCCTCTGATGAATCTACAAGATTGTAGGTCCTAGACCCTATTTCTCTCCATATCTATATTAGTGAATTAAAATTCAATTTTAGTTCACCAAGAGTATCAAAACACCAAAATTTCTAAAACTAGAGTCCTCATTAGTGTAAGGTGAGAGAAGCCTCCCCTGTGGCTGCCTCTGCTGAATGTAGATCTTTGTTAAAATCAAGAGTGGGAATGGGAGAGGAAGGAGAAAGTATGGTTGGTGCACAAGTGGGCAGGAGTTTAGGAGGGGAAGTATCACTATGTTCCTAAATCTATATGTATGAAATACATGAAACTTGTAAAACTTAATTACATTTTTAAAAAGGAAAAATATTTATTTTAATGAAATTAAAGGAAGAGACCACAAAGACATCTGCACAGGATATTCCTCACAGTGTTGTTTGTAATAGTAATCAATCTGCAAGTAGGAAAAAATTAGAGGGCAACATTCAAAACACCATCAGAAAAGGATTAGGTAAGTCAATGATGGTGCATCCAACAAGATTAGTCTCCTAAATGGAGACTAATTCATTTATTCTTAGAAAAAACATTGAGGGGCTGGCTGTGGCTCAGCGGGTTAAATCCCTGGCTTGAAGTGCTGACATACCATATGGGTGCTGTTTCTAGTCCTTGCTGCTCCTCTTCTCATCCAGCTCTCTGCTATGGCCTGGGAAAGCGGTAGAGGATGGCCCAAGTCCTTGGGCCCCTGCACCCATGTAGGAGACCTGGAGGAGGCTCCTGGTTCCTGGCTTCAGATCAGCACAGCTCTGGCCATTGCAGCTAATTGGGGAGTGAACCAGCAGATGGAAGACCTCTCTCTTTCTCTCTCTGCCTCTGCCTCTCTCTGTGCCACTCTGACTTTCAAATAAATAAATAAATCTTTAACAACAAAAAAGAATAAAATATTGAAAAGCAATCATTACAGCTCCCTTGTCAAGAATTAACATAAAAAATGAAATAATATTGAATTAAAGCAAGACAAAAATAACACCAGACATTACAAATGGTGTTAAAAAGTATATAATATATAAAAATATACATATATACATATGTATTATATGTAAAAATACATAAAATTATATAATATATAATTTATATTTTATATTTATTCCTATTTATATTTATTTATTTATTTATAAAATACACAATGAAATAATTATTTAAAATTTTTTAAATTTAATAAACTACTAGTAAAATCAATTAGGGAGGGCCCAGTGCTGTGGCGCAGCAGGTTAACACCCTGGCCTGAAGCGCCAGCATCCCATATGGGCACTGGTTCTAGTCCCAGCTGCTTCACTTCCAATCCAGCTCTCTGCTATGGCCTGGGAAAGCAGTAGAAGATGGCCCAAATCCTTGGGCCCCTGCACCCACATGGGAGACCCAGAAGAAGCTCCTCTCTCCTGGCTTCGGATCAGCACAGCTCTAGCCATTGCAGCCATCTGGGGAATGAACCATCAGACAGAAGACCTCTCTCTCTCTCTCTCTCAGCCTCTCCTCTTTCTGTGTAACTATTTCAAATAAATAAATAAATCTTTTAAAAATCAATTAGGGAAACTAAAAGAATATGAAACCAAATCATTATTTGGTAAGAAATTATAGCATTTACCAAGATTCTAAGAGAAACATGTGAAGTTTATAGGAGAAAAATTCTGATTATGGATATCAAAATCTACCATAATTTGAAAAATCATATTCCCAAAACAAAATATAACCTAACATAGGAAAATTCCTATATAAACCAAATAAGTAGAATCAGATTTTAAAACTCCAACTGACTGAGAAAAATTTTAAACAATCAAAACTTCAGGTCCATACTTAGAGGCATTCTCCAAACTTCTAAGTAAGAACAAACAAACCTATGTTTCCCAGACCTACGCAAAGTGGAGATAAGCAGAGAATGTTTGAAAATTTGTCTTTGAAAACCAGCATTACATTGATGACGGTGTAAGTGGACCAGAGCGTGAAATGAGTTTATTGTATTCTTTTCATAAATAGAGATACAAATATCCTAAGCAAAGCATTATTATAATAAAGGAAATCAAATATGAACATAAAATAGATCAATAACAAGAGAGATGATAAAAGGTACAAGTTTAGTTAAGAATCCCAAAAAAGTAGTCTAAGTAGGTGAAAAATGCATAAAGAAAAGTGCATGATCATTTAGATTACATGTTGAAAAGCATTTAATAAAATTCAACATCTACTGAAAAAATAAGAGTAAAAATTAACAAAAGATGTAACTTCCTCAGTCTGGCCAAGATAAAAAGGATCCTACAGCAAACAACACAACTCACATAGGATCATTGAAAGCTTTTTCCCTGGGAATAAGCCTAGGCCAGGAGATCACTGTTTCCCTTCAACTTCCTACTGAAGGGTAGTTCAGAAAATAAAAGGGAAAAAAAAAAAAAAAAAAAAAAAAACAACCAGAGATTAAGTTAATTTATAAGGAATAAAATTGTTAACATATAAATAGGATGATTCTTACATACAGAGATAATTCATAAAATACATAAAACAAATAAAACAATTGTATAAATTTAATGAGATTATTGGAAAGACTAATATACAAAATCCACTAATTACTAAATTCTATCAGTAAACAGATAGGAATTAATATTAAAGAAGAGGCAGATTAGAAAATAAATATCTACAAGAGATGAAAGTAAAAATGATTACATTATATATGAATTGTAAACATTATTCAAATCAACATAAAAAATACCCACAAACGACCCCACAGTAATGAGTAAAACATGGAGAAAAGAAAGAGGCCCTGCAGCCCATACACAGCCATTAACTACTAAGTCCCCTTAAGCAGGTCACTGCACTCCTGTAGGATTCTCAGAGGAGGACGCAGGGGAGGCACAAGGGATCCAGCAGGGGCCAGGATCTGGGAGGGGAAAGGCTCCCTGCTGCCGAGGATGCAGCCCTGCAGGAGGACATTTCAGACCTGAACCCGGGCCCAGCCTCACTCTTCCCATCTGCAGGGGCCTGACATTAGGCGTCCCTGCTGTGAGGACGCTGATTCCTGGAGTCTTTTGTGTCATGAGTGCTGACCTCTATGCAAGCTGACCAGTCAGGCGCCGCGGCGTAAACGCTAGGGAATCACGCGAGATCTTGACGCCACAGTCGTTTTCCAGGTCCAGGAAGGAGAGAGGTCCAAGCGGGAGGCTGGGAGAGTCCTAAGGTAGCGCAGGACTGCTCTGCTCGTCCCTTCTTTCATCGCAGGATCCCGGGAAATAGTGAGTGTGTGGGGCTGGGCGACCAGAGTGAGGGAGGGCGGGGCTGGAGGAACGCACTGGGGACACGGGGCTCCCAGAGTCATCTCTGGAATCTGTTTCCCATCTCATGAGTGTAACAATGACTATCCGCCTCTGCTCTGGCCTCTAGCTGGGCCCTGGAGTGGTGGCCTGGACTGCAGGCACCCTGTCCTTCCCTGCCCACAGAGTCTTCACTGGGGTGTGGTGGTCACTAGGGAGAAGCCAGGCCATGTGTGGGTTCAGCAGGGCAGACGCTGTCATATGAGGTCCTCGGTTCCTCCTTCTTCCCACGTGGGAAGCAGGGTCTCCGTTCCTGGCCTTTCTGCATAGCTCTTTCTAGGAGAGATCCTGGTGGCTTTAGTATGTGCTGATTTTAAGTAGAAAGAGTGCAAGGAGGAGAAGCATTTAAAATTTTCAAAAAGCTTTTCTCTGAGACTGTCGGAACTAGAAAATTTCCACATTATTACACACTAATTAATCCATTGTTAGGGTTCTTATAAGTCCATGTTTTTGTATTGACATTTGGTAAATAATGAAATACATTCTCTGAGACTTTTAGTGGGAATTAAAACAGAAACAGATTTTATCGTTTAACATCTTCAATAATTTCCATTCAAGTATTGTTTATAGCTGTTGTCTATATTCCCGCTGAAGTAGTGGCTCTTGGTTTTTCATTTGTTTAACTTATTTGGTGAACTATTAAGCTTTTTTACAGTAAGGTAAGTTTAAAATCTAATCTCAAAAACTAAAAGACAATGAAAGAGTGTTGGAGGAAGGATGGATATATCATTATGTTCTTAGAATGGTTTCTGCCAACGATATTAAATGTGCTAAAACTAATTAAAATTAAAGGAAAATATTATCAATTTAACAAATATTTAAAACATAGTGCTAAAACACTGTAGATACTTTCAATTTTTATTGTAATTCCTGTTTATGACAGTTGAAAGAAATCTTATTTTTCTCACTTTAAAATATCCTAGTACATTGGAATTCATGATGAAATTATTCTGTTGAGAAATCTTATTTAATATACTGCTTTAAGTGTTAATACTATGGCCACTGAGAATATAAAGCTCTTATCAACTTGCATGAAAAAGAACCCATAAAAATCATCACTCAAAACATCTGGAGACCTAAAATATAGCATTCTCAATATGCAGGTATATTTTATACTGCCAAGTAAGTAGCTGACTAATTTTAAGTGGGTATATGCAATAACTTCTAAAAATTCTTTTGGGAATTAAATGTAGTTATTTATTATATATTTCAAATACATATCAAACATATTAGTAAAATATTGCAAATAAATTTCAGTCAAATCATAAATAAGAATACAAAGAAATTTTCCACCATAAAAACATAGCAAGTACTAATTTTCCAACCTTAAATTTCACAAAATATAATCTTTAACTCAAGAAGGAGTACTGAGTTTACAAAACAATGACCCATGTATTGGGATACCTAATTCTATACAGAATCCTCAGTGCCACAGAATACCTGCATGACCTTGATTCACTTCACTGGACCTTAGCATCTTCATGTGAAAAATGAGTTTGCATAGGATCAGTTGTACTCAACCGATACACTTAAAGGATCTCTTTAGATCTACAGAGGCACTTTAAGATAATAGTGAAACTTTAAATCAGAGCTTACATTCTTTAAACACAGATATTGTAGACTGTTTCTACAACTAATACAAAATAGCTCGCACAGTCAAATATGTGCCAAACCACTTTTCAACTTTTGGAGATAATTATTTTATTAACTTCTAATGCTAAGTTGATTTTGTTTCAGCTCTCTTTTCTTAACAAGTCCAGTAATTTATACTTCTAGCAAATATATACCTCATTAAAAATTGAATAGTCAGGTTTATATAAATGTTTGTCTTCATGCAAGTACAGCCTCTTTGTTTAGGTCAAACTGAGAGTAGAGACATCCTGAAAGAAGTTGCTATCCAAATGACTTAGTTGACAAAGTTGTCAAAACCTTAGAGTTAAGGAATGGTACTGTGACATATTCAAATACATTTTAGATAGGATTGATGCTTCCTTTAATCTGCAGTTGATTCTTCTCAGACAAACTGAATATTTTTTATTTGGCAGTAAAGAAACTGCTGTATACAGGATTACTAAATTAATATTAAAAATGAAATTAATTTTAACAGAGTTTGAACCAAAATATCAGAGTCATTTTAAAATCTAATTGTCTAATTTCCCATGGTACAAATGATTCATGAGAACTGAAAGTAAACATATGAGATTATTTCATAATCTGTAAGTGTTTCTGAAGCATAACTAACTTATAAAAAACAGAAATTATCCAAAGTTTTGAACATATGTACAGATTATATGGTAAATATTCATAGAACATGAATGTCAGAAGGAACCTGTATCAGTACTCTGCAAAAGAGTCTATAAATGTCACCTGAATGTAGACTGTAATGATTATATATAAGTGTGCATATTTTTAAAACGTTATTGAAAATGGAATTCGAACAAAATGGAGGAATCCGGAAAACATCATGCTGAGTGAAATAAGCCAGTCCCAAAAGGACAAATATCATATATTCTTCCTGATTGGTGACAACTAACTGAGCACCTAAAAGGAAACCCTTTGAAGTGAAATGGACACTATGAGAAACATGCCCTTGTCCTGACAGTCAAGGAACAACTTACTACTTTATTATTCCTTTTAGTATTTTTTTCGTTCTACTTAATACCATTGGTTGAACTCTTTAATTAACATACAATTATTCTTAGGTGCTTAAGTTTAACTGAACAGTGGGGATAACAGTGGGAATAAGAGAGGGAGGAGATGTACAGTTTGGCACATGCTCAATTGGACTTACCCCTAATGGTAGAGTTAGAAACATGCCAGGCTGTCTGCACCTTAATGTTTATTGCAGCTCAATTCACAATAGCTAAGACCTGGAATCAACTCAAATGCCCATCAACAGTAGACTGCATAAAGAAATTATGGGACATGTACTCTATAGAATACTATCCAGCAGTCAAAAACAATGAAACACGGTCATTTGCAACAGAATGGAGGAATCTGGAAAACATCATGCTGAGTGAATTAAGCCAGTCCCAAAGGGACAAATATCATATGTTCTCCCTGATCGGTGACAACTAACCAACCACAAAAAAGGAAACCTGTTGAAGTGAAAGGGACACTATGAGAAACAGTGACTTGATCAGCCTTTGTCCTTACTGTTGATGTGCAATGTAATACTTTATCCCTTTTAGTATTTTTTTTTGTTCTGGTTAATACTATTGGTTGAACTCTGTAATTAGCTCACATTTATACTTAGGTGTTGAAATTTAACTGAAAAGTGATCCCTGTTATATATAAGAGTGGGAATAAGAGAGGGAGGAGATGTACAATTTGGGACATACTCAATCGGACTTGCCCCAAATGGTAGATTTAGAAATGTGCCAGGGGATTTCAATACAATCCCATCAAGATTGCATGCACCAATGTCATCTGACTGGTCAAATTGATCAATTTCAGTTCACAATTGATCACACTGATAGGTCTAAGAGTCAAAGGGATCATACAAACAAGACTAGTGTCTGCAATACTAACTGATAGAATAAAAAAGGGAGAGAACGATCCAACATGGGAATCGAGATACACAGCAGACCCATAGAATGGCAGATGTCCTAAACAGCACTCTGGCCTCAGAATCAGCCCTTAAGGCACTCGGATCTGGCTAAAAAGCCCATGAGAGTATTTCAGGCATGGAAAGCCAAAACACTCTGGCAAAAAACAAACAAACAAACAAACAAACACCTAAATGAAAGATCTTTGCAAGTGAGATCCCAATAGAAAGAATGGGCCATCAAAGAAGGAGGTACCTTTCTCTGAAGGAAGGAGAGAACTTCCATTTTGACTATGGCCTTTCTAAATAAGATCGAAGTCAGCAAACTCAAGAGGCTTCCATAGCCTTGGAAACTCATGACTAGAGCCTAGGAAGATTACTGACGCCATAAACAAGAGTGTGAAATTGTTAAGTCAACAACAGGAGTCACTGTGTACTTACTCCTCCTGTGGGATCACTGTCCTTACTTAATGTGTTGTCCAATGTGAATTAATGCTATAACTAGTACTGAAACAGTATTTTACACTTTATGTTCTGTGTGGGTGCAAACTGATGAAATCTTTACTTAATATATACTAAATCGATCTTCTGTATATAAAGATAATTGAAAATGAATCTTGATGTGAATGGAATGGGAGAGGGAGTGGTAGATGGGAGGGGTATGGGTGGGAGGGAAGTTATGGGAGGGAAAAAGCCATTGTAATCCATAAACTGTACTTTGGAAAATTACATTTAATAAATTAAAGTTAAAAAAAAAATAAGAAGAAGAAAAAAAAGAAACACGCCAGGGGATTCCACTTCAATGCTATCAAGGTGTAATGTACCAATGCCATCTCACTAGTCAAAATGATCAGTTTCAGTCCATAACTGATCATAATGATAGGATTGTCATTCCCCCACTTGCGGAGGAACGACACCGGACCGGACGCTGTTTTCTTGCCCCGGGCCTTCCCGGATTTGCTGCCACTTCCCCGCCTCCACGGAGGAGCAGCACTCCCCACCGCTCCCCCGCTTTCGCGGAGGAGCGGCACCAACGAGCTCTCCGACCGACTCTCTCAGGGGGAGCCTGCTTGTTGTCTCTCTCCCCCTTTTATAGTCCTCTCCCACCAATCCGTGCTCTGCTGCCCACATGCTGAGCACGCCGCTCTCTTCCAATCAGAGGTTGGATCAGGAATCAGCTAATTGACAAAGCAGCTGTGTAAGATTTGTTTATTCCTTCTCAGCACCATATGATGGGAGATCAGACACACAGAGTTAGTTTCCGTCCACAGTCTCAGTACTTATTTGTCTCCTGGGCGCCCCGCCATGTTGTGGTAGACGGACCCTGCTCCCCACATAGGATTAAGAGTCAAAAGGATCACATAAACAAGACAAATGTCTGTTAATACTAACTGATAGAATTAAAAAGGAGAGAATGATCCAACATGGGAAGGGGGATACACAGCAGATCCATAGAATGGCAGATGTCCTAAACAGCACTCTGGCCTCAGAATCAGCCCTTAAGGCATTCGGATCTGGCTAAAAAGCCCATGAGAGCATTTCAGGCATGGAAAGCCAAGACACTCTGGCAAAAAAAAAAAAATGACCTAAATGAAAGATCTCTGTGAGTGAGATCACAAAGGAAAGTATGGGCCATCAAAGAAGGAGGTACCTTTCTCTGAAGGGAGGAGAGAACTTCCACTTTGACTATGGCCTTGCCTAAATAAGATCAGAGTTGGCGAACTCAAGAGGCTTCCATAGCCTTGGCAGCTCATGACAAGAACCTCGGGTAATTACTGACGTTATAAATGAGAGTGTCAGTTGTTAAATCAGCCACAGGAGTCACTGTGCACTTACTCCTCATGTAGGACCTCTGTCCTTAATGTGTTATGCTATGTGAATTAACAGAAAAACTACTACTCAAACAGTACTCTATAGTTTGTGTGTCTGTGTGGGTGCAAACAGTTGAAATCTTTACTTAGTATATGCTATATTGATCTTCTGTATATAAAGGTAATTGAAAATGAGTCTTGATGAAGGATGGGATGGTAGAGGGTGTGGGAGATGGGAAGGTTGTGGGTGGGTAGGAGGTTATGGGGGGAAAAAGCTGCTATAATCCACAAGTTGTACTTTGAAAATTTATATTTATTAAATAAAGTTAAAAAAAAGAGTGCCTAGGTTTTGTTTTTGTCCCTGGTTCTGGTCCAGCTTATTGCAGATGCACACTCCAGGAAGTAGCAAGTGATGTTAAATACTTGAGTCTGAACAACTCATATGAGAGATCAAGAAGGATTTCCTGGCTCCTGACTTTCATCTTTCACAGTCCAATTTGGTGCAGGCATTTGGGGAATGAACCAATGAATGGAAGGTTCTCATTATTATTCATTTTCTCTCTTTCTCTCTTTCTCTCTCTCTCTCTCTCTCTCTCTCTCACTCACTGTCTATGTCTCTGTCTGTCTCTCTTCCTCCCTTCCTCCCTCATTCACTCCTCTTCCCTTCCAAAACGCATTAGTTTGGGTTGTGGGCATTCGATTTAGTGATTAAGATTCAAGTTATAATACCCTCATCCCATATCAGAGTGCCTGGGTTTGAAACCCAACTTTGTTTTCGGATTCCATCATTCTGCTAATGCACAATCTGAGAGAGAGTTGCAATGGCTCATATAGTTGGATTCTGCCACCCACAGGGAGAATGGATTGTGTTTTTCATTATTGATTTGATATAGGCATTTGAGGAGTGAACCAGTAGATGGGAATGTCTCAGGTTTAAGGAGCCTAAGTTTCTTTTTAGAGAAGATCTGCTCCCCTAACGTGAGTACCTACACAGCACCATGACATTACAGGAAACAGAGTTTCATTGTGATGTTCAGTTACATGTCTGGGGATATTTGTTATTTCCATCTAGCCTATCCTGATAAACCAGAACTATAAGCATGCTTCAACTCGATCAATGTTAGAAAATCAAGTTGGTGGAATAAAGCTGGTGCTCATTAAGTGTTTGCATAATGATGAAAAATTATCATACTGGGAAGAACAAACCATTCTACAATTCAGAGAAACCTCACTTTCTCATATTTTTGGCTCCATGGCTTTGTTGCACTGTGTTTAGTGAAAGAACAGTCTGCCTCAAGTAAGCACAGATGCCTACACAGCCCCAGGGCCAGGGAATTTATTTCAGTGAAAAATCAGTGAGAATATGCTTGCTTCATTAGGTATTCATTCATGAGAAAGATGAGCAAAGAGAAATGTACTACCAGCCACTCCAGAGAAAGAGTCCAGTGGTTTTAATGCATATCTTCACAGTCCATGTCTGCAGCTTTTAACTACTTGACTTCACAACTGCATGTAGTTTCACTAAACAGGTTATTGTTCCTGATCTCTGTTGACTGGAAGTCCAGTCCTATTTGGTGATTGACCTATTGATCCCTGGCTCAGATTAACCATTCATGAAAGGGTGAAACATGTGTAATGTGGACAGGTGGACTAGTCTGGAAGAGGAGGCAAGGGCTCTGCAGGGAAATGATTTTAATGAGTAATAATAATACCATACATAGCACAGTGGTCTGCAATTCATGCAGTGACATAACTGTGGTATAGGCAGAAAAATTAGCAGTCATACTTTTATAGGAAAATTAAATTAAGCCAATTATCTAACTTTTGGGTGATTTCAGATAGTTACTAATCTCAAAATGAAGCTCTTGCTGTGCCCAAAGTTTACTCAAGCTTGGAAGCACAGTTAGTCTCTTTGTCTCTCAGAAATTTCCAGCAAACAAAGAAAATGGTCATTTGTCAGTTATGGCTTTAAAAAGGATTTATTAGTCTGCCTTGAAATTATTATGTACTGGGCCGGCGCCGCGGCTCACTAGGCTAATCCTCCGCCTAGCGGCGCCAGCACACCGGGTTCTAGTCCCGGTCGGGGTGCCGGATTCTGTTCTGGTTGCCCCTCTTCCAGGCCAGCTCTCTGCTGTGGCCAGGGAGTGCAGTGGAGGATGGCCCAGGTGCTTGGGCCCTGCACCCCATGGGAGACCAGGAAAAGCACCTGGCTCCTGGCTCCTGCCATCGGATCAGCGTGGTGCGCCGGCTGCAGCGCGCTGGCCGCGGCGGCCATTGGAGGGTGAACCAACGGCAAAGGAAGACCTTTCTCTCTGTCTCTCTCTCTCACTGTCCACTCTGCCTGTCAAAAAAAAAAAAAAAAGAAAGAAAAAAGAAAAAGAAATTATTATGTACTCACTTGTTGAAAGCAATTATCTTGATAGAACAGGATCCTGAATAACTAAAGAATTGTGCTGCTGATAAGTATGCACAATATGATCATTGTTTTCATAAAACAAGCAATTATCAGCAAATATACATGTTATGTGGGACAAGAGGAAAGCCTAGAAGGGCCTACAAAAGGTGCTAACATTGGTTAACATTGGTGTTTGCATTGAGGTGGTCAAGAATGATGTTGGTCAGCTGGTCACCCAAATTGAGCCAATAATGCTGGTGTTCCCAATGAACAGGCCAATCATATAGAAAGACATTCAACATCATATTAAGACATAAAGTTAGAAATTCAGAAAGCCTAACTCTATAAATTATGGTAAAATTAGGTCCAAGAAAGAAGTTAACAGCAATAAAAAGTCTTATTTAAAGAATGTTTTTAATATAAAAATTATGAAGAAATAAGGTTGTACTTCTTATAGTGTTTCTGAAAGCATTTTTTCAAATTAAAGAAAGCAAAATGTATATGTCAACAACTAAAAGAACATATTGGAAACATGATAAATGAAAGGAATGAATTTTAGAGAGACTCATTTTACATTAAATTAATGTCAATAATTTTATGGTAGAAGAAAGGAAAGAAATATAAGACAAAATTGATGAAGAGAAAGATGAGAACAAATTTAAATGCTGAAAAATATAGATGAGCTGTAAGAAACAAACACCAGTGTAAACTAACAGAGCAACACTAGTATTAAAATGTATAATTCTTGAGCTTATAATCTGATAAATGTGTAAAATATGTCATTACTGTACTTTGTTTTTAATAAGCAAGTTAATGAATATAATAATTAAATAGAGGATCATACCTTGAAAAAGTGTAAACAAACAAATGAAAAAAATGCAAAAAGAATACTGTAAGAGAACTCTAGTTCATCAAAAAATAGGGAAGAAAAGTAAATCATACAAAGCAAGATATACAAAGAAATAAGCTTATAATCCTGAGTATATTAAATTATGCATTAAGATTAAATGATTGGTGCCAGGTTCTAGTCCCGGTTGCCCCTCTTCCAGGCCAGCTCTCTGCTGTGGCCCAGGAAGGCAGTGGAGGATGGCCCAAGTGCTTGGGCCCTGCACCCACATGGGAGACCAGGAGGAAGCACCTGGCTCCTGGCTTCAGATCGGCATAGCTCAAGCTGTAGCGCCATTTTGGGGGTGAACTAATGGAAGGAAGACCTTTCCTCCTGTCTCTCTCTCACTAACTCTATCTGTCAAATAAAAAAATGATTAAATGATCTTCATGGGGTGGGCCTGACGGTGCAATGTTTTAAGATAGTGCTTAGGACACCAGCGTCCTATATTGTTGTGTTTGATTTGAGTCCTAGAGATGCCATTGCTCTGATAGTTTCCTGCAAATAGATGTTAAAGGTAACAGACATTAGCTGAAATTTTTAGGTTCCTCCCAATCTACTTAGGAGATTTGAATGTAGTTTTTGGCTCCTGGCTTCACACAGTGCCAGTTGTTACAGTCACTTCAGGAGGTGAAACAGCATATAGAATACATTGTCTGTTTCTGTCTACTTTCTTATCAGCATGCATTTAAGTAAGTAAAGACTTTAAAAAAAGACAAGTGATCCTCAAATATAAGGAAAATAAATATTGTTGTACAAATTCTACATAACATGCAACATAAGTCCCATTATGAAAAATTAAATGTACATTTTTAAGATAGACACATTTCATGTACTTCATATATGCAGATTGAGGAATATAGTGATAATTTCCACCCTACCCTTCCTCTGCCCATGATCAACACTTCTTCCTCCCTCTCATATTTCCACTCTTAATTTTTACAAAGATCTATTGTATAGTCTGTTTACTTTATACTCCTAAGGTTAACCCTACAATAAGTAAAGAGTTCAACAAATACTATGAAGAAAAAGAAAATTGTTTGTCTCCAGTAGAGCCAATGGCTGTAAACAATCTAATAAAGAACCTAAAATCGAATATATTGGAGTGAAATGGTTATTTTGAGATCTGATGATTCTTTAAATGCACACTTTAACTGCTATGACTCATTTATTGAAAATATGTTGGGTGCGGTGCTGTGGTGTAGAGGGTAAAGCCGCTGCCTGCAGTTCCTGGATCCCATATGGAAGCCAGTTTGAGTTACAGTGGCTCTACTTCCAATCTAGCTCTCTGCTATAGCATGGGAAATACGTAGAAGATGGCCCAAGTCTTTAGACACCTGCACTCATGTGAGAAACCTGGAGGAAGTGCCTGGCCCCCGGCTTCAGATCCACACAGTTGAGGCTATTGAAGCCAATTAGGGAGTGAACTAGGGAATGTAAGACCTCTCTCTCTCGCTCTCGCTCTCTCTCTCTCTCTGCATCTGCCTCTCTGTAACTGCCTTCAAATAAACAGATGATTTTTTTTAAAAGAAAATTTGTTAACAAAATGCGTGCCAAGTTCTGTTACATAAAAAAGTTACACAAAATAAACCTATACCTAGTTCTTCTATAATCAGACAAAAATTTTATAATCAGACAACATATAATAGTAATTAGGAAGCTGGCGCTGCAGCTCACTAGGCTAATCCTCTGCCTTCCGGCCCCGGCACACCGGGTTCTAGTCCCAGTCGGGGCACTGGATTCTGTCCCGGTTGCCCCTCTTCCAGGCCAGCTCTCCACTGTGGCCAGGGAGTGCAGTGGAGGATGGCCCAAGCACTTGGGCCCTGCACCCCATGGGAGACCAGGATAAGTACCTGGCTCCTGCCATGGGATCAGCGCGGTGCGCCGGCCGCAGCGCGCCGGCCGCGGTGGCCATTGGAGGGTGAACCAACAGCAAAAGGAAGACCTTTCTCTCTGTTTCTCTCTCACTGTCCACTCTGTCAAAAAATAAATAAATAAATAAATAAATATTAAAAAAAATAGCAATTAGGGACTGGTGCTGTGACATAACAAGTAAAGCCACCCCCTGCAGTGCTGGTATCCCGTATGGGCACTGGTTCAAGTCCTGGCTGTTCCACTTCCAACCCAGCTCTCTGGTGTGGCCTAGGAAAGCAATAGAAAATGGCTCAAGTCCTTGGGCCCCTTGCAGCTGTGTAGCCTGATTCCTGGCTTCAAATTAGCCCAGCTCCTGCTATTGCTGCCAATAGGGGAGTGAACCAGTGGATGGAAGACCTCTCTCTCTCTCTCTCTCTTTCTCTCTCTCTCTCTCTCTCTCTCTCTCCCCCTCTCCCTCTCCCTCTGCCTCTCTGTAACTCTTTCAAATAAATAAATCAATATTTAAAAAAACAAAATGGAACTTGATAAATTATGATAGTAATTAAATTGCACTGATTTAATTTAATCTCAAGCTACACTAGGAAGAAAGAAAACAGATTTTATTCCCATCAACAGTTATATTGAAAGGATTGTGTGTTAGGTCAAAGTTTCTTAGGTAGAGTTATTAGCTTTTCTATTTGTTTTACTAAACAAATGCATACCTCCAAGTGTTCAACTTCATTTTTTAACAGAAATAAAAACAAAATTGTTGAAAAATTAATTTTAGATACTTATCACAGACAAATGATTTAGTTTTTGAACAATCTCGCTTTTAACAAAAATAAAGACAAAATTTTTGGAAAATTAACCCTTTGACTACCTATCCCAAATAAACTGTTGAACTTTTAAGCAAACTCATATCTGCAAAAGGATAAAAAATACACCATTTTAAATATAAAGGCATAGCATTTTTTCTGCTGAGGAATAGTACAGTAATAATGTATTAAGAATAGAAGAATAGCATAATATATTTGTGTTTGGAAAATGACTCTAAATTATTATATCAACCTGTTATAGGCATACATGAGTATCAATATTTTATGAAATAAGAGCACATAATGAAATTATGAAATAAGGGTAAAGCTTTGGAAGATGTTCCAAGTACTTGGGCCCCTGCCACAAATCTAGGAGATGAAATGATGTTCCAGGCTTCTGCCATTGGTCTGGTTCATCCTTTGGTGTTGTGGCCATCTGGAGAGTGAATTAAAGGGTGAGAATGAAAGTGCAATCATTAGTTGTCTCTGTAACTCACTTTGCCTTTCAAATAAATAAATGCATTTTAAAATAAAACTCATCTAAAATAAATGATGACAATTTCTTTGATTAAATGATTTAATTATAATTTAAATTATTGTATCTTACACTCTTCTATATTTTTGAAATTTGTATAATGAGCATATACTCCTTTTATTTAAAAGTACACATTGATGAAATCCAAAGCAAATATACCCAGATTTTCAAATATGTTTTATTTTGAATGATAGGTATTTGAAGAATTATTTTTCTTTATCTTTTCTTCATTTTATGCATATTAATAGTTAAAATTATATCCATTAAAATGAATAGTTATAACATTAAAATAAAGTTTGCATCCTATATAATTTATACAAGAATACTCATAATTTTATTCAACTGAAAAATTACTATATCCCATTTATTGTTTTGAAAACTGACAGAGAGATCACAATCTCCTCCAAAATTTTTTACAGATAAAATAGACATATATATATATATGTATGTATGTATGTATATTATTTTCCCATGTGATTGAAAGCCAAAATTTTTCATGGAATAAGGTGACTGATTAATTCAGTCAAAATTGCAAATTCAGCCATAGAGGTATAAAAATGTTATATTTGAAATCCATGTCTGGAAAACAATTTCCTTTCTGTTTCACTTGTGCTTATCAATATAAAATAAAAATATTTGGGGAGAACACTGATTAAAAGGGAGGTGAAGATCACAGAGAAACAAATGCCTGTTTTCCTTTAGAATGTCTTGAAAATAGTCCAGTGTTGTGGCACAGTGAGTTTAACCACCAACCACAATGCTATCATCCCATATGAGCACTGGTTCAAGTCCTGGCTACACCACTTCCAACCCAGCTCCCTGCTAATGTGCCTGGGAAAGTAGTAGAAGATAGATTAAGTACTTGTTTCCCTGTCACTCATGTTGGAAACCCAAATGAAGCTCTTTGTTCCTAAATTCAATCTTCCCCAACCCTGGTCATTGCAGTCATTAGAGGAGTAAACTAGTAGATGAAAGATATTTCTGATTCCTTCAATCACTCTCTATAATTTGGTCATTCAAATAAATCAATACATATTTTTAAAAGTCTAGGAAATTTGCACAGGTCAAAGTTCACACAATCTCATCTTATGTGGAAAGCAGGAGTGAATATGCTGGAGGATTAAGAAATGACACGAGATTAAAAAAGATTTTCAAGGAGGGCTTCTACTCTCTATGAGATCAATTTATTGCTAAATTCCTCCTTTGTATATCCCCTTCAGATTCTAAATTATGCTACTCTACTTTCTGAGATACTTTTAGTACTCTAGGGGAATTTGGTCACTATGATTTTTGCTCCTGAAAATGTGAAATCCTGCAGAGAAAATTGCCATAAACAGATCTAGATCTTAAATAGAATAAAGTGTGTTTAATTTAGAAATCTATGAGAGTTAAACCTAAATAGACTTCTGGTCTGTGATTCAGTTTGTTGAAAAAAGAGAGCATAGTGTCTATTACAACAGACTTAGCTTCACGTTTTCCTGATGGTCTGTGGGAATCAGAGAAAGATAGTACTATATCTGCCACTCCTTTGAACATTCTGCCACTGTACACTCATCTCAGCCAGGTCGTCCCAATTAAAATCTCTTTCCTTTCATTTAGTCTGCCCAAATTGTAATCATAGTTTATATCTGTGACTTACAATGTCACACCTCATCTTTTGAAATTCAGACTTTAAATTTTAAACTCTTTAAGTAGAAATTGAGCAATTTTCTCTTTCTGTGGAATTTAGAAAATGAAGTGGAAAATTGTGATTATAGAAGAAGTTAAAAGGCTTAAGAAAAGGGAAGCACAGGTAAAGAGAAGCAAATGATAGAAAATAAGAAAAGAGCCAACCTTTCCTCATCATTGAATAGATGGCAGGTATCGAATAATTTCACGAAAATTTCTTATGTGTTATTGCAATTCTGTTTTGACATTTTAATATAAGCCTTTTTATCCAGAATTGGAAGATCTGGTCATTTGGGGAGACAAACTTTGTATTTCCTGAAGTTATAAATAATGGAGAAAAACCCACAGGTTTGTTGAGAAAAACATACAAAAGTAAGCATAGCACAACTCACAAAGAAGTTAACTGAAATGGAAAATGTCAATAGTAAATCAGGAATATTCCAGCTGAAACAACATACATTTTAGTACTTTACACATTGAACTCAGTATGTATTATCATTTTCTTATTATAGCTATGAAACTGCATGTTGGAAAAGGAATGCTAAAATAGGCCCAACCCCACAGTCTAATGGAAGTGGACAGAACACAACACAATCACTTTGGAAAATAATCTGACAATGTATTTCAAAGATATGATGCATATGTGTGCATGCACAAGGCATATAGCCAGGAATCAAGGTGAGAGATGATCAGAGTTGCTCAAATCTGAGAAGACTTGTTTGGATATCCCCAGCATCCCCAGCATCCCCAGAAATATGGGACTGGGTGATTATTTAGGTCTCATCTAGGCAATGGAAAGGAAAGAGTATCCTCTAACTCCAAATATCTGTGTTAAATTTACTGACATTCTCCACTATCTTATAAGTGTCTAGTCACTAGTAGGACTCAGGATAGCCTGCACATTTTGCTTTCAAAATTGCAGAAGTTCCCCCTCTAAGAGGTAGTCTTATCCAATCTAAACACCTATTTTCACCATTGATATGCATAATTAAAGCCTGGAAAAATTGTGCAAATGGTGCAGAATGTTGGTTTCAGTGTCTAAATTTTCTCATTCTTCATTCATTTTAATTATGTCCAAAGTATATATTATAAGTATATATTCCCAAGAAAGAGTTTCTGGACTATAGCTCAAAGATTGAGGAAGAGATATACATTGAACTGAATTAAAATAAAGTGTTTATATATGTGTCATCTATTTGTGTTGCCACATTAACTATTTTTCCTGTAATTGCCACTTACAGCTGTCTAACGTGAAATAAATATACAGCCACAAAAACATTGTAGACAGAAATTCATAATATGGAAATAAGAGCAATAGAAGGCAGCAAGAGGAAAGATTAGAATTAGAGTTTAGGGCCACTCAGGCCAGAGGTACACAGTGACCACAGTAGTGAATCTCAACAGGAAACCTTGAATGTTGTGGTTTTGTTGTCCATGAGACACACCAAGGAAAGGCTGACAGTTGGGAGCACACCATCTGATTAATTTGCCCATTTCCCTATTTAAAAACAGCACCCATGGGAAAGAATGCTGAAAACACTTCAACCAATTATAATTTGTATGACTCTGCTCCACATACAAAAATATATCAACAAAAATGATTTCTACACCAAGAGGAGCAGAGTAACCACCATATACCAGGCAGACATCCTAAAACCAGAAGCTGAGGAGAAATATGTAACTTGGGAAGTGAACCAGTGGATGGAAGGTCCTTGTAGGTATGCCCATGCCTGTTTGCCTTTACAACTCTTTTTTTACATCATTTAATATTCAGGAATTTCAGGATGCCTGGGTAGGGGAAATACGTGCTGATTTTGACTAGGGTAAGACAACAGAAGAAAAGAGAAGAGAAAATGCCTGAGTGCCTGGGCTGGGACATTTCGGAGAGTTCTACACCCACATGGAGGAATACACAAATCCTTTGCTCAGTTCATGCATATGCATGGGTGAGATGTGTAGTCACTGTGGGATCACCTTGGGAGTTGGTCACATTGGGTTAAGGCTGTGATCCTGCCAGCTGATGTGATTATGCCCTCCATCCTGCTGACAATAAAGGACACGTACCACATCCAACTAGTGTTTAACGCTGGACACTTACTTCACCCTCCACCACTAGACATACATCTCTGGTCCCACCCTGGACACACCTCTAGACATCTTTTGAATGACACTCCACTAATCCATAGAGGCATATTCCAATAATAAAAACCATCAGATGTGAAAACCAACATGTGCTGCCAGAATGCTTAAAAATAAACATAGAAACATAAGAAACATGGAAAAGGAAGGAAATATTACAACCTAAAAGGAACAAAACAATACTTTAATATTAGAAGTAAGATTGATGAAATATCTAAAAAGGACTTCAAAAGAATTATCACATGATTACTTAAAAACATGGAGTCAAAGAAATTCATACATGACATGGATGAGAAATTCTGGTAGATAGAGTTATTAAAGAAAAATCAAAACATTAGAAATAAAGAATTCAATATGTCAAATAAAAATGTATCAGGAAGCTTTAACAACGGACTCAGTGAGGCAGATTAAAGAATATCTGAACTAGAAGACAAAACCTAGAATATATCTGTCAGACAAAAAAAGAAGAAAAAATTTAGAATGACTAAAAATATTATTTGAGATTTGTGATACTATCTAAAGACCAAACCAATGTGTATTAAGAGTTCCTGAAGGATTTTAGAAACAGAGAGCAGATTACAAGACATGTTTTCTTGAATTAACAGCAGAAAAGTTGCCTAATTGGGAGAATGATAGGGACATCCAAGTACAGGAAGCACATAGAAAGCCTCAAAATAGGATCAGGAAATATCTTCACTACAACATGTTGTTTTCAGTACTTCAAAGTAAAATATAATGAAAATGTCCTAAAACGCATATGATAGAAATGCCAGACTATATTCAAAGAATCTCCAATTGTAATGAGAGCTGATTTCTCATCAGAAATCATACATGGTAGGGGAGAATGGACATAGTTCAAGTTCTAAAAGAAAAAAAAAAATGTCCTCACAGAATACTATACCCCGCAAAGCTCTATTTTATTAATGAAGGTAAAATAAAGACCTTCCAAAACAAAAAGAAAGGAAAGAATTTGTCCCCACTCATCCAGGCTTATAAATGATATTTAAGGATGTGATACACATAGAAGCACAGAAAGATAGTGTTATTCATGAAAGAATGTGAAAGCTGAAAATCTCCTGTTAAGTAAAAAGGAATTCCAATGCAAGAAACAGGAATAATTATGGGGAAATGGCAGAACAAAGTCATTACCCATCAATAATAAACTTGAATGTAAATGGACTAAATTCTCTAAAAGATACAGACTGACTGAATGTATTATAAAGACCCAGGTCTTTACTGCATACAGATGCACTCCTCACCAACAATGATTCAAAAAATGAATGTGAAAGGATGAGAAAAGTAATTCAATGCTAATGAAAAGCAAATTCAAACAGGGGTAACCACCCTGATGTCAAACATAATAAACTCATGACTAGAGCCTAGGAAGATTACTGACGCCATAAACAAGAGTGTGAAATTGTTAAGTCAACAACAGGAGTCACTGTGTACTTACTCCTCATGTGGGATCTGTCCTTAATGTGTTGTCCAATGTGAAGTAATGCTATAACTAGTACTCAAACAGTATTTTACACTTTGTGTTTCTGTGTGGGTGCAAATTGATGAAATCTTTACTTAATATATACTGAATTGATCTTCTGTATATAAAGATAATTGAAAATGAATCTTGATGTGAATGGAATGGGAGAGGAAGCGGGAGATGGGAGGGGTGAGAGTGGGAGGGAAGTTTGGGGGGGGGAAGCCATTGTAATCCATAAACTGTACTTTGGAAATTTATATTTACTAAATAAAAGTTAAAAAAAGAAAAAAAAGAAAATCTTCATTTTTGTTAATTGAGAGAATTAACATAATCAAAATGTCTATGCTGCCAAAAGCAATTTACAGAGTCCATGTGATCCCAATCAAAATATCAAAGACATTCTCAGATGTAGAAATAAATTGATCCTAAAATGCAGATAGAAACACAAGAGACCCTGAATAAGTGAAGAAACTTTAAACAACAGAAATAAAGCTGGAGGCATCAAAATGCCAGATTTCAAGATACATTACAGAGCAGGTATAATCAAAATAATCTGACGCTAATATAAAATAGACATGTAGTTCAGTGGAACAGAATAGATACCCCAGAAATTAATGCATGCATCTACAGTCTACTAATCTTTGAAAAATAAGCTAACAACTACCTGGAGAAAGGACAGTCTTTTCAAGAAATGATGTTGGGAAAATTGAATTTTGCATGAAGAAGTGTAAAATAATTTCTGGCATTGGGGCATAGTTGGTTAAGTTGCCACCTGCGATGCTGGTACCTCATATGGATGCCAGTTTGAAACCTTGAAATTATCACATTTATTTGTACCTTTCCAATTTCTTCATGTAGGCACCAATTGCTCTAAACTTCCTGCTTAACATTGCTTTTGTTTTTTCATGTAAGTTTTGATATTATGTATTTTCAACTTCAGTTATTTCCAGAATTCATTTTTATTTTTCTGATTTCTTCTATGACCCAGTATTCATTCAGGAACATGTTATTCAGCCTCCATGTGTTTGCATAATATCTAGAAATTCTTGAGTTGTTGATTTGCAGCTTTATTCAACTGTGGTCAGAGAAGATGCATGATTGATTTCAATTTTATTTTGAATTTGCTGAATCTTTCTTAATTGCGTAGAATAATGATTATTCCAGAGAAAGTTCCACGCACTGATGAGAAAAATGTGTATTCTGCCACTGTGGGGTGTAAAGTTCGGTAGACATCCATTAGGTCCATTTTGTCTATGGTGTTGATTATTATATTTTTTCCTTATTGATTTCCTGTGTGGTTGATCTGTCCATTGCTGGAAGTGGGGTATGAAGGCTCCCACTACCAATGTATTAGAATCTATGTTTCCTTTAGATCCATTAAAATTTCTTTGAATTAACTAAGTACCCTGTAATTGAATTTGTATACATTTATTATAGTCACATTTTCCTGCTAAATTGATCCCTTGATCATTACATAGTGCCCTTCTTTTTCTCTTTTAACAGATATTGTGTTAAAATCTATATTGTCTGATACTAGCTCCTTTTTTGGTTCCTGTTAACATGCAATATCTTTTTCCATCCTTTCACTTTCAGTCAGTATCTATCATTCTTGGTGAGATATGTTTCTTGTATGCAGTAAATAGATGTGTTTTTTTTTTTTTAATGCATCAATCTATGTCTTTTTTCCTAGAAATTGAGACCATTTATATTCAAGGTGACTATTGATAAGTAATGAATTGGCTGTGCCATTTTTCCATAATTATTGCTGTTATTTACTTTGAATTTCTTTTGGGCTTTTACTAAGGGACTTTCTGCCTTCTCATTCTTTCATAATGATAGCTACCTTTCTGTGTATAGCACATTCGTAAGCACCTTTGGTAAGGGTGGTTGTATTAACAAATTCTTTCAATTCTGTTTGTTATGGAAGGTCTTTATTTCACGTTTATTCATAAATGAGAGCTTTGAAGGGTACAGTATTTTTGGCTCAGTTATTTTTTTTTCTTTTCAGACTTGAACTATATTTTGCCATTCTCTTCCAACTTGTATGTTCCTGTCGTGAATTCTGCTTTGAGTCTAATGGAGTTGCTCTGAAAGTAATCTGGTGATTCTCTTGTGCATATTTCAGAATCTTTCATTTTTTACTGTGGAAAGTTTGACTACAATGTGTCATGTTGAAGATCATTTCTGGTCATATCTGTTAGGAATTTAGTATTTTTCTTGTGCTTGGACATCTCTTTCTATTTCCAAATTGGGGAATTTTTCTTTTTTTTTTCAAAGATTTATTTTATTTATTTGAAAGACAGAGTTACAGAGAGAGATAGAGGCAGAGAGAGGGGTCTTCAATCTGCTGGTTCACTCCCCATATGGCCAGAAGCCAGGAGTTTCTTCAAGGTCTCCCATGGGGGTGCAGGGGCCCAAGGACTTGGGCCATCTTCTACTGCTTTTCCCAGGCCATAGCAGAGAGCTGGATTGGAAGAGGAGCACCCAGGTCTGGAACTGGCTTCCATATGGAATCCAGCACTTCAGGCCAGGGCTTTAACCCGCTCTGCCACAGCGCCAGCCCCCCAAATCAGGGAATTTTTCTATAATTGCTTCACTAGGCTTTCTAGTCCATTCTCTCTTTCTGCATCTTCAGGAAATCCTAAGACCAGTATGTTGGGTCATGTGATAGCATCCAATAAATCTCCAACATGTTTTTAGTTTTCTATTTCCTTCTCTATATTCTTTTTTTTTCTGAACTTACTGTAAGATTTCTAAAGATTTGCCTTTTGGTTTGGATATTCTTTCTTCTGCCTTGCCAAGTTTGCCGTTAAGGCTTTTCACTGCATTTTTAAATGAGTTCTTCATTTCTAATATCCAATTTTGATTCCTCTTTAAAATTTAACTTTCATGAGAAAATTTTTATTCATGTGATGTATGTATTTCTTTAGTTCATGGATTTTCTTCTGATCGCTTTTGAGTAATTATTTGATTCTTTGATTTCCACTTCTGGCATTTCCTAAAAAAAAACTCATCTTTGCTTTCTAATATTTAAATGTTACGCTGCTATGTGCAGGGCGTTAGTGTCCTTATCTTTATTTCTTGTATTTTTACATTTTATTTCAGGCATTTTTGTGATTGATTTTTGGTTATTTTCCTCTGATGGCTCTGGGTCTTGGCAGTTGCAACCATGTTCCTGCATGTGCTGTGTGTCCACACCCTCCACAAAGGGCCACAGCTTTCTTCTTCCTCTTGTGGAATTTCTAATGCAGCTTTCACTCCAACTCTCCCTTGAGAGTGCACTTCCTACACTTTATTATTTATTCTACTTAGCATAGTATGTCATTCCCTAATAAGCCATCTTGGAATATGACATATTCTACCTTATAAAATATATGGATGTAGAAGCCTCAGGCCTGGTGCTGTGTCTAGGCACAGGGAGGGTGGCACTCCCCAACTCTTCAGTGAGAGTGCTTCCATATTTCTTCCCCAGGACCCTTCAGGACTTTGTCGTGTCACTGGTCATCTGCCTGAATGTCTGTCCTCTGTAATACATTGAGCTTACATTTAAGGGGAAACAATCAAGACAAGGGATCAAGATATGTTGCTTTGTGTCTGCCAAGTTCTGGTTTTTGACAGATCATTGCATCAGGGAAGATTATCTCAAAAAAGAGATTTTATGAACATTGAAAGCTAAATGTTGTGAAGAGGAATTGGACTTCAGGGCTGTGGTGATGGATGAGATTGTGCTGACAATTGAGCAAAGAAACCTGGGTCTACAGATTAATGGAGAACTAATCTCTGCCTACCCCCAGGTGGTGGTAATGAGAGTACCAACCCCTTGGGTGCACAGTGATAGTGATATTACTGTCTTTCACCATCTAGAGAAGATGGGATGCTGACTGATGAACTGAACTCAAGTCATTCTAAATTGTGTTAATACATTCTGGACACTTCCAGAGTTGGCTAGCCATGATGTTCCATTGCCAGATGCTTTCTCTTAGGGTGGTCATGAAAATTTTGCTAAAATGATTGATGAAGCAGAAGTACTGGAGTACCCAGTGATAGTGAAGAATACACAGGGTCATAGAGGCAAAGCTGTATTCTTGGCTTGTAGTTGGCAAAATGTTACATTGTTCAACAGATGGGAGAATGGAAAATAAATGCTCACTAGGGCGTGTGAGGATGATGTGCTCATTGAATGAACAAGGGAAGCAGCTAGCCATCTAGGTGTCTAATATCCTGGGAATGGATGTGTGTGGCATTGACATGCTGATGAAGGATTATGGCTCCTTCTGTGTCTGTGAGCATAATGCAAATGTAGGTTTCATCACGTTTGGTAAGGCTTCTGATCTAGATGTAGCTGGTATCATAGCGGACTATGTCGCCTCCCTTCTGCCCTCTGGCCAGTTCACCTGGTGTATGTCTCTGCTCTCCGTGGTGTGCAAGGCCAGTGAGACTAGTGAGCCAGATCTGGGTCCTCCAGCAAGCGCTGCTGTCAACAACATGAGTGCAGGTTCCAGCTCTGTCGACAGTGACCCTGAGAGCACTGAGTGAAAGCTGCTCACCCTGTTCCTAGGGGGCCTGTTAATTAAGAAACAGCTGCTAGCCAATGAAATCAAACTCCTGGTGGAGTGATTCCACCGGTAAAATAATTAACCAACAATACTCTTGTAAAACTCACTTTTCTTCCTTTCTTCTTCCCTCCCTCCTTCCTTCCCTCCCTCCCTCCCCCCTCCCTTTTTTCTTTCTTCTTTCTTTCTTTCTTTCTTTCTTTCTTTCTTTCTTTCTTTCTTTCTTTCTTTCTTTCTTTCTTTCTTTCTTTCTTTCTTTCTTTCTTTCTCTTTTCCATTTTAACCAACTTTCAATGCTGTTCATGGAGGATGTTCAAGAAAATAATAGAAAATTAGAGTTAGTTGGAATAAGAAAGATACATGGAAGAGACCTCTGCTGGTAAACTATTAGTGACCTGGATTTAAAAATCCTGCAGAATAGGTGGGATATAAAAAAATGTAAGGCTCATAGTTACCATTTTATATTAATAATATTTGTATGCTCTCAGGCCAAGAGAAACATATACATTTTGTCCATGGTCCCTTTTGTTTTTGAGCAAAAATTGTTTGAATACTAATATCTTAATACCATAATGTCATGTTGTATTAAAGATTTGTAATGAATAAGAAAATAACTACTAATTATACTTTTATTTATATACAAATCTGCAAATTCCACCATTTCCCTATTAAGTAGCAACATTCATTTATAGTTATTTATGAAATCACCAAGAGCTCTTTTATTGGATTTCTTATTTTTGTCTTTTTATTATTCCCTTAATTCGAGCGGGAAGACGAAGTGAATATAACTCAATAAAGGCTCTTTGATGACACAGTTGGCATGTTTGCATGGTAGAAGGCAAATGAACAGTATATGCTCTGTTAATGTTCCATTTTTAAAATTCATGCTAGTCTAACATTCCATGCTCTATGGTTGCATCTTTAACAATGGCCAAAGTGAACAAAATGCTATCCTTTTTGTTAATAAGACACTGTCTTGAAACATGTACATTTAGAGCCTTTCATTTTTTTCCTTTTTTCTTTTGGTTGTTGGAAAAAATATTTTTGGGGGGACAAATTAAGGGCCTATAAGTTCTTAAGTCTAAAGCTGAAGTGATTTCTAATACCACCATTAATTATTTGCATTTTTCACATTTTATGTGGGAGTAAATCTCTATATTTTGCATGTGTTTTTTTTGTTGTTGTTGTTTACACCAACCTATCAAAAGGGATAGATTCTAGAAAATGGAGCATGTTGCAACACACAGTTTTTGACTCTCGAAAATAGATGAGTTTTTTTCACAAATTAGATTCACTAGAAGAGAGCTAGGATTCACCTAAAGACATAAAGAGAGTAGATGCTTCTTAGGCTTTTTTGTGTATATGTTTGTTCATTTTTTCCCCTTTGTTTCTAAACTGTTCAGTGTGTACTTGCTTTTCTTCAATGCTTCTGGCTATGCATTTTTCTTCTTACATACAGAATTTGGGATGGAGTTGGCTCTGTTTTCATCTGGGGACTTAGCAGTATTGAGTCTAATATAGCCCTGCTCTTAAACCTTCAATACTGTCCATTCTTTATATTTCTTTACTTTTTTCAGTTATAAAAGCCCTAAAATTGCATAGAATATAAGCCTTTAAAACATGGGTGAAGCTATCCCAATGATGAGTTTGAAGATGTGTTAAGAAATGGAGATGCTGCAGAGCTCAACATAAATATTTAAACAGCAAGTTCCATCTCCCTACAAATCCTCTGAAGCTTTTACCCAAGCCCTTTTTTCCCTCTTCAGAGCTGTTTTCCTTCAGATGGACCTTAAACATAATTTCTTGGACACTACTAGAGAGACACTGAGGAAATAATAAAAGACCAGTATAAACCAGCTCTAACAGAGGTTTGACCATGCTTACTTGTACAGTTTCCCCATTTCAAAAAGGAATGTAATAAAATTTGTTTTTTCATAGAATTAAATAATATTAAAATTGAGTGAAAGGTTGATTTTTGACATAAAATAGTACCTCTAATCTGTGTACTATCTCATTTCTCCTCAGAAGAATGATACCTAAGCGTTCTTAATTTATAATATTCTAATCTAGCTAAAAGAATTTGACTTTCACAGAGTACTGGGAGACTCACCTAAGAACCTCTGACTCATTAACAGAAAGAAATCCTTGGTACTTCTTTTGCTGAATGGCCACACTTTGGAGGATGCATACTGCTTGGTAGAGAAATAAACAAGGAAGAAAAACCTGCTTAATTAAATCATCATTCATATGTTTGTGTAGAAACTGTCTTGATGCCACATATATTATGATACACACACTTTGAATAGTTGGATATCACATGTATATAGATTCAGAATGAATTTTAAAAGAAATAGAAAAACCTCCTGGTGAAAAATTCAAGTTTGTTTTGGTGGGATAAGGAGCCAGGAAAATGTAGTTATCCTCTTAAAAACTTTTTACCAGATTGACCAACTATATTAAATGAAATAATCTGAAATAATTTCACCTTTAGTTTTATTCATCTTCAATCTTTAGTGCATTTACACTATACTAAAACTTATCTTTACCAACCTGTTTCTGGATTGTACACTCATGTATTAGAATGAAAAGGGCAAGAATGATCAGCCTACACTTTTACAAATATGGATACATTCTTGAATTCCCTCAGAAATTAAGGTAAAGTATAATAACAAATCATCCTGGAAGAACCCAAAGAAATAGCAGCAGATATTTAAGTGAAAGCTAAAATTATTTTCATAATTGTTTAATAACTTTTGTATATTCTTCAATACAGTTAAGAGAGGTAAAAATGTGTTTATCAACTGTGTGTAATAATCAGGCCAAAATCTGAATTATTGTAAAACATTTATATATATATATATATATATATATCTTATTTCCAACTAAACTTTATTTTTTTTAGAATAGATGGCTCATCTTCAGCCATGTTTTTGTGTTCTTTATTCTTTTTTTAACTTTTATTTAATAAATATAAATTTCCAAAGTACAATGTTTGGATTATAGTGGCTTTCTCCCCCCATAACCACACTCCCACCCGCAACCATCCCATCTTCCACACCCTCTCCCATCCCATTCTTCATCAAGATTCATTTTCAATTATCTTTATATACAGAAGATCAATTTAATGTATACTAAGTAAAGATTTCAACAGCTTGCACCGACACAGAAACATAGTACAAAATATATGTACAAGTATAAGTACATAGTATAAAGCATATAAGTATATATACATATGCATATAATGTATATATAAAGTATATATAAAGTATAAGTACATAGTATAAAGTATATATAGAAAACTACATGTACAAAGTATAAAATAATGTATGAGTACTAGTTATGCCATTAATTCACATAGTACAACATATCAAGGACAGAGATCCTACATGAGGAGTAAGTGCACAGTGACTCTTGTGGCTGATTTAACAACTGACACTCTTATTTATGAGTGTAATCGCCCAAGGCTCTTGTCATGAGCTGCCAAGGCTATGGAAGCCTCTTGAGTTCACCAACTCTGATCTGATTTAGACAAGACCATAGTCAAAGTGGAAATTCTCTCCTCCCTTCAGAGAAAGGTACCTCCTTCTTTGATGGCCCATACTTTCCGCTGGGATCTCAATCACAGAGATCTTTCATTTAGGTCATTTTTTTTTATTTTGCCACAGTGTTTTTGCTTTCCATGCCTTAAAAACTCTCATGGGCTTTTTAGCCGGATCTGAATGCCTTAAGGGCTGATTCTGAGGCCAAAGTGCTGTTTAGGACATCTGCCATTCTATGACTCTGCTGTGTATCCCGCTTCCCATGTTGGATTATTCTCTCCTTTTTAATTCTCTCAGCGTTAGCAGACACTAGTCTTGTTTATGTGATCCCTTTGACTCTTAATGCTATCATTATGATATATTATGAATTGAAACTGATCACTTTGACTAGTGAGGTAGCATTGGTACATTCCACCTTGATGGAATTGAATTTGAACCCCCTGGCACATTTCTAACACTACCATTATAAGTAAGTCTGATTGAGCATGTGTCAAACTGTACATCTCCTCCCTCTCTTATTCCCACTCTTATTTTTAACAGGGATCACTTTTCAGTTAAATTTAAACCCCTAAGAATAATTGTGTGTTAATTAAAGAGTTCAACCAATGGTATTAAGTAGAACAAAAAATATACTAAAAGGAATAATAAAGTAGTAAGTTGTTCCTCAGCAGTCAGGACAAGGGCAGTCAAGTCATTGTTTCTCATAGTGTCCATTTCACTTCAACAGGTTTCCTTTTAGGTGCTCAGTTAGTTGTCACCAATCAGGGAGAACATATGATATTTGTCCCTTTGAGACTGGCTTATTTCACTCAGCATGATGTTTTCCAGATTTCTGCATTTTGTTGCAAATGACCAGATTTCATTTTTTTTTTTTTACTGCTGAATAGTATTCTATAGAGTACATATCCCATAATTGCTTTATCCAGTCTACTGTTGATGGGCATTTAGGTTGGTTCCGGGTCTTAGCTATTGTGAATTGAGCTGCAATAAACATTAAGGTGCAGACAGCTCTTTTATTTGCCAATTTAATTTCCTTTGGGTAAATTCCAAGGAGTGGGATGACTGGGTTGCATGATAGGGTTATATTCAGGTTTCTGAGGAATCTCCAAACTGTCTTCCATAGTGGCTTAACCAGTTTGCATTCCCACCAATAGTGGGTTAGTTTCCCTTCTTCACCATATCCTCACCAGCATCTGTTCTTGGTAGATTTGTGTATGTGAGCCATTCTAACTGAGGTGAAGTGAAACATCATTGTGGTTTTGATTTGCATGTCCCTGATGGCTAGTGATCCTGAACATTTTTTCGTGTGTCTGTTGGTCATTTGGATTTCATCTTTGAAAAATGTCTATTTAGGTCCTTGTCCTATCTCTTAAGTGGGTTGTTTGTTTTGTTGTATTGGAGTTTCTTGATTTCTTTGTAGATTCTGGTTATTAATCCTTTATCTGTTGCATAGTTTGTAAATATTTCTTCCCATTCTGTTGGTTGCCTTTTCACTTTCCTGACTGTTTCTTTTGCAGTACAGAAACTTCTCAATTTGATGTAATCCCAATTGTTAATTTTGGCTTTTTTGCCCTGTGCCTCCTGGGTCTTTTCAAAGAAGTCTTTGCCTGTGCTTGTATCTGTCAGGGTTTCTCGATGTTCTCTAAAAATTCTATGGTGTAGGGTCGTAGATTTAAATCTTTAATCCATGTTGAGTGGATTTTTGTGTAAGGTGTAAGGTAGGGGTCTTGCTTCATGCTTCTGCACGTGGAAATCCAGTTTTCCCAGCACCAGTTGGCATAATGTTTTTTTTCTAAGTAAATGTGTTCTAGCAAGACACAAGAAACCTGAGCTAATCAGTATACTTCAGTGATATTATTTCATTTTGGCAATTTTGGAAATTTTTTAAGTATTTCAGAAAATTTCAGGACTGTTCACTTCATTATTCCGTAAGCTATGTAATGTTTTAATTTTAAACAATAATGAATTTAACATGTAGTCGTTGATACTTTTTTCTATTAGAGTGATTGTTGATAACATATTCTGCTTATCAGAAATTTATCTAGAAGTATGTTTTATTCTGTATGAAATACTTTTAAATGTTATAACGTGAAAATAAGCAACATAGGTGCAAATATTTTCTTAAAATAATTTTAGTTTTAGCACTTGGTTTTTAAAATAAGCTGAGTCATTTAACACTGATAACAAAGTTGAAATTTTTAAACAAATGGGAGAAACACATTATGTAATACATAAAGGAAATAGTGTACATTATAGAAAAATAATCACCACTATCACTATTTCTGATTTCTTTCAAATGTTTCATGATGCATTTTTTAAAAATTAAATATAAAATGTACCTCTTCAGTGGCAATTTAGTTGCTGAATTACCAGAATTTCCCATTGGTTTTGTCTAACTTGATTAAGAATACAATTCTCTAGTATCAGTGAATATTTAAAATACAAAAATGGAGGGTACAAGTATGAAATTTTTGTGAATAAAGTGGAAAAATTACAATGGTTATTCAATTGTGGCCATGCAAGCATTAACTCTTTAAGAAATCTGATGAACAGAAAACTTCCATTGATACATACAAATATTACAGACTGTTAGGTCTTCAAGTTTTCATTTTAAAACTTTGCATTAGAGGGGAAGATACTCAGGTAGCCTGGGTCCACATGAACCTATTAGGGAACTTGGTGCACAGGACACATTTGATGTTGCTTTCTAAATTTTGCTTTTGACAGGATTACTATGGCTCTAGGAATGATGCACAGGGAGGGATGTTATTGGCTTTTATATACACATTTTTATTTGTTGTAGAGTAGTACAGAAGCTTTACAATCAAGAATTTCTGTAAAATATTCTGAGTTTGTTAAAAATAGTGGGTAAAATAAAAATGATGATTTGTGATGAATTTCTTGACAAAACGAAAGAGCATTAATGTAAGTAGGTCTGGTTATTTTGTTGTTTTACAGGTCTATAACATGCCTCCTGCTTTCTCTTAAAATGAACAAAATTTCCATTTATGTTGTTAAAGATCTCTGCGAGTGAGATCCCAGTGGAAAGAACAGGTCTTCAAAGAAGGAGGTACCTTTCTCTGAAGGGAGGAGAGAACCTCCACTTTGACTATGACCTTGTCTAAACAAGATAAGAATCGGAGAACTCAGAGGGCTTCCATAGCCTTGGAAACTCATGACTGGAGCATAGGGAGACTACTGATGCCATAGACAGGAGTGTCAATTGGTAAAGTCAACAACAGGAGTCACTGTGCACTTACTCCTCATGTAGGATCTCTGTCCTTAATGTGCTGTGTATTGAGATTTAATGCTATAACGAGTACTCAAACAATATATTTCACTTTGTGTTTCTATGGGGGTGCAAACTGTTGAAATCTTTACTTAATGTATACTAAACTGATCCTCTGTAAAAAAAAAAATAAAAAAAAAGAAATTATCAACTCCCAACTTGACTCTCACTGGGATTAAACATGACAATAGGTCTAATCTGATTTCATCATCATTTAAAAAAATCATCTATTATTTTTCACTTTATGTTTCTGTGTGGGAGCAAACTGTTGAAATCCTTACTTAATGTATACTAAGCTGATCTTCTGTATATTAAGATAATCAAAAATGAATCTTGATGTGAATGGAAGGGGAGAGGGAGTGGGAAAGGGGAGGGTAGTGGGTGGGAGGGACGGTATGTGGGGGAAGCCATTGTAATCCATAAATCGTACTTTGGAAATTTATATTCATTAAATAAAAGTTTAAAAAAATGTGTATTTTTTCCAAGCTGACCTTGGAGTCTTAGCCAATGCCTTCCTCCTTCTCTTCCACAGCTTCACAATCCATCAGGATCATAGGACTAAATACAATGATATGACCACCTGACACTTGGCTTTTTCCACATAGTGATGCTACTCACTACACTGGATACTTTATCTGTAGATATATTCAAGTCACTGAATTTTGCCAATGACTTAACATGTAAGGCTTCATTCTATTTGATCAGGGTGATGAGGGGTCTCTCCATCTGCACCACCTGCCTCCTGAGCTTCATCCAGGTCATCACCATCAGCCCCAGCACCTTATATTTATCAAGATTTAAAAAACGGGAATATTGCCTTTTGTTTCTATTGTATAGTCTAGAGAAAATTATATTATTTGATTCCTTCTAATTATAACCTTTGTATATGTGGATTTATGTTCTAACTTCATTTTTTTCTCACTTTATTGTATTTGAAGCCTTTGTTTCCTAATTAAATTATTGTTCATTCATTTATATGATTAATTAGTCAAACTATTAAATGAATTACTTGGCAGTATTTATGTTCATGTATTTCACTCATTGTTATTTACATATTTATTAAATTGAACCCATCAATGAAAATGATTTCTGTGTTGATTTTTCCCTTGTGATAATGTATAATATTTTCTTTTTAAATGAGTCTTTGTGTTAGTAAATGCAGCTTTTAACTGTTAAGTTCATAAATGTTAATGGCCCATAATGCCTAACAATTTATGTTCTATTTATTAATCCCTTTGATTCATCAAATTATTTTTCTTCATATATCTTCAAGCATAACTTCATTCTGTATCATTCTCATTAAATATGTGTATTGCCTGTCTTAATTTAATAATGAAAGTCAGTCATAAATTTAATTTGATCTGATTCACAAATTTCAAAGTCAAAAGCTAGCACCACTAATTTTCTTTAGATCAGTAAACCATCTGTGTCAAACAACAAATATGAATATGAAGTATTACAATATCAGTCATCTACCATTTTACATCCTACAAAAGAGGAAACTTTGAGTCATTCCTTCATTGAGCAAAAAAACTAATTTATTTTTTATCTTTTTGATTAATAACATTTGTACAGTTTTGTGGGGGGGAGAGTATAAAGTAGATAATCAGGTTTTCCGTTTTTTATCTGTTTTCAGTGTGTGGAGACCTCCAGAATCTCTTTCTCATCCAACCCTCCCACCTGCGGGTTTATATGCAATGTCACATAGAGAGACGCCTGCAGTGCCACATGCACTGCAGTATTACTTTTATGTTCACATTCCTTATCAGTTCATACATCTTTCTCCTATTTTTTAATGATTTGTCCATGTTTTTCTTTAATCCACTGGGCATTTGTAGGACATTGAACTAATTTTTTGAAATGTAATTATAACTTACAGTCTCTTAAATATTTATTTTACTTATTTGAAAGGCAGAATTACAGAGCAAGGGAGAGAGACAGAGAAAGAGTTTTTCCATCTGCTGTTTCACTCCCAGAGTGGCCACAAAAGCCAGGGCTTGGCCAGGACAAAACCAGAAGAAAGTAGCTTCTTCCTTGTTGGCAACAAGGGTTCAGGGGCCCAAACACTTGCACCATCCTCTGCTGCTTTTCTAGGAGTACTAGCAGTGAGCTGGATCATAAGAGGAACAGCTGGGATTCAAACAAGCACCCATGTGGGATGCCAGCATCAAAAATGGCAGCTTTATCCACTACGCCACAACACTGGACCCCAATTTATTGACTTTCTTAAAGACAGCTTATGTCTTTTTAACTGAATCACAAATTTCTTTTAAAAATCATTTTAAGCACTAGCATTATGTTGTTACATGGTACCAGCATCCCATTTGGGCATCGGTTTGAGATGAAGCTGCTCTGCTTCCACCCAGTTCCTTGCTAATGCACTTGCAAATGCAGCAGAACATGGCTGAAGTCCTTGCACCCATATATGGATGTGAGAGAGCCATGTGAAGCTCCTGGCTCTGGGCTTCAGTCTTTGCTACTTCTGGCCACTGTGGCAATTTGCAGAATGAACTGGTGGTTGGAGGATGCCTTCTCCCTCTATCTCTCTCTCTCTCTTTCTCTGTAATTCTGACATTCAAAAATAAACAAACAAATAAACAAATACTTTAAAATGTTAAAAAATTAGGATCAGGGCTTGACAGTTTACATATTGAATATGATTTTGGAAATTAGATTCCTCTGCATATCAGGGGTTTTCTTTGGGTGGAAAGCTACAGTCATCCACTCCCGCATTGCATCTACCAAAGTACTTTACAAAATACACTCTACTTGCTGTGTGTTTTTCCTGAAATTTCTATGCTATGCTCTCTGGATTAAACTGCGACATAACATAAACTGTCTTAAATACAAATTTGTGCCAATTCTACACCAATATTTCATGGGATAGTTTTAAAGTCATTCTATATATTATGAAATTAAGACCCAGGAAATGGAATATTTGACTCAGGATCATATGGGAAATCTATAGTGTGTAACAGATATTCCTCTAACTAAATGCAGAGTGCAGGGGCGGCACTGTGGCATAATGGACAGATACATTCTAACAAAAGATTTATTTTTAGAGAACTATTACATAAGTAGCAATCTGAGACTATTGCTTTCCAGTAGTCTAAGAGATGGCACCTTGTAAGAAAAGAATGAAAAATGCTGGTGGGGGGAAGTAGAGGAGGCAAGAAGTACGGTTTGGTGCATTCCCCATTGTATAAATCAAACAAAGCAGAGCAAGTAAACAAAATACAGAGATGAATTAGCTCTGCATCCCTGACCTCAGAACATCCAACACTAGATTCTCCCCCATGAAATTTAGAACTTCAGTTATCTAGGAGCTATCCAGGGAAGAAATGAAAATATTCAATTGGAAGATGTCATAAGTGAATGTGGGGACTGGAAATGGGGAGCACTGCTGTGCCCTGCTGTCCATGGAACAGGGTTCTGGACAGTCCTTAAATATCTTCTCAAAATTTCACATGCTATCCTGAGTAGTAAGGCTATATTTCTCCAAAGAGGGCAGGGGCATCTATATATCATACCTCATTCCTTGAATCTTGTTTTCTGCAGGAACACATCCTGAGGTAATCTCTATGTAGGGCCATACTTGGTTGTACAAGTTCCAGAAGAGAAGCAGTTATCACAGTGATTCAGACTTTATCTACTTTGAGAGTTCATGTAATTCAACAGTGATGTAGGATACCCATGGTTAATACCCCTGTTGAAACATTGTGTTTTACCCCTGAACCCACAAGTTGAATTTTATGCTTAATAGTTTGTTCTATTTTAGACAGTTTTAAGTTATTTTTATGTGATAGTAACATTAAAGTCAAATTAAATTAGCCGCTAATTTTGGATTATTTTGTAAATTTTCTTTTTTCAATATTGATAAATGAATATTTTAAAATTTATTTATGTATTTGAAAGAGTTACAGAAGGAGACAAGGAGAAACAGTGAGGGAGAGAGAGAGAGATCTTCAGTCCACTAATCATTCCCAGAGTGACCACAATGGCTAAAGTCAGGAGCAGGAGCTTTATCTGTGTTTCCAATGTAGTTTCCAGGTATGCACAGACTTGAACAATCTTCCCCTCATTTCCCAGGAGCATTTTCAGGGCTCTGGCTCGCAAGTGGAAAAGTTGAGAATTGAACTGGTATTCATATGGAATGCCAACAATGAAGGAGGCAACTTCACTCACTGTGTTCAGTGCCAGTCCCATTTAGTTGTAGTTTTTAACTATTGTTTATACCCCTGAGGAATTGAGGTATTTCTATTTTTACTTTTTAAATATTATGGTTAGTGATACTTTAATCCTGTGACTATAGAGTGGACTGAAATTATTTAATTTTTCCACAAAATAAGAAAAAAAACATAAAGAAAAGAAGCAGTTAGACTGAGTGAGGGAGTAGGCAAGGGAGGGAAATATGGATTTTTTTTAGAATTGTGAATATGGGCTGGCACCGTGGCTCACTTGGCTAATCCTCCAGCTGTGGCGCCAGCACCCCGGGTTCTAGTCCAGCATGCTTTAGGGGCAGAGATTTGAGTCCTGGCCACTCTTCTTCTGATCCAGCTCTCTGCTAAAGGCATGGGAAAGCCGTGGATGATGGCCTAAGTGCCTGGACCCCCACATACACTTGAAAGAAACAGAAGAAGGTCCTAGCTCCTGGTGATGGATCAGCCCAGCTCTGCCCACTGCAGTCATTTGTGAAGTGAACCAGCGGATGGTAGAACTTTGTCTCTCCCTCTCTTGTAACTCTACCTCTCAAATAAATAGAGTAAAAGAAAATTGTGAAGGTTTAAACTAAAATTACTTCTGAAATTTAAAAATAATTGATGTAATTGTCATTATTAGAAGTTTCTTCAATTTAAAGGATTTTGTCCAACTGAGCCTTCAATGATACACACAGTGCATTTAATACTTTTCAAATATCTAATGCTTATTGAATTATCACTAATTAAAATATCTCTATCGTAATTTTATTAGATTTCAATAGGTGAAGAAATAAAATGTGTTCTATTATGTTCTTTGAAAATATTTCAAGGACTTACACAATGAGAATCCAGCCAAGTAGTCTAACTAAAAGTGCGAGCTCACACGGAGGGACTGGGTCATCGGGTTGCCCAGGAATTTGTTGCAGCTTCCAGCTTTGCAGTCTCCTTTGCCTGAAGCTGGCATAGTGGCAATGGTGATCAGTCTTCCGTGTTTATACGCACCGTGGCAGCCTCACCTGAGGACCTAGAGGGCAGGGCGCACAGGTAGTGTGGGAACCAGGAACGTGTTGGGCAGCCACGCAGTGCTGCCCAAATCCAGGAGTCAGTGCTAAGTCCTCCAAAGACATACAGGTGCATGCCCCATGTCCAGTTTGTTCTCCCAGATTGGAAAGCGCAGCTTAACTCTTCATTCATTCCCCCCACCCCAGCCCAGGCGCCAGGTTCCTTCATTGCAGTTCAGCATTCCAAGGATATCAGAAGCTCCAAGGAGGGGGGTGGGTGAGGGGCAACTGTGCCACAACTGCCACCCACCACCCATGCCTCAGAGTCCTCTCCACCAGCACCCGCAGCCCCACAGATTTTCACTCCACCCTGGGCGCCAGCTTGGGGCCACTGCCACCCTGGCCACCACAGCCCCTCTGCCCACAGCCCGGCTTCCCTTCTCCTTCCCCCGCGGGACTCAAACTTGTCCCGCTCGGATCACCGTGCCCAGGCTGCCCAGGGACAGGGCAGAGAGGAGCCAGCAATTCCCAAGTGACGCTGCTTCCAGACATATGCGCTGGGAAGCAAGGAGAGGATAGGGGTTGAGTACAGAGAGCAGTGGATGCGGAAGAGGCAAGCGAAAGTTGAGGGAGCTCAGGGCTTGAGCACTCCTGTTCCAGGCGCCTCCCTCCCCACTTCCCCCAGGAGCCTGATCTAAGGGGCATATGAACCTAAGACTCCAGCCTTCCTTTCCGGATCCGTGACAGGGCTGGAGCCTGGGTCGTGCAGATGGCATGGAGACTGTACCCAGGGTCAGTGTGAGAGATGCACTACTCACTGTCCCAGGCCACTCCTGGAAACTTCATTGAAATGCCCGGGGTGCAGAGCATGGATGTGGTGAATACCTCTTTCGATTCCATGTCCCAACACGTTGTTCCAGGGTGAAAACAGCAGTCTGTATCTGCCCGTCCATGCCTGCAGCCCCTGGATCCGGTCGGCCTGGAGGTGCCCGGTTCCATTTCTCAAGGCTGTTGTACAGAACAACGGTACTACTATGTGTGCCTACGCAGTGCCTGCCTCACCATCTCCAGCCTTCCACTGTGCCACCGCAACACCTCCTGGCCCACTGTCCCTGAGTCCCTGCAGCAAGTCCTCCTGCTTGGGAAGTTCCTATGAGTTTCAGCGCCACCTCCAGGTAACTGCTCCAGCAGGAGCCCCACACATGCTGGGTTCCCGGGGCTTGCCCAGGATTGTTGCCATCTGGAATGGTGGAAGCCTTGAGGAGTCTGTGCCCAGTGGTCTGGCTTGGTTGCCTCCACAGTTGTGGCATAAGCGCATCGGGAAGCCACCTATGTTGGCCTGGACTGCTAAAACCCTGTGCTGAGCCACCCGCTCCCCGCACTTTCAGCCAGACCCATAGGGGCCCTACAGCGCAATAGTAAAGCCATATACCCCGCCCCCAGATTGCTCCTCTCCACTACAACCCTGGTACCCAATGCCTACCTACAGAGCCACATGAAGGCTGCGAGACTCTGTGGCACTGGCTCCCGGAGAGCCTGCACAGCTCCTTTCCTGGACCTGGTGTCCAAGCCTCATCAACATATCTCCTATCGCCAGTGCAGGCTGGGAACTTGGGGAGTCATGCAGATGACAAGTGAAGCAACAACAACAAAGCAAGCAATCTGCTCAAAAAATGGGCCAAGGATAGTCACAGTCCTGGCTTTTCTAATTCTTTACTTGAGTAGTAGTTATTTTATATGGACATCACTCGACACCTGTATGTTTCAAAGAAATGTAATTTATTATTCTTAACAATTTCCTTATATTCTCTACTAGCATTTTGATGACATTGGGTAACAGATTTAGGTCTTTGATGCATTGCAACTTGATTTTATATAGGGTATAAAGTAGAAGTTTCATATTTCTTTCATAATTTCTTGTTTCATAATTTCTTTTTTATGTTCTTAAATTTTGTTTAGGGCAGGCAGTATTACAGAGAGAGGGAGAGACAGAAATATTCTATCTGCTGGTTCACTTTCCTAATGACTTCAACCATCAGGCCTGTGCCATACCAAAGCAAGGAGACCAGAGCGCTCCAAGATGATGCAGGACCCAAGTACTTGGTCCATGTTTTACTGCTTTCCCAGGTCTATCTCTATTTAGCTGGATCAGAAGTAGAGTAGCCAGGATTTAAAAATGGCATCCATATGTGGTGCCTGCATAGCAGGTGGCAACTTAACTCATTATGCCCCAATGCCAGACCTTGTTCCGTACTTTTCCATGCAGATATTCAATTTTTCCAACATCATTTGTTGAAGAGACTGTCCTTTCTCCAGGTAGTTGTTAGCTTATTTGTCAAAGATTAGTTGACTACAGATGCATGCATTGATTTCTGAGATATCTATTATGTTCCATTGAACTATATGTCCATTTTTACATCGGCACCAAACTATTTTGATTATACCTGCCCTGAAATATTTCTTGAGATCTGGTATTTTTATGGTTCCAGCTTTGCTCTTGTTGTTTAAAATTGCTTTATTTATTCAGGGTCTTTTGTGTTTTCATCTGCAGTTAAGGACCATTGCTTTCTAGATCTGAGGATGTCTTTGATACTTTTATTGGGATGGCATTGAATCTGTAAATTGCCTTAGGCAGCAAAGACATTTTGATTGTATTAATTCTTCTGGTCTATAAACGTGGAAGATTTTTACTTTGTGTTTCTTTTCTATTTCTTTCATTAGTATTTTATAATTTTTCAATCTGACTTTTGTTTTAGCCTTTTCTTGGAGGAGGGTTGATGTTTGAAACCTTGGTAGTTTGAAATTTGGCTAAGGACGCTGGGATTGATTTACTGTGGAAGCAAATATTACCATTTTAACGTTAAACAACTTGCAAGTATTAAAGAGCTCATTTGTGATTTACTTTTTTTTTTTTTTAAACAGATTTCCCTCTTCAGACCTATCGGTTACATTAAGGCCCTTGCGTCTTTCGGTGAGAGAATATTTATCGTAAATCACAAAGTGTTTAGAGTTCAAAGGGTGACATTTCTGAGTGCCAATACCTTGTCTTTTCATGCCATGCAAACAGGCCGAACATTTAGAAATTCTTAAATGTTCAAGGGAAGTTGCGGAAATTCCCAGAAGGTTTTTTTGTTTGGTTTTTTTTTTTTTTTTTTTTTTTTTTTTTTTTTTTTTTTTTTTTGTGGGAGGAAGCCAAGTTTTCTGAAGTTTGGAGTTTAAAGGAGATAAGAACTTCTGAGAAAAGGTGCCACCCCCACCCAAAGTAACCCGCAGACGCTCCCTGCCAACCGGGGCAGCGAGGGTCGGGGAGAGGGCGCTGTTTCACCCGCGCTCCGCAACCTGCCAGGGGCGTCCGCTGGGAGCCACTTGATAAACATCTCCCCGACCACCGAGACACATGTCCCTCCCAGGGGACCCGAAAACCGGCCACCAGGACCCTGTACCTGGACGCTGTCTTCCTAAGGCTCGGGGCGGGGGGAGCCGCGCCTGCGGCCGCCCCTCCACACACTACACTGCCCCGCAGCACGCAGCCGCCTTTGCGGGAGGAACCCCCCTGGCGCGGCCCAGGCACCGCGACGCACAGCGAGTCCCGCGGCGTCTCCCCAGCATCTGCGGCACGGAACGCTTGGGGAGGAGGGCACTGCCCGGCAGGGAGCCCGGAGAAGAGTGGTTCGGGGTCCCGTCGGTCGCGGGCTGCCAAGGGCCCGGTGCGCGCCCAGGAGCGTCGGGGCCCCCAGTCACTCACAAGGCGCGAGGGGCTCATTCCTGCGCGCGCTTTGCTGGACGGGTTCCGGGTGTCCCCCAGCTATTCCAAGAAAGGGCAATCTCGACCGGAATTCCGAAAGCGCCTTTGCTCTTCCAGACGCCCGGCTCGTGCCAGGAAAGGGATGGGGAGGCGCGTTCCCAGACAGCGATCGGAGCAGCCAGGCGAGCTTAGGGGCTCCTCAAACCCACAGGCCCGAGGCCTCTCTGCGCCGGCGCCCCACCACCCGCGGTCCCCAGCCTCGGGCTCCTTTGGCCTTCTCATCCGGCCGCCCCCGGCGCTCTTGGCGCCCGCGAGTCCAGCCGGGTGCACCCGGGGCCGCCAGCTGACCTGGGCGGTCCTCACGCCCTCTGGGACCTCCGCTCCAGAATCCGAGGCGCTGGCTGGAACAAGCCAGGCCGGGAGGGAGCGAGCGGACCCGCCCACGTCCTCGGTCCAGGGCACTGCGCCGCGGGGTCCGCGCTCCGGGGTGGGGCTCCGGGCGGCGCTGGGGGTTGGGGTACGGGTGGGGCCGGTCAGGCGGGAGACTGCCGCGCCGCCGCCGCCGCCGCCGCCGCCGCCGCCCGCCGAGGGTTCTCCCAGCTCTGGGCTTCCCTGTGCCCGCCCGGCCGCCGCGCGGGGCCAGCTCGGGCCATCCCAGTCCCCCGCGCCCCGCGCGCGTTCCTCCGGCGCCACCTCTTTGCGACTCGCTTGCTTCTCTGGCAGGTTTGCCCGCGAGCATGTGAACCTTCCCTGGCTGGCCCTGCAGCTCGCCGCCAACCTGCGCGGCCAGCCTGCCTGCCCGCCCGCCGGTGTAGCGGGGCGCGCCATCAGTTCTCTTGTATATTTTTCTGGCTTTGTTACTAAATGATGCTTGTCTCAAAAAAGGCCTGGAAGAAATCCTTCTCTTTCAATTACTGAGAATAGTTAACTGGAGTTGGTAGAACAGGATTTTGTGCTGCTGCCGTTTAAAACTTACATTAAGTTTTTATTTAAAGCAGTTGTGCATTTTTGAGAAATGTAACTATCAAGAGTAACTGAAAGGGATCTCCCGAGGTATCTGGTGCCTGTGGGAGCGGCCGTGGCGCTGCGTTTGCTGGAACAGAATCTGTCTGCTGGGATCTTGCTCCCTGCTGGGAGGCCTTCCCCTACCCCTTCCCACCGCTGTGGAGCTGGGGAAGTGAGAGGAGATTTGGGGTCCATCCCCTACCCCTTCCCACCGCTGTGGAGCTGGGGAAGTGAGAGGACATTGGGGTCCATCCCCTAGCCTCTCCCACTGCCGTGGAGCTGGGGAAGTGAGAGGACATTGGGGTCCATCCCCTAGCCTCTCCCACCGCCATGGAGCTGGGGAAGTGAGAGGAGATTTGGGGTCCATCCCCTAGCCTCTCCCACCGCCATGGAGCTGGGGAAGTGAGAGGACATTGGGGTCCATCCCCTAGCCTCTCCCACTGCTGTGGAGCTGGGGAAGTGAGAGGACATTGGGGTCCATCCCCTAGCCTCTCCCACTGCTGTGGAGCTGGGGAAGTGAGAGGACACTGGGGTCCATCCCCTACCCCCTCCCACCGCCGTGGAGCTGGGGAAGTGAGAGGACATTGGGGTCCATCGCAGCCCAGCAACAGTGCATGTTTGCATTCGCCTGCTGGTGACAGGGTGTGGTCAGTGCTACTTGGACAGAGGGGCGACACCAGGACTCCTGCTTGCCTCTTTATGTCCAGTGGGAGCTGTGCCTGGTGTTCGGTGGGCTTCAGGCAGAGCTGGGGAATGGGAGGCTTAGCAGAAGCAGTGTCACTGGACTTCACTGAAGTGCAGCTGCAGAGGCTGCGCAGTTGAACCTTTTTTTTTTCTTTTTTTTTTAAACTTTTATTTAATGAATATAAATTTCCAAAGTATGACTTATGGATTACAATGGCTTCCCCCCCATACCGTCCCTCCCACCCACAACCCGCCCCTTTCCCACTCCCTCTCCCCTTCCATTCACATCAAGATTCATTTTCGATTATCTTAATATACAGAAGATCAGCTTAGTATACATTAAGTAAGGATTTCAACAGTTTGCTCCCACACAGAAACATAAAGTGAAAAATAATAGATGATTTTTTTTAAATGATGATGAAATCAGAGCAGACCTATTGTCATGTTTAATCCCAGTGAGAGTCAAGTTGGGAATTGATAATTTCTTTTTTTTTTTTTTTTTACAGAGGATCAGCTTAGTATGCATTAAGTAAAGATTTCAACAGTTTGCACCCCCATAGAAACACAAAGTGAAATATATTGTTTGAGTACTCGTTATAGCATTAAATCTCAATGCACAGCACATTAAGGACAGAGATCCTACATGAGGAGTAAGTGCACAGTGACTCCTGTTGTTGACTTTACCAATTGACACTCCTGTCTATGGCATCAGTAATCTCCCTATGCTCCAGTCATGAGTTTCCAAGGCTATGGAAGCCCTCTGAGTTCTCCGACTCTTATCTTGTTTAGACAAGGTCATAGTCAAAGTGGAGGTTCTCTCCTCCCTTCAGAGAAAGGTACCTCCTTCTTTGATGACCTGTTCTTTCCACTGCGATCTCACTCACAGAGATCTTTTGCCAGAGTGTCTTGGCTTTCCATGCCTGAAATACTCTCATGGGCTTTTCAGCCAGATCTGAATGCCTTTAGGGCTGATTCTGAGGACAGAGTGCTATTTAGGACATCTGGCATTCTATGAGTCTGCTGAGTATCTCACTTCCCATGTTGGATCACTCTCCCCTTTATTTATTCTATCGGTTAGTGTTAGCAGGTACTAGACTTGTCTTCTTTCTTTCAAGGAATTTTTAAATTTCCATTCAGTCTTTGTGTATTGTTGTTGCTGAGGTGTGTTGATTTTAGGCACCATATAAAAGTTTTTTTTTTTTTTTTAATCCAGCCAACCAGAATGTGTCTTTTTTCAATTGGAGATTGTATTCCATTTACATTGAAAAATATTATTGATAAGTAATGACTTGGTGTTGGCATTTCTCTCTAAATATTCTTATTGTTTGTTTTGGATCTCTTTCATACTATTACTAGGACACTTTCTGTTTTCACATTCTTTAACCATGCTTTTTATCTTTCTCTATTTCTGTGTAGTATATCCTTAAGTAACATTTGTAAGATTGGCACAGTGCTGACACATTCTTTCAATTTCTAATTGTTTTGGAATGTCTTTATTTCACCTCTATTTATAAACGTGTCTGCTTCACTGAGCACATTATTGTAGGCTGCCAATTTTTTTCATTAAGAACTTGAAATGTACCTTTCCATTCTGACAGCCTATAGGGTTTCTGTTCAGAAATCTGCTGTGAATCCTATTGGAGGTCTTTTAAAGGTAATGTGACATCTCTCGCACATTTTAGGATCTATGCTTTTTCTTTTACATTTTTAAAATGATTTATAGAGATGGCAGGAGAGAGAGAAGAGAGAGTGAGAGAGAAGAGAGAGAGAGAGAGAGAGATACTATGGCCAGGAATTTCTTCTGGGTCTTTTATATTTGTGACAGGGGCTCAACAAATCCATCCTTCTTTGGCTGCTTTGTGTAGGCCATTAGCAGGGAATTGGATTGGAAGTGGAAAAGCCAGGACATGAACCAACAATCATACGGGATGCCTGCATTGCAGGCTGTGGCTTTACCTGCTGTACAACAACATCAGTCCTTGGCTTAATTTGTGGACGTTTGAATATAATATGTTATGTTAATGATTCTGTGAACATGTCTAATTGATGTTGTATATGCTTCCGATAATGGGATGTCTGCATCTATTTATTTTTTTACCAAATTAGATAAATATTCTGTTACTTCAATGAATAGATTTTCTAAGCCAATCTGTTGGTATGTAGATGTGTGTAAAACTGATTTCCTCACAATTCTTTTTATTCTGTGGAATCCATTGTAGTATCTGTTTTTTCATCTCTGATTTTATTATTTTGGATATTTTCCATGTTTTTTACTTAGTTGGGATAATTTTGTATAAATTTCATCATTGTTAAAAAACAGCTCTTTGTTATGTTGATTCTTTGTCTCATGTTTTGGTTAAATTTTGTTTATTCTCTATTTTTTATTATTTTTTACTTCTACTAATTGTGGTTTTTGTTTGTTCCTGTTTTTAAGTCCTCCTGATGAGTTGCATTGTTAGATCATTTGTTGAAGCCTTTTGAATTTCTTCATTTCAGCACAAACTGCTAGTAACTTTTCTCTGATCATTGCTTTTGTACTTTTCCCTAAGTTTTGGAATGATATGTTCTTATATTAACTCATTTCTAGAATTTTTCTTATTTTCCTTTTGATTTCTTCTATGGGAGGCTGGCATCATGGCACAATGAATTAAGATACTATCTATGACATGGGCATCCAACATCAGAGTGGCCATTCGAGTCTCAACTTCTGCACTTCCTATCCAGCTCTGCTCTAATGTGCCTTGGAGGCAGAGGAAGACATCGCAAGTGCTTGGGCCCCTACAACTCATGTAGGGGATCTGGGTGGAGATCCAGGATTCAAGCTTTGGCCTTGCCAAGCCCCAGCATTTTCAATCATAGAGAGAGTGAGCCACTCAATCGAAGATCTATTTGTCTCTTTGTGCTTTCAAATAAATAAAATAAATATTTCAAAAATATATGAAGAATATGTTCATAAAAGCACAGTGATACAAAATTCTACAAAATATTATACTATTTTAGAAATAAATATAGTATCAAATATCCCATTGAAAGAATTACTGTGCTATATGAAAGACAGTATTATTTGTGAAAGTAAGATTATGACAATGAAGTGAGAATAATATTTAGTTTTTATTATTTCTTTATTTGAAAGAAACACAAAGATCTCCAGTCCTCTGGTACATACTTCAAAATACATAATTTAAGATTCAATGAAAATGTTTACATTAAAATATCACAAGCAGAAATGCAATAAAACATATGAAATATTCATGAAATTATTTAGTACCTATAATTTATTCAATGATGAGGAAAGATTTGTTCTCTTGTTATTTTCTACCATTTCCTTCTCTTTACCTGTGTATTCCTTTTCTTAAGCCTTTTAACCTCTTCTATATTCACAATGTTCCACTTACTTCATTTTACTAACTTCCACAGAAAGAGAAAAATGTTCAAATTCTACTTAAATTGTCTGAAATTAAAAGTCTGGATTTTGAACTATGATGTGTGACATTAAAATCACAGATATCAACTTTGATTACAATTTGGGCAGACTAAATGAATGGCAAGAGATTTTAGTTTGGAACACCTTGCTGAAAGAGAGTGTGCAGTGTCAGAATGCAGAAAGGAATGGCAAATGTAGTGCTACCTTTCCCTGATTCCCATAGACCATCAGGAAGACCTCAAGCTAAGCATGTTGCAGTAGACATTATGCTCTCTTTCTCAACAAACTGAATCACAGACCAGACGTCTATTTAGGTTTAACTCTAATGGAGTTCTAAACTGTATACGCTTTATTCACTTTCAGGTCTGATTATGGCAATTTTATCTGCAAAATTTCACATTTTCAGGGACAAAAATAATAGTGTCCAATGTACCCTAGAGCACTAAAAGTATCTCAGAAAGTAGAGTAGTGTGATTTAGAATATGAAAGAGAAATATAAATGAGAAAATGAGCAATAAATTGATCTCATAGAGAGTAGAAGTCCTCCTTGAAAATCTGGTTTAATATGGCACCATTTCTTAATCCTCCAGCATAATCATTCCTACATTCCAGACGAGATGAGATTGTATGAACTTCAACACAGAAACAACCTGTGCAAATTTTTCTAGACTGTTTAAAAATATGTATTTATTTGAATGACCATGTTACAGAGAATGATTGAAAGAGACAGAAATACCTTTCATCTACTGGTTTACTTCTCTAATGACTACTATGAGCAGGGTTGGGAAAGACTACATTTAGGAACCAAGAACTTCATTTGGGTCTCCAGCATGAGTGGCAAGGAAAGAAGTACTTAGTCTATCTTCCAATACTTTCTCAGACACATTTGCAGAGAGCTGGTTTGAAAATGGTGTGGCTAGGACTCCAAGCAGTGCTCATATGGGATGCTAGCATTGTGCTTGGTGGTTCAGCTCACTGTGCCACAACACTGGACTATGTTCAAGACATTCTAAAGGTAAACAGACATTTGTTTCTCTATGATATTCACATCCCTTTTAATCAATGCTAATACTTGAATACACTTTATCAGTGTTCTCCTCAAACATGTTTTATTCTACATTGTTAGGCACGAATGAAACAGAAAAGAAATTTTGTTTTCCAGACATGGATTTCAAATGTAACACGTCTATAACTCTAAGGCTCAATTGTTATTTTGGACTGAACTAATCAGTCCCTTTATTCTATCAAAAATGTTGGTTTCAAATCTCATGGGAAAAATAATACATATATATTTCTTTATACTATTTGTAGAACAATTTTGGAGGAGGTGGTGAGCTCTCTTTCTCTCTGTTCTCTAACCAAAAATTGATATATAATCATATTTTCAGTTGAATAAAGGCATGATTATTCTTGTATAAAGTATGTAGGGTGCATGAACTTCAAGTGATTTAAACAAACTTTATTTTAATAATATAACTATTCATTTTAATGGATTTAATGTTAACTATGAAAATGCATAAAATGAAGAAAGGATAAAGAATAATAATTCTTCAAATTCCCATTATTCGAGATAAAACACATTTGAAAATCTTGGTATATTTGCTTTGGAATTCATCATTGTGCACACTTAAATGAAAGCGGCATGTGCAACTTTTGTCAAAGCATTTTAGGGCATTGTGGCAGCATTAGGAAGCTGTCTAGATTGGTATTCCTTAGCCAAGGGAGAGCCAGAACAGGTTCTGGATACTGGAGAAAATCATATGCCTGTACTGTTGCCATTTTAGAAAGCTCTAATGTGAATTCAAATTATACCTCTGTTACATAAAGCCAACAATTTTAAGGTAGTAATTTTAGAGGCCATTTGAACTCTTTTTACAATGACAAACTGTAAAAAAAAGCAGAAACAAAGACAAAAAATCCTGAAATAAAATACAAGAGAACATTTTAAGACTTTCAAATCAGAGATATGTTTCAAATTATTTTGTTATTGTTTAAATGTAAAGTATATACTTGTTACTAGATATTTTGTTGATTATTGTTTCCATGCTTGATTTCTGTGCAATATTTTCCATTATGTCCTTTGACCAAGATAGTGACAAAACTCATAAGGGAATATTTAAATTAGAAGTGTTAACATTAATCCTCAATAAATAAATTCCCTGCAAAAAATAAAAAAGTGGCATGTAATCATTATACTAAGGTCAGAAACAAAATACAATAATAACAATTTAAATCACAGAAGAGAAACTGTCTTCATTTATTTAGATGAGTTTTATTTTTTTAAATTTTATTTAATAAATATAAATTTCCAAAGTACAACTCTTTGATTACAGCGGTTTTTTCCCCCATAACCTCCCTCCCACCTGCAACCATCCCATCTCCCACTCCCTCTCCCATCACATTCTTCATCAAGATTCATTTTCAATTATCTTTATATACAGAAGATCAATTTAGTATATAGTAAGTAAAGATTTCAACAGTTTGCACCCACACAGAAACACAAAGTATAAAGTACTGTTTGAGTACCAGTTGTACCATTAATTCACATAGTACAACACATTAAGGACAGAGATCCTACATGGGGAGTAAGTTCACAGTGACTCCTATTGTTAATTTAACAGGAAGATGTAACTAGATGAGTTTTATTTTAAAATTCCATTTATTTATTTGAAAGGCAAAGTGAGTGAAAGAAGGAGACAGCTAATGACTGAATGAACTTGTATCTTCAGCCTCTAATTCACTCACCAAATGGCTAAAACAGCCAAGGATGAGCCAGACCAGTGTCAGAAGTCTGGAACATCATTTGGTCTCCTACAATTGTGGCAGGGGTCCAAGTACCTGGAACATCTTCCACTGTGTTGCAAGGCCAATTAGTAGGGAGCTGGATGAGGGTCAGAGCTGCCAGGCCTCAAAATGGCACTGCAACATTAGATATGGCATTGCGGATGACAGCTTTCTCACCATGCTATGACACCAGCCCCAGCTGAACTTCTTCCAGTGAGAGAGATGAAGACACAGGCTTGGACAGTAAGGAAGGCTGGGAGTTTAAAAACTCTGTTGACACTCTGACCTGGAGTTTCCCTTGAAAGAACGTTTATCTCCAATGTGATTTCTGAGGACATTGGCTCTTATTTTTTCCTACTTGTGATTGTTATTTCTATGTCATACTACAAAACAGAACTCATAGCCTTGATGTCAATCCTTACATTTGATTTTAAAGGCCATTATTTTCAATTGTTCTGTTTTTTTGTCTTAATAAAAGATCTCTTAGGTTTTTGAATTAATATTGTCCTTCTACAGGTAAGCTCTTTCTCACTGCATTCAGCTGCTTCCCAAATACTGCATTTTGGGTTGTAACCCTCTCTGGCCACCCTAGGTAAACTCATAACCTCTTCCAACCCTTCCTTATCTCCCTCTTTTCTGGTTTATCTTCCTCATTGTACTATCATCTCACGTGGAAATTCCCTTGTTCATTGTCATCCCCCACTAGAATGCCAGCTGCATAGTTTGCCAACTGATGTATCCCCAGCACCTAAGAGAATTCCAGGTACAAAGTGGCATTAAATAAATATTCATTGAAAGAGTGTGCTGTTTATATATATTAAAAGAAAATATGTACACTTGACTTCAGATTGGTTGATGGTAGGCAACATTCAACTCTTAAAAAAATATGGTTTTTAAATGAAGGGCAATTTTTTAAATTTTTTTAATTTATTTTGTGATACAATACATGTAACATAAAAGTTACTGTACTACCCAGTTTTTAGTGTGCATTTCATATGTTAAATATATAAAATTAAGAGCTATTAATGTAGCATTGGATGTTAAGCTGTCCCCTGCAATACCAGCATCCCAAAGGAGCACCCGATTGAGTCCCAGCTGTTCTGCTTCTGATTCAGATCCCTGCTACTGCACCTGGGAATCTAGTAGAAGACAGCCAAGTAGTTCGGCCCCTGCCACCCATATGTGAAACCCAGATGAATTTCCTGGCTCCTAGCTTTGGTGTGTTGGACGTTGTGTCCATGAGGAGTAAATCAATGGATAAAAAATGTCTTTCCTTGACTCCCAACTCCCCTTCTCTGTCATTTTGTCTTTCAAATAAACTTTGATTTTTAAAAAACTCTGTAACTAAATATATTTATAATGTCCAACTATAACAACTTTTACATTGTAAAATACATATTTAAAAAATTGCATGTGGTTGAAACTGTGGTACAGCAGGTTAGCAACCTAGACAAGGCTGCCTCCTCTCACCATCTCACTTTGATATTTATTGGGTCTATACTCATAGAAATAAAATAATAAAGAAATATAAGGCATAAAATCAGCTTTATAGTCATACAACTGTCAATATATGTGGATGGCATTATATACAGACATAATCCAAGCTAATCCCAGTTGCAACTGATATGTGCATGTACCAAGACTGATGGGTAGAAGACCAATATATAATACCAGCAAAAACAAAGAGAAAATACTAAATAGAAAAGGAAGACTAGGAAACAAATGTGTAAGTGAAATGAATCAAAAGATTAAAGTATGTAATATTTAAGCATTCATAAATATTGATATAAAATAAATGACCAAACAGAAAAGTGGTTGGAGAATATTAAGAAGAATGAAGGTCCAGGAGTCAACATATATTCAGTAAATGCTAACTAGCTTGAAGCAGGTTATTGCAAACTCCAGTTCACTGGTGGATCCCTGTAAAAACATTGAGCTGAGGCATTCATAGTTGCTGGGAATGTTGTGGAGCTGGAAGAGTGTGCTTCAGATCTGGGACCAAATTTCTCCCTTCATAACACCCATATTGCAAATCCCACGTCACAACCCATACTACACTCTCTGATCTCGTACTATGGAAGATACAGATTGACTAAAGTACTGTGACATTGTGCATGCAAACTCTTCAATCAGGTGCTCTGGTGACAAAATGTCACAATTGTATCCAGGCTCTGCTGCTGAGATCCCAGGTTGAGGAGTCAGCCTCTGCCACTCTGTAAAGAAGAAAAGCCTGATACCTCCAAACCTGAGAAATAGTATATGAAACCAAGTGTCTTGAAAAGAGGAGGTGGAGCTGATGAGTGTGGTAGAACTAGCTGTAGGGAGACGTGGTTGTAATGGTGGTTAACTCTAGAATCCATGGTCCTGAGTCTGACACTGGGATAGATCTTCCCTGTTTTGCATGAACCCTGTTGGGTGAGAGATGGGCTGCCTGCTGGCACTCCAGGCAATCTGTAGAGACTGTGCACACAGAGACTTCACCTTAGCCCTGAAGCTCTTGGCAGCCCTGTAACCACTGTCTCACCAGTAGAATATTGTATGGAAACAAGGGTGGACCTCATTGCCAGTTTCTGATGTTACGAGAAACCATGCCATCTGGTAAATGCTCACACCACTGAGTATGATGTTGGCTGCAGGGTAATCATGTGTGCTCTGTTTCATATTGAGGCAGGTCCTTTCCAGGTTTTTCTGAATGTTAGGTTTTATCAAATGTGTTTCGACATTTTTCATATGGGTGAGTCTTTTGACTTTTAGTGTATTTTTAGAGCTTTACTATTAATTTAATGTAAACTGCTTCACAATAAGTAAAATTACAATGTTTATTGTTTTTAGGAGGCAGCTGCAGGTGACAGCCAGTTAAAGCTAATCAGATATAACTGTTAAATGGAAGAGACCCTGGAAGATGTTAATCATGAACAAGCTGTCACCATTCTAAAACACCAGAGTAGGGCTGTGACTGTGGTGTAATAAGCTTGAAATGCTAATCACAAGATAGAGAGTGTTTAGAATACACATTGGTATGATGTTTAAAATGATTCCCACAATGAAATCTCATATGATCTATGGGAAATTGCTGTGTTCCTTTCTGTATGATTCACAGTCAAATGAATTTCAAATTAATTTTTCTGGATAGATACACGTATATTTGTTATTTGTTATTTAGATAAGTCAATTTCTAGGCTATCTAATTTCAAACTTCCGAAATCTTTGTAATCTTTTTCAGAGTGACATGAATGCATACACTTGAGTTAATGTATCATATTCTCAACAGAATCAATTAGCCTTCATACTCAGAGTTCTATCATAGCTAACCCATGTTCAAGTACAGGAATTTCATCTAGAGTTAACTGCATATTCTCAGGCAGGCATCATTCTCACTTGAATCTTCAATGAGGAAGTTGGAGTTCTAAAACCATACAGCAGAGATCTACAATTTTTTCCTCAAGTCAGACAAGGTCCGAGGGGCATAGCCTGTGTAAAGCAGAAGGATGATTTGATGATCTTCCCCTTCACCTCGAGGCAGTGAGGCCAGTAGCACAGACAGCAGTGAAAATATTTGGATGATGTTTCCAGGTCTCTTTCTGAAGTTTCCTTGCTAAGAATGTAACCTTGTCTTCTGAATAAATGAAGTGTTAAAAGAAATCTATTGGGACCAGGGATGTGGTGTAGATTAAGTTGCTGCTTGTAACCCCACATCCCACAGTGAATGCCAAGTTTGAATCCTGGTTGTTCTGCTTCTGATTTTGTTCCTTGCTAATTTTGACTTTACTCTACTAATAAAATTCATTTGCACTCATTGCCTTTAAGTATAAAGACAACTTTGCATTCCTGCATTAACTGCCTGTGCCACAGTGCCAGCCCCAAGACTATGAATTTTCTTTCCTGCTTTTTCACATTATACAATATTAAGATGTGGTTAGATAACCTACTTTAGCTTAGTCTCTTGATTTTGGGCTTCCTGGCCTCCAGATTATAAAAAATAAATTTGTTTTCTTTACAAATGAATAATCTGTGGTATCTTATAGCAAATGAAAACAGCCTAAGACATAAAGCAAACTAATAGTTTTTATCTTATCTTTATAAAATAAAAATGGGCACAGTAAAAAGCACATGGGGTGATTTAAAAATCAATCTGGTATTAAAATGCAATTCAAAAGTTTGTGGAATTAACAGATAATTACATATTTATGTAAAAAAGTTGAAAGCCATTAAGATCTTTTGATAACAACCATTTTTGGAGAATGCTTGTATGCATGAAATTTGAAAAAATGCACCAATATAAGTTTCTCTTTTTTTCTATTTTTTCTACTTTCTTTTAAAAACTTTTGAAGAACCTTCATACATGAAATTGGGGTTTGTGAAATAAAAAAGAAAGACTGAAACAAAAATATATGTTTAAACAAATTTAAAAGAATCCCCAAATTTTGTCAAAGACATCGATTTAAAATGCTTAATGGCTCCTTAATCAGGACAGACACAAATAAATGTAGATGGAAATAATAAAATCAAAGAAAGTGCCTGAATCTGGGGCTCCTATTCCTACATTGCTATGGGATCATATGGCAGAGACTATGATTTAATGGCTCAGCCAATCATTTGTGGACTCTCAATTCCATGCTTCACACCCATCACAGGACTCTTCCTGGCAGGAGAATATCCAATCCAAAACTATTCGGCCCTACTCCACAATGCTCTACTGAATGGGATAAAATGATTGCAGACCAATTCTTGGGGGAATGTGCACCTCTTCTTATAGGATACAGTAGGCATCCCTGCAGAGCAATGTCCAAGGATGTGTGAGATGTGCCCTAAAGACAGCAGCCCCTATGCCTGTCTTTCACTGTGTAAGCAAAGGTTTTCTAGCAATAACTGATTCCACCAAGAATTCCCTGACTCTGACATCTCTGTTAATGATTGGCCAGTGGAGTGAATTTCTGGTTTCATGAAGGGAAGCTGCCTTCTGTGAGTGGCTTGGAGGATAGCAAGGAACTTGCCTTTAGTTTGCAGTTGTGTCTTTCACCAAGACTGAAGTGAGAAAGTTTTATGAAATACTATCTTATCTCATGGTAAAAACAATATTGAGCTTTAAAGAGAAAATGTGGGCAAACGTTCCACATAAATGAACCTGACAAACATTATGCTACATTAAATAAGCCAATAAGAAGAAAACAAATATTGTATGACTTGACTTATATGAGGCAGTAACATAGATAAATTCCTAGAGGTAGAAAGTAGGCCATTTATTGGTAGGGCATGTGGTGGAGAACAGGAAATTAGTGACTGATGGATATAAAACTTCCTGTGGGGAATATAAGAAATTCTTTAGGGGGATTGTGGTGATGGTTGCAAAGCAATGTGATGTAGTTGAGGCCAATTAACTGTTCACTCAAAATGGTTTAAGTTTTACATTTTAGTCTATATACCCATATAAAACAGTAAAAGCTTTGATTTTAATGACTATTGTTCTAATACATGGTCATAGTTATGATGAACATATATATCCATTGTCCCACATACATGCAGAAGTGAGTTGAAGAATACTAGAATTAAAAGTCTGAAATCATGAAAAGTCATTTTTGGTTTGGAAAACCATAATTTTAGGGCTGGCACTGTGGCATAGCAGGTTAAATTGCTACCTAGGATGCCTGCTTCCCATATGGGTTCTGGTCCTTGTCCTGGCTGCTCCACTTTTGATATAGATCTCTGCTAACGTACTTGAGAGAGCTGCTGAGAAAAGCCCAAGTGTTTGGGTCCCTGCACCCACATGGGAGACCTGGATGATGACCCCTGGCTTTAGGATCTGTCCTGGCTCAGCCCTGTCCATTGCAGCCACTGAGGAGTGAACCTATGAATGGAAGTTTCTCTCTCTCTCTCTCTCTCTCTCTCTGAAATGATTTTTAAACAAATAATAGCTTGTGTTAAAAAAATTATAGATACAATCCACATCCTTTATGTCGCTCCCCGTCTTCGTGGAGGAACGACACAAGACCCTGCGCTGTTCTTTCGTCTGCTCGGCCCTCCCCGGGTTTGCTGCTGGTTCTTCCCGGGTTGGCTACTATCCCTTCCACCTCCGTGGAAGGGCAGTTCCCCCTGGCCACATTCCCCACTTCCGCAGGGGAGCGGCACACCACCGGCCGGCTCTCTTGGGGGCTGCACAGGTGTTCCCTCAGATGTTCCCCTTAGATGTTCCTGGTGCATGCCGTCTCTCTCCTCCTTTATAGTCCTCCTCTGCCAATCCCAACTCGGCTGCCCACACGCCGAGTACGCTGCTCTCCTCCAATCAGGAGCAAGTCCTACAGTTTATTGGTTGAACTGGAGGCAGCTGTGTAAAAGCTGTTTTCTTCTCTCCCAGCGCCATATTGTGGGAGAGCAGATGCATAGAATAAGTCTTAATTCCAGTAACCTAGTCTAGTCCGAGCTGCTCCCCACACTTTATTCTTTGTGGATCTTTCTCTTGACTCTTATTCACGTGAAAACCACTACATATTTTTTTAAGATTTATTTATTTATTTGAAAGGCAGAGTTACAGAGAGGCAGCGGCTTAGAGAGAGAAACAGAGAGAAGTCTTTCATCCACTGGTTCACTTCCCAGTTGGCCACAATAGCCAGAGCTGTGCTGATCTGAAGCCAGAAGCCAGGAGCCAGGAGGTTCTTCCTGGTCTCCCATGGGGGTCAGGGACCCAAGGACTTGGACCTCTTCTACTGCTTTCCCAGGCCATGGCAGAGAGCTGGATAAGAAGTGGACAAGCCAGGCCTGGAATTGTTGCACATATGGAAAATTGGCAATGCAGACAGTGGCTTTACCCATTACGCCACAGTGATGGCCTTCAATACCATTTTCTCTTAAATATTTACTCTCACTCCCATAGCTGTTATCATATCTTCTGACTATTAGCACCATGGAAAACAAAATCAGTCTCATCACTGAGCTAAAAAAACCCATAGCTTTTGCCAAGAACAACATTTGCTTGGAACAAAAAATATTACTATATTTTCCTTTGAGTAGTGAAAGCCTTCCTTTTTTAAACCTTGCATGTGGGCATCTGAACAACATTAAACAAAACAGAATTAACTGGATTGGACACCAGGTCAAAACAGGCTTTAGAAAGAAGCAGGAGTCCAGGAAAATCCCATTTCTTGTGGCTTGGAATGAGGCTGGTTGTCAGCAATCCCACACATGACGATAATGGAAGAAACTGGGGTAGGGCTGTCATTTTGCATTTGTAGAGCTTGAAGTATCATTTGGATCTCTACAACGAGTGATTCAGTAGAAAGTTGAAAATGTTGTTTGGAGGCTTGGTAAGAGGCCTACACTTGACAGAAACAGAAGGCTAAATCATTCATGGTGACTTAGGGGGTGGCATTGATGGAAGACCACATGGAGCATTAGGATGGGTCATATAATGAAGGTAGTAGAGGATTTCATGGAATTAGGAAAACACCAGTGAGTTCCTGTCAGAAGCAAACAAAAAGAATTACCAGGAGAAAATCATGGGCAGTAGTTGCAAAAATGGCAAAAAATTAAAAATGGGGACAAGCACCTAACATAGTAGTCACATTTCTGCTTGTCTTAGTCCCACATTAGAGTGCTTTTGTTTGATTTCCTATTCTGGCTGTGATACCTTCTAGATTATGGAGTTTATTGTAGTCTAGCAGCATGTGCCCCTACTATGAGAGGCTTGGGCAACATGCCTGGCTCCTGGCTTCAGATGTCATCAAGCCCTAACTGCCCTGGGCCTTTGGGGAGTGAAAGAGTAGATGAGAACTCCCTGTATATGTCTGTCTCTCTCAATTGGTCAACCTCTCTCTCTTCCTCTCAAATAAATGTATAAAAATTTAAAATACACAAGAGAACATTCATGTGCAAAGGCTAGAAAATGGTCTTAAATTGGCTAGAAATTCAGTTACTGGTTAATTTTTGAAATACTAAACTAAGACTATTAGTTTTTTAAATTACAAAAAAGCAATGCAATATTCTCCTGAATATACTACCTGGACAGTTGTAGTACAACCTGCGTGTACAGATTATCTGAGAGAAATATTTGGAGAATTACTTAAGGATCTACATTACAGTCTCCACACTCCCAGTTTTATTTATAAAACAAGCACAGCCTCTAAAAACAACTGAGGACCACACTATGGCAGCAACTCTGGGAAAACCTTTTAAATTATTTGTATTTTAGCACTAGTATTTGTCACCGCCATACAATGGTGAGAGTTTTTTTTCCAGGTTGATACTAAAACACCATCCACTATATTGTTTATGTTACAAGACACTTGCAGATTTCAAGTTTCAAAAGGATTTGCATATTCTTCTCTAGGTTTTAATTTGAAAATTGTAACACATTTTTTAACTTTTATTTAATGAATATAAATTTCCAAAGTACAGCTTATGGATTACAATGGCTTCCCCCCGATAACGTCCCTCCCACCCGCAACCCTCCCTGTCGCTCCCCCTCTTCATGGAGGAACGACACTAAACCCTGCCTGGGTTTCCTATCCGAGTCACGGCACCATTATGTCGCTCCCCCTCTTCGCGGAGGAACGACACAGGACCCTGCCTAGGCTTCATATCCGAGTCACGGCACCATTATGTCGCTCCCCCTCTTCGCGAAGGAATGACACAGGACCCTGCCTAGGCTTCATATCCGAGTCACGGCACCATTATGTCGCTCCCCCTCTTCGTGGAGGAACGACACTAAACCCTGCCTAGGCTTCATATCCGAGTCACGGCACCATTATGTCGCTCCCCATCTTCGTGGAGGAACGACACAGGACCCTGCGCTGTTCTTTTGTCTGCTCAGCCCTTCCCGGGTTTGCTGCTGGTTCTTCCCGGGTTGGCTACTGACCCTTCCACCTCCGTGGAAGGGCGGTTCCCCCTAGCCACTTTCCCCACTTCCGCGGGGGAGCGGCACACCGCCGGCCGGCTCTCTCGGGGGCTGCTCAGATGTTCCTCAGGTGTTCCCCTTAGATGTTCCTGGTGCATGTTGTCTCCTCCTTTATAGTCCTCTTCCACCAATCCTAACTCTGCTACCCACACGCCGAGTACGCTGCTCTCCTGCAATCAGGAGCAGGATCAGCTCCTGCAGGTCATCACTCAAGTTGGCGAGAGGCAGCTGCGAAGAAGTTGTTACTCCCTTCTCAGCGCCATATTGTGGGAGAGCAGATGCATAGAATAAGTCTTAATTCCAGTAACAGTCTAGTCCGAGTTGCTCCCCACACCTCCCCTTTCCCACTCCCTCTCCCCTTCCATTCATATCATGATTCATTTTCATTTCTCTTTATATACAGAAGATCAGTTTAGCATACATTAAGTAAAGATTTCAACACTTTGCTCCCACACAGAAACATAAAGTGAAAAATACTGTTTGAGTACTAGTTATAGCATTAAATCTCAATGTACAGCACACTAAGGACAAAGATCCTACATGAGGAGTAAGTGCACAGTGACTCCTGTTGTTTACTTAACAAATTGACACTCTTGTTTATGGCATCAGTAATCACCCTAGGCTCTTGTCATGAGCTGCCAAGGCTAGCCACTTGGCTTTTATCCATATAGTGATGCTACTCACTACGCTGGATACTTTGTAGATATATGCAAGTGATTCAGCTCACTGTTAATGCATCTGGAAAACAGCAGAGGATGCCACAAGTGCTTGGGTCCCTGAACCCTCTTGGGAGATAAGGAAGAAGCTGCTGTCTCCTGGCTTTGTCCTGGACAAGCCCAGGTTTTGTGGCCATTTAGGAATTGAAACTTCAGATGGAAGCTTTCTCTCTCCATCTTTCTCCCTTGCTCTGGAACTCTGCCTTTCAAATCACTAAAACAAACATTTTTAGAGCCAATAAATTATAATTACATTTCAAAAAATTAGTTAAATATCCTACAAATGCCCAATAGGTTAACGTTAAACATGGAGAAAGCAAGAAAGAACCAGGAGAAAGATGTATGAACTGATAGGGACTGTGAACAAAATGAAGGAATCTGGAAAACATCATGCTGAGTGAAATAAGACAGTCCCAAAGTGAAAAATATCATATGTTCTCCATGATCAGTGACAACTAACAGCACCTAAAAGGAAACCTGTTGAAGTGAAATGGACACTAGAAGAAACAATGAATTGATCAGCCCTTGTCCTGACTATGGAGGAACAACTTGTTATTTTATTGCTTTTACTAGTTTTTTGTTCCACACCACTCTGGCTTCAGAATCAGCCCTTAAGACATTTGGATGTGGCTAAAAAGCCCATGAGAGTATTTCAGGCATGGAAAGCCAAGACACTCTGGCAAAAAAAAAAAAAAATGACCTAAATGAAAGATCTCTGCAAGTGAGATCCCAGCAGAAAGAAGGGGCCATCATAGAAGGAGGTGCCTTTCTCTGGAGGAGAGAACTTCCACTTTGACTATTTCCATGTCTAAATAATATTGAAGTTTGTGGAGTTAAGAGGCTTCCATAGCCTTTGCAGCTCATGACTTTTGTCATAAAGAGTGTCAATTGTTAAATCAACAATAGGCATCACTGTGCACTTACTCCCCATGTAGGATCTCTGTCCTTAATGTGTTGTAATATGCGAATAATGGTAAAACTACTACTCATACAGTACTCTATACTTTGTGTGTCTGTGTGGGTGCAGTCTGTTGAAATTATTACTTAGTATATACTAAGTTGATCTTCTGTATATAAAGATAATTGAAAATGAATCTTGATGAAGAATGGGATGAGAGAGTGAGTGGGAGATGGGATGGTTGTGGGTACGAGGAAGGTTATATGGGAGAAAGCTGCTATAATCCAAAAGCTGTATTTTGAAATTTATATTTATTAAATAAAAGTGGGGAAAAAAAGAGGCTTTCATAGCCTTGGCAGCTCATGACAAGAGCCTCGGGTGATTACTGGTGTCATAAATAAGAGTGTCAATGGTTAAATTAACAATGGGAGTCACTGTACATTTGCTCCCCATGTAGGATCTCTGTCCTTAATGCGTTGTACTATGATAATTAATGGTAAAATTACTACTCAAACAGTACTTTATACTTTGTGTGTTTGTGTGGGTGCAAACTGTTGAAATTGTAGTATGTACCAAGTTGATCTTCTGTATATAAAGAAAATTGAAAATGAATCTTGATGAAGAATGAGATGGGAGAGGGAGTGCGAGATGGGATGGCTGTGGATGGGAGGGTGGTTATGGGAGGAAAAGCCACTATAATTCAAAAATTGCATTTTCAAAATTTATGAAATAAAAGTTTAAAAAAAGAAATAAACAAACAAAAAAAGATGGTTACACCAGCCCGTTTTTTGGTTTCTGTTGGCATGGAATATCTTTTTCCATCCTTTCACTTTCAATCAGCATGCATCTTTGTTGGTGAGATGTGTTTCTTTAGGCAGCAAATAGATAGGTTTTGTGTTTAATCCATTCAGCAAGTCTGTGTCTTTTAACTGAGCAGTTGAGGACATTTACATTCAAGGTGACAATTGATAGGTAATGATTTTGCCCTGCCATTTTTCCAAAAAATATTCCTAATTTATACTTTGAACTTCCTTTGATCTTTTGCTGAGAGATTTTCTTCCCTTACCTTCTTTTGTATTGGTGATCATGTTTCTGTGTGCAATACATCTTTAAGCATTTTTTTTAGTTTTTTTTTAACTTTTATTTAATGAATATAAATTTCCAAAGTATGACTTATGGATTACAATGGCTTCCCCCCATACCGTCCCTCCCACCCACAACCCGCCCCTTTCCCACTCCCTCTCCCCTTCCATTCACATCAAGATTCATTTTCGATTATCTTAATATACAGAAGATCAGCTTAGTATACATTAAGTAAGGATTTCAACAGTTTGCTCCCACACAGAAACATAAAGTGAAAAATAATAGATGATTTTTTTAAATGATGATGAAATCAGAGCAGACCTATTGTCATGTTTAATCCCAGTGAGAGTCAAGTTGGGAATTGATAATTTCTTTTTTTTTTTTTTTACAGAAGATCAGTTTAGTATGCATTAAGTAAAGATTTCAACAGTTTGCACCCCCATAGAAACACAAAGTGAAATATATTGTTTGAGTACTCGTTATAGCATTAAATCTCAATGCACAGCACATTAAGGACAGAGATCCTACATGAGGAGTAAGTGCACAGTGACTCCTGTTGTTGACTTTACCAATTGACACTCCTGTCTATGGCATCAGTAATCTCCCTATGCTCCAGTCATGAGTTTCCAAGGCTATGGAAGCCCTCTGAGTTCTCCGACTCTTATCTTGTTTAGACAAGGTCATAGTCAAAGTGGAGGTTCTCTCCTCCCTTCAGAGAAAGGTACCTCCTTCTTTGATGACCTGTTCTTTCCACTGGGATCTCACTCACAGAGATCTTTTGCCAGAGTGTCTTGGCTTTCCATGCCTGAAATACTCTCATGGGCTTTTCAGCCAGATCTGAATGCCTTTAGGGCTGATTCTGAGGCCAGAGTGCTATTTAGGACATCTGCCATTCTATGAGTCTGCTGAGTATCTCACTTCCCATGTTGGATCACTCTCCCCTTTATTTATTCTATCGGTTAGCGTTAGCAGGTACTAGACTTGTTTATGTGCTCCCTTTGACTCTTAGTCCTTTCATTATGATCAATTGTGAACTGAACATTGATCACTTGGACTAGTGAGATGGCATTGGTACATGCCACCTTGATGGGATTGAATTGGAATCCCCTGGTATGTTTCTAACTCTACCATTTGGGGCAAGTCAGCTTGAGCATGTCCCAAATTATACATCTCTTCCCTCTCTTATTCCCACTCTTATGTTTAACAGGGATCAGATTTCAGTTAATTTTCAATACTTAAGAATAACTGTGTATTAATTATAGAATTAAACCAGTCATATTAAGTAGAACAGACAAAAAAACTACTAAGAGGGATAATGTATTAAGTTGTTCATTAACAGTCAGGGCTACGCTGATCAAGTCACCATTTCCCATAGTGTCCATTTCACTTCAACAGGTTTCCTTTTTGGTGTTCAGTCAGTTGTCACCGATCAGGGAGAACATATGGTATTTGTCCCTTTGGGACTGGCTTAATTCACTCAGCATGATGTGTTCCAGATTCCTCCATTTTGTTGCAAATGACTGGATTTTGTAGTTTCTTACTGCGGTATAGTATTCTAAAGAGTACATATCCCATAATTTCTTTATCCAGTCTACCGTTGATGGGCATTTAGGTTGCTTCCAGGTCTCAGCTATTGTGAATTGAGCTGCAATAAACATTAGGGTGCAGACCGCTTTTTTGTTTGCCAATTTAAATTCCTTTGGGTAAATTCCAAGGAGTGGGATGGCTAGGTCGAATGGTAGGGTTATCTTCAGGCATCTTTAAGCATATTTTGCAGGGCTGGAAGGATGGTGAAAAATTCTTCCAATTTATTTCTGTTATGGAAGGTCTTTATTTCACCTTCATTCACAAATGAGAGCTTTGCAGGGTATAATGATCTGGGATGACAGTTTTTTTTTTTTTTTTCTTAAGACTTGGACTATATCTCGCCATTCTCTCCTAGCTTGTAGCATATCTGATGAGAAGTCCACTGTGAGTCTAATTGAAGATCCTCTGAAAGTAATCTGACACATCTCATGTGCACATTTTAGAATCTTTATGTTCCACTGTGGTGAGCTTGATTACAATGTGTCATAATGAGAATCTTTTCTGGACATATCTACGTGTTTCTTGTACTTTGATATCCCTTTCTTTTGCCAAAACTGGGATTGTTCTTGCTATTATTTCACTAAAAAGGCCTTCTAATTCTTTCTCTCACTCCATGCATTCAGGAAATCCTAGAACTCATATGTTGGATATTTTTTATAGTAACCTGTAGATTGCCAACCGTGTTTTTTAGTTTTCTAATTTCTTCTTCTTGTCTTTGGTTTGACTGTATACTTTCCTGTTCTTTGTCTTCTAAGTACAACATTCTCTCTTCTGTTTCACTGATTCTGTTTTTAAGGCTCTCCACTGCATTTTTATCTGTTCTATTCAATTATTCATTTCATCATGATTCCTCTTTAAGACCTCAATTTCATGGGAGAAATTCTTTCATATCCTGCACTGATTCAGTAGTTCATGTGTTTGCTTTTGATTACTTCTACGTAATCTTATGATCAATTTTTTGAGTTCCATTTCTTACATTTCTTCTATCTCCTTATTTTCACAACCTAGTATTGAAGTGTCATGGTCTTTTGGGGGCATCATGCTGTCTTCCTTATTCTTGTTTCTTGGATTGGTGCATTTGTTTTTCAACATTTGTGGAAATAACCTTTGGGTTCTTCCATGTCTTCTATTTTTTATGGCATTTATCATTGTATTATGACTCTGTAGATAAGTGGAATGTCTGCTTTCAGTGAATCTCTAGAGGCTTGTGTGCCCCAGAGAGCTCTGTTCAATTCTCTATGGTTAAGGGCATGCCTAAGGTGACATACCCAGGTTTGGCATGGTAAATCAATTTCTCTCTCTCTCTCTCTCTCTCTGAAAGGAGGTATATTCTGCTCAGCTGAGTCCTACTCAATGGAGACCAGAGCCTGAGTGCTAGCCCCTATGGGTATAATATTCATCTTCTTTGTCCCAGTGGGTATAAAATTCACCCACTCTGTCCCAAGGACCACACAAAGGACCTGTGCAGTCCTCTATATAAGTTCAGATTCTCCAGCAATGTCTCTCACCAGGAAACCATGAACCCCTGAGCTTGCGGAGTTTCCCAGTGAGACTGCTCAAAGTCCCAGCCACACCATAAGTCCTCCCACACACCCTCAGTTTTTTTTACAGCCACAATTCAGAAGCTTCGCATAGACACATGCTCCTAGCCCCCTGTTAGTCTTCCCCATCAGAATCAGGAGTCTCCACTAGGCTGGTTGCCAGGTACAGACACAAACTGGTGCAGCTGTTACATATATCCAAAATGGCACCCAATGTATTGGCTTGTTACAGTATGCCTTTGTAAAGTGATTGGAGAGAGAGAAATGTGTCCATCCTGTCCTTTTTTTCTCCTGCAGTTTAGCTGGAACACTTTCCCTCACAGGGTTTCCCTCTAAGCTCTTCCTGCAGCTTTTTCACCAGTGGTTTATGCTGCTCTGACCTGGTCTCACCTCATTTTCCAGTGCTGGTACATAGGCTCTCGGCTGTTGGTGTCCGAAGCTGTGGGTGCCTATGCCCTCCACATAGGTCCACCATGTCCCTCTAATTTTGGCAGAGTTTCCTCTGCCGTTTTTTCCCTAACTCTTCCCTGAGACTCCACTTTCTCCACTTTTTTTAAAACTACCTTCTCCTGGACTAGAGCAGTAAGTTCCCTTCCTCTTCTGCTGGAACTCCTTGCTAGGCCTTTGTGTCAGGAGAATGTCTTATAAAATGAACTTAGCAAAATTTTGGAATTGTTATTTAAGTATTTGGTGGAATCTTATAGCAAAGTGTGCAAATTCTGGATTTATCTAATTTATATTATTTTATTACTTGTTGAATCTCTTGGCTGATGAATATTCTGTTCCTATTTTCTGTTTCTTCCTGATCATGTTTTGTTAGGTTGCATGTTTCTATGGTTTCATCCATTTCTCCTAGATAATCAAATTTGTTAGTGTACTCATTCTTGGTCTTAAGATTTTTGTATTCCTGTGGTATCATTTTTAATATCTCCATTGTCACTTATGATTTTCTTTTCAAATTTTCATACTCTTTTCTTTGTTAGTGTAGACTAAGGATTCAATAATTCTGTATATCTTTTTGAAGAAAAACGTTGGAGCAAGTATTTTGTTGAGCAATTAAATGCCATTTGAGAAGCCTTCATCAGGTGTTGGAGTGCAGGCTGTATTCCTGTTTCCAGCTTCCTGAGAACTGCATCCTAGGGAGCAGCAGGTGATGAATCAGCTACTTGGTTCTCTACCACTCACATGGAGGGCCTGGATGAGTTACTGACTCCTGGTTTTGGCCTGCTCAGCCCTGATATTTATGAACTTTTAGAAAATAAATTTATTGTTGGAACATCTCTGTTCTTTGTCTTTCTCTGGACCTCTGCCTTTAGGTATATTTAAAGCAGCCTTTAGTATTGTTAATCGTTTGTATTTTTATTCTATTTTTAGGTTTCTCTGATTTTGTTAAATCTTTTCTAAATTGGCTAATTTTCTGTTCTTTTTTCTGTATCCTTTATTTGTAATGTTCCATTGTCTATTTGAGATTTTTCTTTTTTATGTAGGTACTCATTGCCATAGACTTCGCATTCAGTACAGTTTGTGTAACATCCCATAAGTTATTGTGTGTTTTGTTTCCGTTTTTGTCTGCTATAACATATCATTTTTATTTATAGCTCATTGGCCAGCACAGGATTCACAGTCTCAACCTGCCATACAGAGATCAGAAGAATAATCCCACCACACATCTTCAATGAGCAAAAGACAGAAAAGCATGATCGGCATCATTGGTGACCACCATGAAGCTTATGGAATCACTACCCTTATCAATGAGAGCAAATAAGGAGCCATATGGAAAGAAGGATGAGCGGCCCCAGCGTGTAGGTGATTCCAAGTTAATGTGCAGTGCCAGAAGTAGAGCAACAAACACTGAGTGCCTTTCTCACTTGGACAAGGAACAAAGCAGGTCCTGGAATATTGTGTTTTGAAGGCAAACAAACCAGTCCTGATAGAAGGGAGGAGTCAGGTGTGGGTTTTCAGCTGGTAGGTTGAAGTTGCATAACACCTGTGTTCCCCAGATTTCCAGTTTATGGGTAGAATAGTCACAAGCAGTATTTCTCTGACTCTGTAGTCAGTTCTTTTTATAGTTCTGGGATCCCCAAGCACACCCAATGTTTCTGGTGTGTTCCCAAATTGTCCTTCTGAGATTCTACCTAGTATCAGCTATTTGCCCCTTCCCACTCTGACTTTGTACATCTCTTGTTACTGCAAATGTCAAAAGCAAAGCTCTGCTGGTACTGTCCTCCAAAGTCCCTGGGATGCAGAATTGGAGCTCCAACCTTGCAGATGTCTGTGCTGAAAGTACTCGTTGCTAATTATTACAATGTTCTGAGTATCCTCTTGCTGCCTGGGCAAGAGGATTGGGCAAGGATGCTGGCACAGAGATGCTAGTATGGCTGATGTTTTAGGCTGGTCACTTCCCAAGATTACTAGTGCTGTCCTTTTTCTCCCATTCAAGATTGTAGGTCTTCATTTGATCCACTGCCAACAATAAGCCTTTGGACATGTGTTCCACTGCTTGGAATAATGATGTCATCACTTCCATCTCTAAACTTCATCATCCCTTGGTCAGACTTAGCTCAACGGCACTTTCTCAGAGAAGTCTTACTTTACCCGTCAAATGTACTCAAGCCTTCTGCTTTGAGAACTCTCTCCCTAATGTTGTACTTGCTGATAGAGGATCTGGAAGAGTGAACACCCCTAGCTCAAGAGTATTTCAAATCAGCTGTTCTCAGAATCCTTGTGAGATGCCTTGACCACATGTTGGAGTGCTGGCTCTATTCCTGTTTCCAGCTTCCTGATAATTGCACCCTAGAAAGCAGGTACCACATTACTACCTCAATGTGACAGCTACTCATACCTGCTTTGTGATCCCAGGGAACAAATGTAAGCCCGTCAAACACATTGACCTTGGAGATGGCAACTTGGCAGTTTCTTGTCTCAATAAGCTGATATAGATGTCTACAGAAGGAATCTCTCCCTTTGTTCTACATCTTCCCTGGATGACACAACTTCATCACATCCAAGAGACTCAAAAATCTCTGCCAATGCAGGTCTATTGCCCACTGTTGGCATAGAAGCTCTCCCCATGAATTTTCAAGGCATAGCAAATATCTTAGATTCTCCTTGTCCTCCAAGTACTTGTCATCGGCCCATTACTATCCCTAATATTTTTTTGAAAAGCTTTTGAGAAAAGGGTAGTACAAGTACACCCATAGAAGCATGTGTAGGTGAACTGGGATTAATCCTTGATGGGGAATACTACACAGGTATTGAAAATAGGGAGAAGGAAAAGACAGTAGTGTTCTGCATCTTGCATGTAACTGTTACATGCAAGGAAAGAGCCATCAGTGAGCCACAGTTCAAATCCAGGCTCTGCCAGCTTGCCAGTTATCTACTTTCCTGTGCCTCAGTTCTCTCATTTATCAAATGGAGGCAGCCACCTTTTCTTCAAAGGATTATGCTGAGAATCAGGTGAGAGTAAGCCATGTTCCATCCTGCCCTGAGATCACAGGACAGTGAGATCTTCCAGTTGCCAAACCAAGTGGCCACGTTGCTGTGCTATAAGCAGACTTCCTCTCTCCTTAGTATCCGATATGCACCTGGAAGGAAAACAAATCACACTGCAGAAATAAGTTGGCCCGGATCTACCCTTAACTTCAAAAGATAGCTCATGCTGAGCTGTGATGCACTATAAGGTTTCCCGTCCTGGGGTCTCCCAAGCATCACCAGTCCCTTTTGCTATACTCAGCCTCAGCACTAACCAGTTGTGCCCTATGTCTCCTCACCCTCAGGTTGCTACACTAAGTGGGGATTTCCAGGCATAGCTGAGTTCCCTGCGTTTTGTCTGTCCAACAATCCTGCCTCGATTTTTTGTGGTTTCAGTCCTATGAGAACAGCCCATAGGAGGAAATAAAGAGTAAGCTCACCAGTGCTGGGAAAACACAACATGAATCCTTCTCTTCCCATCCCAGTTCATGGATTCCTTGATGATAACCCTGGAGTGAAAAGAGGCTTGGAACCCAGAGATGATTTCTGACTCCACCCAAGGCTGACTCCATGGAGCCGGCTGATAACCATTTATCCAAACAGACATATGACCAAGAGGTTGGGCCCATTTGTCCCAGCTGGCTATGCATTATGGCTCTAAGGCTCACTGGGTGAATCAAAATCTTACCCCCAGGAAACTTCAAACCTTGTATGAAAACCCTCAGAGGGAGAATCTCTGGAACTGATGCCTGGAGGAAGCGCATCTCCTCCTAATGACATTAACAGGGCTTTAAGGGTCCTATTCTTCCCAAATCCTATCTTTAAAATTGTACCTGTGTGTGTGTGTGTGTGTGGTGTGTGCATTTGCTTATACATGAAATTCTTCTCAGAGCTTGAAAAAAATCATGCTAAAATTCATATGGAGATACAAGAGACTCTGAATAGCTAAAGCAATCTCATATAATGGAACCAAACCAAAGAGAGAGAGAGGTCTTCCACTCGCTGCTTCACTCCCCAAATGACCACAGTGGCTGGAGTTAGATCCAAAGCTATGAGTCAGGAGGTTTTTCGGAGTCTCCCACATGGATACAGAGGTTCAAGCATTTGATCTGTCTTCCACTGCTTTCCTAGGCCATAAACAGAGAGCTAGATTCAAAGAGGAGCAACTGGTACACAAAACGGCACCTGTATGGCACGCTTGTGCTGCAGGCAGAGGCTTAACCCACTATACCATAACACTGTCCCAAAAAGTTTAAACATTTTGGGCTGGCTATTTGGTGTAACAGATAAAGCCATCACCTGCAGTGCTGGCATCTCACATGGTCAGTGGTTCAAGTCCCGGCTGCTCAGCTTCCGAGCCAGCTCTCTACTATGGCCTGGGAAAGAAATGGAAGATGACCCAAGTCCTTAGTCCCTGTACCCCCATGAGAGACCTGGAAAAATCTCCTGGCTCCAGGCTTCAGATCAGCTCAACTCTGGCCATTGTGCCCATTTGAAAGTGAACCAGCAGATGGAAGACCTTTCCCTCTCTCTCTTTCTCTACCTCTGCCTCTCTGTAGCTCTGCCTTTCAAATAAATAATTAAATCATAAAAACATTTTAACATGCCTCCTTGGCTGTGGCCAGTAACTAGTTCATAAACATCTCATACATGATGATGCCAGGCTAGCATGTTTTGTGATAATTTGAATACACTGGAGATAAAGGTATTTCTTCCTTTTGGACTCAAAAATCACTTCCTTAAAAAATAATCGCTTTGTAACTTTATAAATAAATCTTGCCAAAGTGAAGATTGGTGATCAGAGCCATATTATTATAAACTTTATGGTGTATTTGAAATAAAAAACTATAATTTAAATGTATGCAAGAAAATAATTGTGCTTCATTGTAACATTGCTTGACCTCAGTGGTCCCTGAGGTTGAACGAGAAACGGTCACTTAATATATCTCTGGTTTATGTCATATTTTCCAGCTTAGAGGTATTTTACAAAGAAAAATGAGAGGAAGTTCTATATATGTAAGAATTTATGCTTTTACACCAAAATGGACCAGTGCAATGTTGTTAAAAATCTTATATTGAGGGATAAGCACAAGGGCACTGGTTTGAGTCCTGGCTGCTCCACTTCTGATGCAGCTCCCTACTAATGGCCTAGTAAATGCAGCAGAAGATGGACCAAGTGCCTGGGCTCCTGCCAACCACATGAGAGACCTGGAAGAAAATCTTGCTCCTTGCTTTGTCCCGGCACAGCCCTTGCCATTGTGAATATCTGGAGAATGAGCCAGAAGATGGAAGATATTTTTCTCGCTCACTCTCTCTTGTAACTTTGACCTTAATTTTTTAGATTATTTACTTATTTATTTGAGAGGCAGGCTTACAGAGAGAGGGATAGACATCTGCTGGTTCACCCACAGAGAGTCACATGGCTTAAGCTGATACTAAGCCAAAAGCCAGGAGCTTTTTCTGGGTCTCTCACGCAGGTGCAGGGTTCCAAGGAATTGAGCCATCTTCTACTGCTGTCCCAGGCCATAGCAGAGAGCTGGATTAGAAGTGGAGCAGCAGGGACATGAACCTACATACATATAGGAATCTGGCACTGCAGGCTATGGCTTAGCTCACTATGCCACAGCACCAGCCCAGTAACTCCGACTTTCAAATAAATAAGTCAGTGTTCTTAAAAAAAGTACTGATCCAAATGCATATTAGTTTCTAGGACTTAAGTAAGCCTTTGATGATCTGCTTTAAATTTGTTTTTTCTTTTCTTTTTTTAAACTTTTATTTAATGAATATAAATTTCCAATGTACAGCTTATGGATTACAATGGCTTCCCCCCCCATAACTTTCCTCCCACCCGCAACCCTCCCCTTTCCCGCTCCCTCTCCACTTCCATTCACATCAAGATTCATTTTCAATTCTCTTTATATACAGAAGATCAGTTTAGCATATATTAAGTAAAGATTTCTTAAAAAAATGAGATCATTGTAAAAATTAAGAGAATGAGTAAGAGAGGAAAGAGGAGAGAGTGGGAGCATGGGCTGGAGGGAGGGCAGTGTGGGAAGTATCACTATGTTCCTAAATATGTATATATGAAAAACTTGAATTTGTAAACCTTAAATAAGATCACACTTAGAAAAAAGATATTTTCAACATTGTTAACATATATATGTGTCTGTATTTGCTGGGCGGGAAGTATTATATTTATTCTTGTCAATTATGCAAAAACATAAAAATTAGTTTCAAAATAACAACTCAGATAAAGGCATGTTAAGTACAGAAAACTAGCCTATAGAGTTTTCTTTGACCTGAATATGATTTAAAATATAAATTTTCTTGTCTAATATCTCACCTCTTATGCCATGTGTATGAAATTAGCAGATATACATTGTATACCTTGGATAGAAGTAAGATAAAAGTCTCTACAAACTTCAATACACTTAGCATCTTAAATTCTATGGAAAATGACTGCCTGGATTTATTAACAAGTAGGTTTTCATAAATTGTCTATGTATCATAAATAATTCAAGATTGCTTAAAAGTAACTAAAGATTTAAGTAAGCTGCAGAATTAGTGGCTAGGTCACAAAACATTTGAGGAAAAATACTTGAAAGCATAATTTTTTCATAATACAATTGACTACAACTTATGAAATATTGTTCACAAGGTTTTTGAAATAACTGACATAAGATTAAAATCTAATCTTCATGGAATTTTTGCTGTAACCTTATTTTGGTTCTGAGTTGTTAAATTGCTTCAAATTATGGATGATTTTCTGTGGTAACTCTGATGAAAGAAACACAAATTTTGCATTTCATTAAAGTAACCTCTTGTGGTTTCTACTGTCCTTGTTAAGTTCAGATCTTTTAAGAAGAACTGAATCTTAAAAGAATTAAGTTGCATTTGAATATGTACCTGTTCTAAAATATTTGAGTGATCACTTTATGACTATGATTATATCTTGTTAGAACTAGTTATATCACCTTTTTTTTTTTTTTTTTTTTTTTTTGAAAGGCAGAGTGGACAGTGAGAGAGAGAGACAGAGAGAAAGGTCTTCCTTTGCCGTTGGTTCACCCTCCAATGGCCGCCGCGGCCGGCGCGCTGCGGCCGGCGCACCGCGCTGATCCGATGGCAGGAGCCAGGAGCCAGGTGCTTTTCCTGGTCTCCCATGGGGTGCAGGGCCCAAGCACCTGGGCCATCCTCCACTGCACTCCCTGGCCACAGCAGAGAGCTGGCCTGGAAGAGGGGCAACTGGGACAGAATCCGGCGCCCCGACCGGGACTAGAACCCGGTGTGCCGGCGCCGCAAGGCGGAGGATTAGCCTAGTGAGCCGCGGCGCCGGCCAGTTATATCACCTTAATTAAATTGATGGATATTATTTCATAGCATTAAGTGATCCTACTTTGATCAGATATCTTAAGCATTCTTTGCATGTTTTGCAGGCCTGTAAAAATAAGGTTTAAAAACACTTTGGACTTTATATCAAAGGAGATGTCTCTCATATTGTAGACCTATAGCTATTTACACCTTTTGAATTATGTTAAAACTACAGTCAAGATGTAAAATGATGCCAAATTTTAAGTTATGCTGATAGAAAAGTGTGATTGATACAAATGTCCAAAAGGTTATAAAAGTCTGAAGATCTTATGGCGTTGTTATGACAAGATGTTTATTTTGACTTAAAAAGACCTAAAAGGGACAAATATTTATAAAATCTTCTGGGTTTTTAAGATGTATTTATTTATTTGAAAGGCAGAGTTACAGAGAGGTAGAGGGAGAGAGAGAGAGAGCGAGCAAGAGAAGTTTTTCATCCGCTGGTTCACTCCCCAGATGGCCGTAATGGCCAGAGATATGCTAATCCAAAGCCAGGAGCCTCTCCCAGGTTTCCCACAGTGGGTGCAGGGGCTCAAGGGCTTGGGCCATCCTCTGCTGCTTTCACAGACCACAGCAGAGAGCTGGATCAGAAGTGGTGCATAAAGGACTTGAACCAGCTCCAACATGGAATGCCAGAACTTCAGGCGGTGGCTTTATCCACTACGCTACAGCACCAGCCCCTGGATGTGTTCTAAAATGTTGTATGTGTTAAAGATAAGTGTACTTGTTATCATTTAATATGTTTGATAATTTTAATCAGGACTAAATTACTTTTTGCTATCCACAATTTTATATTCTCCAAATAGTTGTAAGATTTATAAAGAAAGATTCTAATAAATATTTTTAATTTTATTTAGTTGCTTGTATAATTCCTATATACAGATTCAGGAACATAGTGATTAGATTTGAGTTTAGTGGACTAGATGAGACGTTCCAGATCCCAGAAGCACAGAAAACAAAAGAAAACACAGACAAATAGGATTACATCAAGCTAAAAAATTCTGCACTACAAAGGAAATACTTAACAAAATGAAAAAAAAAAAAGCCAACAGAATAGGGAAAATGTGCAACCTATGCAACTGATAAAGGATTGTATACAGGATATACAAAGACCTCAAGAACCTCAATAACAAAACAAATAATCCAATTAAGAAGTGGGAAAAGGACTGAGCATCATTTCTGAAGGATGAAATACAAATGGCCAACAGACTCATGAAATCAAATGCTCGGGATCACTAGCCATAAGGAAATTTAAAATAAAAACCACAATGCGATTTCATGTCACCCCAATTAGAATGGCTATCAATCAAACATAAACAAGTAATAAATGCTGATGAGGATGTGGGGACAAAGTACCCTAATCCACTGTTGGTGGGAATGTAAAGTTGAAGACAGTATGGCTATTACTCAGCTGTTTGAAAATAGTTCTACCATATTACCCAGCCATCCTACTCCTGAGAATTTACTCAAACCAAACAGAATCAGCATATGAAATAGTTGTTTGTACACCCATGTTTATTGCAGCTCAATTCACAATACCTAAGATATGGAGGAATCAATCCAGATGTCCATTGAGTGATTAGTGCATGAAGCAAATACGGTATATATACGCTATGGAATACCATCAGCCATAAAAAAGCAATGAAGTCCTGTCTTTTGAAAAAAAAAATGGATACAACTAGAAACCATTATGTTTAGTGAACAAGCCAGTTCCAAACAAATAAATATCTTATGCTTTCTCTGATGTGCAGTAGATAATATAGAATACAAAAAAATAAGAATGAAATGGACATCTTGATATTTGATGTTATTTTTAGCCCTTGTTTACACACTTTTGGGAATGTAGTCTTCCCATTTTCTTTAATTACTAAATATAATGGTTAGTGGTGCCTGGGATTATAGAGTGGACTGAAATTATGCTTTTGAAAAAAAATTTAAATGGAAGGAAGGAGGAAGATTGAGGAAGAGAATGTTTTAGGGTAGGAAGTATGGTTATCATCCCAGAACTGCACCCATGAATTACATGAAATCAGTTTTCTTTATATTAATAAAAATATTTAAAAAAATTCCAGAACACTGTGAAATGAGAAAAAAATGCTCACAGAAATTAATAAAAAATTAGATGATTAATAAAGTTGTGCATTTACATGTTTTTGTTTAAAACATTGTTAGTTCTGAATTTAAATGTTTCTTCTTATAGAATGCAAAGGAAGTATCTGGGTGTGTATGCGTGACTTCTACTTTACTCAGTATGTGGGAACTGCTTTGTAAACAGATAAAAATGTTTCCCTTTCCTTCTGCCTAATCTCACTAAAAATTAAAAATGAGAACTTTTCTGAGGACTTTTGGTTTTCTATAGCAATGTGATTGTTTTCATGAATTCAGTAAGAATCAGATCTTGTTATAACAAGCCACAGTTTAAAACATTTTCATATCAGGGCCAGTGCTGTGGTGTAACAGGTAAAACCACAGCCTGCAGTGCTGGCATTTCATATGGTTTAAGTCCTGGCTGCTCCACTTTGGATCCAGCCCTTGGCTAACACACCTGGAGAACAGCAGACGATGGCCCAATTTCTTGGGTCCCTGAACCAATGTGAGAGTCCTGAATGATGCTCCTGGTTCTTTGCTTTGGTGAGTCCCTGGCCTAGCCATTGTGCCCATTTAGGGAGTGAATCAGTAGTTAGAAGGCCTCTTCCTCTCTCTCTCTCTCTGCTTCTACTTCTCTATAACTCTTTCAAATAAATAAATAAATAAATCTTTAAAAAAGAAAACATTGGCCTATATATGGTGAAATAAATTGTTACTATATTTAATAAATATAGTCAATCAACAAACTAAAACACATCAGCTGAAGTGTAAATATTAATTATTTCAGGCTTTGTAACCTTGAGACTTTTCTATGTTTGGTTACTGGATAACCATATTCATTATTTTTAACATACAAATTTGATTTGTTACGCTGTTATTGACTTTGTTATAACTTTGTGCTTTGATTATTCTCAGAATTCTACAGAAGTACAATTCCCAGCAAGATATTCCTGGCCTGGCAATTGGAGAGGGTGATTCGTCCTACTGAATGGATAATACTCAGTTTTGCCTAGGGAAAACTTCTAAAACTGCTTTGTTTCTTAAATGTGTCTTAAAAGATTTTTGACACTGACTTCTGATCATTGAATTTTTCTTTCCCCACATGGAGCCAGATCAACAACCAGGTCAAATCTGACCTTGTAATGAGGGACACATAAAAGTTAGCTACAAGATGACTGATCAGAAATTTGCTCAAGGAAAAAGGTATTTGATCACAAGAAGAAAACCAAAATCAAGATGAAATAACTGGTGTCAAGCCTCAACAAAATAAAATAAAATGAAGAGGTTGTGGAGGAAGGGTTTTTTATGCAAGCTTGCCTGATAACAGCTCAATATTGAAGGATTAAAATGCTGGGTGTCCTTTTTTGCTATTATTACTTGGGTATTGTTTCACTATCACTTACTTATCTCCCATAAACTCTGTAATGTGTCACTGCTACATCTCTCATATTTTAAAACTTTTGTAAAGCTTCTCTCTGCCTACTTACAGATGTAAAGCTGCAGATACACAGTGGATGGAACCCCAGATGGAATCCTCAATCTGTCAGGAACCCTAGATCCCACCCTCAGAAAATGCTTTGCTGCCCACCCAGCTTTACACCCCTTATCAGCAAGAAGTAGCTGCAGTGGTTGTTGCCCCGTAATCTTCTAATAACACTTAGAGTCATTATTTTGTTTTCTGAGAGGGGACTTGAGGCGCTATAAGGGTTAATAGTCAAGTGGTGAAGGCTCCTATGAGAATAAAGAACTGGGTGTTCCTTATGATGGTGAAACATATCATCTGCTCATTAGACAAAACACATTCCCCCCCAAAAAATGGAAAGATAGGAGATACAATAGTTCTTATACCCATAGGTAATCATATGAGAAACAAGATTCTGGCATCATACAGGAACACACCATAAAGCAATACCTCTCAAGTGCTTAGAAACTGATCAGGTATGCATAACCTGCCTTAATTGGTTAGGTAAACAATATTTCTCAACCATCAAATCTTCTAAGTTGTTCATATGGTAACATGTGTTAACTGATCAAGAATCGTGACTGTTATGCAACAGATATAGAAAAATGAAGCATACCTGTGGGGAGCAGGGCCTGTCTCCCGCAACATGGTGAACGAAATAAGTACTGAGACTACCGAGACTAGACTAGACCACTGAGACTATTAAGACTAACTCTATGCATCTGATCTCCCACCATATGGCGCTGAGAGAGAGTAAACAAATCTTACACAGCTGCTTCGTTAATTAGCTGATTCCTGACCCAACCCCTGTTTGGAAGAAACCAGCGTGCTCAGCACAGGGGCAGCGGAGCACGGATTGGTGGGAGAGGACTATAAAAGGGGGAGAGAGCCAACATGCGGTGCCGGCCCCCTGAGAGTCAGTCGGAGAGCTCGCTGGTGCCGCTCCTCTGCGGAGGCGGGGAAGCGGCAGCAAATCTGGGAAGGACCAGGGAAAGAAAACAGCGTCCGGTGCTGCTCCTCTGCGAGTGGGGGAGCGACACATACCCTCTGGCATATTGAAACTATGTGGAAGAATTGATTAAACGATATCCCATACCTAAATAAGACCCCTCCCTGTGGAAACCTGTGGCAAGTAGTAGTCTCTGTTTCTTGGTAAAATCTACTTTCACTTGCTTTGCTCACCACCTCATAATTCCTCATTGAGACAAAGAACCAACCCTGAGCTCCTGCAGCAGTGTGACAGGTGCATAGTCTCAAAACCACCCATCTTCACGCAAATGGTTGTAAAGCCTCTGCTTGTTGCTGTGGTGATGGATGTGGGAAGCTTCATCAGGCAGGATGAGAAAGAGAAGCAGCTTTCTGCAATAACCGGGAACAAACTGGTCCCTTCTTAAAGCCTAATGAAGGCCTGAAGAAAAACTGCTCTGTCTTAGTCTCCCTGTCTGGGGTGAAGATTTACCAGGAGGGAGAACAGACAAAAATGCAGAAAATCCCCATTGTAGAAAGCACTGGAAGGTAAAAATCAGAAGTCAGGAGACCGGGCATAAGAAATGTATTGTCTACACATGGGGGTGAACCTGGTGTATAAGCAGTCAGGGATGTGTTTTATGATGAAAGACAGTTTCCTGGAAGGTGTTTGGCAAAAGAAACTGAACTGGGCCAGCACCATGGTTCACTTGGCTAATCCTCCACCTGCGGTGCCGGCACCCCAGGTTGTAGTCCTGGTTCGGGCGCCGGGTACTGGTCCTGGTTGCTCCTCTTCCAGTCCAGCTCTCTGCTGTGGCCCAGGAGGGCAGTGAAGGATGGCCCAGGTGCTTGGGTCACTGCACCCTCGTGGGAGACCAGGGGGAGACACCCAGCTCCTGGATTCAGATCGGCACAGCGCCGGCCATGGCAGCCATTGGGGGAGTGAGTGGGCCAACAGAGGGAAGACCTTTCTCTCTGTCTCTCTCTCCCTGTGTATAACTCTCTCTCTCTCTCTCTCTCACTGTCTAACTCTGCCTGTCAAAAAAAATTTAAAAAATAAATAATAATAAAAAAAAAAACTGAACTGGCTCAGGAAATCCTGCAGTTAGAATGGTCATTGTCAAGAATTCAGATACAATGTTTAAATTTCTGACAGAGAAGTAAGGAAATTCTAGAAAATAATCACAATGCTGGCTCTAGAAACCACTTCTAGCCTTAAAAGAAAATCAATATAGACATTTTTCATCTTCTAGGAGAATTAGCGTATGAGGGTTAGGACAGGAAAAACACCACACAGGAAAATAGGCGACCTTCGTGCGAATTGCAGGTTCTCTGGATATCTGCAGAGCTGTGACTTCTGAGATAAAGGAAGTGAACTCAAGCCTGTGTATGTGTTAAAGTGACATGAGCTGGAACCAGCTCTCAGCATCTCCCATTTTCAGAGAAACAGTTCCTTCAGCCTCTAATTGGCACTGTGGTGCCAAGGGTGAAATCCAAATCAGCCAAGAGGAGCGGCATCTGTAGCAGTGATGAATCCCTCAAAACAAACCAATTCTTCATTAAAAGCTAACTCAGACTTGATGAGAAACAGCTGTGACATGGTTAAACCCCAGATGAGGAGGATGGGGCAAGTGGAAAACAAGTGCAATACAGTAAAGTGCATCATTACAAGTCCTTAATGATAGTATTTGAATGTAGGACTCAGATCACAAGCATTACATGTAGAAAAAACTGTATTAGATGAGTTGGAATGTAGATGCAGTCATGATTTACATGTAAAACATTACTTCCTAGGCCGGTGCCGTGGCTCACTAGGCTAATCCTCAGCCTGCAGCGCCGGCACTCTGGGTTCTTAGTACCAGTTCTGTCCCGGTTGCTCCTCTTCCAGTCCAGCTCTCTGCTGTGACCTGGGAAGGCAGTGGAGGATGGCCCAAGCCCTTGGGCCCTGCACCCACATGGGAGACCAGGAGGAAGCACCTAGCTCCTGGCTTTGGATCGGCACAGCGTACCGCTGTAGCGGTCATTTGGGTGGTGAACCAATGGAAGGAAGACCTTTCTCTCTGTCTCTCTCTCTCACTAACTCTGCCTGTCAAAAAAAAAAATTACTTCCTGAGAAGCATTTGGAAAAATAAAATAAACATTTCATGTAGGACTGGAATATAGCTGTCACGGGCAAAGATTCAGATGAAGTTTCTACATTAACTGATCCAAATACAACCTTATGTGAAACCCCAAAGACTGCTTTTAATTTTTTTTTTATTTGAGAGAGAGAGTTACAGAAAGTGAGAGGGAGAGAGAGAGAGGTCTTCCACTTGCTGGTTTACTCCCCAGATAGTCACAGCAGCCAGAGATGGACCGATCTGAAAGCAGGAGCAGAAGCCTCCATGTGGGTTGAGGGGCCAAGCACTGGGACCAACTTCCACTATTTTACCAGGCCACAAGCAGAGAGCTGGATCAGAAGAGGAGCAGTCAGGACTAGAACCAGTACCCATGTGGGATGCCGGCAGTACAAGTGGAGGATTAACCTACTGCATCACAGTGCCAGCCCCCAAGCACTACTTTTGAGTCTTTCAGTACATAACCAAAGAAGACATCTAGCCATTTTTCATTTACTTGAAGGATTTGTCTCAGTTGCAATAGCAATAGCAACTGCAGAAATTTCCTTCCCATGAACAATCAAGGTTTATGGACCCCTGAGTAAGAGGATTAGTCTCAGAAACAGGTAGAGTCTCAGCCTGTTGTGTTTGAATTATGCTGTGATTAGACATATTCTCCAAGCTGCTCATTTTTTTAAAGATTTATTTTATTTATTTGAAAGACAGAGTTACAGAGAGAGGCAGAAACAGAGAGAGAGGTCTTCCATCTGCTGGTTCACACCCCAGATGGCCACAATGGCCGGAGCTGTGCCATCTGAAGCCAGGAGATTCTCCTGGGTCTCCCACATGGGTGCAGGGGCCCAAGGACCTGAGCCATCCTCCACTGCTATCCCAGGCCACAGCAGAGAGTTGGATCAGAAGAGCAGCAGCCAGGACTAGAACCGGCGCCCAAATGGGATGCCAGTGCCTCAGGCCAGGGCTTTAACCCACTGCGCCACAGTGCCGGCTTGAAGCCGCTCACTTTTAAGGAAATAGTTCTTAATGCCTCCAAGGTCTCATTGTTTTGTTGGAAGTGGGAAGCCCCATCAGATAGGATAAGAAACATCTGCAACTGTTTGGAACAGTCTGATTCATACCTAACACTCTTTAAAGTTAAAAAAGGCTTAATGAGGAACTGCTATGGCTTGCTCCAACCATCTTAAGTAGAGTGTGCAGGATGTGGAAAATAGATGAAATTCTGAAAATCCTTCCTTGTCTGGCACTAGGAGGCAAAATCAGAAGATAGGAGACAGATCATATGGATCATATGCATTTATTGCCTACCAACATTGATGAATATGACAAAGTCAAGCAGGGGCTGTGTTTTGTGTTGAAATATAATTTCCTGAGCAGTATGTAGCAAAAGTAACTGAACCACCTCAGGAATGGCAGGAAGAGAGATGATCATATGAAAAATTCAGGGGGCCGGCACTATGGAGCAGTGGGTTAAAGCCTGTCTGCAGTGCTGGCATCCCATATGGGCGCCAGTTCATGTCCCAGCTACTCTACTTCGATCCAGCTCTCTGCTGTGGCCTGGGAAAGCAGTACAAGATGGCCAAGTCCTTGGGCCCCTGCACCCACGTTGGAGACCAGGAATAAGTTCCTGGTTCCTGGCTCTGGATAGGCACAGTTCCGGCTGTTGCAGCTATTTGGGGAGTGAACCAGCAGATGGAAGACCTCTCTCTCTCTCTCTCTCTCTCTCTCTCTCTCTCTCTCTCTCTGCCTCTGCCTCTCTGTAACTCTTTCAAATAAATAAATAAATCCTTAAAAATTTCAGATTCAATTGTTGAAAATCTTGTAATAAAATAGAAATACTAGAAAGTAATTTCAAGTGCATCTCCAGATACCTCTTCATACCTCAAAAAGGAAACCCATACAGGTGTTTTGCATTTTTTTCTGTGAGCATAAACATATCAGATGTTTCTGAGCTCCAAAGGCATGCCAAGCAGTATAATATGCCTTCATATTAATGGCAAAGGTCTTGGAGTAGCTGCAGTACTTGGATGACTGAGATATAGGAAGTGAATTCGAACCTATCCATGTATGAGTCGAACCACTGATTTTGGCAATTGTTCCCAAAGCTAACCTTTTTCAATAAAATAGTTCTTGTGGCCACTAGGTGGTGGTGTGCTGCCAGGGGAGAGTGCCCATTTTGTCAGGATGAGAAACATCTGCTGCTATTCTGAGCTCCCTGGAACAAATGCCTTATTAAAAAGTAATTAAGGTTTGATGAGAAACAAATGTGTCTTGACTAATCTTGCTGAGTGCGGAGTATGGTGGGGGGGTAGGTGAAATACAGAAAACAATTCCATTAAAAGCCATTAGTGGGAATATGAATGTAGGACACAGATCACAGGCATTTCGTTTGACATAAATCATGTCAGATAATTTGGAATTAAACAGTGGCCATGATTTAGATGAAAAGCAGCATTTCCCTGGATTAGGATTATGGTTGTGAATATTTAGAATTAGGAATAGTGTTAGGTTTAGGATAAGCCAAGTTTGGAAGCTTGAATTAGCATTAGGATTAGAGTTGGCATTAGAAATATTGTTATGTTACATCTTGGAACTCTGAGTTACAGAAGACGCCCAAGTCTCATGGCCAAATTATGAAGTCTTTATTTCTGAAAGCCAGCAAAGCCAGCAGCTGCAGGGGGCATGTGCTCTCCAAATCATGAGGCCCCGATTGAGCTCAGGAGTAAGCTCATGAAGGCAAACATCACATCCTGTTGGGAGTTAAGTACAAAGCCAAGCATGCATTAAAGAAACCAGAACAAGCAAGGTTACCTTCTCCTGGGGGGGCACTGACACACTTTCCCAACCCTTAATCTACAGGTAATATTCTTACAAGGCTAGTTTTTGCGTAGATAGTAATTGTGCAGCTAGTCAGAAAAATAGAGAACAGAGTGACTAGAGATCATCCAGAGAAAAACAGAGTGACTCAGGTCAGGCCGTAGCTCACTTCAGTTAGTAGAGGGAGTGTTATGTTCATGTTTAGTGTTGGGGCTTGGGTTAGCATTAGGTCTAAGGCTAGACTTTGGGCTAGATGCAACAGTAAGCTTATATGGTTATTAGAGAATTAGAGTGTTACATTTAGGGTTGAGGCCTGGGTTATGGTTAGGCTTATGATTGGAGTTAGACCTAAGGATATGGTTAGGGTTATGGCTTAATTTACAATTCAATTACTATTATGGTGAATGTTAAAGTTAGAGTTTTGCTAGAGTCAGAATTATATTTATGGATATAATTATGGTTAGGTTGGTTTCTAAGGTTTCTAAGGTTAAGAGAACAGTTGGTGCTAGATTTATAATGTTAGATTTAGATTTAGGGCTAGGGTTAAAGTTTGGGTTGGGGCTAGAGTTAGGGTTAGGATTACGTCCAAGTTTAGAGTTATAGTTAGGGTTAGAATTAAGACTAGGTTAAGGATTAGTGTTAGTGCTATTATTAGAGCTGGAGTTATGTGAAAGATCAGGATTAGTAACAGTGTTAGGGCCAGCTTCAAGGTAAGGGTTATTGTTAGATTTAGAGCTAGGTTTAGGGTCAGGCCTATGCTTAGGATTCTGTTTTATGTTTGTGTGAATGTCAGGTTGAGGCTTGGGTTAGATTTAGGATTCAGGTGGTGTTAGTTCTATGTTTAGGGTTAAGGCTGGGGCTGCTTAGTGTTAAATTTAGCGTTAAGGTGAAAATTCATATTAGGGTTATGGTTATGGTTAGATTTAGGGCTAGGGTTAAGTTTCTGGTTTGTATTAGGCTTAAGGTTGGGGTTAGGTATAGGATTAGGTTTATAGTTAGGGTTAGAGTTAGTGCTAGATTTAGTCCTCGGGTTGGGGTAGGGTTAGAGCTTGGTTTATGGTTAAGTTTAATAGTAGAACAAATATTAGAATTAGGGTTAGGGATATGATTAGAGTTAAATTTAGGTTAGGATGAGGATTAAGGCTAATGTTAAGATTTAGTCCATCGCCAGTGCCACGGCTCAATAGGCTAATCCTCCGCCTAGCGGCGCCAGCACACCGGGTTCTAGTCCTGGTCGGGGCGCCGGATTCTGTCCAGGTTGCCCCTCTTCCAGGCCAGCTCTCTGCTATGGCCCGGGAATGCAGTGGAGGATGGCCCAAGTGCTTGGGCCCTGCACCCCATGGGAGACCAGGAGAAGCACCTGGCTCCTGCCTTCAGATCAACACAGTGCGCTGGCCACAGCGTGCCGGCCACGGCGGCCTTTGGAGGGTGAACCAATGGCAAAAGGAAGACCTTTCTCTCTGTCTCTCCCTCTCTCACTGTCCACTCTGCCTGTCAAAAAAAAAAAAAAGATTTAGTCCAAGGGTTAGTGTAAATAGTAGGATTAGTGCTAGATTGAAAGCTAGGATTAGGGTGAGGGTAAGGCATAGTTTTAGAGTAAGAGCTAGGGATATGGTTATGGTTAGGGATAGGGATAGAGCAGGCTTATGACTAATATTAGGTTTTGGTCTGTGGTTGGCACAGATGTTAACATTAAGATTAACATTTTTCTTAAGTTTAGGGTGAATATTGGTGCTAGGCTTATAGTTCAGTTTTAGCATTATGGTTAGGTTTATTGTTATTGCACGGGACAGGTTTAGATGAGATTTAGGTTTATGGATAGTTCTAGGGTAAGTGCTGTGGTTTGGGTTAGGGTTAAGCCTGAGACTAGTGCTAGGGTTTACTTTTATTTAGGGTTAGGGTTATAAGGAGGACTAGATTTATGCATAGTACTGGGGTTAGGGTTAGAGTTGCTGAGAGTGAGGACTAGGGCTAGAACTCAGTTTTGTCTGAGGCTAGAGATATGATTACGTTTAGTGTTAGTGTTAGGTTTAGGGTTATTGTTAGGGGTAGTATTAGAATTGAGTAGGTCTATGTTTAGATTTGGGCTTAATGCCATGGCTAGGGCTAGGCCTAGTACTTGGTTTAGATTTATTGTGAAAGCTAGGTCTAGGGTTAGGTCTAGGCTTTAAGACTAGGATTATTACTGGAAATAGGGTTGACTTTAGACTTATGTATAGGGCTAGGACTGGGGTAATATTTAGGAATCAGGATAGGGCTAGCATTAGTCATAGAAATAGATTTACAACTATGGTTTTGACTAGTGGTAGTTGTAGGTTTCAGGCCAGAGATTGGGGTCAGGGCTAGGGTTAGTTTATAATTAGCATTAGGGGTAGAGAGAAGCTAAGTGCTACTATTGGATTTAAGGTTCGGTTTAGTGTTAGCATTATGGCTAAGGTTAAGATTATGCCTGGCATAATCCTATGAGTAGAGTTAGGGGTTGGGTTAAAGCCACTGATAAAATTAGGTTTATGCTTTGCATCAGGTGTATCATTGGGACTGAATCCATGGTTATAATTACGGCTAAGGCTACAGTTAGGTTTGGGTTACTGTTCAGGCTATTATAAATTTAAAACTAGTAATTAGATTTAAGGTTTGGGCTAGAATTAGCATTATGCTATCACTTTGGTGAGGTTCCAGGTGAGGGACAGTTTTATGATTATGGTTAGAAATACAGTTAGGGTCATTATTAGAATTGCAATTCCAATTATGTTTTGGGTCAATGTTAAGTCTGTGGTTAGGGTTTGGGTAAAGGTTAACTCTAGGTTTAGGGTTAAGGCTAGAGATTAGATTACAGTTAGAGTTGGGGCTATGATTAGTGTTGGGTTTGAGATACATTTAGTTTTAGAGTTAGTAGATTAACACGACAGTTAGTAATATGGTTACAGTTGCAGTCAGGTTAAGGTAAGGGCTAGTATTAGGTTAATGACTAGTGCTAGGACTAGGATTAGTTATTATGGATAGTGGGTGGGATAGGGTTCTGTCATATATAATAATCTGTTATTGCTAGGATTTGGCACACAACTAGGATTAGATTTAATGCTCTGGTGGTGTTAAAGTTAGTATTAGGTTTGGAGCTAGGATTGAAGTTAAGGTTAGAGTTAGTATTTGGGTTAAGACTAGGTTTGGAGCTAGGGATAGGTTTGGGCTTAGTGATGGTGTTAGTGTCAGAGTTAGGGTCATGGTTAATGTCAAGGCTAAGGTAATGTCTAGGGTAGAACTGTTGTTATGAATACAATTGGGGTTTGTGTTAGTTATGGTTAGAGTTTCCAATACATTTAGATGAAAGAACTGTTGTGCCTTAAGTCATTTCAAAATTAGAGTTAGTTCCTCAATTAGATCAACAATGCCACAAGGAATTTTCTGTCGATTGATTACTTTAAGATACTGAGACCTTCATACACAACACTGTATGTGCTTAGTAATCAGGTCTGTTTTTTTTTAAATGTTTCAAATGTCATGTACATGAGCCACATTACAAAATCTGTTGTTCCTGACATCACTTCAAAGAATAGTATTACTCAATAGGAACACTGTTGCTACACTGGGATTTCTCTATTTGTTCACAATTGTTTTAGGTGCATAGGCTATAATGAACAATAAGTATATCAACAAAATAAGTATATGAATGTTTCCATAAAATGCTAATTTTCTTGAAGATCTCTCAAGGTCTGGAGTTTATACTCAGTTTAGCACATTATAATCTTAGGTTTCATGAAACTAGAGGCCAGTTGTGTCTTAGTACTAGATGCACTTAGTAAGCAATGTGTGTCCTCTGTTTCAAATTGTAATAGAAATAGCTATTGTGCCTGAAGTTATTTCAAGGAATAGAATTAATTCCCCACTTAGACTTTGGTTACTACACTGATTTTTGTCTGTATTTCCATTGATTGCTTTAGTTACACAGGCCCTCATATGCAATAAGATTATACACGTGACAGTAGAGGAAAATTGAATGCTATTAGAAAGGAGTGTTTTTCTCTGGATATTTTTCAATGAATAAGATTTATGCCAGTGTAGTAGAGGTTCCATTAATTTTCCTTGGCAACTCAAGAGAAAGCTCAACAAATGTCCTTAGTAAGCATTGTGCTGTCCAGTAAAGAAATGCACCATACATATGTTGTATCAGACAGATATGCTAAATTTAAAGCAACTACAAAGAATGCAGCTGAAATATACATTATGCCAGACTTACAAAATGTTGATTTTCCTGAAAAAGTTAAGTGAATTCCCTGCTTTAACTGCTTAGGCATCAATAATGATACATTTCCAATCTTTCAAATGCAGAGTAGTTGAACCATACTTGAAAGAGTAGTGGTGCCTGATGTTACCAGAGTTTCTGTCTCAAATGGAACCCACTAGAAAGACTGAGTTTTCTTTGTGGGTTCTTTGATCTCTCTCTCTCTCTCTCCATGCAATAATTGTACAAATGACAGAATGCAGTTGATGTGAGTGTTGCTGCAGAGGAAAGTTTTGCCTGAACTTCTCCCAAGAAGTGGAGTTTATACCATGTTTATACCTTGTTTAGTACAGGTTGACCAGATTAGGTTTCAATGCCAATTTAAGGGAATTCTTGCCTTAACCCTGTGAACACTTAATAAGCATTGTGCTTTCAAATATGAAGACACACATACATGTGGAAATCTGAAAGACATGGTGTGGATGAAATTGGCACAGACCATGGATTTGCAACACATGTCAGGACACACCATATTGTTTTTCTGGAAAAAGATTAACTTAATTCTCTTTCACTACACATGGTTAATAAGTAATACATTTTCCATTTTTCATTCATAGGACAGATAAAACATGCTTGAAACTTCTGTTGTGCCTGTATTTATAATAGGAATAGGTTAGTGTCTCAATTTGAACACAGTAGTTACATTCATTATTCTCTTTTTTTAAACTTTTATTTAATGCATATAAATTTCCAAAGTACGACTTATGGATTACAATGGCTTCCCCCACATACCGTCCCTCCCACCCACAACCCTCCCCTTTCCCACTCCCTCTCCCCTTCCATTCACATCAAGATTCATTTTCGATTATCTTAATATACAGAAGATCAGCTTAGTATACATTAAGTATGGATTTCAACAGTTTGCTCCTACACAGAAACATAAAGTGAAAAATAATAGATGATTTTTTTTAAATGATGATGAAATCAGATCAGACCTATTGTCATGTTTAATCCCAGTGAGAGTCAAGTTGGGAATTGATAATTTTTTTTTTACAGAGGATCAGTTTAGTATGCATTAAGTAAGGATTTCAACAGTTTGCACCCCCATAGAAACACAAAGTGAAATATATTGTTTGAGTACTCGTTATAGCATTAAATCTCAATGTACAGCACATTAAGGATAGAGATCCTACATGAGGAGTAAGTGCACAGTGACTCCTGTTGTTGACTTTACCAATTGACACTCCTGTCTATGGAATCAGTAATCTCCCTATGCTCCAGTCATGAGTTTCCAAGGCTATGGAAGCCCTCTGAGTTCTCTGACTCTTATCTTGTTTAGACAAGGTCATAGTCAAAGTGGAGGTTCTCTCCTCCCTTCAGAGAAAGGTACCTCCTTCTTTGATGACCTGTTCTTTCCACTGCGATCTCACTCACAGAGATCTTTTGCCAGAGTGTCTTGGCTTTCCATGCCTGAAATACTCTCATGGGCTTTTCAGCCAGCTCCGAATGCCTTTAGGGCTGATTCTGAGGCCAGAGTGCTATTTAGGACATCTGCCATTCTATGAGTCTGCTGAGTATCTCACTTCCCATGTTGGATCACTCTCCCCTTTATTTACTCCATCAGTTAGCGTTAGCAGGTACTAGACTTGTCTATGTGCTCCCTTTGACTCCCAGTCCCTTCACCATGACCAACTGTGAACTGAAACTGATCAGCTGGAACAGTGAGATGGCATTGGTACATGCCACCTCGATGGGATTGAATTGGAATCCCCTGGTATGCTTCCAACTCCACCACTTGGGGCAAGTCAGCCTGAGCATGTCCCAAATTATACATCTCTTCCCTCTCCCATTCCCACCACCATGATCAACAGGGATCACATTTCAGTTAATTTTCAACACTTAAGAATAACTGTGCATCAATTACAGATCTAAACCAGTCATATTAAGTAGAACAGATAAAAAAACTACTAAGAGGGATAATGTATTAAGTTGTTCATTAACAGTCAGGGCTATGCTGATCAAGCCACCATTTCCCATAGTGTCCACCTCACTCCAACAGGTTTCCCTCTTGGTGTTCAGTCAGTCGTCACCGATCAGGGAGAACATATGGTATTTGTCCCTTTGGGACTGGCTTATTTCACTCAGCATGATGTGTTCCAGATTCCTCCATTTTGTTGCAAATGACTGGATTTCGTTGTTTCTTACTGCGGTATAGTATTCTAAAGAGTACATATCCCATAATTTCTTTATCCAGTCTACCGTTGATGGGCATTTAGGTTGCTTCCAGGTCTTAGCTATTGTGAATTGAGCTGCAATAAACATTAGGGTGCAGACCGCTTTTTTGTTTGCCAATTTAAATTCCTTTGGGTAAATTCCAAGGAGTGGGATGGCTGGGTCGAACGGTAGGGTTATCTTCAGGTTTCTGAGGAATCTCCAGACTGACTTCCATAGTGGCTTGACCAGTTTGCATTCCCACCAACAGTGGGTTAGTGTCCCTTTTTCCCCACATCCTCGCCAGCATCTGTTGTTGGTAGATTTCTGCATGTGAGCCATTCTAACCGGGGTGAGGTGAAACCTCATTGTGGTTTTGATTTGCATTTCCCTGATTGCTAATGACCTTGAACATTTTTTCATGTGTCTGTTGGCCATTTGGATTTCCTCTTTTGAAAAATGTCTATTGAGGTCTTTGGCCCATCTCTTAAGTGGGTTGTTGGTTTTGTTTTTGTGGAGTTTCTTGATCTCTGTGTAGATTCTGGTTATTAACCCTTTGTCTGTTGCATAGTTTGCAAATATTTTTCCCATTCTGTCGGTTGTCTTTTCACTCTCCTGACTGTTTCTTTTGCAGTACAGAAACTTCTCAATTTGATGCAATCCCAATAGTTGATTTTGGCTTTGACTGCCTGTGCCTCCCGGGTCTTTTCCAGAAATTCTTTGCCTGTGCCAATATCTTGAAGGGTTTCTCCAATGTTCTCTAGTAACTTGATGGTGTCAGGTCGTAGATTTAGGTCTTTAATCCATGTTGAGTGGATTTTTGTGTAAGGTGTAAGGTAGGGGTCTTGCTTCATAATTCTGCACGTGGAAATCCAATTTTCCCAGCACCATTTATTGAATAGACTGTCCTTGCTCCAGGAATTAGTTTTAGATCCTTGATCAAATATAAGTTGGCTGTAGATGTTTGGGTTGATTTCTGGTGTTTCAATTCTGTTCCATTGGTCTATCCATCTGTTTCTGTACCAGTACCATGCTGTTTTAATTACAACTGCCCTGTAGTATGTCCTGAAATCTGGTATTGTGATGCCTCCGGCTTTGTTTTTGTTGTACAAGATTGCTTTAGCTATTCGAGGTCTCTTGTGCCTCCATATAAATTTCAGCATCATTTTTTCCAGATCTGAGAAGAAGGTCTTCGGTATCTTGATTGGTATTGCATTGAATCTGTAAATTGCTTTTGGGAGAATGGACATTTTGATTATATTGATTCTTCCAATCCATGAGCATGGAAATTTTTCCATTTCTTGGTATCCTCTTCTATTTCTTTCTTTAAGGTTTTGTAATTTTCATTGTAGAGATCTTTAACGTCTTTGGTTAAGTTTATTCCAAGGTATTTGATTGTTTTTGTAGCTATTGTGAATGGGATTGATCTTAGAAGTTCTTCCTCAGCCATGGCATTGTCTGTGTATACAAAGGCTGTTGATTTTTGTGCATTGATTTTATACCCTGCTACTTTGCCAAACTCTTCTATGAGTTCCAATAGTCTCTTAGTAGAGTTCTTTGGGTCACCTAAATACAGAATCATGTCATCTGCAAAGAGGGATAGTTTGAGTTCTTCCTTCCCAATTTGTATCCCTTTAATTTCTTTTTCTTGCCTAATAGCTCTGGCTAGAACCTCCAGAACTATATTGAATAGCAGTGGTGAGAGTGGGCATCCCTGTCTGGTACCAGATCTCAGTGGAAATGCTTCCAACTTTTCCCCATTCAATAGGATGCTGGCTGTGGGTTTTTCATAGATTGCTTTGATTGTATTGAGGAATGTTCCTTCCAAACCTAGTTTGCTTAGAGTTTTCATCATGAATGGGTGTTGTATTTTATCAAATGCTTTCTCGGCATCTATTGAGATAATCATATGGTTTTTCTTCTGCAGTCTGTTAATGTGGTGTATCACATTGATTGTCTTGCGCACATTAAACCATCCCTGCATACCAGGGATAAATCCCACTTGGTCTGGGTGGATGATCTTTCTGATGTGTTGTTGCATTCTATTGGCCAGAATTGTATTGAGGATTTTTGCATCTATGTTCATCAGGGATATTGGTCTGTAATTCTCTTTCAGTGCTGCATCTTTTTCCGGCTTAGGAATTAAGGTGATGCTGGCTTCATAGAAAGAATTTGGGAGGACTCCCTCTTCTTCGATTGTTCTGAATAGTTTGAGAAGAATTGGAGTTAGTTCTTCTTTAAACGTCTGGTAGAATTCAGCAGTGAATCCATCTGGTCCTGGGCTTTTCTTTGTTGGGAGGGCCTTTATTACTGTTTCAATTTCTGTCTCAGTTATGGGTCTGTTTAGGTTTTCGATGTCTTCCTGGTTCAATTTAGGCAGGTTGCATGTGTCCAGGAATCTATCCATTTCTGATAGGTTTCCCTGTTTGCTGGCATACAAGTCCTTGTAGTAATTTCTGATGATTCTTTTTATTTCTGTGGTGTCTGTTGTTACATTTCCTTTTTCATCTCTGATTTTATTGATTTGGGTCTTTTCTCTTCTTTTTTCAGTTAGTTAGGCCAATGGGGTGTCAATTTTGTTTATTTTTTCAAAAAACCAGCTCTTCGTTTGGCTGATTTTTTGTAATGTTTTTCTTGATTCAATCCTGTTGATTTCTTCTCTGATTTTAATTATTTCTCGTCTCCTACTAGATTTGGGTCTGATTTGCTGTAGGTTTTCTAGATCCTTGAGGTGAATTGAAAGCTCATCTATTTGGTGTCTTTCCAATTTCTTGATGTAGGCACCTATTGATATAAACTTTCCTCTTAACACTGCTTTTGCTGCATCCCATAAGTTTTGGTATGTTGTGCTGTTATCCTCATTTACTTCCAGAAAGTTTTTGATTCTCTTTTGATTTCTTCTATGACCCATTGTTCATTCAGGAGCATGTTGTTCAATCTCCATGTGTTTGCGTATGCTCTAGGGATTCCTGAGTTGCTAATTTCCAACTTCATTCCTTTATGGTCTGAGAAGCTGCATGGTATGATTCTAATTCTTTTGAATTTGCTGAGACTTGCTTTATGGCCTAGTATGTGGTCAATCCTAGAGAAGCTTCCATGTACTGCTGAGAAGAATGTAAAATCTTTAGCTGTAGGATTGAAAGTTCTGTATATATCTGTTAGATCCATTTGGGCTATAGTGTCATTTAAATCTACTGTATCCTTGTTGATCTTCTGACCGGATGATCTGTCTATTTCTGAGAGTGGAGTATTGAAGTCCCCCAGTACTACTGTATTGGGGTCTAAGTCTCCCTTTAAGTCCGTTAATAAATCTTTTAGATAAACTGGTGCCCTGTAGTTAGGTGCATATACATTGATAATTGTTATATCTTCCTGTTGAATTGATCCCTTAATCATGATATAGTGTCCCTCTTTGTCTCTCTTAACAGTTTTTGTGGTAAAGTTTATGTTGTCCGATATTAAGATGGCTACGCCTGCTCTTTTTTCATTTCTGTTGGCATGGTATATCTTTTTCCAGCCTTTCACTTTCAGTCTGTATGGATCTTTGTTGGAAAGATGTGTTTCTTGTAAGCAGCAAATAGATGGGTTTTGTTCCTTAACCCAATCAGCCAATCGGTGTCTTTTAACTGGACAGTTCAGGCCATTCACGTTCAAAGTGACTAATGATAAGTGGTAACTTTGCCCTGCCATTTGCCAAAGATAAGTTCTAATATATGCTTTGAATTCCCTGTGATCTTTTGCTGTGAGGTTTCCTTCCTTGGTTTCCTTCCTTTACCTTCTTTCATATTGATGACCGTGTTTCTGTGTTTCTGTGTGTAACACATCTTTAAGCATCTTTTGCAGGGCTGGACGAGTGGCAACAAATTCTTTCAATTTCTGTTTGCTATGAAAAGTCTTTATTTCACCTTCATTCACAAATGATAGCTTTGCAGGATATAATATTCTGGGCTGGCAGTTGTTCTCGCTTAGTACCTGGGCTATATCTCGCCATTCCCTCCTAGCTTTTAGAGTTTCTGATGAGAAGTCAGCTGTGAGTCTGATTGGAGATCCTCTGAGAGTAATCTGACGTTTCTCTCTTGCACATTTTAGGATCTTTTCTTTATGTTTCACTGTGGAGAGTTTAATTACAACGTGTCGTGGTGAGGATCTCTTTTGGTCGTGTTTATTAGGGGTTCTGTGGGCTTCCTGTACTAGGATTTCTCTGTCCTTCTCCAAACCTGGGAAATTTTCTGCTAATATCTCACTAAAAAGGCCTTCTAATCCTTTCTCCCTCTCCATGCCTTCAGGAACTCCTAGAACCCAAATGTTGGGTTTTTTAATAGTATCCTGAAGATTCCCAACAATATGTTTCAGATTTCTAATTTCCTCTTCTTTTCTTTGGTCTGACTGTATCCTTTCCTGTTCTCTGTCTTCTAAGTCTGATATTCTCTCTTCTGCTTCACCCATTCTGTTTGTGAGGCTCTCTATTGTGTTTTTCATTTGATCTATTGAATTCTTCACTTCCGTCACTATCACAGTTTCCTGTTGTACTAGTTGTTTTGTTTCATTTTGATTCCTCCTTAATATTTCATTTTCACGAGAGAGATTTTCTATCTTGTCCATTAAGGATTTGTGTAGTTCCAGAATTTGTTTTTGAGAACTTCTTAATGTTCTTATCAATTTTTTGAGATCTGCTTCTTGCATTTCTTCTATGTCATCATCTTCATAATCTTGAATTGGGGTGTCTTTTTCATTTGAGGGCGTCATGGTGACTTCCTTGTTTTTATTACCTCGGTTTTTGCGTTTGTTATTTGGCATATTGGAGATATTTGGTTTCTTCACTGTGGTGCTTTTTCTTGTTATACTATGACTCTAGATTAAGTGGACTATCTGTTTTTGATGGAGCCTTAGGGCTTGAGATGGGTGTGGCCTGAGAGCTCTGTTTGGTGTGCCAAAGGTGACACTCCCAGGTTAGGCGTGGTAAATCTCTCTCTCTCTCTCTCTTTTTTTTTTTTTTTGATTCAAAAGGGAAGTAATTCCGCACAGCTGAACGAAGTTGGAGGTAGTTAGCAGGCAAATGATATACCCACAGGAGCCAGAGATCGGAAGCTCTTTCCCAAGATCCCCACAGGGAATCTGTTCGGCCCTCAGAGTGGGCTCAAATTCTCCTTCAGCCTCCCACTGGGTTGCCAGAGTTACGGAATTGTAGCGTCTCTGGAGAGTGCTCACGTGAATTCCGTGAGTTCTCTCCCCCACCGTCTCTTTTTTCACAGTCTCAGTTCAGTAGCACCACGAATTTACTAGCTCCTAATCTCCTGTTAATTCGCCCCGCCCAGAGTCAGGTTTTTCTGCTAGACTCAGGGCCGGTGCAGACCTGAGGTCGCTCTGCTTATGACGTATGTCCAAGATGGCGCCTGCTCTTTGTCTTGCTCGCCCTTGAGAGGTGAGCGGAGAGAGAGAAACCCGTGTCCGTACTAGTCACCCTTTTTTTTTTTTTCTCTCTCTCTCTCTCTCTCTTCCAGTTAGCCTTGTGAACTTCCCCCCCTGGGGGTCGTTCCCTCTAGTCTCCTCTCTCCGCTTGCCTGCCGGTGTCTCGGGCTATTGAGGTTCGGCTCACCTCGCGTTCCAGCGCTGGTGTGTTGAGTCTGCCGCTGATGTCCCGAACTGTGGGCTCCCACGCTCTCCACGCAGGTCCGCTGTGAGTCACGCGTTCCAGAAGAGTTTCTTCTGCTGTTTCCTCCCCTACTCTTCCTTGAACCTGCAGTATCTCCACTTTTATTAAACTATCTCTCCCCAGACTATCAGTGTGCTCCCTTCCTATTCCGCCATCTTGCCGGAAATCCCATTATTCTTTGAATATTCATTAATTGGTTTATGAATGTAAACCTTAATATGCAATGAGAACACAATCAAAGAGTGCAGAGCAAGTCAATGTTCCTGGAAAGCAATGTGTTGCCTGAAGTTATCTAAAGGAATGAAGTTTCTATCCAGTATAATACAAGCTGGCATCATCAGATTACACCATTAGTTTCTCACACCAAAGTAAGGGAATGCTTGTCTTAACACTGAGCATTTAGCACTGGGCTTTCCAATATGAAAGCCAACTGTACATGTGAAATAGATTAAAAATACATTTTGTCTCAACTTGGCACTGGAAGGCAGTTGCAATACATGCTAGAGAAAGTTGCTTTGCTGGGTAAGGTAAGTTGAAATCTCTGCTTTACCTGCACAGGCCTTAATATGCAACACATTTCTAATGATTGAAACATAAAGTACATGAATTATACATGAAAGAGCCATTGTGCTTGCAGTCATAACAAAGAAGAGTTTATTTCTCAAATAGAGCATCATTGCTATACTGTGTATTCTCTGTGTGTTCCTCGTGAACTTACAGAGGCCTTTATAAGCAATATGCTCACTAATGTGAGAATGTAAGCAAAATGAATGTTACTGGAAAAAGATGGAGTTCTTGAATTACTCTGAAGAAAATGAGTTTGTACAGATTTTATTATATGCTTACCTTATATTTCCAGGAAACCATAAATGAATTCCTGGCTCAGATCTAGTTTGCTTAGTAAGCACTATACTTTCAAATATGAAAATGTCATGTACATGAGCATTATCTGAAAAAACTCTTACATTTGAATCAAAGTAAAGGAATGGATTTTGGATACACATTAGTACAGGATTACAATGATGATTTTCCTGGGAATGTTAAGTACATTCCTTTAACACTACATTTTGTAATCAGCAATCCATTTTTTTTTTTTGACAGGCAGAGTGACAGTGAGAGAGAGAGACAGAGAGAAAGGTCTTCCTTTGCCGTTGGTTCACCCTCCAATGGCCGCCGTGGCCGGCGCGCTGCGGCCGGCGCACTGCGATCAGCAATCCATTTTTAATTCTTCAAACAGAATACAAGAATTGCACTTCAAAGAGTAGTGTATCTGAAGGTACCAAAAGGACAATATCTCATGTGTAAGCCAGAATATCATCATATACATAATTTATATAATATTTTTATAATTTTATTTAGGATATTATAATTTTATTTAGGATATACAAATTTCATATTTTTTAGAAAACTTTTAGTGAATAAATATAAGTACAACTTTTGGATTATAGTGGTTTTCCCTCCCCCATAATCTCCCTCCCACCCACAAACCATCCCATCTCCACTCCTTCTCCCATCCCATTCTTCATCAAGATTCATTTTCAACTATCTTTATATACAGAAGATCAATTTAGTATATAGTAAGTAAAGATTTCAACAGATTGCACCTATACAGATACACAAAGTATAAAGTACTGTTTGAATAATTGTTTTACTAATAATTCATATAGTACAACACATTAAGTACAGAGCTCCTACATGGGGAGTAAGTTCACAGTAACTCCCGTTGTTGACTTAACAATTAACACTCTTATTTATGACATCAGTAATCACTCAAGCTCTTGTCATGAGCTGCTGCCAAGGCTATGGATGCCTCCTGAGTTCACAAACTCTGATCTTATTTGGACAAGGCCATAGCCAAAGTGGAAGTTCTCTCCTCCCTTCAGAGAAAGGTACCTCCTTCTTTGATGGCCTGTTTCATATTTTTATATATACAAATTTAGAAACATAATACTTGTCACCCTACCCTCCCTCCTGCCATGCTTCCATCTTTTTTGTTCATCCCTCTCTTATTCCCACTATTAATTTTGACACAGATCTATTTCCAATTTACTTTATTCTCATAAGATTAAACCTACACTAAGTAGAGTTCAACAAAATATGAAGAGAAAACAATGTTCTCAATAGTAGAGACAAAGGCTATAAACAATCCTTAAATCTCAAGATGTGCATTTCCCTCAAATACATTACATTTTAGATACTCTGCTAGTTACCACAGATCAGGGAAAACATATGATATCTGTCTTTTTGAGGCTGCCTTATTTCACTAAGTATGATGGTTTCCAATTGCATCTAATTTTTGCAGCAGATAGGATTATTTGTTTTTATGGCTGTTTTTACTCCATTGTGTGTGTGTGTGTGTGTGTGTGTGTGTATGCACCATAATTTCTTTATCCAGTCATCAACTGATGAATATCTGGGTCGATTCCATATCTTACCTTTGGAAATCAAGCTGCAGTAAACATGAGGGTACTGATAACTTTCAAATCCTGATTTTATTTCACTTGGGAAATTTCCAAGAGTGGAATTGCTGGGTCACATGATAGATCAATTATCAGATTTCTGAGGTATCTGCATACTGTCTTCTACAATGGCTGCACTAGTTTATATTCCCACCAACAGGGGATTATTGTACCATTTCCCCACATCCTCTCCAGCATTTGTTGTTTGTTATTTTCTAGAGGAGAGCCATTCTTATTGGGGTGAGTTGAAGCTTCTTGGTGGTTTTGATTTTCATTTCCTTGATGGCTAGTGACCCTGAGTATTTTTTCCATTGCTGTCAGCCATTTGAATTTCCTTTCTTGAAAAATGCCTGTTCAAGTCCTTTGCCCATTTCTTAACTGGGTTGTTTGTTTTGTTGCTATTGAGATTCTTGAACTCTTTGTAGATTCTGGAAATTAAACCTTTATCAATTTCATAGTTTTAGAATATTTTCTTCCATTCCATCAGCTGCCTCTTCACATTGCTAAGTGTTTTTCTGAAGTTCAGTAGCTTCACAATTTGATGTAATCCCAGTTGCCAAATTTAGATTTGATCGCCTGTGCTTCTCAGGTCTTCTCCAAGAAGTTTTTGCTATGCCAATGTCTTGCAGAGGTTCCCCAATGTTCTCCTGTAATTTGATGGTGTTGGTTCATAGATTTAGTTCTTTGATTCACATTGACTGCATTTTTCTCTGAGGGGTATGGTAGGAATTTTGTCTCATGCTTCTGCATGTGGAGATCCAGTTTTCCTGGCACTACTTGTTGAAGAGATTTTGCTTTATCCAGGGACTGGTTTTAATTCCTTTGTCAATGATAAGTTAGTTAGCTATAGATGCTTGAATTCAGTTTCTTTTCCATTCTATTGTTCTACATGCCTATTTGATTATACCCACCTTGTAGTATGTCTTGAAATCTGGTATTGTGATGCCTCCAATTTTGTTTTAGCTATTTGGAGTATAGTGCTTCCATATAAACTTCAGCTTTTTTATATCTCTGAATAATATCACTGATATTTTGATTGGTATCACATTGAATCTGCAATTTTATTTCAGTAGTATAAACATTTTGATGATATTAATTTTTCCAATTCATGGACAGGAAAGATATTTCCATTTTTATGACTCCTTCTATATCTTTCTTTGATGTTTTATAGTTTTCATCATATATATCTTTGAATTCCTTGGTTAAATTTATTCCAAGGTATTTAATGTTTTTCATTTATTATGAATGGAGTGGATCTTAGATGTTCATTCCCAGACAAGGCATTGTCTGTGTATATAAAGGTTACTGCTTTTGTGTGTTAATGTTATATCCTGCCTCTTTATCAAACTCTTTTATGAACTCTAATAGTCTCCTAGTGGAGTCTTTTGGTTCCCCTCAGGTAGAATCATGTCATCTGCAATTAGGGAGAGTTTTATTTCCTCTGCCCCAATTTGTACCCCTTGATTTCTTTTTCTAGCCTAACGACTCTGGCTAAAACTTCCATGACTATAATGAATAGCATCGGTGGGAGTGGCCATCCGTGTCTGGTTCTAGATCTAAGTGGGAATTCCTCCAACTTTCTCCATTCTATAAGATGCCATCTGTCGGTTTGTCATAAATTGCCTTCATTGTGATGAGAAAAGTTCATTCTACACCCAATTTGCTTAAGGTTTTCATCATGAAAGAATGTTGTGTTTTATCAAATGCTTTCTCTGCATCTATTGAAATAATCATGTTTTTTGTTCTGCAGCTTGTAATCTGATGTATTGCATTAACTGATTTGCAAATGTTGAACGACCACTGCATACCAGGTATACCTCCCACTTTCTCAAGATGAATGGTCTTTCTAATTTGTTGTTGGATTCAGTTAGCTATTACTTTTGCTTCTATGCTCATCAGGGATACTGATCCATTGTTCTCTTTCTCTGTTGTGTCTTTTCCTGGTTTAGCAATTAGGGTAATGCTGGCATCATAGAAACAGTTTGGGATGATTCTCTCTCTTTCAATTGTTTTGAATAACTTGAAGTATATTGTAATTAGTTCTTTAAATATCTGGTAGAATTCAGTAGGGAAGAAGCCATCTGGTTCTGTACTTTGTTTAGAGGATCTTTATGACTGATTCAATCTCTGTCTGGTTATTGGTCTTTTTAGGTTTCCCATGTCTTCATGACTCAATTTTCATAGATTTTGTGTGTCCAGAAATCAATTCACTTCTTCTAGACTTTCTGATTTGTTGGCATGTAGCTCTTCATAGTAATTCCTGATGATCTTTATTTTCTGTGATATCACTTGTTCCCTTTTCATCTCTTATTCTACTGATTTGGGTCTATTCCTTATTTTTTTTTAGTTCAGCCAATGGTGTATCAATTTTGTTTATTTTTGTTAAATAAATAGCTCTTCAATTCACTGGTCTTTTGTATTGTTTCTTGGTTTCAACTTTGTTTATTTCTTCTCTACTTTTTATAATTTCTTTCCTCCTACTACTTTTGGGTTTAGTTTGTTGTTTTTCTACATCCTTGAGATGCATAGATAGCAATTTCTTGAGGTAAGCACCAATTGGTGTAAAGTTTACTCTTAAAACTGCCAAAAAAAAAGCAGTTTTTGCTGTATCTAATAATTGTTGACATGCTGTATTGTCATCTTCACTCATTTCCAGCATTTTTAGTTCTCTTTTATTTTATATATATTTTTAATTTTTTTATTTATTATTTGAAATTAGCTGGGCCAATCCGAAGCCAGGAGCCAGGAGCTTATTCCAGGTCTCCCATGCAGGTGCAGGGGCCCATGCACTTCAGACTTCCTCCACTACTCTCCCAGGCCATAGCAGAGAACTGAATCAGAAATGAAACAGCCAGAACTCAAACTGGCACCCACATAGGATGCTGGTACTGCAGGCAGTGGCTTTACCTACTTCACCACAGCACTAGCCTGCTATTGCTCTTTTGATTTCTTCTATGACCCATTGTTCATTCCCGAGCATGTTGTTCAGTCTGTATGTGTTTATGTATGTTCTTGATATTCTTGAGTTGTTAATTTCCAGTTTCATTCAGTTGAGGTCAGAAAAGATGCATGATGTGATTTTGATTTTTTTGAATTTGTTGAGATTTGCTTTATGGCCAAGCATATAGTCTCTCCTGGAGAAAGTTGCATGCATTGTTGAAAAGATGTATATTCTGCAACTGTACAATGAAATTTTTTGAAGATACCAGTTAGGTTTTTTGATCTACAGTGTAGATTATCTCTGTTGTTTTCTGTTTTTCTGTCTAGCTGATCCATCCACTGATGAAAGTAGGGTGTTGAAGGCTGGTGCTGTGGCTCAATAAGCTAATCCTCTGCCTTGCGGCGCCGGCACACTGGGTTCTAGTCCCGGTCGGGGCGCTGGATTCTGTCCAGGCCGCCCCTCTTCCAGGCCAGCTCTCTGCTATGGCCCGGGAGTGCAGTGGAGGATGGCCCAAGTGCTTGGGCCCTGCACCCCATGGGAGACCAGGAGAAGCACCTGGCTCCTGCCTTCAGATCAGCATGGTGCACCGGCCGCAGCATGCCAGCCACAGCGGCCATTGGAGGGTGAACCAACGGCAAAAGGAAGACCTTTCTCTCTGTCTCTCTCTCTCACTGACCACTCTGCCTGTCAAAAAAAAAAAGTAGAGTGTTGAATTTTCTCATTACTATTGTATAGGAGTCCATGTCTCCCTTTAGATCAATTAACATTTTTGTTAAATAGCCAGGCACCCCGGAATTGGTTGCATGTACATTTATTATAGTGACATATTCCTGTTGAATTGATTCCTTAATCATTACATAGTGCCCTTCTTTGTCTCGTTTACCAGTTTTTGTGTTAACTCTATTTTATCTGATATTAAAATAGCTATACCTGCTTGTTTCTGCTTTCTGTTAGCATGTGATATCTTTCCATCCTTTCACTTTGTTTATGTGTATCTTTGTTTGTGGGGCTTGTTTCTTGCAGGCACCAAATACATGGATCTTTTTTTATCTATTCAGTCTCTATGTTTTGCTTGGAGAATTTTGGCCATTTACATTCTAGGTTACTATCGATAAATAATGATATTGACCTTGTCAATATTCCATAAATATGTCTATATTTGCTTTGATTTCTTTTGTGCTTTATAAGGCTGGACAAGTGGTGACAAATTCAATTTCTGTTTGTTATTGAAGTTCTTTGTTTCAACTTCATTCATAAATGAAAGCATTATAAGGTACAGTATTTTGAGTTGACAGTTTTTTTGTTCTTAAGACTTGGACTATATCTGTCCATTTTCTCTTACACTGTAAGATTTGTGGTGAAAAATCAGCTGTGTGTCTAATTTGAGATCCTCCGAAAGTAATCTGTCATTTTATCATGCACGTCTTAGATTCTTTTATTTTTCTGTTGAAAGTTTTTCTGTTGAAAGTCTTTTCTCTCTTCACATTTATAAGGATATGTATGTGCCTTGTTCACTTGGAAGTCCTTTCTTTCTCCAAATTAGTAACGTTTCCCATAATTGTTTCACTAAACAGACATTTTAAGCCATTCTCTTTCCACAACTTCAGGAACTCCTAAGACTCTTATGTTGCATCATTTGTTGGTATCCCATATGTTTCCAACCTTGTTTTTAAGTATTTAATTTTTTGAGGTCTTACTGAGAATTTTCCAAATATTTGTCTTCTAGCTTGGATATTCATTCATCTGCCTCACCAAGTCTGTTGTTAAGATTTTCCACTGTGTTTTTGTGTGACTTATTGACTTCTTCATTTCTAATATTTCCTTTTGACATCCCTTCAAATCTCAATTTAATGGGAATTTTTTTCCTTCATGTAATGTTTGGATTTTTTAATTCTTGAATTTGCTCCTCACTGTCTCTGAGTAATCCTATAGTTAATGTTTTTAGCTCCATTTCAGGAATTTAATCAAGCTCTTCATCTTCACATTCTAATTTGAAGTGTTCAGTGCCACAGAAAGCAGTGCTAGAGCCATTCACTGTCCTTCTCCTGTGAGCTGAGCCCATCTGCTACTATGGCTGCTCCTCCCAGAACCTGCTTTAAACATTTTACTGATGCATTCACTGATTTTTCAACATACATCATAATGCATGCACTAATATCAGAATGCAGTTGATATAAATGTTCTTGGGAAGGATAATTTTGCTTAACTTTCAAAGAATGAAGTTTGTATCCTGTTAAATATGAGCTTGCGATATTAGGTTTTCTTTCCAGCATAGGGGCATGATTGTATTAATATCATATGCACTTAGTAAACATTGTGCTTTCAAATACAAAAACACCCAGTACATGTGAAATATCTGAAAGATATATTATGGATGTAATTGGAAAAAGAAATGGATGTGCAGTACACAGTAGGACAAACTTGAAACATTACTTTTCCTGAGAATGATTACTTGATTCTCTGATTTAGTTATAGAGACCAAAGTGAAAATACCTAAGCCTTAGACCAAAACCTATCCCTAGTTTTTACCCTATCTCTAAACCTAATGTTCATTCCACCACTGATCCTAGCTTATGCCCTCTATGTAATTTAAGCCCTAACTTAAAGCCAACTATAACCCTAAATGTAGCTATAAATCTAGCACTGAAACTAATCCAAGCCACAATATAACACTAAACAAATGTAATTCTAACTCTAACTCTAGCTCAGGCCTTAGTGTTAACACTAATCCTAAGCCAAACCCTGATTCTAATCCTGAACATAAACTTAACCCTAGTCATAATACTAATCATAAAATGAAACCGAAATCTTGTACTACACTTAACCCTAAACTAAACCTAACCATAGCTTTAGCCCTAAACCTAACTATAGCTCTAGACATGACTCTAGCTCTAACTTTCATCTTAGGCATCAACCTAACCCTAACACAAGCTTTACCATAAAAACCAAAAACCTAACACTAAACCTAACAGAGCTCTGAACCTACCCCTCTACCTAATCTTAACCATAAATTTAAGGCTAGTCATAATAAAATATCTAATGCTAAGCCTAATTCTAGCCTGAAACCTACATTTACATTCATTTCTAACCTTCACTATAAAACTAGCCATAGCCCTTACCATAGTCATAATCATAGTCCTAATTCTAGCCTTACCTTTAAACCTAACACTAACTCTGTTCCTAATGGTAAACCTCAAGCTAATCCTATCTACAGCTCTTATCCTAGTACTAACCCTCACCCTAGCCTTAACTCTAGACATAATTTTCACCCTAGTTGTAGTTCTAATTTTAAGCTTAGCCCTAGCTAAATCAGGCTCTAAACATAGCCCTTGTGCAAATCCTATCACTAACCCTATCAGTAGTTGTACCCCATCCCTAAGCACAATTATATCCCTATCCATAGCCCAAAACTTATTTCTAGCTCTAGCTAGCTTCTTCCTCAACCTAACCCCAGTTCCATCCCTAAGTTAACCCTAGCCCTAACCATAACACTAATCCTATCCATAAATCAAACCATAATAATAGCTTTAGTCCTACTCCTAACACAAATACTCACCCTTACATTAAACCTACCCATAACCATAATTATCACCTTAAATCTGCCAAGGCTCTAACAAAACTTAACCCTAACACTAGCAATATACTCTATGCCTACTTCTAAGCCAAAAACTCCTACTAACTCTAAGCTGAACATAAAACTAATCAAAGTGCAAGTTATAATCCTAACCAAGATGTAGCATTAACTCTAACATTAACATTAGCCCGGCCGGCGCTGAGGCTCACTAGGCTAATCCTCCTGCGGCGCCGGCACCCTGGGTTCTAGTCCCAGTTCAGGCGCTGGTTCTGTCCTGGTTGCTCCTCTTCCAGTCCAGCTCTCTGCAGTGGCCCGAGAAGGCAGTGGAGGATGGCCCAAGTGCTTAGGCCCTGCACCCGCATGGGAGACCAGGAGGAAGCACCTGGCTCCTGGCTTTGGATTTGCACAGGTGCCAGCTGTAGCAGCATTTTGGGGGTGAACCAATGGAAGGAAGACCTTTCTCTCTGTCTCTCTCTCACACTGTCTAACTCTGCCTGTCAAAGAAAAAAATCATTAGCCCTATGTGCAGTGTTAGTTCTTCCCTTAAACCCAAACCTAATGGTAACACTAGCTCTGCTATTAACCCTAATTCTAACTCTAACCCTAGTTCTACTCCTAGCCTGAATGATAATGTTAACCTTAGCTATTACCCTAGTACTATTCCTTCCATTTGTTATCCTAACCATAGCACTAATTTTAAACCTATTGCTAACCATAACCTTAAACTTAGCCCTAACCCTATTCTTCGCCCTAAACCTTACCCTAACCCTAGCTGTAAACTTAACCATCTCTAATCTAGCCCTAGAAACAAACCTAGCATTATCCTTAACCTGAGCAATAACAGGTGTAACCCTGGCCCTACAGCAAGATCTAAGCCTAATTATATCCCTAAATGTAAACATAGCACTATTCATGACCCTAGCAATAAACCTAACCATAACACCAACACAAATTCTAGCAATAATCCTAACCCTAAACCAGAATGCAGCTCTAGCCTAACCCTAATCATAATCTATACTTCCTAGCCCTAAACCTAACCCTAGTCCTAAGACTAGCCCCAATTGTAAACATAGCCCTAAAACTAACTTTACAAAGTTTTTCTCCCCCCTCATATAAGCCTAATTTTAAACATAACCATAAACCTATTCATAGTCTTAACCATCACTGAAACCCAACCCTTGGGCAAATTCTATCCCTAATGCTAACAATAAGCATAAAAAATCAGATCCTTAGAAAAACTGCAGCAAACCAGACCCAAATCTAGTAGGAGAGGAGAAATATTTAAAATCAGAGAAGAAATCAACAGGATTGAATCCAAAAAAACATTACAAAAATCAGCCAAACGAGGAGCTGTTTTTTTGAAAAAATAAACAAAATTGACACCCCATTGGCCCAACTAACTAAAAAAAGAAGAGAAAAGACCCAAATCAATAAAATCAGAGATGAAAAAGGAAACGTAACAACAGACACCACAGAAATAAAAAGAATCATCAGAAATTACTACAAGGACTTGTATGCCAGCAAACAGGGAAACCTATCAGAAATGGATAGATTCCTGGACACATGCAACCTACCTAAATTGAACCTGGAAGACATAGAAAACCTAAACAGACCCATAACTGAGACAGAAATTGAAACAGTAATAAAGGCCCTCCCAACAAAGAAAAGCCCAGGACCAGATGGATTCACTGCTGAATTCTACCAGACGTTTAAAGAAGAACTAACTCCAATTCTTCTCAAACTATTCAGAACAATCGAAGAAGAGGGAATCCTCCCAAATTCTTTCTATGAAGCCAGCATCACCTTAATTCCTAAGCCGGAAAAAGATGCAGCATTGAAAGAGAATTACAGACCAATATCCCTGATGAACATAGATGCAAAAATCCTCAATACAATTCTGGCCAATAGAATGCAACAACACATCAGAAAGATCATCCACCCAGACCAAGTGGGATTTATCCCTGGTATGCAGGGATGGTTTAATGTGCGCAAGACAATCAATGTGATACACCACATTAACAGACTGCAGAAGAAAAGCCATATGATTATCTCAATAGACGCCGAGAAAGCATTTGATAAAATACAACACCCATTCATGATGAAAACTCTAAGCAAACTGGGTTTGGAAGGAACATTCCTCAATACAATCAAAGCAATCTATGAAAAACCCATGGCCAGCATCCTATTGAATGGGGAAAAGTTGGAAGCATTTCCACTGAGATCTGGTACCAGACAGGGATGCCCACTCTCACCACTGCTATTCAATATAGTTCTGGAGGTTCTAGCCAGAGCTATTAGGCAAGAAAAAGAAATTAAAGGGATACAAATTGGGAAGGAAGAACTCAAACTATCCCTCTTTGCAGATGATATGATTCTTTATTTAGGGGACCCAAAGAACTCTACTAAGAGACTATTGGAACTCATAGAAGATTTTGGCAAAGTAGCAGGGTATAAAATCAATGCACAAAAATCAACAGCCTTTGTATACACAAGCAATGCCATGGCTGAGGAAGAACTTCTAAGATCAATCCCATTCACAATAGCTACAAAAACAATCAAATACCTTGGAATAAACTTAACCAAGGACGTTAAAGATCTCTATGATGAAAATTACAAAACCTTAAAGAAAGAAATAGAAGAGGATACCAAGAAATGGAAAAATCTTCCATGCTCATGGATTGGAAGAATCAATATCATCAAAATGTCCATTCTCCCAAAGGCAATTTATAGATTCAATGCAATACCAATCAAGATACCAAAGATCTTCTTCTCAGATCTAGAAAAAATGATGCTGAAATTTATATGGAGACACAGGAGACCTCGAATAGCTAAAGCAATCTTGTACAACAAAAACAAAGCTGGAGGCATCACAATACCAGATTTCAGGACATACTACAGGGCAGTTGTAATCAAAACAGCATGGTGCTGGTACAGAAACAGATGGATAGACCAATGAAACAGAATAGAAACACCAGAAATCAATCCAAACATCTACAGCTAACTCATGTTTGATCAACGGTCCAAAACCAATCCCTGGAGTAAGGACAGTCTATTCAATAAATGGTGCTGGGAAAATTGGATTTCCACATGCAGAATCATGAAGCAAGACCCCTACCTTACACCTTACACAAAAATCCACTCAACATGGATTAAAGACCTAAATCTATGACCTGACACCATCAAATTATTAGAGAGCATTGGAAAAACCCTGCAAGATATAGGTACCGGCAATGACTTCTTGGAAAACACCCCAAGAGCACAGGCAGTCAAAACCAAAATTAACATTAGGGATTGCATCAAATTGAGAAGTTTCTGTACTGCAAAAGAAACAGTCAGGAAAGTGAAAAGGCAACCAACAGAATGGGAAAATATACTTGCAAATTATGCAACTGATAAAGGGTTGATAACCAGAATCTACAAAGAAATCAAGAAACTCCACAACATCAAAACAAACAACACACTTAAGAGATGGGCCAAGGACCTCAACAGACATTTTTCAAAAGAGGAAATCCAAATGGCCAACAGACACATGAAAAAATGTTCAAGATCACTAGCAATCAGGGAAATGCAAATCAAAACCACAATGAGGTTCCACCTCACCCCAGTTAGAATGGCTCACATTCAGAAATCTACCAACAATAGATGCTGGAGAGGATGTGGGGGAAAAGGGACACTAACCCACTGTTGGTGGGAATGCAAACTGGTTAAGCCACTATGGAAGTCAATCTGGAGATTCCTCAGAAACCTGAATATAACCCTACCATTCAACCCAGCCATCCCACTCCTTGGAATTTACCCAAAGGAAATTAAATTGGCAAACAAAAAAGCAGTCTGCACATTAATGTTTATTGCAGCTCAATTCACCATAGATAGCTAAGACCTGGAACCAACCCAAATGCCCATCAACAGTAGACTAGATAAAGAAATTATGGGACATGTACTCTATAGAATACTATACAGCAGTCAAAAACAACGAAACCCAGTCATTTGCAACAAGATGGAGGAATTTGGAAAACATCATGCTGAGTGAATTAAGCCAGTCCCAAAAGGACAAATATCATATGTTCTCCCTGACTGGCGACAACTAACTGAGCACCAAAGGGGAAACTTGTTGAAGTGAAATGGACACTATGAGAAACAGTGACTTGATCAGCTCTTGTCCTTATGGTTGATGTACAATGTAATACTTTATCCATTTTAGTTTTTTTTTTGTTCTAGTACTATTGGTTGAACTCTGTAATTAACACACAATTATTCTTAGGTGTTTAAATTTTAACTGAAAAGTGATCCCTGTTAGGAATTTGGAAAACATTATTTTGAGTGAAATAAGCCAATCCCAAAGGGACAAATACCACTTGTTCTCCTTGATAGGTGACAACTAACTGAGCACCAAAAAGGAAACCTGTTAAAGTGAAATGAACAGTATGAGAAACGGTGACTTGATCAGCCCTCACCCTGACTGTTGATGAGCAGCTTAATATGTTATCCCTCTTAGTATTTTTTTTGTTTGTTCTACTTAATACTTTTGCTTTAATACTGTAATCAATACACAATTCTTCTTAAGTGCTGAAACTTAACTGAAAAGTGATCACTGTTAAATATAAGAGTGGGAATAAGAGAGGGAAGAGATGTGCAATTCGGGACATGCTCAAGCTGACTTACCTCAAACAGTAGAGTTAGAAACATACCAGGGATTCGAATTCAATCCCATCGAGGTGGCATGTACCAATGCCATCTCACTAGTCCCAGTGATCAATTTCTGTTCACAATTGATCGTAATGATAGGACTAAGAACCAAAGGGATCACATAAACAAGAATAGTGTCTGCAAATACTAGCTGATAGAATCAAAAAGGGAAAGAATGATCCAACATGGGAAGTGAGATACACAGCAGACCCATAGAATGGCAAATGTCCTAACAGCACTCTGGCCTCATAATCAGCCCTTAAGGCATGCGGATCCGGCTGAAATGCCCATGAGAGTATTTCAGGGATGGAAAGACAAGACACTCTGGGGAAAAAAAAACCTAAATGAAAGATCTCCGTGAGTGAGATCCCAATTGAAAGAATGGGTCATCAAAGAAGGAGGTACCTTTCTCTGAAGGGAGGAGAGAACTTCCACTTTGACCATGGCCTTGTCTAAAAATGATCAGAGTCAGTGAACTCAGGGGGCTTCCATAGCCTTGGCAGCTCATGACAAGAGCCTAGGGTGATTACTGATGCCATAAACAAGAGTGTCAATTTGTTAAGTCAACAACAGGAGTCACTGTGCACTTACTCCTCATGTAGGATCTTTGTCCTTAGTGTGCTGTACATTGAGATTTAATGCTATAACTAGTACTCAAACAGTATTTTTCACTTTATGTTTCTGTGTGGGAGCAAAGTGTTGAAATCTTTACTTAATGTATGCTAAACTGATCTTCTGTATATAAAGAGAATTGAAAATGAATCTTGATGTGAATGGAAGGGGAGAGGGAGTGGATAAAGGGAGGGTTGAGGGTTGGAGGGAGGTTTTGGGGGGGAAGCCATTGTAATCAATATTCTGTACTTTGGAAATTTATATTCATTAAATAAAAGTTAAAAAAAAGTAAAAATAAAATCAGATCCTAGATGTAACCTGAAACTTAACTACAGCTCTAGGACTCACTTTATTGCTAACCCTAAATCTCACTCTAAATTTAATACAAACCCAGATTATAATGTTACCACTGAACCTAACCATGGCCCTAAGTCTAACAGTAAGCATAGCCTAGCTGTAGCTGTAAACATAGTTGTAATGTTTACCATAAATCTAATCGTAATCCTAGAATTTATTCTAATCACAAGCCTATCTAGAACCCTAAACCTAAGCCCAACGTAAATGTAACCTTATCCATAAATATGACCATAGTTCTAGTCCTAACCATATCACTGATGCAAACCATAAGCATAAAAATAACAGAGCTCTAACTCTCCTATGAATCCTCTTCATACACTTAACCATATCCATAAACCTAATGCTAAGACTAGCCATAGCCATAACAAGAAATCTAACTCTACCTCTAATCCTACTGCCAACTCGAATCCTAGCTATAACCCTATCCATATACCTAACTTAAACCTAATCCTTACTTTGACAGAACCTGACCCTAACTCTGACAGTGCTTTTAACCTTACAGCTATACCTAATTATAAATGGAAACCTAATCCTAGCCTTAAATGTAAACCTAACCCTAACACTAGTTCTAAGCATAAACCAAATCCTTAGCACTATCCCTAACGCTAGCTCTAAACCATAAGTCCTAAATTAGCCTTAGGTCTAACTTGAAATCTAATAATAACCCCAGTTTTAATGGTAATGACAAAACTATCAGTAGCTGTAGCCTGAATCTGAGCCCTAACGCTGACCATAGTCCTAACACTAACCCCAAACCTAACTCTAATTTCAGCTATAGCCCTGCCCTTTACTCTAACTCTAACCATAATCATAAACCTGCTTCTAGCATTAAAACTGACCAAAACCTTAGACCTAGGTCCAATTCTAGTCCTAACCCTAACTCTAACCCTAACCCTGCATCAGGCCCTAATTCTTACCCTAATACAAACATAGTCCTCACATCATTCCTAAACCTAACTCTTATTGTAAACTTAATACAAGACCTGGACCTAATACAAGCACTAATCCTAACTCAAGCCCTAAGTCTAACTCTAAACACAAACATACACCAAATTCTCTTCATAGTCACAACCCTAAACAGAAAACTAATCCTAGCCCTAGCAATAGTTCTCATCCTTACAACATGCTGACCATTTACCTAATCATAGCCCTTGCCCTCAGTCTGTGTATCCAGTCTTAATTCTAACCCTTATGCAAGCCATAAATGTAACCTTATCAATGGCTCTGTCTTTAGCTCTAACATTACTCCTAACCCTCACATAACCCTAACCCTGGCCCTAACGCCAGACCTAAATCAACCCCTAAAGCAAACAATAGCACTAATCCTATCCCTACCCATAACCCTAATGATAAACCTAACCCTAACCTTATCTCTAGCACAAACTCAAAGTCTAGCACTAATCCTAACCCTAGGCCCAGGGTCAACATTAGTCTTGATGCTTGCCCTAGCCCTAACTCTAAACTTTGCACCACACTTGGCCCTATACTAAACCCCAAAGGTGACCCCCAGCTGTACTCCTGAACATAGCCTAACTGTAGCTCCAACACTAATCCTAACTCTACACCAACTTTTGTCCTAGAGTTAACCCTAATATGAGGCCTAGCTCTTGTCATGGCACTAAACCCAACTCTGAATCTAGACCTAAGCTGAACCCTAATACTAGATCTATGTATAACCCTAATCCTAACCCTAACCCTAAACAGAGTCCTACTCCTGTCACTAGCCCCAAACCTAATTCTAGCCCTAGTTCTCAACTTAACCCGAGCTCAAGCCATAACTCTAGCACTAGACCTAATCCTAGTCCTACCCATAACCCTAATTTTCACACAAATCTAACCTTTGTACTGTTCTTAGCCCAAAACCAAAACCTAGTCATTACCCTTGACCTAATCCTAATTCTAAATCTCCCCCTCAATCTAGCCCAATATTAAATGTAACTCTACCTTGAACACTAGGAATAGCCATAACTCTAATCCAACCTCTAGTCCTAACACTAACTCAAACTTAAACCTATCCCTACCAAAGCCCATAATCCTAACACTAGTTATAGGGATAATTCTTTTTTTATTAAAGATTTATTTATTTTTTGAAAGGCAGAGTTAGAGAGGGACAGAGGCAGATACAGAGAGAGTGAGTGAAAAAGGTCTTCCATCTGCTGGTTCACTTCCCAAATGGTTGCAATGACTGGGGTTGCACCTATCTGAAGCCAGGAGCCAGGAGCTTCTTCTGGGTCTCTCATGTGGGTGCAGGGGCCCAAGGACTTGGGCCATCTTCTACTGCTTTCCCAGGCTGTAGCAGAGAGCAGAGAGTTCTAAAATGTCCCTTAACTCTAATTCTAGCCATAATTAAAAAAAAAAAACTTGCCTTAGTATTATACTTCACCAAGGCCCTAGACCTAGGGCTAATTCTATAGACCTAGCACTAATTCTATCTAAACCCTGACTCTACCAGTAATGTAAGGCAATTGCCTTGAAATTACCCTAATCCTAACCATAGTCCTAACCCTCACACAGTCCATAAACCTATCCTTTACTCTAAACTTAACACAAGTCCTGGTCCCAATGCTAGCAATTAATCCTAATTCCAGTCCTGTCCAACTGCAGCATAAAGCCTAGTCCCAATACAAACCACAATTGTAACCAGAAAACTAACCCTAACCTTAGCACTAGTCCTCACCTTAACACTCAAGAAAATTATAGCCCAACCCTAAACCTAACAATTATAGCCCTAACCTTAGTACTAATACAAACTGTATCCTACCTTAATAATAACTCTAACTCTACACCTTACCCTAAACTTAGCCCTAACCCCAATCCCAAACATAGCCCTAAAACTATGAGTTCAAATATTTCCTGCATATCTAATCCCAACAATAAACCTAATCTTACTTCTAACTCTAATATTAATGGTAACCAGGACCTAGCTTGAAACTTAAAATTAGCCATAACCCTATCACTAATTCACTCAACAACAGTCCTAGGGATAGAACCAACTTGAAACCTTACCCTTCTACTAGCCCAAAACATAATGTGAATAATAACCTTAGCAGCAGCCTTGCTTCTATTCATAACTCTAGCCCTAGCCCTAACCCTAATCCTAGACGTAGTTTCACCCTTGTTCTAAACCTTACCCTAGGGCTGGCGCCATGGCTCACTTGGCTAATCCTTTGCCTGAGGCGCCTGCACCCTGGGTTCTAGTCCCTGTTGGGGTGCTGTTTCTATCCTGGTTGCTCCTCTTCCAGTCCAGCTCTCTGCTGTGGCCTGGGAAGGCAGTGAAGGATAGCCCAGGTGCTTGGGCCCTGCACCTGCATGGGAGACCAGGAGGAAGCACCTGGCTCCTGGCTTCAGATCGGCACAGCACGCAGGCCGTGGCAGCCATTTGGGGAGTGAACCAACGGAAGGAAGACCTTTCTTTCTGTCTCTCTCTCTCTCTCTCTCACTGTCTAACTCTACCTCTCAAATAAAAAAAAAGAAAACTATTTTACTGAAACACAAAGATAACATTAAAATAGGAAAAATACTATGTAAGCTAAAAAATTTCAATCAATTCATGAAAAATCCAACCAATCAATAAATAGAGAGTTCCATATGCAAAATTTCAGTAGCAGATTTATGGGACATTCTAAATATTTAAGAAAGAAAAAACATAAATTTCCCATACTCACTAACAGTGAAAATAAACTGGGGAAATATATTGAAGAACATTTTCAAAATCTCTTTTGTGAAATCAGATTATGTCAATTTTGCAAATGAACCAGGACATGAAATTAAAGATCACCTTTTTCATAACCAAAATTAAAATGTAAGAAAAATATTATTATAGGAATCAAACTATGTGGAAACATAATGTATTAATAACAAGTGAGATTAAATAAAATATAGAGATGGCAACCTTTCCCAAAGAAACCATTTAAATCGTTCATGTAGGTGAAGAAAATCCATGGGATTACTTAGATTAAATGTTTAAAAGTATTTAATAAAGTCCAGCATCTAGCTATAAAAAACAACTAGCAGAAAAGTAAAAAAAAAAAAAAAAAGTAATATCCTTATCTGATCAAGATAGTCTAAAATGAACCTACAACGAAGAGCACAAGCTATACAGAACCAATGAAAGCTTTTTCCTGGGAGTGGGCTCAGCCAACATTGCCTCTTCTCACTGTCTGTATCCAACATGGCACTGGAGGTGTGGTCATGGAAACACACTGGAAGCACAAGGTTCATGGATCTACTTTTAAACCACAATATACATAAGTCACACTATGTACGCACAGATAGCTCAACATAATCCAGGCCCAGATACAACATTTACAAAATTACTGGGTCCAAGATTCAAATTACTGGATAAATAAAATTCAGAGTTACTATGTACCATCAAAAAACCACACCAAATCCAGAAAATGTTATTAAACGACAAAAGGCAGACTAGGAAGCAAATAGATAACAGAAAAAACGAGCCAGTAGAGGACTAGTCTATGCAGTACCTGTAAACATACATCAATTAAAGGAGTATTTAAAAGAATACAAACGGTGTAACAGAAAAGTGAGTTGAGGACATGAAGAAAATAATCAGCAGATGGAGTCCAGAGGCAGAGCCGTGGATTGTACTCACCTGCAGCGGGCCACTGGAGCTTGAAACCGCAGCGTGCTCGCAGGCACTGGACAGGTGAGGCAGGAGGGCCTCCAGGAGGTGGGCCCACAGGAGGGCGCCTGCCTGCAGCTTCAGGGAGGCGCTGGGCTTCAGACCTGAACTCAAACCTCCATCCCCACGGGCCCCACCGACACAGAGGATTCTGATTGGTTGCGTCTCCTGTTACGTCATGCTGACTCAGCGGCTGTGCCAACTGTGCCCTCAGCAGGCACCCTCCTAGCAACACCAGGAAATCTCGCGGGATTGCAGAAGTGTTCTGCTGACCGGCGGAGACAGGCGGTGAGCGGCTCAGATCTGCTCTCCGCGGTCTGTCTTCGCTTCAGGACCCGGCAAGGAGGGTGTCGGGACACGTTGGGAGCTGGGGGATGGTGAGTGTGGGCTGGGCGTCAGTGGGGACATGTGTGTCCCTGGCGGAATCCGCAGAACAGGACAGCAGTCAGCCCCAGGCCTCCCCGTGGTCAGCTCTAGACTTGCAGACCCGAGCGCCCTGCTGGGACGGCTCCTCCCTGGACCCTCCCCAGTCCAGTGTAGGGGCTGGGCAGCACCCAGGACCCGGGGCATCCCGACCCGTCCCGTCCCCGCAAGCAGCGACTCCAGCGTAGTCCGGGCCCTGCAGCCCGCATCTCCCCCGTTGTGCGGTGAGTCTGAGAGCAATAAGAGAACCGGGACTGCACGTGCGGGGTTCCTGCCCGGAGAAGCTGTGGTCTGTGCGCCCCCACCATCTCCCTAGCGGTTCCCTGAGTCCCCGCAGTTTTCTGGCTGGGGTCCTTGTAGCATGGCTCTTCCTACGGACTGAGTCCGTTTCCTGTGCCTGATAACACAGTGCCGCAGACTGGGTAATCTGGAAAGAAAGCAGTTTTATTTTAGCTCCAAAGTGGAGAGGCAGTGAGTTCTAGCTGGCTGAGCCCTGAGGCTGTGCAGCACCGCACACGGCCTCAGGAGGAGCATGCAGGAGACTCCAAGCCCTGGAGAGAACACAGGCATGGGTGTCCTCAGCCATTCTTGAGGGAGAGACATAATGACCGTACAGGACCCGCTTTTCATTCTGAAAATGGGGATTACATTTTCACAAGCGATTCAGATGGGATGAAGAAGGCGTCTTCCCTGAGCTGGTCTCCTTTCATCTTTTGTGGAATCTGGCTGCCCTGTGATTCCTCTTAGCCCAGCAATGTAGGAATGCTCCATGCTTGTGAATAAGTGTCTCATTTTCTTGGATTAACCATGAGTAGATAGGATGATAATGTCTGGAAAAGGAAAGATAATTCTTGACATCTGGTTTTTCTATTAGATAGGAATAGAGGCACCCATGGATTGACTGCCCAGGTGTATGGAGGAGCCTCAGTCAGTTCCAATGTCTTCCTGATCTCACCCCGGCTTCCAGGGGGGACCAATTCCTGTTTTTGGTTTTGTTCTTGTGGTGCACTTTGCACTTTACCACTTCCACTAAAGGGAAATGTTGCTTGGCTTTTCTTCTTCTTTTATTGCTATGAAACAGACTATCCCCACAGCCATTCATGAATTAAAAATACATAGAAATATAATAACAATATCCAGTACATGACATAGGCAAATTGGGTCATCAGCACTTTTACTCAGAATGTGAGAATTAATAGTTAGGGGGGCGCTAGCATTGCCAGCTTCCTTGTTTTAGATGTGGACTCCAAGAAGGCCTATTTTCATTTCTATTTTAATGGACACTCACCTATACATCGACAAAAAACCAGGACTTTATATTTTATTTCTTTTATACACTTATCTCTCAGGTATATACAAGAAGAGGTTTTTTCTGTTAGAGAACTTTAAGAACAAAAGCTCAGAAATAATGTCACACTTTTGTTTCTTCCAATGATTTTTCTCAGTTGTTAGAAATTATCCCAGGCTTTGATTTTATGTACAACTCTTGTTATTTTATGTCTGAAAGGCTTCAGACATCAGAATACAAATAAAACCAGACAGAATATTAAATCTACTTTCATGGAAGCTACAACATCAATCACACAACTTTGCATTTTATTCCTATTCCCCTTCTCAATGACATCTTGGCTTTACGTATCTACCCTAAACTGTCTACTCAGTCAGTAGTAGCACTTCCATTCTAATTATTGCCTTGTTGTTTTTCCCATTTCCTTTGATAATATGGAGCTCAATTTTTCCTTGCAGCATTAGCTGTTTCCCCATCCCAGAGCAGCAGGCGGGACTGATCAAGAAAAATTCTCCCAGTGTGTTTTTCACAAGGGAAAATTTTTCTTTTTTAACATTTTTTTATTTGACAGGTAGAGTTACAGACAGTGAGAGAGAGAGACAGAGAGAAAGGTCTTCCTTCCGTTGGTTCACCCCCCAAATGGCCGCAACATCTGGTGCTGCACTGATCCAAAGCCAGGAGACAGGTGCTTCCTCCTGGTCTCCCATGCGGGTGCAGGGACCCAAGCACTTGGGCCATCCTCCACTGCCCTCCCAGGCCAGAGAAGAGAGCTGGACTGGAAGAGGAGCAACTGGAACTAGAACAACCACTTGTAAGGGATGCAGTCTCCTTTTCTGTATGAGTACCATGGGTAGAAATTGATTGGAACCAACTTCCTGCTATAAAATCCTTTCCTTTGCATTAGTATGTGCCATTTCCATGGTCTGGCTTTTGAGGTCTCCCTTAATTCTCTCAGTTCTTCACTATTCTTCCCATGTATCCAGCTTTTTTTCTGAAATGTATCAGAGAGTAGGTTTCATCTGAGTTGAGTTAAAGAAATCTAAATAACCCAGTCATCTGTCGCTGATAGTTGCAGCAAAAATCTCACTATAATAACAATTACTTTGGCTTTCTTACAATAATTAAGTTGGAAAATATCCTATATATGCAAAACTCAAGAGAATTATTTTCTAAATCAAGACATCATTTCATTATTTATAATGACCACCCTTTGGAAAACTAAATGGAATAATTCATTTCACTTTGAAGGAATGTAGCCTAGTTCTAGAAATCTAGTATTGGAATTTAAATACACATTCATTCTCTTTGTGTTTTTTTTTTTTTTAGTGTTAAAAGTTAAAATTTTACCCACCCTAAGTTGACATCTGGTGAACTTCAGATTGAGTCTTAACTGTATTTCAATGAATAGAAAATATTATCTATATTTGGAAAAGATGAAAGTCTAGGAAAGAAAAGGCAAATTTTAGGTATGTTGTGACTATATGATAAATTCACCAGAGGATTAAAACATAGTAATTTTCACTTCCTCTAAAGTTACTTAAAATTTTAACAAAAATTATTTTTACTTTATATTCTTATTTATTCACCAAATGCTTATCAAGTGTCATAATGATCTAGGCATTATCTAGATGATGAAATTTCTTCCCTTCTCAATGTTACATTCTGGATATAAATTGCAAATAGTGGAGTCATGTAATAAGAAAATGGTAATATGTTTGACAATGATAATTCCTAAGGGGAACAAAGTAAGATCAGAGATGCATGTCTGAGCATGAATAAGGAAGGGGCAGATGGAATATCTGCATGAAGAGATATTGGACAGAAAACTGAAAAGCATGAATTTTATCACTACCTGTTTCTTTAAAATCTGTTCCTAGTGCTATGTAACTAGTCATTTAGAAGAGTAATGAGGGGATCATTTTTGACAGTGAGTTGTAATTATCTGTCTGTAGATATAGATAATTTGCAATTCCCAACTTGACTCTCACTGGGATTAAACATGACAATAGGTCTGATCTGATTTCATCATCATTTAAAAAATCATCTATTATTTTTCAATTTATGTTTCTGTGTGGGAGCAAACTGTTGAAATCTTTACTTAATGTATACTAAACTGATCTTCTGTATATTAATAGAATTGAAAATGAATCTTGATGTGAATGGAAGGGGAGAGGGAGTGGGAAAGGGGAGGGTTGCGGGTGGGAGGGACGTTATGGGGGGAAGCCATTGTAATCCATAAGCTGTACTTTGGAAATTTATATTCATTAAATAAAAGTTTAAAAAAAAAGATATAGATCATTTGATGCAGTTGTAGAAAAAATGGTCAGTGTTGGAACTTGGTAAGAAGAGCATTTAAGTTGGGTAGGATTAAGAGTAATAGCCTGAATGAGAGGCCCTGATCACAAAGGGCCTTGGAAGACTTGTCAGAATACCACTGTGTATTCTGAATGAGGCAAAACTGGTAAAAAGAATCCTTAACAGAAAAACAGGAAACAGTCAAGAGGTAAACATTTTGAAGAGAGGTGTACTTATCTTTGATTACATTGATGTTTTCATAGGAAATGCCAATGTAAAGCCCATGAAGTTGTGCACATTAAGGGTGTGCATGTTTTTATGAATTATATCCCAAAAAAGCTTTGAAAAACTTTGTCAGGGAAGTGGTATGATTCAATTAATATCTTCAAAAGATCTTTCAGTTATTGGAAAGAACTAGGTAAAGACATAGAATGATAAGCTAGGAACTGCTCCATTTAAGACTTCTTTATTCAAACATGTTGAAAATTTAATTTTGAGGAAATGTCTGGAAACAGGAGTCTTTTAAGCAACATCTGATCTTAATTCACTATAAATGTAATTGAAGAAACCTTCTTTAACCATGGGGTTTAGAAGTTCACAGCCATGCCCAATTATTATCTATCAAGGTGGAAACTTTGTTCATCCCCATAGCATTTATCACCATCTGTATTCATCTGTTCTGCTCTTCATTTACCTCCCCTTACCATAATGCAGTTTTCATAAGTGTTGGAACTGGCTTATCATGTTCGCTTTAATAGTGGAATTTATTTTTAAAGCAGAAAAATATTTATGTAAAAATCGACTGTAAAATGCGGAATATTCCCATATATCCCACCCTCCCTGCACCCAGTATCCCCTATTATTAACATCTTGCTTTGGTGCAGTACACTTGTTACAAGTGATAAGTCAATATTAGATCATTTTTAGTAACTAAGTGCGGAGTTTTCAAAAAGGTTTCCTCTTGGTGTTTTATGTTTTGTGAAGCTTGAAAAATGTATATCATATGTGCTCCTCTTACATGTATGATAGTGTAATATAGAATGGTTATACTACACTTTGTTCAACCTCTTGATCTCTTTCCCCTTCTGAAATCCTACAGCAATCATTCATTTTTAGAAATGTCTTTTTAATATAAATTCACATATAAAATTGTGTTTACTGTGTCTAAACTATATAGAAAGAAGAGATGCAGATAGAATAAGATACTTTAAATAATTAAAATACGCCTTATTTCACATAGTAATTGATTTATGTTTCCCAGAAAAGATTTCATTCTTTTCCCCTTTCAATGCAATTATAATGGAATATTTTTTAGCAGCTTGTCTGACATTGGTTTGTGTCGCTCCCCCTCTTCGTGGAGGAGCGACACTAGACCCTGCGCTGTTCTTTTGTCTGCTCGGCCCTCCCCGGGTTTGCTGCTGGTTTTTCCCGGGTTGGCTACCGACCCTTCCACCTCCGTGGAAGGGCGGTTCCCCCTGCCACTTTCCCCACTTCCGCGGGGGAGCGGCACACTGCTGGCCGGCTCTCTCGGGGGCTGCTCAGGTGTTCCTTCAGATAGATGTTCCTGGTGCATGTTGTCTCTCTCCTCCTTTATAGTCCTCTTCCACCAATCCCAACTCTGCTACCCACACGCCGAGTACGCTGCTCTCCTGCAATCAGGAGCAGGATCAGCTCCTGCAGGTCATCACTCAAGTTGGCGAGAGGCAGCTGCGTAGAAGTTGTTACTCCCTTCTCAGCGCCGGCTATTGTGGGAAAGCAGATGCATAGAATAAGTCTTAATTCCAGTAACAGTCTAGTCTGAGTTGCTCCCCACAGTTTGTCATTCCACTGTTCCATTTTTAAAGATTTATTTATTTTAAAATCAGAGTTACAGAGAAAGAGGGAGAAGCAGAGAGAGAGAGAGAGAGAGAGAATCTTCTATCTGTTGATTCACTTCCCACATGGCCACAATAGCTATGGCTGAAGCAGGCTGAAGTCAGAAGCCAGGAATTTTATTTGAGTCAGCACATGGGTGACAAGCACCCAATACTTTGGGCCATATTCCACCGCTTTTCCCAGGCCAATAATGGAGCTGGATTGGAAGTGAGACAACCAGGACTTGAACTGGTGCACAAATGTGACTCTGGCATCACAGGTGGCACCTTGATCCACTAAACCACAATGCCAACCCCAAATGTTGCTTTTTAAAAAAATCACTTATTTTTCTCATAGAATCACAATTTCTATTTCATAACCTGTGCATCCCCTTATCATTTTGGGTTTCTGCCTTTGACATGGTATCTACCACCTTTGTGTGCCATTAGTATCTAATGTAAGCTAATCGTGGTACTTTGAAGCCACAGCCATTCATGCTTGCTTTTCCCTTGTGATTCCATCAACTCCCTGAAACTGTAACTCTACCTTGCAGCCTTTATGTACACAAGTTTTCAGAGAAATTTAAGGCAAGACCTGACCATTAATCCTTTCTAGGTAACATTTTCGCAGATTTTGTTGATGTTGATGAGAATCTAAAATTACCTTTTATTTTTAAAAGTATGTGGCGTACTTCTAGATAGTCAAACTTTATTTTTTAAAAAAGATTCATTTTAAGGTCAGAGTGGAAAAGATAGATGCATGAGGGCTTCTGTCTATTTGTTCACTCACCAAGTTGCCATAGAACCTGTGCCTGAGTCAGTCCTAAAGCATGAGCCAGAAACTCCATCTGGGTCTCCCATCTGGATAGCAGGAAACAAACTATTCAGGCCATCATCTGCTGCCTCCAAGATGCATTAGCAAGATGCTGGATCAGTAGTGCAGAATAGATGGTACTCTAATCTGGCACTCAATATAGGATGAGGGTGTGCCTTAATGGTGGGTTAATCCAATGGGCCTGAACAGCTTCCCCCTGGCATTGGCATGTTTATTTTAATGTTGTAGTAATATGATCTTTGTTGTAGCTTTGTGGAGAATTTTTAATATTTATCTTTAATTTAGTTGTAATGATCTGTGCTTCAGTCACTTTTCCGTATTCACTCATATTTCCATTATCTCCTCTACCAAATTAATCATTTTTTCTTACACTGATAATAATGTTTTATAATTGCATGACTTTTTAAATCTTTATTTTTTGAAATTATAACTACTATTGCTGCATATTTTCAGCATTTTAGGCTGAGCTAGCCCTAATGCTATGAGTTTGTGGCCAGCTTGGTTAGCATTTTGAGAAGTCATCAAATCACTCGAATTTCTATATGTTTCCTGGCATCTGTCATGGACACAGTTTCTCAGACACACGCTAGGCCACTATGATAATTTACCCTTACAGGTAACATGAATTTTATTCCTTTTGGATTTTTATGGAGCTCTAAATTTGCCTTTGATTTTTGAAACTTCTATATAATCTATATATGTGAATCTGTCCTCTCATATATTATAGAACATGATCTGATCTTTGTGTTATCTATGTTTCTGGGATTTTTTCATATTTTACAATACTGATGTATTTGTAATGAATTGTTTATCAGAAAATTTTCTATGTCTGCATTCATACCATTATTGTGCACTTCAAATTACTCATTTCTTCTCACAGTAGTCACATATTTTATTTCATAACATGTGCAACCATTTTTATTTTTGTTAACATTCATAATGTGCATTCTTCTTTTGTTGGTCTGTTAATCTATTACTATAACCTTTGTATATCACTAACATTCTGTAAAGTCAGTGGTGATACAATGAATCTGTGCCAATCTTGGTTTGGATTTTCATTGTGAGATTATTAGCTTGCTCAAACTTCTATAAAATCTGGCAAATTTCATGTATATAGTTCAAAGTGTTAGGCCAGTTTTCTTCATTATCTCCTTTCACGTAACGTATTTTACCTTTTCTGATTTTTACCAGTAGTATATGAAATTTTCCATCATGTATTTCTAGACTCTGCTATATCTAATATACTGTGTAAAATGCAAAGATCTCTTCAAAATTAAGATACTCAATTTTTAAAAAATAATTTTAAACTTTGTTGTAGCATACTCTTTACATCAACTATTTTTATATCCACTAGTTACGCTATTATTATTCCTACCAAGTTGTTGTTTTACTTAAAGTTTCAGCAATATATTTTATATCATAAACATCCCTTTTTGTTTTTGATTTTGTGTTTGAATTTATTGTATATCTATCTATATCTCTCTAATACCCTAGTTTAAGTGAGTCCTGGTACTATCAATCTGGGACCATCTTGCTTGACTTTTTAAATTGTGATGTCATCATGTCACTCAAAATTCTGAAAGTTGTGTAGCAACATTCATGTAAACTGTGCTTGGCATTCAAGTACAGGAAGAACATAGAACTCCTAATAGACATGACCTGAAAAGACCCACACCAAGACACGTTGGAATCAAACTCAGCAAGTCTCAGCAAATTCAAAAAATCAAAATCATACCATGCACCTTTTCAGACTACAGTTGAATGAAGCTGGAATTCAACAACTCAGTAATCTCTAGAGCATATGCAAACACATGGAGACTGTACAACATGCTCCTCAATGAACAGTGGGTCATAGAAGTAATCAAAAGAGAAATCAAAACTTTCTGGAAACAAATGGAGATGACAACACAATGTATGAAAACTTATGGGATACAGCAGAAGCAGTGTTAAGAGCAAAGTTTATAGCAATAGATGCCTACATCAAGAAATTGGAAAGGCAGCAAATAAATGAGCTGTTGATGTATCTCAAGGATCTAGAAAAACAACATGAAACTGAACACAAAACTAGTAGGAGAAAAGAAATAACTAAGGTTAGAGAAAAAATAAGCAAAATTGAATCCTAAAAACAATACAAAAGATCAGCAAAATGCAGAGCTGTTTTCTTCAAAAAATAAACAAAATTGAAACACCATTGGCCCAACTAACCAAAAGAGGAGAGAGAAGACCCAAATCAAGAAAGTTACATATGAAAAATGAAATGTAACAACAGACACCACAGAAATAAAAAGATTCATCAGAAATTACTATGTAGACCTGTATGCCAATAAACTTGGAATCCTAGAAGCAATGGATAGATTCCTGGACACATATAAAGAACCTACGTTGAGCCATGAAGACATAGAAAACCTAAACAGACCCATAACGGAGACAGAAATAAAATCACTAATAAAGGCCCTCTCAAGAGAGAAAATAGCAGGAAAGGATGGCTTCACTGCTGAATTCTACCAGACATTTAAAGAAGAATTAACTCCAATTCCTCTCAAAGTATTCAAAAAAATTGAAAGCTAGGGAATCCTCCCAAAGTCTTTCTATGAAGCCAGCATCACCTTAATTCCTAAACCTGAAAAAGATGCAACAGAGAAAGAGAATTACAGCCCAATTTCCCTGAAGAACATTGATGGAAAAATCCTCACCAAAATTCTAGCAAATCAAATCCAATAACACATCAGAAAGATCATCCATCCAGAGCAAGTAGGATTTATCCCTGGTATGCAGGGATGGTTCAACATTCAAAAATCAAACAATGTGACACATCACATTAACAAACTTAAGAACAAAAATCATATGATTATCTCAATAGATGTAGACAAAGCATTAGAGAAAATACAACACCCTTTCATGATGAAAATTCTAAGGAAATTGGGAATAGAAGGAATATTCCTCAACTTAATCAAGGCAACTTATGACAAACCCATGGACAGAATCATATTGAATAGGGAGAAGCTGGAAGCATTCCCATTGAGATCCAGTACCAGACAGGGATGCTCACTCTCACCAGTGCTATTCAATATATTCCTGGAAGTTTTAGCCAGAGCTATTAGGTGAGAAAAAGAAATCAAATGGATAGAAGTTGGGAAGGAAGAAGTCAAACTATACCTATTTGCAGATGACTTTATTCTATATATAGGGGATCCAAAATAATCCACTACGAGACTATTTGAACTCATTGAAGAGTTTGGTAAAGTAGCAAGATATAAAATCAATATACAAAATCAACAGCATTTGTATACACAGACAATGCCATGGCTGAGAAACAACTTCTTTTTTCCTTTGACAAGCAGAGTTAGACAGTGAGAGACAGAGACAGAGAGAAAGGTCTTCCTTCCGTTGGTTCATCCCCCCAAATGGCCGCTACAGCCGGCACACTGCACTGATCCGAAGCCAGGAGCCAAGTGCTTCCTTCTGGTCTCCCATGCAGGTACAAGGCCCAAGCACTTGGGCCATCTTCCACTGCCTTCCTGGGCCACAGCAGAGAGCTGGACTGGAAGAGGAACAACCAGGACAGAATCCAGCACCCCAACCAGGAGTAGAACCCCAGGGTACCGGTGCTGCAGGCAGAGGATTAGCCTACTGAGCCATGGCACCAGCCAAGAAACAATATCTAAGTCAATCCCATTCACAATAGCTACAAAAAAGCAAATACCTTGGAATAGATTTAACCAGAGATGTCAAAGTTCTCTATAATGAGAATTACAAAACATTAAAGAAATAGAAGATACAAAAAATGAAAAATATGTTCCATGTTCATGGATTATAAGAATCAGTATAATCATAATGTTCATTTTTCTGAAAGCAATTTACAAATTCAAGAGGATACTAATCAAAATACCAAAGGCATCTTCTCTGATTTAGAAAAATGATGCTGAAATTCATATGGAGCCATAGGAGACCTCAAATTGCTAAAGCAAATTTATACAACAAAAACAAAGTCAGAGACATCATAATACCAGATTTCAAGATATACTACAAAGCAGTTACAACCCAAACAATCTGGTATTGGTACAAAAGTAGATGGATAGACCAATGGAACAGAATTGAAACACCAGAATTGAATCCAAACAGCTACAACCAAGTAATATTTGATCAAGGATCTAAAACCAATCCCAGGAGCAAGGACAGTCTATTCAACAAATGGTGCTGGGAAAACTGTATCTCAGCATGCAGAAGTGTGAAGCAAGACCCCTACCTTACACCTTATACAAAAATGCACTCAGCATGGATTAAAGATCTAAATCTATGTCCTGACACCATCAGATTATTAGAGAACACTAGGGAAACCTTGCAAAAACATTGGCAGGAAAAGACTTCTTGGAAAAGACTGCAGATGCACAGGCAGTCACAGCCAAAATTAACAAATAGGACTACTTCAAATTGAGAATTTTCTGTATGGCAAAAGAAATAGTCATGAAAGTGAAAAAGCAACCAACAGAATGGGAGGAGTTATTTGTAAGCTATGCAACTGATAAAGGATTAATAACCAGAATCTACAAAGAAATCAAGACACTCCACAATAACAATACAAACTTCCCAGTTAATAAGATTGGCCAAAGACTTAAACAGACATTTTTCAAAAGAGGAAATCCAAGTGGCTAACAGACATATGAAAAAATGTTCAGAATCACTAGCTGTCAGGGAAATGCAAATGAAAACCATAACAAAATTTCACTTCACCCCAGTTAGAATGGTTTTCATGCAGAAATAAAAAAACAACAAATGCTGGCAAGGTTGTAGAGAAAAAGGTACCTTAATCCACTGTTGGTGGGAATGCAAACTGGTAAAGCCACTATGAAAGAAAGTTTGGGGATGCCTCAGAAATCTGAATATAGTTCTACCATACAACCCAGCCATCCAACTCCTCAGAATTCACCCAAGGGAAATGACATCAGCAAATGAAAATGTTATCTGAACCTCTATGTTTATTGAAGCTCAATTCACAATATCTAAGACATGGAATCAACTTAAATGCCCATCAACAGAAGGCTGGATAAAGAAATTATAGGATATGTACTCTATGGAATACTACACAGTCGTAAAAAGAAATCTGGTCATTTGCAACAAAATGGATGAGTCTAGGAAACATCATACTTAGTGAAATAAGCCCGTCCCAAAGGGACAAATACCATATATTCTCCCTGATGTGTGACAACTAACAGAGCACCTAAGAGGGAACCTGTAGAAGTGAATTTGATGCTATGAGAAGCAATTACTTGAACACCCCTTGTCTTGAATGTAGAGGAGCAGTTTATTCATTTAATTTATTTTATCTTTTCTATTTAATACCATTGAACGAACCCTTTACTTAACATCAAATTTATCATAGGTGTACAAAGTCAATTGAAAGTTAGTCTCTGTTAAAAAGAAGAGTGGGAATAAGAGAGGGAGGAGCTGTACAGTTTGACACACATTCCCATAGACTTACTCCTAAGGGTAAAGCTAAAGCTTGCTAGAGAACTCCAAATCCTATTAAGCTGGGTGGTACCATATTATGTGTTAAAATGATCATATTATGTGTGTAATTGATCATAGATAGGATTAAGTGTCAAAGGGATCACATAAATAAGACCACATGTCTGGTAATAACAATAGATAGAATTAAAGAGGAGGTAAATGTTCCAACCTAAGAAGCAGTCCACACAGCAGACTCATAGAATGACAAACACCCTAAACAGCCCTCTGACCTCAGAATCGGCCCTTAAGGCATTCAGATCTGGCTGAAAAGCCCATCAGAGAATTCCAGGTTTGGAAAGCCAAGACACTGTGGCAAAAAATGTTCTACATGAAGCATCTCTGTGAGTGAGGCTCTTGTGGAAAGAAGGGGCCATCAAAGAAGGAGGTACTTTTCTCTGAAGGGAGGAGGGAACTTGTACTTTGCTTATAGCCTTGTCTAAATACTGACAGTTTGAGGACTCAAAAGGCTTCCATAGCCTTGGCACAGCTCATGGCAAGAGCCTCGGGTGATCACTGATGTCAGAGACAGGCAGAGATAGATCTTCTACCCACTGGCTTACTTCCCAAATAAATGCAATAGCTAGAGCTGGTCTGGCCTGAAGCCAGGGGTGAGGAGCCTCTTCTGGGTCTCCCACATGGTTTCAGGGGTCCAGGTGCTTGGGCCATCCACTGTTACTTTCTGAGGCACATCAACAGGGATCTGGATGGGAAATGGGGCAGCAATTTCATGAACTGGCTCCAATTTGGGATGCTGACACCATATGTGGTGGCTTCACATGCTACAGCACAGAACTGTCCCCCCGTATGTTACCTTTTGGGGAGTGAACTAGTGGATAAAGATTCCCCCTCTCTCTCTGTCTCTCTCTCTCCTCTCTCTCTCTATGTCTCTCACCCCCTCCCTCCATCTCTCCTTTTTGTCTCTGTAACTGTCTTTTAAGCAAATAAACACAAATAAAAAGAAAGCATTTAAAAAGGTAATGAGCCCAGTTTTCTTTGAATGGGTCCTATTCCTCTCTGTCAGTCAGTCTCTTTTCCCCTGAGTCCCTGTCTGCCTGTTTCCCCAGAGGCTCAGTCTGTGTGTCTGTCTCACCCAGAGGCCCTGACTCTCAATTTCTCTCCCTCTGAGGCCCTGTCTGTCTTGTCCAGAGACTCAGTATGTCTGATTGTCTCTCTTGCCCAGGGGTCCTATTTGTGTGTTTGTCTTATTCAGAATCCCTGTGTATTTACCAGAGAACCTGCCTGTCTTTCTGTTCATCTTGTCTGAAGGCCCTGTCTGTCTTCCCCAAGGCTGTCTGTCTGTCTAGCTCAGACACTGTGTATTTGTCATGCCCAGAGGCCCTGCTTGACTCTCTTGTCTAGAGCTCCTTCTGACTTGCACAGAGATGCTGTCTCTGTCTTGCCCAGAAACCCTCTTGAGCCACCTGTCTGTTTAACCCAGAGGACATGGCTGTCTGTGTGTCTCTTGCCCAGAGACCTTGTCTGTGTTTGTCTTGCCAGAAGTTGTGTGTGCCTTGCTTAGAGCATCTTTCTGTCCATCTTTCATTTTTTAATGATTTATTTATTTTCCTTTAAAGTCAGAATTACACAGAGAGAGGAGAGGCAGAGAGAGAGAGAGAGAGAGAGAGAGAGAGAGAGAGAGAGGTCTTCCATCTGATGTTTCACTCCCAAGATAGCCACAATGGCCAGAGCTGTGCTGATCTGAAGCCAGGAGCCAGGAGCTTCTTCCATGTCTCCCACATGGGTTCAGGGGCCCAAAGACTTGGGCCTTCTTCTACTGCTTTCCCAGGCTATCGCCGAGAGCTGGATCAGAAGTGGAGCAGCTGGGTCTCGAACTGGTGCCCATATGGGATACCGGCGCTTCAGGCCAGGGTGTTAACCCACTGCTGCACAGCGCCATCCCTGTCACAATGGTTTTTATGACAATAATTCATAGTAAGAATACCATGATTGGTTTGTGAAATCACAGTTTCATGTATATGTTATCACAATATTGGCATGTGTCATCATAATGCTTTTGATGACATCGTGATTGATTATAAAATGATAATAGTGGTTTATGACACTATAACTAATTATCTTCACAATTATAGGTTCATGGCATCACAATAATTTTTATGACTTCACAGTTGGTCATGACATCACAGTTTATGAAATGATAATTTTTGGTTTATTGCATCATAATATTGGTTTATGATATCACAATTTTTTTACTATGTCAATTTATTATCAAATCACAATGGTGGTTTACCATGTCAGAATTGATTATTATATCACCATATTATCTTTATGATATAACAATGGTGAATTATGACATCCCAGTTGATTATGTAATCAAGAATTTTTACATCATGGTTTATTATGACATGAAAATGGTAGCTTTATAACATCACAGTGCTTTAATGATATCACAATTGATTATAACATCATAGTAGCTTTATAATGCCACAATATTTTTAAGATTTCATTTTTGATTATGAGATCAAATATTTGGTTTATGATAACACAATGTTTGTTTATTATATCCCAGTTGCTTATGGCATCATATGGCTATATACAAAATCACAATTGATTATGACATAACAATTGTAGATTTATGGAAACAATGTATAGTTCTGTCATCTCTATATTGATTTATGACATCGCAATTGTTTGTGACATTGTAATTGATTATAACATCATGGGTGTTTATGAAACCAAAATTTATGTGAAATCAGGACAGTATTATGACATCGTAATTGTTTATAGCATTACAATTGATTATGCTACTGAAATGGTTATTTATGAGATCAATTAATTTTGACATCACAATGGTTTTTGTGACTCCACAATTGATTATTAAACCACAATGTAGGTATATGATACAATAATGGTGATTTATCAATCCTAGCTGATTACATAACAAGAGTTTTTATGCCAACACCATGGATTATAACATCACATTGACAGCATGTGTTATGACATCACAATGTCAGTTTTATGACATCATAATGGAAGCTTATGTCATCACAATGATGGTTTATGTCATCCCTAGTGATTATAACAACAGAATTGTTGGCTGATCACAATTGTTTTATGACTTCAAAATTGAGTGTGACAGTACAATATGGATGTATAACAACATGGTGGTATATTATAACACCACATATGATTATGACATCACATTCATGTTTATGATGTCAAAAATATTTAGACTTCAAAATTAATTATGGCAACACAATGGTTGTTTCATGACCAAAATGGTACATTTATAGCATCAGGATATTGGAATATGACAGAATTATTTTCATAACCTCATTATTATAAAACTTCTATGGTTTATGATATCACAATATTTATGTCATCACTGTGCTCATGATATCATAACGGTAGTTTATGAAATTACAATTGATCATGACACCACATGGTTGATTTATGATGTCACAATGGTTTTTGTAACTTCACAATTGATTACAGCATCAGAGCAGTTGGTTTATAAAATTACAATTGCTGTTTTATGGCATATGATACCACATATAATAGACTATGATATCACAATAGTGGTTTATGACATCACAATTCATTAGTATTTAAAAATTGTAGGTTTACATCACAATGGTTCAGAATTATTTATGACATCACAGTTATAGGTTTAGAAATATAACAATGGTGGTTTGTAACATTTGAGTTGATGACGACATGATTTTTTTGAGCTCGCCATTGATTATGACAAAATAATGGTAGCTTTATAACAGCATGATGGTTTTTATGTCATGAAATTTTGGATTGTTACATCACAAGGGTTTCTGTGACATCACAATTTATGATAATATCATAATAGTATTCTATAACAATTGATAATGAAATCACAATGCCAAGTTTATGATCTCAAAGAGGTTTTAATGACCTCAGAATTGACTATATTATCACAATGGTAGATTTATTATATCATAATGGTTTATCATGCCCGAGTTATGATATCATGAGGTTTTTTTCAACGATCACAATTGATTATAACAATGGTAACTTTATGACATCACAGTGATTTTTATATTGTCACAATAGATTTTCACTTCAAATTTATTTTATGACAGAATTCAATATAATATGAAAATAATGTCTATGATAGGTTACTTATCACAGTAGTTGGTTTACAACATCATAATGGTGGTTCATAATAATACAATTCATTATCATGTCACAATGATAGCTTATGACATCACTATGGTGGTTTTATGAATCTCTTTGGTAGACTTATAGCAAGTAAATTGCTTTATGACATCACAAACATTGATTTTTGACATCACAGTAGAAGACTTAAGACATCACCATGGTTTTAATAATAGGTTTTTACAAAAATGGTGGTTTATGGCATCACAATTTATTGTGACATTATAGTGGTAGGTTTATGGAATCACAGTTGAATATGATATGAAAACACAATGTGCTACCATATAACCTCGTAGGGTTAAAGCATCACAATATTGATTTATGACATCACAATTGTTTTTATGACATTACAATATTAATATTGACTTCATATCACAAAATTTATATTGACCTCATATCGGTGTTTACTAGATCACAATTCATTATGACATCACAGTAGATTTATGCTTGTAATACTTTCAAAATAGTTACTCATTTTAAATTCATTTTGTGATGCTACAATTGATTATGATATCAGAACAGTAGGTTTGATGTCACAATGATAGGTTTATGATGTCACAATGGATTTAGAACTTTACAATTAATCATGACATCACAACAGTTGGATTATGACATCACAATGGTTTGCTTATGGCGTCAAACATTGCTTTATGAAATCACAATGGTTTTATGAGATCACAATTTAAATCATAATGGTGGTTTATGACATCACTATTCTTTGGGACATTGCCATGGTGTTTTATGGTATCACAGTGGTAGCATATAACATCACAATTGATTATGACATCATAATTTTATGTGTTTGAAGCTAGAAGTTTTGATAGCTTCACAATTTATTGTAACATAAATGGTAGGTTTCAGATAGCACAGTGTTTTTATGTCATTACACTATTGCTTTATGAAATCACAAGTTGTTAAACGTGATTGGTTATGACATCACAGTTGGGTTATGATTTCATAATGTTTTGTGATTTCATAAACGAGTACATTACTATGTTAGGTTTATGATATGACAATGGTGGTTTATCACATCCCGATTGATTATTTCACAAAAAATTTTATGTCATAATTGATTATGTAACAGTTGTAGCTTTATGACATTGCAATGGATTTTTATGACACTGCACTAGATTTGTGACTTAAACATTATTTTTATGATGGCTCAATTCATTATAAAATCATAATGGTGGTTCATGAAATCACAATCGATTAAATAATGGTATTATGACATCAACATGATGATTGTAGTTTATGACATCATTATAAATATCACAATGTGTATTTTTATGCATCACCATTTTAATGAGTTCATGATTACTGCATCAAAATGGTACATATTTAACAAAAATGTTGGATTGTGTGGCATAAACACTGGTTTGTGACATCACAATGATTGTTAAAATATCAAAATTAAATATGATATCACAATGATTTTATGTCAAAAAAAGGTTGGCATATGACATCACAATAGATTATTGAAGTTACAATCAATTAGGAGATAACACTGCTTTATGACACCCCAGTTGACTATTACATCACAATGGTAGATTTATGATTTCACAATGATTTTTATGAAATCCTAATTGATTATGACATATACAATGTCATGTAACATCACAGTGATTTTTGTATCATCTTATTATTGGTTTATGACATCAAAATTCTTAACATCAAAATGAAGTTTTATGGTTTTGTAATTATGACATCAAACCTTAGTTTTATGTCACAAGAAGTTTATGATATCACAGGAGTTGCTTATGATGTTTCACTTCTGCATGACAACACAAGGTTTTTTCAGACAGTTTCGGACAGTTTCAGACAATTTGGTAGTTTGGGACCAGTGCTGTAGTGCAGCAAGTTACAACACTTGTTGCAATTCTGGCATCCCATATGGCACTGGTTTGAGTCTTGGTTGCTCCAGTTCCAATCCAACTCCCTGCTAATGTGCAAGGAGAATCAGTGGATAATAGCTGAAGTCCCTGGGCTCCTGCAACCACTTGAGAGACCTGAAAAAATTTCCTGGCTTCTGGCTTTATCTGGCATAGACTCAGTTTTTGTGGCCATTTGGGAAGTGAACCAGCAGATGGAGGATTTCTCTTTCTCTCTCTAACTCTGCCTTTCAAATAAATAAGTAAATCTTTTCAAACAGTAGGTTATGACACACAATGTTATTTTATGTCCTTACAACTGATTTTGACCTCTCAGTGGTTTTTATAATATCACAATTCATTATAACATTATAATAGCAGTTTCAGGACATCACAATGGAGTTCTATGATATCACAGTTGATCATGATATCAGAATGATTGGTTTATATTGTCAAATAGTTTGACTCCATAATTCATTATGATAGCACAATGGTTAACTTATGATATTATTATGGCACTTTCATGGTATCAGAATATTGGTATATAACATGATGATTCTTTTCTTATAATAATTGATTTTTTGCATCAGAGTAGTGGTTTATGTTGGACTTAAACCTAATGGTAGAGTTAGAAATGTGCCAGGGGATTCCAATTCAATCCCATCAAGGTGGCATGTACCAATGCCATCTCACTAGTCCAAGTGATCAGTTTCAGTTCATAATTGATCATAACGATAGGGTTAAGAGTCAAAGGGATCACATAAACAAGACTAGTGTCTGTTAATACTAACTGTTAGAATTAAAAAGGAGAGAACGATCCAACATAGGAAGCGGGATACACAGAAGACTCAGAGAATGGCAGATGTCCTAAATAGCACTCTGGCCTCAGAATCAGCCCTTACGCCATTCTGATCTGACTAAAAAGTCCATGAGAGTATTTCAGGCATGGAAATCCAAGACACTGTGGTAAAGAATGACCTAAATGAAAGATCTCTGTGAGATCCTAGGGGAAATAACTGGCCATCAAAGAAGGGAGGTACCTTTCTCTGAAGAGAGGAGAGAACTCCCACTTTGACTATGGCCTTGTCTAAATAAGATCAGAGTTGGTGAACTCAAGAGGCTTCCATAGTCTTGGCAGCTCATGATAAGAGCCTAGAGTGATTACTGACATCATCAATAAGAGTGTGAATTGTTAACAATGGGAATCACTGTGCACCTGATCCCCATGTAGGATCTCTGTCCTTAATGTGTTGTAATATGCGAATAATGGTAAAACTACTACTCATACAGTACTCTATACTTTGTGTGTCTGTGTGGGTGCAAACTGTTTTCTTAGTAAATACTAAGTAGATCTTCTGTATATAAAGATAATTGAAAATGAATCATGATGAAGAATGGCATGGGAGAGGGAGTGGGAGATGGGATGGTTGTGGGTGGGTAGGTTATGGAGGGGGGGAAATCCACTATAGTCCAAAAGTTGTACTTTTTAAATTAATATTTATTAAATAAAATTTAAAAATATATGTACATACATAGATATATGTAAATAAAATCACTTTAGATATTAAAAAATAGTGGTTTATGAATTAACAATTATGATGTCATAATTGTGGTTATGATCTCACAGAGATTTTTATGAGTTCACAATTGATTATGACATCACATTGTTTGGTTTATGATATAACAATGTTGTTTTATCCCATCCGCATAGATTATGACATTACAGAGATTTTTACCAGATCACATCTATTATTTGATGATATAGGTCCATGAAAGCACAATGGCTTATTATATTATCACATTACTTCAACATGTGTTATGGCAACACAATAATTGGTTTATGACCTCACAATTGCATATTAATGACATCACAACATTGGTATATGATAATCTGCCGGAGACCAGCTCCAGCCAGTCCAGGGGCCCCAAGGTGTGAGAGGTGTCAGTGCTCGAAGAAATGAGAGACACACTCACAGCAAGGCTGATGGCATGGCTCTGGCTTTCGAGCACCAGACTTTATTTTTATATCATAAGCCACATCATGATTCTTTCTTCTTACAATGAAAAGTCTGTTGTCCATTTTTTCTAATTACATTTTCTTTGATTTTCAAGGGCATATTCAGAGCATGGGTTACAATCACAGACAGGTGTGATATAACAGGCAGCTCACACAGGCCAAGGCCTCGAGTGCTGCTGAATTATGCAGAAATTGGCTACATAAGCTAGAATAGTACCTTCCTAATCTAATCTTTACTAGAAGCCCTAAGTTCAAAGCAAATTCTTTTTAAAATGTATCCCCTCTTAGCAGTTCTTTCTGTAATTCTTTAATTTTTTATTGTACCTATTTAAAGGTTCACTTAGATCTATTTCACAGTTTTGACATCCTAACCATTGTAGTATTTGTAGCATATATTGAATTAAAGCTTTATTAACATTTATCTTTATTCTAGCATATACCAGAGAGCCTGTTGCCTTTTAATTCTTTTCCACAAACAGCTCAACCTTGCATAAAGCATTAACCCTTTCTCCTAAACTAATATTTTGCTTGATTAATATTCTACAAAGCAATGGACATTTTGGGGATAATGAGACTAAGTATTCTTCCCTAAAATTAGGAATACAGCAATCATTAGCGGGACCACGAGGACTCCGGCTTTCTAATGCAGAGTGTAGTTCCCAACAAACCTAAAACCACCAAGAGGCCTGCAGCTGTCCTTCTCATGCCTTGCTGGGAATGACCTGCTGTGACCTTGTCAGCCAGCCAAAGTTGACTTGGCCTCCTCAATTATCACTATGGCTTTTATGATCTCATGATTGATTATAACTTCACAGTAGTAGCTTATGCCATTAGAACTGATTATAACATCACAATGGTCATTTATGTCATCACAACAATGGTCTATGGCATCACAATTAAATGTCACAGTTGTGACTATATGACACAATTTGTAATCGATTTTTGACATCATAGCACCTGGTTTATGACATCACAATAATTGGCTTCTGGTGACACAATATTAATTTATAAATTCACAATGGTTTTTATGATATGACAACTAGTATGATGTCACAGTGGTGGTTTATGACATCACACTACATTATGCCTTTGATGTCATAATGTTTTAGGAAATTCACAATGTATTATGACATCACAATGGTATGTTTATGATATAATGATGGTGGTTTATCATATTCCAGTTGATTGTGACATCACAAAGATTTTTATACAATAATATTGACTTATGACTTTACAATTGATTTATGATATCACAACTGATTTCCTTTTTTGATTTTTTTAAGGAATACAACTTCATCATTCAATATATACAGATCTGGAAACATGATGCTCTTCCCATCCTACATCGCTCCTACACATACTCCCACATTTCTTTCTCCTCTCTCTTCCTTTCCTTTATCATTCTTATTTTTTACAGAGATTAATTTTAAGTTAACTTTTATACTCATAAGATTATCCCTGCACTAAGTAGAGAGTAAACTGATTAGTATGAAGAATAAAAGAAGTAAAGAACAAAAACAGGAAAAATATTGTTCCCTAACAATCAAGGCAAGGGCTGTTCAAAATCAATAGATCTCGAGGTTTCAGTTTCACTCCAATAGATCACATTTTAAGTACTCTATTAGTTACCACAGATCAGAGTGACAGTATGGTATTTGTCTTTTTGTGGCTGGCTAATTTCACTAAGTAAAATGGTTTCCAGTTATATTTATTTTAGTGCAAATGAAAACATTTCATTTTTCTTACCGCAGTGCATTATTCCATGGTGTATATACCATAATTTTTTAATCCACAGTTGATGGACATCTGGGTTGATTCCATATCTTAGCTATTGTAAATTGAGCTGAAATGAACATAAGGATACACATAACTCTTCAAAATGCTGGTTTCACTACCCATGGATAAATACCCAGGGCTGGGATGGCTGGGTCATATGGTAGGTCTATATTCAGCTTTCTGAGCTATCTCCATACAATATTCATACAATATTCTACAGTGCCTTTACCAGTTTACATTCCTACCAACAGTGGATTAAGGCACCCTTCTCCCCACACCCTTGCCAGCATTTGTTGTTTGTTGATTTCTGTATGTAAGCTATTCTAATGGAGGTGAGGTGAAACCTCATTGTGCTTTTGATTTGCATTTCCCTGATACCAAGCAATACTGAGATTTTTTTTTCATGTGTCTATGGCCATTTGAATTTCCGTTCTTGAAAAATGTCTGTTCAGGTACTTTGCCCTTTTTTTAAATGGGATTGTTTGTTCTGTAGTTGTTGAGTTTCTTGGATTCTTTATAGAATCTGGAAGTTAATCCTTTGTCAATTGCATTGTTTGCAAATATTTTCTCCCATTCTGTTGGATGCCTCTTCAAGGAGACTTCCAAGAAGTATTTCCCTATGCCAATGTTTTCTAGGGTTTTCCCAATGTTCTCTTTAATTCAGTGGTATCACTTCATAGATTGAGGTCTCTGATTCATTTTGAGTGGATTTTTGTGTAGAGAAGCGATTTTCCCAGCAGAATTTTTGAAGAGACAGCCTTGGCTACAGGAGTTGATTTTTGCTCCTTTTTCAAAGATAAGTTGATTGTAGATGTGTGGCTTGATTTTTCTCTGAGGTTTCAATTATGTTCCTTTGTTCTACAAGATGTTTTTAAGGCAGTACCAGGTTCTTTTGATTAGAACTGCCCTGTAGTATGCCTTTGGTCTAGTATTGTGATGCCTCAAGCTTTCTTTATTTATTTATTTTTTGACAGGGAGAGAGAGAGAGAGAGAGAGAGAGAGAGAGAGAGAGAGAAAGAAAGGTCTTCCTTCTGTTGGTTCATCCCCTGAATGGCCGTTATAGCCCACACGCTGCGCATATCTAATCAAGGAGCCAGGTGCTTCCTCCTGGTCTCCCATGCGGTTGCAGGGCCCAAGCATTGGGCCATCCTCCACTGCCTTCCTGGGCCACAGCAGAGAGCCAGACTAGAAGAGGAGGAACCAGGACATAATCTGGTGCCCCAACTAGGACTAAAACCTGGGGTGCTGGCGCCTCAGGCAGAGGATTAGTCTAGGGAGCCGCAGTGCCAGCCTTAGCTTTATTTTTGTTGTTCAAGATTGCTTTAGCTATTCAGGGTCTCTTGTGTTTCCATATCAATTTTAGAAATTTTGAGAATAAATTCTCTAAAAATTGTGAGAATAATTACTTAGAATAGTTAATTTTTTTATCTTATTTAATAAATAAAAATTTACAAAGTACAACATTTGGATTATAGCGGCTTTTTCCCCCCTTAACTTCCCTCTCACCTGAAACCATCCCATCTCCCACTCCGTCTCCCATCCCATTCACATTAAGGTTCATTTTCAATTATCTTTATATACACAAGATCAATTTAGTATATACTAAGTAAAGATATCAACAGTTCCCACCCACACAGACACACAACATATAAAGTACTGTTTGAGTACTAGCTATGCTGTTAATTCACATAACGACAGAGTTGAGGACAGTTATGTCTTAATTCACATTAAGGACAGAGATCCTACATGAGGAGTAGGTGCACAGTGACTCCTGTTGTTATCTAACAATTGACACTCTTATTTATGACGTCAGTAAAAACCCTAGGCTATTGTCATGAGTTGCCAAGGCTATGGAAGCCTCTTGAGTTCACCAACTCTGATCTTATATAGACAAGGCCACAGTCAAAGTGGAAGTTCTCTCCTCTCTTCAGAGAAAGGTACAACCTTTCTTTGATGGCCCATACTTTCCGCTGGGATCTCACTCACAGAGATCTTTCATTTAAGTCATATGTATTTTTTACTACAGTGTCTTGGCTTTCCATGCCTGAAATACTCTCATGGACTTTTTACCTTGATGCAAATGCCTTAGGGGCTAATTCTGAGGCCAGAATGCTGTTTAGGACATTTGCCATTCTATGAGTCTTCTGTGTATCCCGCTTCCCATGTTGGATTGTTCTCTCGTTTTTAATTCTATCAGTTAGTATTAGCAGACACTAGTCTTGTTTATGTGATCCCTTTGACTCTTAATCCTATCATTATGATCAATTATGAACTGAAACTGATCACTTGGACTAGTGAGATGGCATTGGTACATGCCACCTTGATGGGATTGAATTGGAGTCCCCTGGCACGTTTCTAACTCTACAGTTTGGGGCAAATCCGAGTGAGCATGTTCTGAACTGTACATCTTCTTCTTCTCTTATTCTCACTCTTCTATTTAGCGGAGATCACTTTTCAGTAAAATTGAATTCCAAAGAATAATTGTGTGTTAATTGAAGAATTCAACCAATGGTGTTAAGTAGAATAAAAAAGTACTAAACGGAATAAAGTTATTCTTCGACAGTCAGGACAAGAGCTGATCAAGTCATTGTTTCTCATAGTGTCCATTTCACTTCAACAGGTTTCCTTTAGGTGCTCAGTTAGTTGTCACCATTCAGGAAGAATTTATGATATTTGTCCCTTTGGGACTGGCTTATTTCACTCAGCATGATGTTTTCCAGATTCCTCTATTTTGTTGAAAATGACTGGATTTCATTTTTGGACTGCTGTATAGTATTCTATAGAGTACATATCCCATAATTTCTTTATCCAGTATACTGTTGATGGGCATTTACGGTGATTCCAGGTTTAGATATTGTGAATTGAGTTGCAATAGACATTGAGGTGCAGACAGCTTTCTTATTTGTCAATTTAATTTCCTTTGTGTAAATTCCAAGGAGTAGGATGGCTGGGTTGCATGGCAGGGTTATATTCAGGTTTCTGAGGAGTCTCCAGACTGATTTCCATAGTGGCTTAACCAGTTTGCATTCCCACCAACAGTGGGTTAGTGTCCCTTTTTCCCCACCTCCTCACCAACATCTGGGTAGATTTCTGTATGTAAGCCATTCTAACTGGGGTGAGCTGAAACCACATTGTGGTTTTGATTTGCATTTCATTGATTGCTAGTCATCCAGAACATTTTTTCATATGTCTGTTGGCCTTTTGGATTTCTTCTTTTCAAAAATGTCTATTTAGGCACTCTGGCCTCAGAATCAGCCCTTAAGGCATTCGGATATGGCTGAATAGCCCATGAGAGTATTTTAGGCATGGAAAGCTAAGACACCCTGAAAAAAAAAAAAAAGAAGACCTAAATGGAAGATCTCTGCGAGTGAGATCCCAGTGGAAAGAACGGGGCCATCAAAGAAGGAAGTACCTTTCTCTGAAGGGAGGAGAGAACTTCCACTTTGACTATGACCCTATCGGAATAAGATCAAAATCAGCGAACTCAAAAGGCTTCCATAGCCTTGGCAACTCATGACTAGAGCCTAGGGAGATTACTGACGCCATAAACAAGAGTGTCAAATTGTTAAGTCAATAACAGGAGTCACTGTGTACTTACTTCTTATGTGGGATCTGTCCTTACTGTGTTGTCCAATGTGAAGTAATGCTATAACTAGTACTGAAACAGTATTTTACACTTTGTGTTTCTGTGTGGGTTGAAACTGATGAAATCTTTACTTAATATATACTGAATTGATCTTCTGTATATAAAGATAATTGTGAAAATGAATCTTGATGTGAATGGAATGGGAGAGGAAGTGGGAGATGGGAGGAGTGTGAGTGGGAGGGAAATTATGGGGGGGAAGCCATTGTAATCCATTAACTGTATTTTGAAAATTTATATTTCTAAATAAAAAATAAATAAATAAATTGAAAAAAATGAAAAATGTCTATTTAGGTCCTTGGCCCATCTCTTAAGTGGGTTGTTTTGTACTGGTGGTGTTTCTTAATCTCTTTGTAGATTCTGGTTAAACCTTTATCGGTTGCATAGTTTGCAAATACTTTTTCTGTTGGTTGCTTCTTCACTTTCCTGTTTCTTTTGCAGTACAGAAACTTCTCAATTTGATGCAATCTAAATTGTTAAGTTTGGCTGTGATTGCCTGTGCCTCCAGGGTCTTCTCCAAGAAGTCTTTGCTGGTGCCAAGATCTTGCAGGGTTTCTTCAATGCTCTCTAGTAATTTGATGGTGTTGGGTCATAGATTTAAGTCTTTCATCCATGTTGAGTGAAATTTTGTGTTAGGTGTAAGGTAGGGGTCTTGCTTCATGCTTCTGCACATGGAAATCCAGTTTTCCCAGCACCATTTATTGAATAGACTGTCCTTGCTCCAGGAATTGGTTTTAGATCCTTGATCAAATATAAGTTGGCTGTAGATGTTTGGGTTGATTTCTGGTGTAACTATTCTGTTCCATTGATCTATCCATCTGTTTCTGTACCAGTACCATGCTCTTTTGATTATAAGTGCCCTTTAGTATGTCTTGTAATCATGTATTGTGATGCTTCAAGTTTTGTTTTTGTTGTACAAGATTGCTTTAGCTGTTCGAGTTCTCCTGTGCCTGCATATGAATTTCAGCATCATTTTTTCCAGATCTGAGAAGAATGTCTTTGGTATTTTTATTGGTATCGCATTGAATCTATAAATTGCTTTTGGGAGAATGGACATTTTGATGGTATTGATTCTTCCAGGTCAGAAACATGGCCACCAATGCAAAATAAGGTAAAAGAAGAAAACCTCTCAGTAAAAGTTCAAAGGAAGTTCAACGTATGCATTAGGAATATCTTTGGAAAAATGGCAGAGCAAAGTCATTGCCTATTGTCACCTTGATTGTAAATGGCCTCAACTCCTCAGAAAAGGCACAGACTGGCTGAATGAATTAAAAAACAAAAGCCATCTATTTGCTACCTACAAGAAAACACATCTTACCAACAAAGATGCATGCAGACTGAAAGTGAAAGAGTGGAAAAAGATATTCCATGCCAACAGAAAGCAAAATACAGCTGACATAGCCATCTTAATATTAGACAGTAGCTTTTAACACAAAAACTTAATGAGACAAAGAAGGGCACTCTGTATTGAATAAAGGATCAATTCTACAGGAAGATGTAACTATTATAAACATATATGCACCAAATTACAGGGAACCTGGCTGTTTAAAACAAATGTTAAAAGATTTAAAGTGTGACTTAGACTCCAATACAATATTATTGGGGAGTTTCAATACTCTACTTTCAGCAATGGACAGATGAATCAGAAAGAAAATCATCAAGGAAACAGTAGACTTATTTGACACTGTAAACCAAATGTACCTTGCAGATATCGGAAGTTGCTCTAGTATTGACTCCATACTAGGCCATAAAACAATTCTCTGCAAATTCAAAGAAATCAAAATCATACCAATAATCTTCTCAAACAACAATGGAATGAAGGTCGAACTAAGCAACTGAAGAATCTCTAGAGCATATGCAGACACATGGAGACTGAACGATGTGCTCCTGAATGAACAAAGGATCAAAAAATAAATCAAAACAGAAATCGAAAACGTCCTGGAAACAAATGAAGACAGTGCAACATTTTCAAAACTTATGGGATACAGCAAAAGCAGTATTAAAGGAAAGTTTATTGCAATAGGTGCCTACAATGCGAAATTTAAAAGACAACAAATAAATGAGCTATCAATGCATCTTAAGGGTCTAGGAAAACAACAGACAAAACCCAAAACTAGTAGGATAAAGGAAACAATTAAAATTAGAGATGATATCAACAAAATTGGATGCAAAAAATTAGAAAACATCAGCAAAACCTAGAGCTGGTTTTTTGAAACAAACAAAAAAACACAAAAAACAAAAACAAAATTGAATTGACATACCATTGGCCCAACTACCAAAAAAAAAGGTATAGAGAAGATTCAAATAACAAAATAAAATAAGTGATGTAAAGAAATGTAACAACAGACACCACAGAAATGGTCATCAGAAATTACTACAAAGTGTTGTATGCCAACAACCTGGGAAATCTATCAGAAATGGATAGATTCCTGGACACAAAAAACCTACATAAATTGAGCCATGAAGACATAGAAAACCTAAACAGACCCATAACCCAGACAAAAAAAAAATCAATATTAAAGGCCCTCCCAACAAAGAAAAGCCCAGGACTGGATGGCTTCAATGATGAATCTACCAGACATTTGAAGAAGAACTAACTCCAGTATGTCTCCAGCTATTCAAAACAATTGAAAGAGACGGAAATCCTCCCAAGTCCTTTCTACTAAGCTAGCACCACCTTAATTCCTAAACCTGAAAAAGATGCAATAGAGAAAGAGAATTTCCCTGATGAACATAGACACAGTTATTTTGGCTCTAAGACTATTGAAATCAATGGCATAGAATTTCTTGATTTAAGACAGTACAAATTTTCTGTAGTTCAATTGTTTAGGGCTGTTTTTATCTATGTCTGTTACATCCCCTTTTGGCCTTATTTCTGCTTCTACCAAACTTGTCATGGGTACACCCAATAGTCAGTATACCACATATATGAAATTGTCACATTTCTCTGTTTTTCATATTATATTTGAATTTGTTTACTGAATAAATAGTTAGTAACCTAATTTGTGCCAGTTCTAGTGCAGGAAACTTAAGGCTACCGTGATTTTCTTTATCATTGTTAGGCCATCAACTCTCCAATTCCTGGTAGTTGTCCAGACGAATTGTATGTTCACAGTAACTGATAACATTCTAGGGTTGTTCCTTCAGTGTCATTAGCCAGGGTGTTCATTTTTAGCCTGACATACATTCTTGGAACTTGAAATCAACCATTTACTTTGGAAATTTAGGTAAATATTTCTGATCCTTAATTTCATTGAACTTGCTCTTTTTCATAAATATTCTAGTCTAGGATAATTCCAGCCCTGTGAACGTGTGGTCATGATGATTTAAATTTTTATTGTGAGATCACCATCACACCCAACATTCTATAAGTTGTCCTGGAAACTTTCAGTTATACAGTGTCTCAGAGTCATCTTACCAATCATAATCATTCTCTTCTCAAGGTAACATATACATATACATGAAAAAATAATTAGAGAACTCTAAATTATTGTTTGATTATTCAGTTTTTTGATTATTCAAATTTTCCACTGTGTGTGTGTAGATCTTGGCACATTTCCTGACAATTGTGTGGGTAAGTGATAGGATCTTGATGTGGTTTTGATCTCAAGATTGTATATGTTTATCTAATTTTAGAGGTTGGTGAAGAGGTAGAGACAGAAACTATGAGCTACATCTGGTGGCTTACTCCCCATTCTTGTAATGAACAGTAGCTAGATTATTATGGAAATCTAAACTGTACTTTTTAGATAATAAATTATATATATATATTTGAAGTTTTGCTCTATGTACAAATATATAAATAAATAAATAAAATGTATACATTTTGTAAGCGTGGCCAAATTTTCACAAAAATCTCTTAAATGTCTAATCACATTATTATTGTTACTATCAATTAATTGAATCCTACTCAAGATATTGAAATGTAATTTTAATTCTAAACAATGCACCCCTTTGTATATCTAGTTTTCTCTTTGAGAATATTCTTATCACCTGTGTAAATGATTAGTAGTCTAATGAAAGCCCATCCAAGAACTAAACCTATGCATATGTTGCTTGGATTTTATATTGGAAGATCATAAACATACTCAAAATTTTGTTAATTTTTGGTCACTTTTATGTATATTTCATCAGAAGCATTTTTGGCTCATATTCTCATTCTTCCATATAGTTAATATACTTTTAACTTTGGTGTTTTTTTGTGAATGTTAAAAAAAAATCTGTGATTATTGATAATTTTCAAAATGTAACTGTAGATGCCAGTATCATTCATTTAAGGGTGGCTTTTTTGATAAATGGCATATTTTCTTTTCTTTTCTTTTCTTTTTTTTTTTTTGACAGGCAGAGTGGACAGTGAGAGAGAGAGACAGAGAGAAAGGTCTTCCTTTTGCTGTTGGTTCACCCTCCAATGGCCACCGCGGCCAGCGCGCTGCGGCTGGCGCACCGTGCTGATCCGATGGCAGGAGCCAGGAGCCAGGTGCTTTTCCTGGTCTCCCATGGGGTGCAGGGCCCAAGCACCTGGGCCATCCTCCACTGCACTCCCTGGCCACAGCAGAGGGCTGGCCTGGAAGAGGGGCAACCAGGACAGAATCCGGTGCCCCGACCGGGACTAGAACCTGGTGTGCCGGCGCCGCTAGGCGGAGGATTAGCCTAGTGAGCCACGGCGCCGGCCTATTTTCTTTACTTATCATTGTTGATTTCTTTTATTTCTCAAGATTAATGCAAATTTAATACATGTTGGTTGACCCAATTCTGTTGCATATGCTTGTTACACTAGTATTGCTTTTACATTATTGCTGTCACTTCCAGTAATCAGAATACGGGTCATATCCTTATTGGAACATTACTTTTAATCTTCTTCATTTATTTCTATGACATGTATTCATCATGATGTAGTGTATGCTGATCCTAGTACAGAAAAGTGTAGCTCATCCTGGTTAACTTTTTCATTGTGGTTTCATCAATTTGATGGAAATTCTTTATGCTTGTCCATTTTCTTTACACTACTTATTGAACTCTTTTACTTAATTTAGGGCTAACTTTACAAACATTAATTAAACTGCAAGATCTTTATGAAAATTATTGGTGATAATGGGAGAGGGAGGAGGAAGAAGGTTTGGAGCATGGGCAAAATGGAGGGTAGGGTGAGAAGTATCACAGTATTTCTAAATCAGTATAAATGAAATACACAGAACTTGTATAACATAAATAAATTTTAGAAAAAGAAGGAAATTAAAATTACCACGATTGTGAAGAGAGATTTATGCACAAGGATATTTGCTTGTTACTTCTAATGGAAACAATGGAAATAAGCCAAAATTTGAACAATGAGAGAATGAATAAGGAATTAAGGTGGCTGTCGCTCCCCCACTCGTGGAGGAACGACACCAGATCCTGCGCTGTTCTTTTTCCCCGGCCCTTCCCAGGTTTGCTGCTGGCCCCCGTTCCTCCGCAGAGGGGTGGCACCCCCACCGCTTTCCCCGCTTCCGCGGAGGAGTGGCACACCACCGGCCGGCTCTTTCAGGGGTTGCTCAGATGTTCCTCAGATGTTCCTGGTGCATATTGTCTCTCTCCTCCTTTATAGTCCTCTTCCACCAATCCCAACTCTCCTGGCGTTCTCTCCCCACACGCTGAGCACGCTGCTCTCCTCCAATCAGGAGCAGGATCAGCTCCTGCAGCTTATTAGTCGAATTGGTGAGGCAGCTGTGTAGAAGTTGTTTACTCTCTCAGCGCCATATGATGGGAGATCAGATGCATAGAATTAGTCTTAGTTCCAGTAATTTAGTCTAGTCTCAGTTGCTCCCCACAGGGGCACCAAAAATATTCCTTGATTTACATTCCTTGATTGTAAAACTTTTCTCAGGGTAAAAATATTTACTAAATTATTGTTCACCAAACACCTTTACGTCTACTGATACTCTATTATTTATCCTATATATATCCTTATATATATATATATATATATATATATATATCCTTTATAGTCTAATTACAATCATCAGGATATAATTCACATGATAAAATGTGCATTGTTTTCATTATTGTCTTTATTCACTAGTGTGACCTTTTTATATCATCAGTATCCTACTTGCTTGGCTTTTTCTTATGACATAACATGATGGAAATTATTTAAATTCTCTTTGCAACTATTTTATGCCACAAATTCTCAGGTCATCTTGACCTAATCTTTCTCAGTTCCCAGAGGATGAAAAGTTAATTTATATTCCTCTGGAATTCCAAAAAAGCTAAAAAAATCATCTGAGAACTGAGAAAGATTGGGTCAAGATGGGCTGAGAATTTGGGGCATGAAATAGTTGCAAAGAGAATTGAAGTAATTTTCATCATGTTGATGTCATAAAGAAAAAGCCACCCAAATAGAATATTGACAATATATACAGATCACACTAGTGAATAAAGACAAAAATTAAAATAATACACATTTTATCATGTGAATTACATTTTGATGATTGTAATTAGAACATAGGATAAATAATAGAGTTATCAGTAGACATAAAAGAATTTAGTGAATAATAATCCAGTAAATTATTTTACTATGAGAAAAGTTTTAAAATCAAGGAATATAAATTGAGGTACACTTTTTGGTGCCTTAATTATTCATTCTCTCATTGTTCAACTTTTGGCTTATTTCCACGTTTCTATTTTAAGAAGAAACACAGTGAATATTCTTGTGCATAGATCTCTTTTCACAATCCTGATAATTTTATTTTTTTAAAAAATATTATTTATTATACAAGTGCCATGTATTTAATACATACTGATCTAGAAATATAATGAGACTTCTCACTCTCCACTCCCTCTCGCACATGCTCAAACTCTTCTCCCTCCTCCCTCTCCCATTACCACTGTGAATTTTTTAAAAAATGTACTTTCATTTAATTAATGCCTGTAAAGTTAATCCTAAATTAAGTAAAAGAGTTCAAAAAATAGTTTAAAGAAAAATAAAGAGAAAACATAAAGTATTTTCATCAAATTGATGAAACCACAATGAAAAAGTTAAGCAAGATGAGCTACAGTTCTCTGTACTAGGATCAGCATACACTATGTCATGATGTATACATAACAAAATACACAAAGAGGTTACTGGCTAGAATATAAATCATATTTTCAATATTATGAGTAGAAATCAATGACTTGATAGTAAAAATAATAATGTGACAAGCACATTTCAAAGATTATTGTGAAAAATAATCCATGCTTTTATACATACATATGTGTATATATATAGTTCATTTATTTTATATTTGTATATAGAGCAGCTCTTTAAAAATTTATATATATGTATAAAGTTTATTATCTAAAAAGCATAGTTCAGAGTTACATAATAATCTAGCCACTGGTCATTACTAGATGGAGATTAAGCCACCAGATGTAACTCATATTTTCTGTCTCTCTCTCTCTCTACCAACCTCTAAAATTAGATAAACATATAATCCTTAGATCAAAACCACATCAAGATCCTGCCACTTACCCACATATTTGTCCAGAAATGTGCCAATATCTAGACACACAGTGGAAAAATTGAATAATCAGAAAACTGAATAATCAATGATGTAAAGTTCTGTAAAAATCCAGAAGCTTTATATATATACATATAAATTATATATAGCTGATAATTTTTCATATGTATATATATATGTATGTATATATTACCCGAGAAGAAGGAATGATTATGCTCAGCTAAGATGGCTCTGAGACACTGTATACCTGAAAGTTTCCAGGACAACTTAGAGAATGCTGAGTGTGATGGTGACCTCACAATAAAAATTTAAATCATCATGGCCACAGGTTCACAGGGCTGGGATTAGCCTAGACAAATAATTGTGAAAAAGAGTGAGTTCAATGAACTTAAGGACCAAAAATATTGGCCTAAATTTTCAAATTGAAATGTTAATTTCAAGTTCCATGAATGTATGTAAGGCTAAAACTGAACTCCCCTGTTAATGAGACTGATGGAACAGGCCCTAGATTGTACTCAGATACCGTGAACATAAAATTTGTTTGGATAACTTCCAGAAATTGGAGAGTTAATGTCATTAAAATGGTAGCCTTAAATTTCCTGCACTGGAATTGGTACAAATTAGGTTATTGTCTATTTACTCGGGTTGTAGTAAACAAATTCAAATACAATATGTAAAATAGAAAAATGTGACAATTACATTTATGTGGTATATTGACTATTGGGTGTGCCAATAACAAATGTAGTAGAAGTAGAAATAAGGCCACAAGGTGATCTAACAGACATAGATAAAACAGCCCTAAATAAACATTTAAACTACAGAAAATTTGTACACTCCTAAATTAAGAAATTTTATGCCATTGAATTCAATAATCTTAGAGCTAAGATAACAGTGTTTCAACCTAATACGTGGAAAACTTAAAGTAAATGAACAATTTTGAGCCCCTAAAAATAAACTATAAAACACATGTGTCCTTGAAAGTCTGAAACAATTTGATGTCCAAAAGTGATTTTATAGAACATGAAAATGGAGTTTGCTAACACAACTTGAATAATTTTGAGTAAATTCATGGCATTACAATATAAATGCCCAAAGAATGACCATATTATGGCAGTGCTAAGATTAGATTCCATGTGGATAGTGATAAACACAGGTTAAAGTAATAAAATGAAAGTCAATATAAAAAATACAAATCTGATGCACATGGCAAGGGAAAAGTTTGCTTTGCCTTAAGTAACAATGAGTCTTTTAGTGTGAGACATAATTTAAAGATAAACATGTGGATGGGTATTTCTATAGAAGAGTCCAAAATAAACTGGAAAAATCTTATGTCAGGGAAATGTATTTTGGAATATTTGAAAGATCAGAAAATAATTTACAACTCCAGTAACATCCAGAAAGATGTAGTATCCCGTGCTGATGACCATGATGGTACTGGCCCTGTCATGTGTTGAAATCCTGTACTCATGACAGCTTCTAGGATAACTTCCAGCATTTAAACTGAGTTTATGACCACAGAATCATAAACCAAACTATGGCATCCACTGTTTCCTTGTGTTAGTATTGTCATAAATAAGGTTATTAATTACACATTCAGTTGGCAGTGGTAAATTCTAAGACAAATTTGTAGAAATAGTGTCACAATCATATAGAGATGGCATAGATGAATACAAACCTTAAAATTACATTAAAGAATAGCAAAAAATAAGGAACTTAAATTAGAAAAGACCATACTAATTAACATATTAATTTTTAGTCAACATAAAAGTGCCTTGACCTAAGAAATATTTATGGTCAAATTTTTATTTTGAGTACTTAAAACACAAAATATAAAGAGAATACATTAATTTAAATATCTGAATAAGTCCACTGTAGTGACACAATTTTGCAAAATCATGTACATGGAAAGAGTTACACAACTTAGAGAATTGTGAGCCACTTGATGAAAAATATGGCACAGAGAACTACATTTTGGACAATTTCAAAAATATAAGATAGTTCTCTAAATATTCACAAGAGTAAATATATATTTCCTGTCAATGAATATGATAGCACTAGGGCCTAGAAGATTCTGAAAAACTATGAACATTAAAGGTACTAGGAAACCATCCAAAATATACAGGGAGTTGATGACCTCAAAATGAAGAATGAAAAAAATCATGTTTTCTCTGATGTGTACTGGCCAATATACAGAGTACAAAGCAAATTTATTGTATGTGAGTGAAACTTTCATGTTGGGGTTTGATTATTATTTATAATGCTTGTTTTTACTCCTGTGAACAGTGGTCTTTCTACTTTGGACTTGTTGAACTCTTTATTTAGTGGTACATTAAGCCTGTATATAAAACTGTTATCAGAAAAATTAGAAAAGAAATACAGAAGAGGAGGTGAGATAAATATCATTATAACCTTAGAATTGTGCCTTTGAATTACATGAAATCTGTTCTCTCTACAGTAATAAAAATAAATTATTAAAAACAAATAATCCATTCTATTGAGTGACCAGGTGTTTTATTCTGTCCTGTGACTTGCCTGTTTTTTCCTCAAAAAACTATTTTTATCATATTGTGCTGCTCAACATTAGATGATATGTAAAATGCAACCAAGAAAGGGTTATCAAAGAACTGTGCTTTCTCTTTGAACTATTCCATATTTAGCAGAATTCCCATGCCATTAGTTAGGAGCTGTATTGGAAGTGCAGCAGCCATGAGGACATGAATCAGTGCTCATATGGAATGCTGTCATGGGCAGAAGAATTACCTGTTCTGCCACAATGCTGGCTCCTCATGCACTTTTACTTGTATGTGGACTTTTACGAAGTGTGTTCACATAATTTTCCTTTTTCATTGATTTGCCTTATTTTGTTATAAAAAGCCAATACTTTCAGTTTCCAACAGTACTAAAATTCCAACAATGTGCTTTATCACTCTCACTTTTCTCATTATTAAAAATAAGATTACAGCAATTATAACCCATAAAATCATACAATAAAGGGAAGTCTCTAGACTGTTCCTGAACAACAAATCAATTTAATTGCAGACGCCATATTAGTTTGATGTATCTGATACTCTTAAAAGCATAGACCATATTCTAGGCCATAATTCAAGTCTCAGCAAATTCAAAATTTGAAATAACATCATGCATCATCTTAGATGAAAAATGGAATAAAGCTGGAATTCAACGACTCAGGATTCTCTACATCATATGGAAACACATGGAGACTGAACAAATGGTTTTGAATTAACAGTGGGTTAAAGTCATGGGATTCATGTAACCACTTTGGAGAAAGGAGTAACCAAAAACTGCACAAACCACAGCTTCACCCTGCAGTCCTGGTTCTCTTTAATGACTTTCATATCCTCACTACACAATGGGGGAGACTAGAGCTGTGGGTGTGGAGTTTCCCAGCAGGTACTTTGTGAGTGATCCAGAGTAGCTGCTTACAGTGACAGGACAGGATGTATGATGTGTTGGGTGCTCCTCCAGTCCACACTTCATAGGCCAAAAGAATTAGGGAAGAGGCTTTCCAAGAAGGAGCCTGCATCCATAGATTTCAGAGCTAACCATGGTTCTCCTGGGCCTCATTACAAGCATTTCCATACAATTTCAATAAGTTGCATGCTCCCCCTACCTGATGCCCAGAACTACACCCACCATGTCCAATACCCCAGCTTCCAAGGTATCCCAGCCTCCTGGTTTCCAGCATCTATGGTGAGGGACAGTCACAGAAAGTGGAGTATGAGCCACTGACTGACACCTCAAAGCAATCTGCAACTATGGCAGCTCCCAAAATGATAATCTTGCAAGATTAGGTAGTGTTGCAACCAAGGATCCTGCTGATTGAGCAATTTGCACAGCCTCTGAGCACGCACATCAGAACAGATGCAGGCAATCAGAATCCTCCCTATAGCTAGGTGGGCCATTTGTGATTGTGCGATGTGAAGCAGGAGTGAGCCACAGGGTCTGAGTTCAGATCTGAAGCCACCTCCTCCTCCTGGGCCCAGAACCTCCCTAAAGTGGGAGCAGCCATCAGCTTCTAGGTGGTCTCACCTCCAGGAATCCCTCCTTGCCTCCTGTGTCTATTTTCCTGCTACGAAACTGTGATTTGTTGATGGACATAACCTGTTGCAGGGGAAGTTACAATTCACTGACTGTTCTTTGGCTTCTGGACCTTTTTCTTCATATTTTACACTCATTTTTTGTTAGGTCTGTGGACTTTTTTAAATATATTGTTTTGAAGAATGTTAAAAGATAGTACATAGATTAATCCTCTTTTACTTATTTTTTATTGAGATATTTGTTTCCTTGTCTTTTTTGTTGTTTAATAAGATTTTTTGTGTTACATAGTAATGGTGTTAGTTTCATTTATTGATCTTGTATCCAGTAATTGTGTTTAATTATTGTCAGGTTATCTTTCATATAATGATGGGATCCACATGTATGGTTGCCCAAAATAGATCCTTATAGTTCAAGTTTCCTGTTTGTTATTTGTTTCCATCACTAAACATCCAGTGAAATGCTGAGGAGAGGTAACAAGGAGAGGGAATCTTGTCTGAGTCCACTCCCAGAGAAAGCATTCAATGATCCTGTATTAACTGTTGCATGTACATTTTAGACTATCTTGATCAGATTAAGGAATTAACTATTTTTACTCTTCTATTTTTTAAATATTTAAATAATCACATAAGGGAAAGCTGGAAGCATTTTCACTAAAATCTGGAACCAGACCAGTATGCTTACTCTCACCATTACTGTCCAATATAGGATATATATCTCCAATTAGGATAAATCCACTATAGGATATATACTATCCAATATAGGGCTGGATGTTTTAGCCAGAGCCATTAGACAAGACAAATAAAACAAAGGGATACAAATGGGAAGGGAGGAAGTCATGTTTTATCTTTGTTTGCAGATGATATGGTCCTAAACATAGAGGAACCAAAAGACCGCACTAAGAGATTCCTAGACTTTATAACAGAGTTTTGAAAAGTAGGATATAAAATCAACACACAAAAACATATAGCCTATTTCATTGCTGAGAAAGAAGTTGTAAGATCAGACTCATTCACAATTGATATAAAAAATATATACCTTGGTATAAATTTAACCAAGCATGTGGAAGACCCTGGAAGGCACAGAAAATAAAGGCAAAAACAGACAAATGGGTGTATATCAAGCTAAGTATATTCTGTACAACAAGGGAAACACACGACAAAGTAAACATCGACCAACAGAATGGGGGGAAATAGTGCAAATTATATATCCGATGAAAGATTAATATCCAAGATATATAAGGAGCTCAAGAAACTCAACAGCAAAACAATCCAGTTAAGAAATGGACTAACGTATTGAACACCATTTTTCAAAGGTGAAATACAAAAGGCCAACAGACATATGAAAAGATGCTCAGCATCACAGCCATCAGGGAAATGCAAATAAAAACCACAGTGAGGTTTCACTCGCCCCATTTAGATTGGCTGTCATCCAAAATTAATGAATAACAAATGCTAGTTGGGGGGGTACCCTAATACACTTTAGCTGGGAATGTAAATTAGTACAACCATTGTGGAAGATAGCTTGATAATTCCTCTGAAATCTGAAAGTTTTACCATCTGACACAGTCATTCTGCTCCTGGGAATTTACACAAAGGAAATGATATCAGCATATGAAAGTATTATTTGTACCCCAATGTCTGTAGCAGCTCAATTCACAATAGCTATGACTTATAATCAACTAATATTTAAATCACCTGAAGACTGAATAAAGAAACTGTGGATATATATGTGTATATGCATATATATATATGTATGTATGTATGGTGGACTATGATTTAGCCATTAATGTAGGACAAATTCCTGTCTCTCACAACACAATATGTGTAACCAGAGACTATTTTGATTAGCAAAGTAACCCGTTCTCAAGAAGACAAGCATCATATGTTTTCCCTTATTTGTGTTAATTCAGAGTACAAAAAAAGCAATGCATATGAGGGAAATTCACATTTTGAGATCTGAGTATAGACCTTGTCTGTATACTTGAGAACAGTGTTTTTTTCCTACTTATAGCTTGTTGAAATCTGTATTCATTGGAGCATTAAGTTTGTGAATATAAATAAAATTAAAAGTATGTCATTGTAATAACTAAAGGAAAAACAAGGAATGAAGGAAGGAGGGTGGGAGTGAGGGAGAGAGAGGGTAGAGTGGGAAGTACCATTATGTTCTTAAAACTGCACATATGAAATTTGTTCCCTTTATAGAATTTTTAAAATATTAAAAAGGACAAGAAATACATAAAATTTACCAATCAGCTGCCAGTAGAAAGCATAGGACAAGTGAATTTAACGATCATAACTTGTAGACTCTGACCACACGTTTGTTTATTGTTTCTAATTAGGACTGCCAGGAGGCAAATTGTTGAATTAATCAAATTAGGATACAAGAAATCCTTGTGTCTCTAGAACAGCAATGCAATATAAAAGACATGCAAATACTTAACCTTGGACCTTGGATGGAATTACAGTCAAATCACATGCTTTTCTCACCTGTAAATAGAAACAAGCAAGGGTTTTTGCTGATCATTTTCATTCATTGTGGATACAAATTTAAGACTGATGATGTGGGGCTGGCATTGTGGTGTAGTGGGTAAAGCCACCACCTGCAGTGCCAGCATCCCATATAAGCACCGGTTTGAGTGTTGGATGATCCACTTCTGATTCAGTTTCCTGCTAATGCACATGGGAAAGCAGTGGAAGATGGGCCCCTGAACCCATACCGGAGACCCAGAAGAAGTTCCTGGCTCCTGGAATTGGTCTGCCCCAGCCTCAGCTGTAGCAGCCATTTGGGGAGTAAACCAGCAGATTCTCTCTCTCTCTCTCTCTCTCTCTCTGGATGTGTGTGTGTGAGTGTGTGTGGTGTGTGAGTGTGTGTGTGTGTAAAACTCTTTCAAATAAATAAAATTAATCTTAAAATGATTGATGATTGATGATGCATAATACTAATTGGGGGAAAATAAGTTAAAACACACCAAAATGGTTGCCAGTTTGTAACTGTAAATGAGATTCAAACAAACACATACACACAAGTAAGAAGGTACTCCAAAAAGTTTGAGGAAAATGGAATTAAAAGGCACGTTTATTATGATAGAAATTATTAAAACCCATACATATTTTTTTTTCCTCACAGGAGGAGTAGTGGGCATTATTGCATAGTGGGGTAAGCTGCCACCTGCAACTCCTGAATTCCACATGGGCACGAGCTCAAGTCCCAGCTGCTCCACCTCTCCGCTAACACACCTAAGATAATAGCGGAAGACAGCTGAAGCGCCCAGGCCCCCATCACCCACATAGAGACCCAGACGAGGCTCCCAGTCCCTGGCCTCAGCCCAGCCCAGCTTCAAATGCCGCAGCCATTTCAGGAGAGAAACAGCAGGTGGAAGATCTCTGTCTCTTGGTGCCAGCGCTGGAGCGCAAGTCAAGCACCTGCCTGCAGCACCAGCATCCCATACAGGCACTGGCCCAAGTCCCGGCCACCCCACCTCCAATCCAGCCTCCCGCTGATGGCCTGGGAAAGCAGCAGAAGACAGCCAAGTGCCCCAGGCCCCTGGACTACGTGGGAGACCGGGAGAAGAGACTCAGAAGAAGCTCCTGACTCCTGGCCTCAGACCACACAGCTCCAGCCACTGCAGCCATCCGGGGAGAGAACCAGCAGATGGAAGACCTCTCACCCCGTCTCCCCCACCTCTGCCTATCTCTGCCTCTCGAGTAAATAAATAAATCTTTAAAAAAAACAGATCTCAGTTTCCCTCTGTCTCTCAAATAAATAAACAAGTCTTTTTTTAAAAAAAAAAACGACTAAATCTATATTAATCAGGGCTCTCCAGAGATACAGAACAGATATGCAAGTAAAGGGATTTATTAGAGGAATTGGCTCACATGATTCTGGTGGCTGAGAAGCCCCATGACAGGTCATCTGAAAGCAGCAGACCCAGGATGCCAGTCGCACGGCACAGGATAAGTCCAAGGGCATCAGAACAAGAGAAGCCAATGGCAGATCTCTTGGCTCAAGGCTCAGATGCTGAGGACTCAGGAGCCCAAAGACCAGTGGGCCTGTGGTTCTGATGCCCAAGGCACAGAAGAAAACTGCCCCAGCCTCAGAAATGGCCCCACTTGCCTTCTGCACTCGATTTCTTCAGGCCACCACTCCACAGGAGCGTGTCGTCTATGCTGAGGGCTGAACTCCCCTCCTCCACCCCACTCAGATACACACATACTAATCACCGGACAAACCCTCAAACACACACCCAAAATGATGCTTTACCAGGTTTCCAGGCCTTCATTCCACCTAACATGATGCCAGTATCCTGTGGATAAATGAAAATGCACTAATCCCTTCCCAAGAATCCAGCCTTCTACCAATTTTATATAGCTGTTTTTTCCACTTAATAGGAATTGAGATTTTTCAGAATTTCAAAATTTGGGATTTTAATCTTTTGGGTTTATGATTTTCAGGATGTTACACTTTAAGCATCTGGACTAATAATTCTGATCTTCTGGGATTTCAACATTCAGAATCACTGCTTTCAGGATTATGACCAACACCACTCACTGTGGTTCTTCACAGTGCATGAAGCCTCCCTTTAGTTCCATGGAAATTCCCAAAATAAATTGCATGACTGCCCACTACTCTATCTTCAGATGGTTAATCTCAACTACTGAGACTTTTAAAGTGGCAGTTTAAAATTTGGTTCAAACGCATGAATACAAAAAGTACCAACAAGTTCAACCAGGAAAACACCATTTCCATTTCCAACATCAAGCACTGAAGCATCCAGTGGAATCTTCTCTTTCGGCATCCACCTTATTAGTTGAATCATACTCTCCTCTTCAAAACTGTTATAAAGATTTTTGTTAAATCAAGTAACAGATAGCAAAAGTTACAATCCTTTCTCATTTGTTTATAACACATGGCCAGTTAAAATTTTATTAAGATTTATTTTATTTCTTTGAAAGGCAGAGTTACAAAGAGGGAGGGAGGGAAAGAGATTGATCTTCCACCTGCTGGTTCACTCCCCAAATGACCACAGTGGCTGGGGCTGAGCTAGGTTGAAGCCAGGAGCCAGCAGCTTCATCCAGATCTCCCACATGGGTGCAGAGGCCCAAGGACTTGGGTCATCTTCAGCTGCTTTCCCAGGTGCATTAGCGGGGAGCTGGACTGGAAGTGGAGCAGCCAGGGCTCGAACCAGTGCCCACACGGGATGTTGGTACTGCAGGAGGTGGCTCAACCCGCTACGCCATTTTGGCCCTATAAATTTTTTTTTGAGAGGCACAGAGAGACAGAGATCTCCCATATACTGGTCCACTCCCCAAATGCCCGCAATGATCAAGCTAGACAGGCTGAAGCAAGGAATTTTTTTTTTTTTGAGATGTTCAACAGAAAGAATTCCAAGACCATGAGCACAAATCACAAACACAGTCACATGCCAGCCTATCGGCCAGGGGCCCCAGCAGCAGGGTTTTTGGGTCAAGATCACTAGAGCATTAGCAGGAAGCTGGGATTGAGAGAAGAATCAAGGTACTTGGATGTGGGACACGGTGTCTTAATTGCCAGCTAAAGTCTCACTCCATCTTTTTTAAAAATAAGAGGTAGTATTAACAATGAGTTAATCTTTGTCTCTATTGTTATTTAGAAGAAAATACTTCCAAAAAGAGAAAATAGTTAAGAACAGTATTGATGCCTTTTGATATCAGCAGTAACACCTGTAGACGTTGGTGGCTCAAAATCACATTGAATATTTTAAAAAGACAACTATAAAGTGGAAGTAATTTCTTAATACTCTGACCAAATTTAAATGAGTCTTTAAAAGAGGGAAGAGATACCTTAAATCTGAACACTAAAGCCAGATTCAATCCAGGGCTCCCAAAACTTTCATGTTTTCTTTGACTCAGGATTTACATTAAGTGATGTCTATGTCTGTGTATATAACATATACACAACCTTCTGGATCATAACAATTTTTTATCCAACTCACCAGATTTCTCCTGTGTCTCCACATTCCTGGAAAGTTTCTAATTCTCTCTCACAGACTGCATCCCAACTACATAAACGGTGAAATGTAAAGCAAGACTCTTGAATTAAACTATATTATTAATTAAATGTTTCTATTAAATTACAGAGCTATTTATGACAGAGGCTTGGACCATTATTAGCATTATCAATGAAATGCACATAGCTCAGTCTCTTAGCATCCTTGGGTTAAACAGAATGAAAGTCATGGACAAACAGAACAAGTCTGCACCTGCAAAGCACTTGGAATAACAGCTGCTGCGTGAGAAACGCTGCATTTCACTGAAAGAAAAACACGGAGGCGTTCACCCAGGGGTGCCCACACCCAGAATGTGACCCTGCAGCAGGGCTGACCACCCCATGTGGAGACACGGGGCTCCGCCAGGACGGGGGCGGCTCATCAAGGAAGAATCTTAACCTGAGGCTCAAGTCTCACCCCCATCTCCTCTGCCTCTTCCTCCCCAGCCTTTTGCTCACGTTTTCTCCTCACCGTTTTATGTACAGCGCCCGCGCGCAGCCAAGCCCTTCACTGGCCTCCTCGTTCCCACTTCACCCCTCTCAATCCCTGCTCCCCGCGGTCGCCCCAAGTTCCCGCTCATCCTAATGAGCACCCCGGCAGCCATTCATTCCTCCGCCAGCAGCTCCCTCACATTCGCCTCTAACCCAGGAGTGCCCACCTCCTCCCCCACCAGCCCCCCCAGGCCCTAAACTCAGGTCCTTGAGCCCTGGGATCCCCAACCTGCCCTATCCCTCCCCCCGCATCTCGTTCAAGACCCTCAGGAGGCCTCCCCCAGGGCCGCAGGGTCCTTAACCCTACCCCAGGAGCCCTTGAAGAGCGCCAATGCCATAAAATTCCAGGTAAGGGCCCCAGGGCGGCCCCTGTAGATCCCACCCTCTGCAACCCGTCTTGGCCTCTTGCAAGGCCACCTCACGTTTCTTCCCGTCCATACCCCGCCACAGCTTCCCCTGGCCCAGGACAGGCAGCACCGCTCACCCTCCCCTGCCATGCGCCACAATCACTGCTCTCTGGTCCCCAGAGCCAACGGGATGAAGCCATCATCCATCATGGGACTGCCCTCTTGTGTTGGCGCTATGGCCACACCTCCGCCACGGATGTTGTCCTCAGCGCCCAAACCAGTTTTTTTTTTTTAAATAATACGCATTTCCATGAACTTTTTGAAGACCAATCATATATAAGAAAAAGAAGAAGAAATATGTACATGAGAGAGTGGGAAAGCAAGTAATTTCTGATGACAGTTTATTCAGTCTTCTAAGTATGAAAGAAAACACCCTTTTCTAATAATTCATGCATGTATAGACATCTTCCAAAGTAAGAAAGTAATTTAGTTATACTTCAGACCTCAAATGTAAGTGGCATAAACTATTTTTCTATTTGAATTTATTTTGATTGTAGAAAATGAAATTTTAAAGTTTGGTAGAAATGCACAAAGAAGGGATCCATAGATGGCATTTACAAATGACCACTAAACTAACTTGTTCACTAACTACTGCCTGATGCAAGTTCAGATCAGATAGTGCTGGGTAAACAGTAGGTATGAGATCCCAGGCATGGTGCTGGTCAGCAGTTGAAGAATAAGACTGCAACTGTCACCTATTCCAGATGGGCAATCAATAAGGACTTGAGGGTGTGAACACAAATGATGGCTGATTTGAAATGCAGAGTTCAGGTTCAAAGGCACTGCCTGATGAGAGAAGCTGTCCTGTACCAAGAGGGTAAAAGAATGCCTCCAGAAAACAGAGTGAAGCTCCACTTCAAAATGTATAAGAATTATCACTGCAAGAGAGGGATGCAAGTGTATTCTTGCAAAGTAAACTGCATGGGCAAAAGCACTGAGGAAGAATGCATGGCATATCCATGGGATCATCCTACCAGATAGCACCAGCTAAGCTCTAGACGTAGTGGGGATTCAAATTCTACCTCTACCAATTACAATTTGTGTTACTTAAGGCAAAATGTAAAACCATGTGTCAGTGTCCTTCATCTGTAAAATGAAGGCTATTATTGTACTTAACTCATAGGCTGGTGAAGAAAGAAAATTAGCATACAGACAGCACATACCTAGTTTTGTTAGATATATGTTATATAAAATTTTTTGATATTTTATAATACTTTTCTAGATAAAATTAAAACAATGATCATTTGCTCTTCTGTTAAGGGTAAAATGAACAAAACACTGGTTTAATTTTAAAAAAAAATCTTGGAGGGTGAACCAACGGCAAAGGAAGACCTTTCTCTCTGTCTTTCTCTCTCACTGTCCATTCTGCCTGTCAAAAAAATAAAAATAAAAAAATAAAAAAAATCTTCAGATACAGCTTATACATAAAATATTCAAGCATTCTAACAGTACCCTTCAATGACTTTTAGAAAATATATACAGGTGAGGAATCATCACTATGAACTTCTGAAGTCTTTCTCTACTTCCAGCCACCAGCCCCATGTAACTAATACTATATATCTCCATATGTATTTGCATTTTCATATAAATGGTATCATGTAATATGTTAAAAAGTTTGGTCGAAATAAGAACGTGGTTAAAGAAGGTTTTGGGGGGCAGTGGTTTTATGCTGTGCAATGATTCTAATTAAAAAAGATCAGTAGAAATTCTTGTTTTTCCAGAAATCTCTTATTTAATGTATAAAAACTTCATGCATTTCATAAATAAAACTTTAGGAGCATAGTACTTCTTCCCATGATACCTGCCCTCCAACCTGCACTCACACCTTCTTCCTGCTTCTTATCCTGTTCCTATCCTATTATTTTTTTTACTAAGATCTATTATCAACATACACAAAAGATTAAATCTATACTAAGTAAAAAGTTCCACAAATATTATGAAAAAAATGTTCCTCAACAGTTGAGACAGGGGTGTTCAAAATCACTGCATCTCAAATTGTTAATGTCACTCCTTTAGATTTCCTTTTAGATGTGCTATTAGTTAGCACAGATTATGAAGAACATATAGTATTTGTCCTTTTGGGAATGGCTTATTTCACTAAGTATGATCTTTTCCAGTTTCATCCATTTTGCAGCAAATGGCAGGATTTCTTTTTTACTGCTGTGCAGTATCCAGTCTTCAGTTAATGGACATTTGGGTTGATTCCATACCTTAACTATTGTGAATTGAGCTGCAATAAACATGAAAGATAACTCTTTAATATGCTCATTTCATTTCCCATGGGTAAATTTGCAAGCGTGGGATGGCTGGGTCATATGGTAAGTCTATATTCAGATTTCAGAGATATCTCCATATTGACTTCCACAGTGGCTGGACCAGTTTACATTTCCACCAACAGTGGAATAGGGTACATCCCCACATCCTGCATCCTCACCAGCATTTGTTGTTTGTTGATTTCTGTGTGAAAGCCATTCTCACAGGGGTGAGGTGAAACCTTATTGTAGTTTTGATTTGCATATCCATGAAAGCTAGTGATCCTGAGAATGTTTTTCAGAGTGTCTGTTGCCCATTTGGATTTCCTCTTTAGAAAAACCTCTGTATAAGTAATTTGGCCATTCCTTAACTAGAGTTTTGTGCATCCACACACTCCACGTGGATCCACAGTGTCCCTCTAATTTACATGGAGTTTTCTCTGAAGTTTTCTCACTAATACTTCCTGGAGATTTCCCTCTCTCCACTTTTTTAAAAAATCATCTTCCCCTATATTAGAATAGTTAACTCTCTCCCTCATCTGCAATATTGGAATCCCTCAGAGTTTCAACTTGTTCTTTCCTCCTGTTTGGAATCTTACCAAGCCCAGTCAACAAAGCCATAAAATACCAGGCATTCTATTATTTTCACAGCAACACATTGTAAGAATGATCAGAATCATAAAAGCATCTTTGAGATCTGTGATACCAACTATGAAATAGATATAAAAAGAAAATATTCTGACAGAGGAAAAAATGGTGGATTAGGGAGCAGTGCAATTTGCAAGGCTATGGATAAACAGTGAGGAGAAAAGTGTAGGAGGCACACTCTTGGCAGGGAATTGGAGAGAAAACCCCCTGGGAAGCCCCATGGGAGGAGGCAAAATGGTGTGAATCTGCATGGTGAGTGCTGACGCATAGCCAGCACAGCTGCAGTGGCGGAATGGCAAAGCTGGCAGCATTCTTGAGATGCAGGGGAGGGCAGACTCCATCAATCTGCAGGTATAGAGCTGGAGAGAGAGTGTGGCATGGGTCCAGACTGGAGCCTGGAGGGCTGGCAGTTCTGGTGCTCACCTATGGTCCTAGTGGAAGTGGAGGGAATGGTTCAAATCAAATCACTCTCTCCAAAACAAGCTGTGATCCAGCTGAGATAGGCGAGGAATCATTTTAAAACAGGGCAACAACTATGGAAGCCTGAAGGCATGCACATAACAGCTCAGTGAGATGGGCATCTGAATGCAGTCCTGGCAGCAGTGGTGGGTAGGTATGTGCCCAGTGGCTCTAGTGTGCATGTCTGATCCAGAGCTTTGAGTGGAGGGAATGGCCTACAAACCCCACTGACAACTTGGCTAGGAAGTGGCTGGGCAGCTACAAGGGACACAGGGGTACCCACACCAGCAGTGCCCTGTGGACTCAGTGACTGTGGGAGCCTTGTGTGCTGAGACCTTGGGGACTCAATGGCTACATGAAAAGGTGTGGGGTATAGATGGGTATTGAGTTCTACCACGACCAACTGGGGTGTTACCCTGGAGACTCACCCAACCCTAGAGCCCCCTGGCCATACCCACCACACACTACCTAGTATCCACTGAAAGGGCAGACATTCCATTAAGCCACACAGAAGAATAGCCCCAAACATACAAGCAATCAGAAGAAAAAAATTAAAAAATCATCTCTACAAATGCAGAAAAATAAGAGCCGAAATTCAGGAAACAAGAATAAGGAAGTCACGATGACCCCTGCCCAGGAGGAACGCAGCATTTCCACACTAGAATGCAAAGATGAAGAGATCAAGGAAATGCCAGAAATGGGATTTAGAAAATTAATCATAGGAGTACTCAAAAAATCCATGAACTAAAGAAAACTATACATGACATGAACAAAGATTTTTCCTTAGAAATTGAGAACTTAAACAGAAATCAAAATGAAATATTAGAAATGAAGAATTTAAAGGATCAAATAAAAACGCAGTGGAAAGCATTAACAGTAAACTTGACGAGACACAAGAAAGAATATCCGAACTAGAAGACAAATTTTGGAAATATTATAGTCAGACAAAAAAAAGAGAAGAAAATAGAAAATTTAAAAACAGTGTTGGAGATCCATGGGATACTACCAAAGACCCACCATATGGGTCTTTTAGGCGTGCCTGAAGGAGTGGAAAGAGAGAAAGGAACAGAAAGCCTATTTAGTGAAATAATTGCAGAAAACGTCCCCAATCCAGAGAAAGAAAGGGATGGTCAAGTAGAGGAAGCACATAGAACTAACAGAAATGACCAGAAAAAATTTTCACCACAAAAAGCTTTCTCCAGTAAAACATCAAGAAAATATTCTAAATTGGCAAGAAAGAAATGCTAGATTACTTTAAGAAGATCACCAATTAGACACACATGTGCGCTCATCAGAACTGCTACAGGCTAGATGGAATGACGTGATATAGACCAAGTCTCAAAAGAAAAAAAAAACTGTCAACCCAGAATACTGTACTCTGCAAAGTTTGCATTTACGAAGGAAGGTGAAGACCTTCTGCAACAAAAGAAATTGAAATAATTTGTCAATACATAACCACTCTTACAAAGGATGCTTAAGCATGTGCTACACACAGAAACAAAGATAGCCATCATTATCAAAGAATGAAAACGCAGAAATCTCCCCAGGAGAAGCACGAAAGAAATCCATAGTAAACAATAGGAATCTTTATGGAAAAAATGACAGGGCCAAATCAAAGTTCATCAATAGTCACCCTGAATGTAAATGGCTTCAGTTCTCCAGTTAAAAGATACAGACTGGCTGAATGGATTGAAAAATAAGACCCATCTAGGGTGGTGTGGTGCATGCACCTGGGTGAGACATGCCTGCCCTATGCAGAGCCTGCAGGTGGGCCCACCTGCCGGTACCCTCATGCATTTGTGGTTTATTTTGTAGTTACAACGAGAGAGAAGCCCTTGGTTGGGTGATGGATTTTGAAGACCTCTTCTCAAAGCCCCTCAATCTGGCCCTTAGCAAAAAACAGACCTTGGATTCTGGTGAAAGAACCAAAGATGAAATATATTATTCAGGCATTGAAGACACAAGAAGAGAAAATAAATGGTAAGTAAAACTGGAGAGTGAGCAAGTCCCAGAAAAAGCATGGCACATCAGAAACTCTACATCACCACCAAAAACTTTGCTACATAGAAAATCAAGAAGCAAGGACTATGATGTATTATAGTAACAGTGATATCTGTAGTCAGGAACCAGAAGATATTTTTGCAAGGAGCTTCAGCAGTATATGCAAGCTACAGAGATGGCAAATGTCATGCAACCATTACCATTTCCTGAAGAATAAATAAAAAAAGAGGAAGCAAAAGATAGCCAGCAAGCTGCTAAACAGAAAATAAAACTTTTCAAGCTGGTTAAAAGAATGATAAACACAAGAACATGAAGCAGAATTGGCCTGGCATTGGAAACAAAAAAATCCATTGCATTATCAAGGAAAAGGGGCTCACAGGAAGAGGACAGTAAACCTGAAGAGAAGCAGCAGCATGTGACAATGAGTCAGGGATTCATCAACCAACATACTGTGGGACGCAAAGGAAAACAGATCTGTAAATATTTTCTTGAAAAGAAATGTTTTAAAAGAGACCAATGTAAGTTTGACAAGATGCCTATGTCCAGAAGAAAAAGAAACTGTGTAAATTTTATGTATTTTTATGTAAATTTTATGTATATTGTACCAGAGGTGATAAATATCTGTATTTCTATAATGAATCTCCTTGTAAGTTTTACCCTACAGGAAAAACATTATGCAAGGGGAAGTACTTCAAGTTTTCCCACGCTCCACTGAATGAGGAGACATAAGAACTGCTGGCTCAATTTCTGGATACTAAAAAGAAATAATATAAATAATTCATCATGTACCTCTAATCTATGTAGAGTTTCCTCTGCATTTTCTCCTGAACTCTTCCTGAGACTGCAGTCTCCACTTTTTTTAAACTATCTTTTCCTGGACCAGAGCAGTAAGCTCCCTCCCTACTCTAATATATTGGAAGTCTCCCAAGTATATTTTAACCATTTAAAACAATATGGATGGAAGTGAGATTCCTTCTCAATTGAGAACTAATTCAAGCCCAGAAAAACATGTGTAGATCTAACAAAGTTGTTCTCATACTCACTGAGGGTACAACAGTGGTTACTAGAATCTGAGAAGAGCAGGGGTGACAAATGAATGAGAAAAGATTGGTTAATAGGTACTAAGTTATAGTTAAGAGTAAGATCTTCCAGTGTTCCATTGCATGATACAGTGCGATGACTATAGATCATAAAAATACACCATATATTTTTCTAAAAAAAGTTTAAAAGAAGGATTGTGAATATTTTCAATATAATAAAATGACAAATGAGGAGATTGATGTTTACCCTGATTTGAACATTACAGAATGTATATGTCTATAGAAAAACCACATAATGCCACCTAAGTATATATACATTTATGTGTCAATTAACAATTTCAGAACCACATATTCAAATTCAATGCAATTTGTTTTATAATAGAACAAAACAAAGATATATATATATATATGAATTTATTGTTGTAAACATTATGTTCACATATATGAATCCATATAAACATATATGTGTATAAGTATATATATGTTCAATAACCAAAATAACAAGGAAATACTTACATAATTGTAGTTCCATTTCTATGTCTGGAGAAATGCCTGGTACTCAGAATTCCCTTATTCCACTCTCCAGTCTGTATTCCCTTATCCCCCAGAAAGCTCCTGTGCTGATCATGGCTGTTTCCCTGGTGAAATAACACAAACCTTTCAGAGCTGAATACTTTTTGACAGAGAGTCTCCAAATAATTACAGTAACTACAGAGACCCTTGGAGACCATCTCAAAAATATTTTAGTTAAACAGAGATCAGGAAATATGCTGGGTAGGCTGGTCAGCCCACTGCACCAATGCCACTAATGTCCCCAGTGACCAATCATATAGAATTATATTGAAAATTTTCTTAAGGTGTAAAATAGGAAATATATATATAAAGCCAAACTGTGAAATACAGCATAAAGAGTTTCAAAGTGGCAGTTCATACCATTGAACAGACACAGCAAAATAAAAAGAAAGTATCTGAACTATAAGGATGAATAAAAAAGTAGAGTTAAACATTTTAGGAGGCTTCTAAAATATGTCAATACATTAAAATATTATAAATATGACAAAGGAATGGAACTGAATGAACTTCTGAGAGCCTCACATTATATTTAATGAATGTCAAAAATAATTTTTATGGGTAATGGATAGGAAAGAAATAAATATAAAACAAAATTTATTAGGAGAAAGATAGTTGACAAGAAAAAATAAAATGGTGAAAAATATAAATGAGTTGTAAGAAAAGGATCCCAGTGTAAACTAACAATCAGAGCAACTTTAGTATTAAAGTATATCATTCTTGGCCGGCACTATGGCTCACTAGGCTAATCCTCCACCTGCGGCGCCAGCACACCGGGTTCTAGTCCCAGTCGGGGCGCCGGATTCTGTCCCGGTTGCCCCTCTTCCAGGCCAGCTCTCTGCTGTGGCCCGGGAGTGCAGTAGAGGATGGCCCAAGTGCTTGGTCCCTGCACCCCATGGGAGACCAGGAGAAGCACCTGGCTCCTGCCTTCGGATCAGCGCGGTGCACTGGTCACAGTGCGCCAGCCGCAGCGACCATTGGAGAGTGAACCAATGGCAAAGAAGACCTTTCTCATTGTCTCTCTCTCTCACTGTCCACTCTGTCAAAAAAAAAAAAGTATATCATTCTTGGGCTTATAACTTGATACCTGTTTAAAATATGTCATCCCTATATTTTGTATTTAATAACCAATTTTTTGAATATTATAATTTAAAAAAGGGTTATAGTTTGAAAAGACTAAAGAAACAAACCAAAAACACAGAGGAAACAGGCAAGAAATCTACTCCATCAGAAAAAAGAGAGGGGAAAAGAGCATTCAAATAAAGCAAGGCATAGAAAGAAATAAGCTTATAATCCTGAATGCAATAAGAAAACATGATCTTCATGGGACAGGCATGGTGGTGCAGTGGGTTAAGCTGCTGTGTGGGGCACTAGCACCCTGTATAGGAGTGCTTGGTTAGAGTCCCAGACACACCATTCCTCTCATGCAGTTTCCTGCAACCTAACATGAAAGCCAGCAAATAATGCTCAAATTCTTGGGTTTCTCACACCCACTCAGGAAAACTGAATGGAGTTTCTGGCTCCTGGCTTCAGTCTGGCACATGGCTGACTGTCGCAGGCATACCAGGGGGAAAACCAGCAAATATATGTCTCTGTCTCTCCCTCTCTCTGTCATTCTGACTTTTAAGTAAATAATTTTTTTTTGCTTATTTTCATTTTATTTGAAAGGGATAGAAGGCTGGAATCCATCTGAAGACTTTCATGGGGGTGTTATGGAACCAACACCAATTTGAGCCATTATCTGCTGCCTTGTAGGGTGTGCCTTAGCAGGAAGCTGGATCAAAAATAGTGTAGCTGGTACTAAAATTAAGCACATTGACAATGGGATGTGGTTTTCCAAACTGCATCTTAATGACCACACCAAATAAGAAGCTTCCTGGCTTTTCTTGGGGGAAGAGACCAAGCACCTACTGAGTTCATCCAACAAGAAGCCATAACTTTATTAATGATAGAAACAGCACAAATTTCAAACCAAGCTGCAGTTCCTCTTTGAAACACCAAAAAAGATCTTTATTTTTCATATGGTTACATTGTTAATTCCATAATAGCATTTACATTGTCATTACTGTTGTTCTTCAGGGCTCGGACTGCTTTTGCTCTTGACACATTTGCTTGTGACATGACCTACTCTAAATCCTTAACTTCCACACCCATTTCATCCACCTCTTCCTCTTCACTCTCCTCCTGTACAGTTGGAGTCTGTGTGTTTTCCTGAATTTTGAGACAGCTACACCCTGAATTTTGGATTTCTCAGCCATTACTAGCTTTGCAAGCTAACCTTTTAGAAATTTGCTTTAGTGTATATATCTTTAGAGACTTGAATAATTCTTTTAAGATTATTATCTAAAGTGGCTTGATTAAAGATATTAGGATGATTTTAGTATTCTTTTTAAATGTAATATAATATTTTACACCAAATTCTCCAATTTGTATGTCAATCACAATCAAGTAAAATATTTTTAACATGAACATACTCTTCGTTTTGGGTTTTGAAAGATATTTTCCTCATATGAAAACTACTACATGAACACTATTTTCATTCAATACTGAAGGATGTTTCTGAGAGTCATGTAATTTGTACGCATGCCAACAATGTATGCTGTTAACATTCAATTGATCCTCTGTTAAAAAAAACACCCATTGTTTTCTTTACAGGGCTTTTAACATTTATCTTTATTTCTGGGTTTATGCAGTTTAATTATGATCTGCCTTAGCATGGTGATTTTTTTTTCATCCTATGATTGGAGTGCAATGACCTGTTTCATTCTTTAAATTTATAGTTTTGTCAAAACTGTCATATTTTATGATGACTCTTTTTATTTCTGTGTCATCTGTTCTTACATATCCTTTTTCACCTCTAGTTTTATTGATTTGGGTCTGCCCCATTTTTTTTTTGTTAGTTGCTCCAGTGGTAGATCAATTTTGTTTATTTTTTCAAAAAACCAGCTCTTTATTTCACCAATTTTTGTATCATTTTTCTGATTTCATTTTTGTTTATTCTCTCATTTGAATAATTTCTTTTCTCATTAATTTTGGGTTTGATTTGTTGTTGTTTTTCTAGGTCCTTGAGATGCACTGACAGCTCATTTATTTGGTATCTTTCCAATTTTTTCATGTAAGCACTGATTGTTGTAAACTTCACCCTTAACACTGCTTTTGCTGTATCCCATTCCTTTTTATATGCTGTATTGATTTCATTATAACCCACTGTTAATTCAAAAGCATGTTGTTCAGTCTCAATGTGTTTCCATATGATCTAGAGAGTCCTGAGTTGTTGAATTCCATCTTTATTCCATTTCTCATCTAAGATGATGCATGATATTATTTCAAAGTTTTTGAATTTGCTGAGACTTATTTTATGACATAGCATGTGGTCTATGCTTTTAGAGTACCAGATAAATCAAGCTAAGATGGCATCTGGAATTAAATTGATTTATTGTCTGGGAACAGTCTCTAGTCTTCCTTTATCATATGATTTTATGGGTTATCATTGCTGAAAATTTATCTTTAATAATGAGAATAGTGAGAGTGAAAAGGCACATTGTTGGAATTTTAGTACTCTTGACAACTGAAAGTATTGTCTATTTATGTTTATAACTCAACAATAAGACAAACCAATAAAAAAGAAATTATGTAAACACACTTCATAAAAGAACACATACCATTAAAGTGCATGAGGAACCAGCATTGTGGCAGAGCAGGTAAATCTTCTGCCCATGGTGACAGCACCCCATATGATCTCTGATTATTGTCCTGGCTGACAATCCAGCTCCTGGTTAATGGCATGGGAAAACAGCTAAATACAGTCTGGTTCAAAGAGAATGCACAGTTCTTTGATATCCCTTTCTCAGTTGCATTTTACATATCATCTACTGTTGAGCACAATATGACAAAAACACTTTCTGAGGAAAAAACAGGCAAGTCACAGGGCAGAATTAAATACCTTGTCACACTCAATAGAATGGATCATATGTTTTTAATAATTTATTTTAACTAATATAAAGAGAACAGATTTCATGTGTTTCAAAGGTAGAATTCGAAGGATGTAATGATTTTTATCTCCTTCCCTCTTTCTTACTTTCTTTTTGAATTTTTGGGATCACATTTTTATTTACTTTACAGTCACAGGCATAATGCACCACTAAATAAAGAGTTCAACAAGTCAAAAGTAGAAAAACTACTGTTCATGGGAGTATAGACAAGCACTATAAATAATCAAATCCCAACATAACAGTTTCACTCATATACAATAAATATGTTTGATACTCTCTATATTAGCCAGTACACATCAGAGAAAACATGACGTTTGCATTTTTCATTTTGAGGTCGTATAACTCCCTGTATATTTTGGATGGTTTCCGGGTAACTGTTATGTTCGTAGCTCTTCAGAATCTTCTAGGCCCTAGTGTCATCATACTCATTGATGGGAAATTTATATTTACTTTCATGAACATTTAGAGAATGAAAAATTAAACTATCTTAGATTTTTGAACCTGTCCAAAATGCACTTCTCTGTGCCCATATTTTTCCTATGAATATAATAATTGAGCCCATCCTGACTGGGCTGTGCCCTGCTCCTCTCCCACTACCGCTGCCCGCCCCCCTCCCGCCAACATGAAGAAGAGAAACCCAACCAGCTGGCTCTGAGGCAGCCCCTCCAGGGACCCACCGATGAGGCAGAGATGGCGGCAGCTGGAGCAGAAGCAGCCCCGGGCCGGGGTCCAAAGTCGCAGGACTCCATGGGGAACCAGGTGAGGGAGGAGCTGCGAGCCCAGGCCACTGTCCGCAGGAGCCCCAAGGCACAAGGGACTAACGCGGTCCCTGAGGCCAAGGAGGAAGGCTCAGCTCACCTTGCGGTGCCCGGCATGTACTTCACCTGCCCACTCACGGGGCCACCCTGAGCAGGGACCAGCGGGAGGCTGGCGTCAAGGAGGCCATTCTCTCAGTGGCTGTGTCCATCATGAAGATTCACACATTCAACAAAGCCCGTGACCAGGTGAAGTTGGGCGTGGACACCACTGCCAAGTACCTGGACAACACCCACCTGCACCCCGAGGAGGAGAAGTACCGAAGATCAAGCTGCAGAACAAGCTGTTCCCGGAGCGCATCAACTGCTTGGAGGGGGCGCACGAGTGTTTTGAGGCCATCAGGTTCCAGAAGGCCCTGCTTCCAGTCCTGATCAGGAGAGCCCGGAAGAGTTCTAGGTGCTGACCCAGGCGCTGCTGGCCCAGCCCCAGAGCCTGCACAGGCACAAGGAGCAGCCGCTGGCCACCGAGCCTGAGCAGACCACGCTGCAGGCCTCCAAGTTCGAGCTGCCCGCGGACTTCCTCAGCCTCATGGCAGATGAGGTGAAGCCAGAGCAGAGGTTCAGGGCGGATGCGGTGGAGCGGCTGAGCATGCTGCGGGCTAAGGCCAGGCGCGAGGAGGAGCAGCAGAGGGCGCTGCGGGGGTACAGGTTCAGGCTGCTGCGCATGTGCCTCTGGACGGCTGCCTGCTGCAGGGGGCGCGCGGGGCTTGGGTGCCCAGGGAGGGCAGAGGGCAGGGCGCGGGCTGTCCAGTGGGCCCTGACAGTCCTGCCCTCAGGGACCTTCTATGCCCCCGTAAGCTGCTGTCGGTGTTGTACAGCTTCGTCCGGGAGGCCTTGGAGCGCGGCTGGCTGCCTTTGGAGCTGCTGGCCTCAGGGGGCAGAAGCTGTTGGAGGAGGAGAACCTGGCCTTGAAGGAGTGCACCCTGGGGAGGGGTGCCCGGGTTGGGCGCGGGGTCGGGAGATGAGACAGCAGGGCCGCGTGCTGCCCCCCAGCAGCAGGGTGATGCTTGCTCTGCCCCCCCCCCACCAGGTGCCCTCTGCCCTCCTGACCTTCTTGTGGGACCCAGCTGTGCTGGAGGCCTCAGGGCTGCCTGGCCGAGCCCCACACGCATGGCTGCTGAAGCCCGAGCTCTGGGTGGCCATGGAGCGGCTCTTGTGCAATAAAAGCAGAGCTGGCCTCCAAAGGAAAAAAAAAAACTATAATAATTGAAATTATTGAATAATACGCAGTGGTATACTTGATTTAACATCATTTCCCTGAATACCATATACATTTCTAGATTAAGTTCCTGCAAACTTTGTTTTTGTAAGTGAAATTTTGGAAATATTTTTCGATAATGTCCATTACATCTGCCTGGCATTCTTTAATTTGTTTGCCAAAGTTCTATTTTCTAACCTCAACAATGAAATAAATGCATAATATCACACCTATTTTGGTATAATTTTGATTTGCCTGTAACAAGATTATTTACACTTCTGTAGCAGTAGTGTATGTCATTACCACACTATGTTATTGCAATTTTAACATGGGGAACCTGGGCTTACACTGGCTTGTTTTTTGTTGGGAGGTGACCATGTCATATCCTTTCGTGAAGTGTTTGTGTAACTTTCATGTTCATAATTTTTCAGAAGCAAATACACATGGCTATATATGCAATATATGTACCAAATTGTGAATTGTATGGAAAAGATACAATAACCTTGTATAATAAAGATACTTGTATTAAAAAAAGATAAAATAACCAAGGTTATTTATTTCCACAGTGTAATTCTGTATACTTCCATTCCATTAACTTGACTTTGTCATGAGATATGTTGGTTTCTTGATTTAAAATATGACAATTTTCTTTTTACTGTTCTTTAAGAGTTAATTTTATATCTTCATCCACTTCCTGTATATGTGTTTGTTACTTTGTTATCGTTCCTAAAAATGACTCAGTTCTGTTCATTTTGAAATTTTTTAGCATACTATGTGCATCCAAGTCTTATTTCATGTTACATTTTATCGTTTTCATCTATATTTCTCATCCATCTTCCTTGAGGAGCTAACATCAGACTTTCACTCTTGAAATTTTCGTGCCATTTTTATTGTAAGTTCATCATTTCAAACAAAATTCCATACGTCATCTCAGAACATCCATTTGCACATTTCCTGAGAACTATTGAAATAGTGGATCATTCACCCTTCCAAGAATACACGTGCTTTAGAACATTTTATAGATTCAATGGTACATGTAATTGAAAGTTGATCTTGAAAATTTCTACATGCTAGATTGACACACTTTCAGCTTTGTTTCAGAATTATTATGCTAAGTAACATGAATTGATCTAGGGGTCCAATCTGTGGTGTGGCAGGTGAAAGCCCCAGCCTACAGCTGTGGTATCCTATATGGGTGCCAGTTCAAGTCCTGGCTGCTCCACTTCTGATCCAGCTCCCTGCTAATACTGGGAGAAATGGCATATTTTCCTTACTTATCATTGTTGATTTCTTCTTTTATTTCTCAAGTTTAATGCAACTTTAATACATGTTGGTTATCCCAATTCTGTTGTATATGCTTGTTATGCTATTATTGCTCCTACATTATTGCTGTCACTTCCAGTAAAAAGAATATGGGGGACATCCTAACATGCATATTACTCTTAATCTTTATGTTTTATTTCTGTGACATATATAAATCATGGTGTAGTGTATGCTCATACTAGTACAGAGAACTGTAACTCATCTTGTTTAAATTTTTCATTGTGGTTTCATCAATTTGATGAAAATTCTTTATGTTTTCTTTTCAATTTTCCTTATATTATTTATTGAACACTTTAATTAAGGGTAACTTTGCAGATATTAAAGTGAAAATAGATCTTTGTACAAATTAACAGTGGTAATGAGAGAGGGAGGAGGAAGAAGGGTTGGAACAAGGGTGAGATGGAGGGTAGGGTGAGAGTATCACAGTATTTCTAAATCAGAATATATGAAATACATGGAGCTTGTATAACAAATAAAATTTTTAAAAAATAAAGAAAATAAAATTATTAAAATTGTGAAGAGAGATTTATATACAAATACATTCACTTGTTACTTCTAATAGAAACAATGGAAATAAGCCAAAAGTTGAACAGTGAGTAAATGAATAAAGAATTAAGGCACCGAAAATATTCCTTGATTTACTTTCCTTGATTTAAAAATTTTTCTTGTAATAAAAATAATTACTGGATTATTGTTCACCAAATTTCTTTATCTCTACTGATCACCCTATTATTTATCCTGTATTCTAATTGCAATCATCAAAATGTAATTCACATGATAAAATGTGCATTGTTTTAATTATTGTCTTTATTCACTAGTGTGACCTGTGTATATCATCAATATCCTATCTGGGTGGCTTTTTCTTAGGACATCAACATGATGGAAATTATTTGAATTCTCTTTGCGACTATTTCATGCCCCAAATTCTCAGGCCATCTTGACACAATCTTTCTCAGTTCTCAGAGGATTTTTTTTAGCCTTCCTGGAATTCCAGAGGACTATAAAATTTTAATTTTAATTTTCAAGGGTTTGAATACAAATATCTTTCCATCAATGTTTATCTGGTAATTGTCAAAATTTTTCCTTTATTTCCATTCATTTTCCCTTTATTTTCAATTTAAAGAGATTTTAATGGACTGTTGTTTAAGAAATGATCTTATATATGGTTATTTTAGTATCATTGCTATAAAAACAGTTCTAGTCATTGTTATCACAATATATTTGTAGCTTAATAGAGAAAAGTTTTTAACTTGTACTTTGTATTTGAGTTTATGACTATTGTCCAATTATATTATCTAATCATAGTGTGTACCAATGCTAGCAGTATGAACATGTGGCCATGTTTGTTGGCTTTTTATTGTGTTGTCAGTTCTCAAAATTTTGTAAGTAACCTTAGTTATCTATCTTGGGATATTCCATATACTTGGTATCTCTGAATGGTCTAACACCAATATGCTGCTTCATGCTATCAGAATCACACAAAATTTTGCTATTTTTAAGGTTTTAGGGAATTCCAAATTTATCACTACCATTGACATTTTCAATAGCATCATTTTACATAAGGAAATCTTTCTGTCAGGGTTCTTCTGTAAGGTGACATTGTCTTAAGTTCCTCTAATATGCAATAATTTTAAAAATATGATTTTAAAAGACTATTTTCACTAAATCTCTTTGTTTATTTGCCACTTGGTAATTATTCCTACCAAACTGCTCAGTTCTATCCTAATCATGATTTATACAGCGATATGAACATCACTTTCATTTTTTTTTTATCTTATTACTGTCACCAGTATAATCCATCAGTCAGTACCCAAGTTGTAGGCAAGTGTTCGCATTGTGGGTTACTGTTTTTACTGAGAGTTTATTAACTAAATAAAAGTGTCTAAGCTTTCCTGTCCACTTTCAAGTGTACATTTTTTCTGTACTCCCCATGTCCACTATATTGTTTCACCCATTCAAGTTCATTTCCCTTCACTGTATTTTGATAGAGATGAGATTCAATTTAACATTTGATTTGGAATATTCCACAGTGTCATTCTAGACACAGTTATCTTAAAGTTTTCTGTTGACTTAAGGAGTGATGTTTTCTTGATTGCAAATGCTGCTCCTCCGCACGCGGAGGAGCCGCACCGGACCGGATACTTGTTGTTCCCCTTTTTTACAAGTCTTTTCTATAGTAAAGTAAAAATAGGTAAACAGCGAACTCCCAAAGCAAGAATGAGAGAAATGAGAAAGAACGAAGCAACGAACTTCCCCGCGAACTCTCCAACCAACCCACACCACCATGCTGTCTCTCTCCTCCTATATAGTCCTCTCCACCAATCCGTGCTCTGCTACCCACACGCTGAGCACGCTGCTCTCCTCCAATCAGGAGCAGGTCCTGCTGTTTATTGGTTGAACTGGAGGCAGCTGTGTAGAAGCTGTTTCCTCCTCTCCCAGTGCCATATTGTGGGAGAGCAGATGCATAGAATAAGTCTTAATTCGAGTAACAGTCTAGTCTGAGTTGCTCCCCACAGCAAATCCTGAAGCTCTATATTCTATTTTTCTTGATAGGCAGAGTGGACAGTGAGAGAGAGAGAGACAGAGAGAAAGGTCTTCCTTTGCCATTGGTTCACTCTCCAATGGCTGCCGCGGCTGGCACACTGCGGCCGGTGCACTGCACTTATCCGAAGGCAAGGACCAGATGCTTCTCCTGGTCTCCCATGGGGTACAGGGCCAAAACACTTGGGCCATCCTCCACCACACTCCTGGGCCACAGAAGAGGAGAGGGGCAACCAGGACAGAATCCGGCGCCCCGACCGGGACTAGAACCCAGTGGTCCGGCGCCGCAGGTGGGGGATTAGCCTATTGAGCCGCAGCGCCGGCCTCTATATTTATTCTTAGATAAAATTTTAATTGTTTGTTTTTAAGACAATTATTTGTTTATTTGAAATTCAGAGAGAGAGAGAGAGAGGGAGAGAGAGAGAGAGAAATTTCCCACCAACTGGCTCACTTCCCAGATTGCCGCAGTGGCTAAGACTGAACCAGGAACTAAGAGCTTCTTAAAGGTCTCCCACAAGTGTATTAGTGTCCAACACTAGGACCTTTTCCACTGCTTTCCAAGGTGCATTATAAGGGAGCTGGAGCAGAAATGGAGCAGCCGAGCCTCATTCTATTATGGCTTCCACGAAATTACTCAATTCTCTTGAGAGTAATCACATTATATATTATTTCAGAGAATGTTAATTGTTTTTGCCTTTGTCATGTCCTAATTACTATTGCCTGTGTATACTATCAGTATCACAGTTTTTGCCAAGATTAACACCGTGAATGTATGGCCATTGTGGTTGGCTTGTTCCATGTGTGATAATGAAGTCATGGAAAATTGTGTGATTTGCAATAACATCTTTTACAAACAGTTGATCAGAGATGTTTAGATCTGGTGTAGTAATTCATCCTATGAAACTCATATGTTGATTACAGTCTAAAGATAATAGTTAATTCATAATAAATTATTTCTTTATATCTTCTTATAAATACTATTGTTGCTATTTAGTTTTAATTTTACAGTATTTACACCATTATAATATCAGTTTATTTTGAGTTTCAAAATATTACTATCACATATATATTATCAATACTCTACTGTCTAACAATGCTAGAATAGTGAACCTGTGACCATCTTGGATGGGCTTTTCATTGAGACCTCACCAAATGGAGGGTATTAGTCCATATTCTCCTTACAATGTTAATGTTCATATTTTCTTTTATTATTTATAAATCAGAGGAGGATGTAAAGAAAGAAAGAGAGAGAGTGAAATAAGCCAGTCCCAAAGGGACAAATACCATATGTTCTCCCTGATTGGTGACAACTGACTGAACACCAAAAAGGAAACCTCCTGAAGTGAAATGGACACTATGAGAAACGGTGACTTGATCAGCATAGCCCTGACTGTTAATGAACAACTTAATACATTATCCCTCTTAGTAGTTTTTTTGTCTGCTCTACTTAATATGACTGGTTTAATTCTGTAATTAATACACAGTTATTCTTAAGTGTTGAAATTTAACTGAAATGTGATCCCTGTTGAACATAAGAGTGGGAATAAGAGAGGGAAGAGATGTACAATTTGGGACATGCTCAGGCTGACTTGCCCCAAATAGTAGAGTTAGAAACATACCAGGGGACTCCAATTCAATCCCATCAAGGTGGCATGTACCAATGCCATCTCACTAGTCCAAGTGATCAATTTCAGTTCACAATTGATCATAATGAAAGGACTAAGAGTCAAAGGGAGCACATAAACAAGTCTAGTACCTGCTAACACTAACCGATAGAATAAATAAAGGGGAGAGTGATCCAACATGGGAAGCGAGATACTCAGCAGACTCATAGAATGGCAGATGTCCTAAATAGCACTCTGGCCTCAGAATCAGCCCTAAAGGCATTCCGATCTGGCTGAAAAGTCCATGAGAGTATTTCAGTCATGGAAAGCCAAAACACTCAGGAAAAAAAAAAAAAAAACGAATGAAAGATCTCTGTGAGTGAGATCCCAGTGGAAAGAACAGGTCTTCAAAGAAGGAGGTACCTTTCTCTGAAGGGAGGAGAGAACCTCCACTTTGAATATGACCTTGTCTAAACAAGATAAGAGTCGGAGAACTCAAGGGGCTTCCATAGCCTTGGAAACTCATGACTGGAGCATGGGGAGATTACTGAGGCCATAAACAAGAGTGTCAATTTGTAAAGTCAACAACAGGAGTCACTGTGCACTTACTCCTCATGTAGGATCTCTGTCCTTAGCGTGCTGTACATTGAGACTTAATGCTATAACGAGTACTCAAATAGTATATTTCACTCTGTGTTTCTATGGGGGTGCAAACTGTTGAAAGCTTTACTTAATGTATACTAAACTGATCTTCTGTAAAAAAAAAAAAAAGAAGAAGAAATTATCAATTCCCAACTTGACTCTCACTGAGATTAAACATGACAATAGGTCTGATCTGATTTCATTATCATTTAAAAAATCATCTATTATTTTTCAATTTATGTTTCTGTGTGGGAGCAAACTGTTGAAATCTTTACTTAATGTATGCTAAACTGATCTTCTGTATATAAAGAGAATCGAAAATGAATCTTGATGTGAATGGAAGGGGAGAGGGAGTGGGAAAGGGGAGGGTTGCGGGTGGGAGGGACGGTATAGGGGGGAAGCCATTGTAATCCATAAGCTGTACTTTGGAAATTTATATTCATTAAATAAAAGTTAAAAAAAAAACAGGAAACTGGAGTCAACATCCGCAGCAAGACCTGAAGCTAGGTACTCGAATATGGGACGATGAATCTTAATCAGTGTTTTAACCACTAGGTTGAACACCCGTGTCTGAGTTTATGTAGTTTTAATCCATTTTATTAAATGGATCAAATTAAAAAAAATGCAAAAATAAAGGAATTTAGTGAAAAACACTTAATTGTGATTACATAAATTGAAAAGTAAAAATCAATGAATATAAAACTCATTCCACCTACTAGAAAAATTCTGAGAAAGTATATCTAGAGCTACACTTTGGGAAAATTCAGTGAATGATTACTCTGGAGTTATAAATATTAAGAAAGTTTAAAAATGTGTGACTTTAAAGTGTGTAAGATTATGCTTATCCTAACAGAGTTCAGAGAGACTGTACATTAATGTTGCCAGCGAAACTTAACAGAATTTTGAGTGATCTGATGACATTACTGTGAGAGAAAATCAAGCAGCAATGTCACAGTACAAGGATTTACTTAAATAAGAATATTAAGTACACACATATCTGGCACTGGGTCTGTGGCACAACAGGTTAAGGTCCTGGCCTGCAGTGCTGGCATCCCATACTGGTGCCAGTTCAAGACCCAGCTGTTCCACTTCAAATCTGTCTCCCCATTAATGTGCCAGGGGAAAGCAGTGGAGGACAGACCAAGTCTGTGAGCCCCTGTACTTGCATGGGAGAACCAGAAGAAGCTACTGGCTCCTGACTTTGGATCAGCTGAGCTCCAGCCATTGCAGCCATTTGTGGATGGAAGACATTTCTTTTTCTTTCTCTCTCTCTCTCTACTTCTCTCTGTAACTCTTTCAAAGAAATAAAATAAATCTTTAAATAAAAAACCTGCATATATCAATAACTGCAATCACAAAACCAGAAAGGATGCTCACAAAATTAAATATACCACTGATACTGTAAGTTAAACTAAATAACTAAGTCGGAGTTCCAATAAAATCACTACCAGATATAAGGGAGTTTGGAGAAAAAGAATCCATTTCAAACAGTTTAAAAATGTAAATAGAGCATCTTAAGTCATGAAGAGATAACTGTACTTTACACAGTATATTATAGGAAAGGTACACATCAATGGCAAAATTCAGGAAACGATAAATTGATATGTGGAACAGAATACCATGGCAAACATTTTTAAAATTTGTAGAGAGAATTACAGAACTTTGAGCAGGTTTGTGATACCACTACGAAAATGCAAAGCAAGATTGCCACAGCTATATTATCACCATTGGCTTACTTGGATGTTAGTGAACTATACATGGTATAGCATTAGATGCAAAGGCAATGAAAACAGATGTACATGTCATGGAATAATGTATGCTGTGATTATTGTGAAAAGAAACGAATAATAATGGTATGAAAAGCAGATGGACAACTTTCTGTTATTCTTCACTGCAACTACATCTATATTGAAGAACATGAAAAAATACTACAAACATGATTGAAAAAAGATCATGCCTTGTTCTACAATATATGAGCACAGACTTCCATATCGAGATTACGCTTAGAAAAACCTTAAAAATTAAACTCAAACTTAGTTCCACAAACATCCAAAAAAGTAAAAAATATGTTATCTAGAAAGAGTGAATAATTACAGTAGAGTAACAATGTCTGAGAACCTGTACATGACAGTTTCCAGGAGACTTACAGAAATTTGAGATAGGTGATGACTTCACAATCAGAAAGCTAAGCAATCTGGTAAAAGGTTAAGAGTACTAGGGTTGACTCAGACTAAGATATTACAAATATGCACTGTATATTTGTAATATTGAGTATAAAGACATAAAAAGGCATTCAGCTGTTGTGAAAAACTGTTATTACCATAAAATGGATAATTTTGTGGAAGAAACAATGACAAAATGAGTGAATACAGGCAAAGTGGATGAAAAGCAGACGATTACAATTACACTAAAAACGGAAAAGAAAAAATTTCAGCAAACATAACAAAGATCATAGCAGCTCTTACCAACTTAGAGTAAGGATGCCTGAGGCAGTGTTGTGGTGCAGTGGATATACCCACCATTTGGGATGACTTCATCTCATCTCAGAGTGCCTGACCAAAGTCTCATCTATTCTCCACTGCTGACCCAGGGCTCTGCTTATGTACACTGGAGGAAGTAAACAATGGCCTGTGTTCCAGTCAGGGACCTCCCTGTTACATTTAATGAAACCAAGTTCCTAACATCCAACAGGGTGGCATCTTGCATTTGTGGAGTCACTTTCCTGCCTGTACCAACAGAAATGTCAGGGTGACCCTGCAGGTGTTTCCATCTTGGCCTCCAGTGCAGGGCTTACTAGGGAGCATTTTCCACAAGTGCTATCATCTTTTCCCAATATTACAAATATGTATTTTATTGTGTATATATTATATACCTTATTATACACACACACACACACACACACATATATACATGCCACGTGCTGTTTTTTCATGGACTGAAATCACTCTGTGATATTTTTTCTGCAACACTGAAGATTTTTTTAAACAAATATGCTTAAGCAGATGAATTTTTTAAAATTCTTTTTTAATTAGACAGTCTTTATTGATTGTGTACCTACAACCATGATCATGTTAGCAATGCTGTTTTGAGCCAGGTCAGCAAGTTAACCTGCTAATAAACGAAGTTGATGTTTCAAAAAAAAAGTGAATTTTCCATAATTTTCAAAAGTTTCCTTATATTTATAACATCATGTTGCATGCTTGATTATACACAAATTTGTCAATCATATCCAACAATCTTGAAAAAATTAAAAGAAACATAAAGTACCAGGCTCCCAAATCAACATATAAATTCAAAATAACTCAGGAGACATATTTTCAGGATTGGGAAGATTTTTATGGAACAGAATAAATTTAAAAATACTCATAACTTTGAACAGACAAAATTCCTACTCTGAAAGTGCAAATGCAGAGGGCAGGCTGTGAAAGGAAAGTGTAAGGGCTAAGATGATAACCAAGTGTCAACTTACAGGGCACTTGTGCCCCTCTAAAATCTGAACAAAACCCCCAAGTCAAACAGAATGTTTTAGTCTTACCCACTCTAGGTGACTGTTATTGGAAACAGAAAATGGAGAGACCCCCTAGAAACAGCTGTGCTGAGAGGCCAGCATCCTGGGAGAGACCCTGCTGCCCACATATTTAGAAAACTGGGGGGAATCAGGTCCCAGCAGGGAAGGACGGAGGAGCCCAGGGCCGCACAAACTACGCTCCCGTCCCACACGCACCCCACACACGGAGCCCACATTCTTCCTAATGACCACCCCGTGCCCACTGCACAGTCGGGGAGACGTGGGGCTGCTGCCACACAGCTGCCCGGGGATGGCTCTGGGCCGAGAAGTCGCTGTGAGCAGGGAAGAGGCAGGGCGTCGGGGGTCCCGGGTGCCAGTCCAGACCCTGACCCCCGGGTCTGAGGGAACCAAGGGAAGCGCTGGGCCAGCGGCAATATGGCGCCACAGATTCGGAGACGAGCTCTGGGAGGCCCGCGTCCTGCCAGCTTCTCAGCAGCCTCCACGGCTGCTTTACGCCTCTCCCGACACCTGGGCGCACACACTCACCACGTCGCGGTTTCCAGCTCCAGGTGTCCAGCGTCCCCGGTGATGAAGGTGGAGGCCACGGAGCCCGACTTGCTTTGGGAGCCTCGCGCCTGCAGAGCCGTCTCCTAGCACCTCGCTCCTGCCCAGAACTGTAAGATGATTGTGACGTCAAGACCCCGCGTGATGACGCGGCGTGGACGTCGTCGTGCCTGATTGGACAGCGTGCATGGCCGTGAGTGCACACAACGTCACAAAGGACGCAGCCCATCAACATCCTGCAGGGCAATGGGCCCCTGACTTCAGGTTGTGCTGGGTGGGAGAGCAGGAGGCGAGGTTTGGGTGCAGGTTGGACTCCACCTCCCCAGGCGGGAGGCCTCTCCCCTCTGCTCCTGCACCCGCCGGGTCCCTCCTGTGGCCTTGTCCTCCCTGATGGGTCCCTGCTGGAGCTCTCGGTGCAGTAACTGCTTCAGTGAGTCACAGTTCTGTGCGTCGGCCTCTGGGCTTCTTCATATTGTGACTCATTTTCCTGTTGGGTCGTTTGTGTTACTTTTTAATATTGATTGGAAGAAAGCTGAAAGAAATCACATGATTTAATCCTTTTTTCCCTTTTCTCCTGTCAGTATTTGTTTTCTACTCTGCCTATTGACCTTTAATATTTTCTATTTGTCTTTTGTTGCTGCATGGTAATCTAGTGGATTTTAAAAATATTGATCCTTCCAGCAAGCTTGTTAAATTCATTTATTTCTTTTTAGATTTATTTCTTTTTAGATTTTATGGATTCTCTCTAAATATACCCAACATATTGACATTTTATTGTTTAGAAATCTTTACACCATATTTTTTCTTTTTGCTCTCCCCTCTCCCCACTACTCCTCCAATAAGAATTTGGAGATAGTGGAGGTGCTGCTGTAGGCTTACTTCCAGGGAAAAAGCTGTCAATGATCCTGTATGTATTGTGTTGTTTGTTTTAGGATCCTTTTAAACAATATTGATCAGATTATGGAAGGCACTTTTTTACTATACTGCTAGCAGTTTTTTTATTTTGTAAATTTTATGCTAATTTTTAAATGTTTTTCATATTCAATCTAAATGGTCATATGATTTTCTTCTTGAATTTTTCACTTACTTGGAAAATTTACATGGATTGTTTAAAAATGTTAACCACCTGTTGCATTCTTTCTTGTATCTCACTTGTTCTTCATTATATTTTCATATGTGATTTAATTTATTATAATAGTACTAAGGATATATGCATCTATGAATGAGAGGCTTATACTTAATGCATATTTCAAGTTTGGTCAACTTGCATCATCATCAATGTAATGCTGGCCTTCCAAATAAATTTGGAAATATTCTCTACTTATTTCTACCTTGGTACGGCTAGAAATAAAGGTGTGTTTGAAATATTTTGTATTTCTTTTTTTTTTCCCAAAGATTTATTTATTTTTTGAAAAGCAGAGTTACAGGGAAGTGGAAGCAGAGAGAAAGAGAAAGACAGAGAGAGAAGAGAGTTACAGACAGCGAGAGGGAGAGAGAGAGAGAAAGAGAGAGAGAGAGAATCTCCATCTGCTGGTTTCTTCCCCAAATGGACACAAGGGGCCCGAGCTGGGCTGATCTGAATACAGGAGGCAGGAGCTTTCTCCAGGTCCCCCATACTGGTGCAGGGACCCAAGCACTTGGGCCATCTTCCACTGCTTTCCCAGGCCATCAGCAGAGAGCTGGCTCGGGAGTAGAGCAGCCAGGACTCAAATCAGCACTCATATGGATGCTGGCACCATAGGCAATAGCTTTACACCGTATGCCACAGCACTGGCCCTGGAATATTTTGTATTACTCTACAAAAGTTTTGCTTCTGTAACTTTATAATTGGTTGGTTGGTAATTTTCATATTGTGATTCAATTTGCTTGTTTTAGGTAGGATTTTGCTATTTTATATTATATTTGGTTTTGGGAATTTGATGTCCAAAATATAGTAGATTTTAATCTCTAGTCAAATTTTTCTTCCTAAGCATTTTACAGATTTTTTTAGCTTCTTGACAAGGCTATATTCTATGTAAAGCATTGTTTCAATTCCCTGAAACTGGATATTAGTGTTACTTTTCCCTGTATTGTCTTAATTACTTTTACTCATAGTTGATTAATTTTGGAACCTTAAAAAGTAGATCCTTCTTTATGGTGCTTTTAAAAATCATTTCATATTATGGTATATATACACTATAGAATACAACTCAGTGATAAAAAATGAAATCGTATTTTTTACAACAAAATTGATGCAACTGGAAACCATTACATTAAGTGAAATAAACCATTCCCAAACAGATAAATAACATGTGTTTTCCCTGATCTGTGGTATTATAATAAATTGAAGTGAAATTGACATTTTGAGCTTTGATGATTTTTATAGAAAGCTTTTATTTAATAAATATAGATTTCATAATTACAACTTATGGATTATAGCAGTTCTTCCCCCCATACCCACCCTCCCACTCCCTATACATCCCACCTCCTACTCCATTTCCCATCCCATTCTTCATTAAGATCCATTTTTAATTATCATTATAAACAGAAAATCAACTCTATACTAAGTAAAAATTCTAACAGTTTGTACCCACACACACATACGTACCCTTAGGGGTATGTCAGAGGGAACATATGCCCAACTGTACATCTCACCCCTCTCTTTATTTTTTGTCACTCTTATTTTTAACAGGGGTGAATTTTTAATTGGTTTTAAAAACCTGAGAATAATACTGTGTTAAGTAAAGTGTTCAAACAAGGGTATTAAGTAGAAAAAGAAAATACTAAAAAGAATAAAATAGTAAGCTGTTCCTCAACAGTCAGGACAAAAGCTAATCAAGTCAATGCTTCTCAGTGTCAGTTTTACTCCTACAGGTTTCCTTTTAGGTGCTCAGTTAGTTGTCCTAGATCAGGGGAAACATGATATTTGTCCCTTTGTGACTGCCTTATTTCACTCAGCATGTTTTCCTGATTCCTACATTTTGTTGCAAATGACTGGATTTGATTTTTACCGCTGTGTAGTATTCCATAGAGTACATATCCCATAATTTCTTTATCCAGTCTTCAATAGATGGGCATTTAGGTTGATTCCATGTCTTAGCTATTGTGAATTGAGCTGCAATAAACATGGAAGTGCAGATAGCTCTTTTATTTGCTAATTTAATTTCCTTTTGTAAATTCCCAGGAGTGGGATGGCTGCGTCATATGGTAGGGTTATATTCAGGTTTCTGAGATATCTCCAAACTGTCTCCATAGTGGCTTTACCAGTTTGCATTCCCAAAAACAGTGGATTAGTGTGCCTTTTTCCCTACATCCTTGCCAGAATCTGTGGTTTGTTGATTTCTCTATGAAAGCCATTCTAACCAGTGTGAAGTGAAACCTCATTGTGCATTTCTCTGATGGCTAGTGATCCTGAACATTTTTCATGTGTCTGTTGGCCATCTGGATTTCTTCTTTTGGAAAATGTCTGGTCAAGTCCTTGGCCCATCTCTTAAGTGGGTTGTTTGTTTTCTAGTGGTGGAGATTCTTGACTCTTGGTAGATCGTGGTTATTAATCCTTTATCAGTTGCATAATTTGCAAATTTTTCCTCCCATTATTTTGGCTGCCTCTTCACTTTCCTGTTTCTTTTGCAGTACAGAAACTTCTCAATTTGATGTAATCCCAGTTGTTAATTTTGTGTTTGGCTGCCTATGCCTCTGGAGTCTTTTCCAAGAAATCTTTGCCTGTGCCAATATCTTGCAGGGTTTCTTAGATGTTCTCTAATAATTTGATGGTGTGAGGTCATAGATTTAGATCTTTATTTAGTGGATTTTTGTGTAGGGTAGGAGTCTTGCTTCATACTTCTGCATGTTGAAATCCGTTTTTCCCAGCACCATTTGTTGATTAGATGGTCTTTGCTCCAGGAATTGGTTTTAGTTCCTTGATCAAATATAAGTTGGCTGTAGATGTTTGGATTGCTTTCTGGTGTTTCAATTCTGTTCCATTGGTCTGCTCATATATTTTTGTACCAGTACTAGACTTTTTGATTACAATTTCCCTGTAGTATATCTTGAAATCTATTATTGTGATGCCTCCAGCTTTCTATTTGTTGTATCATATTGCTTTAGCTATTGGATGTCTCCTGTGCCTCCATATGAATTTCAGCATCATTTTTTTCCAGATCTGAATATAATGCCTTTGGTATTTTAATTTGTATCACATTGATTCTATAAATTGCTTTTGGAAAAATGGACATTTTGATGACATTGATTCTTCCAATCCATGAACATGGAACATTTTCCTATTTTTATATCTTCTTCAATTTCTTGCTTTAAAGTTTTGTCATTTTCATCCTAGAGATCTTCAACATCCTTGGTTTAGTTTATCCCGAGGCATTTGATATTTTTATGTAGCTATTGTGAATAGGATTTATCTCAGAAGTTCTTCTCAGCTGTGGCATTGTCTGTGTATACAGAGGCTATTGATTTTTTTGCATTGACTTTATATCCTGCTACTTTATCAAACTGTTCTAAAACTTCCAGTAGCCTCTTGGTGGAGTCTTTTGGATCCCCTAGATATGTCATTTGCAAATAGGCTTGTTGGACTTCTTCCTTCCCAACTTGTATCCCCTTGATTTCTTTTTCTTGCCTAATGGCTCTGGCTAAATCTTCCATTACTGTATTGAATAACATAAATCAATATTTTGATGAAAGAAAAACACTTTGTGTTGCCATATCTACCTTTGTTATTCCATAATCAATTCTGATTTTGTAAATAGCCTTGTGATGCCATGAGCAACTGGACTATAATAAACAAATAATGTGGTATCATAAACCAAATTTTTTATATCATAAGCAATAGTGAAATCTTAAAAATATTGTGACATTATAAAGCTACCATTTTGATGTTATAATCAATTGTGATGTCATAAAAACCTTGTGATATCATAAAGCTACCATTGTCATCTCATAATTAATCGTGATATAAAAACACTGTGATGTTATTAAGCTACCATGTCATGTCATAATAAATCATGATGTAAAAATTCTTATGTTACCTAATCAACTGGAATGTGATAATTCACCATTGTTATATCATAAAGATAACATTGTGATAATATATGTATCACTATTGTGATGTCATAATAAATTCTGATTTTGTGAAAAATATTGATACAATAAACCAATATTATGATGCAATAAACCAAAAATTGTCATATCATAAACCAAGTTGTGATGTCATGACCAACTGTGAGTCCTAAAAATTATTGCAATGCCTTAACTTATAATTGTGATGATAATCAGTTGTGATGTCATAAATCATTATTATTTTATAATCAATTGTGATATCATGAAAGCATTATGACATATGCCAATATTGTGATAACATTTACATGACATTGTGATTTCTTTTTTTTTTTAAATTGTGTTTATTTATTTGAGTAGTAGATTTACAGACAGTGAGAGGGAGAGACAGAGAGGTCTTCCATCCGCTGGTTCACTCCCCAAATGGCTGCAACATCCAAAACTACTCCTATCCAAAGCCAAGAACCAGGAGCATCTTCCTGGTCTCCCACCCAGGTGCAGGGGCCCAAGGCCTTGGGCCATCTTCTACTGCTTTCCCAGGCCATAGTAGAAAGCTGGATGGGAAGTGGAGTGGCCGGGACTAGAACCAGTGCCTATATGGAATGCCGGCACTGCAGGCAGAGAATTAACCTACTGAGCCACAGTGGTTTCACAAACCAACCATTGTACTCTCTATGAATTTTTGTCATAAAAACCATCGTGACATCAGAAACCTATCATTGTGTGTCATTATCATTGCAATATCAGAATATGTCCTAAAATATCATTGTTGTGTCATAATCCATTGTGATATTGCCAAAACCATCGTGATGTCATTTTCAATTGGGATGTGAAAAACTACCATTGTGATATCATAAACCTCAATTTAATTTAATATGTTATCAGGGGATAAATGTCACTTTTTGGGTAATTTAAATATGAGTTTTATAATGCATACCAAATGTTATGTTTCAGAAAACTTGAATGTAAATCATATATAAAATAGCACACAATTTTGAAGACTTTGGATATTCTGTATCTTTCAATCAAAACCTGAATTTTTCATAGAAAGAATATCTGTTTAGTTACCACAGAAAGGATAAAATATATCATTTTTTTCTTTTGGAGACTGTCTTATTTCACAAAGTATAATAATGGTTTCCAATTGCATCCATTTTGTTGTGAAAGACAGAATTTCATTCTTTTTTATTACTGAGTAATATTCCACAGTGTATACATAGCACTTCTTTCTCCAGTCATCAGATGATGAGCAACTAGGTTGATTCCAACATAGTTATTGTGAATTGAACTGCTATAAATGTGTGGTACAGAAAATTCTTTCATATGCTGATTTCATGTTCTTTGGATAAATTCCCATTGCTTGATCATATGGTAGATCTATTTTCATCTTTCTGAGGAATTTCCTTACTGTCTTCCACAATGGCTATTCTAGGTCGCATTTCCACCAACACTGGACTCACTAATCTTTTTCTGTACATCCTCACCACTATTCATTGATTTTTAATTTTTTTCTTGCCAATAATAACTTAAATTTGGGGGATCTATATATAGAACTCATTTTCCTTCCCAGTACACCAAAAGAACTGGGGTTATGAGGAAAAAATAAGTTCATACATGAAGAAATTTGAAGCAAAACAAAATATAGGAGGTGTATTGTTATCTAAACGCAACCATGAAAGAATGGACAATATTTCACCAAACTATTTCTGAAGACTTTTAACTTTGACTGGTGAATAAATTTTCCTTTCTCCTATATAGCAAGTATTTATTCTGTGTTCCATAAACTGATAGTGACATTTCTTAAAACTAAAAGAAATTGATGAAGCAATTCTGCGATATTTATTAATGTCAAGTAACCTATCAGAATTTATTTATAAACAGAGAGAAAATAAGCGCTTTTAAATATTGCAATATTGTTCATGATTTTACATCATTCAATATACTGTGTAAAATATTCTGGATTTATTTATAATCCATCCCAGTCACTTCATATATGAAATGTCCTGCTTTGCTAAATACTCTCTGCAAATGTTTCACTTACATAGCATGTAGTTTCCTAAAGCCCTCCACTTTTCTTCTTACTTACTCCACATCCCAGTCAATACAGAAACATAGCTACAGAATCATTCTTTTACTGGGTTCTAGGAAAATCAAGTAGTTAATGAGGAAAGACAGCTGTAAAGCAAAGACCAAGAATACCCAAGGGAGGTCAGGAAAGCCAATTCAACAAGTGAGATTACCAATATGTATACTGCATCCTCTGTCCTTTAATATATTTTTATTTTCATGCATGAAAAGAGATCAGGGCTATTGAGTCTTTTGATAACTAAGGAGATACACAGTGCTAAAGAAAAGTGACTCTAGGACATCAGATCTAACACAGAATCCCAGCAAACACAAATGACAAAAACTTATGCACTTCATTCATGTTTCCAGAAATAGCAATGAAGTAGAAAAAATAGAAAATTACAAAATAAAAAAAAAAACAAAACAGAAAACTCATGCCAGACTAAGAAATTTAAACTTTTTTTTTCTAGAAGATACAATTAAATATATCTAAATGGAGGAAAACAATTTTTTTTTAGAAATCACATTGGAGAAAGAGTTAAAGATTATGGTGATTAGGCTGGTGCCACGGTTCACTAGCTAATCCTCCACCTGTGGCACTGGTACTCCAATTCTAGTACCATTGGGGCACTGGATTCTGTCCCGGTTGCCCCTCTTCCAGTCCAGCTATCTGCCCTGGCCTGGGAAGCAGGGGAGGATGCCCAAGTGCTTGGGCCCTGCACCTGCATGGAAGACCAGGAGGAAGCACCTAGCTCCTGGCTTTGGATCAGCGCAGCGTGCCAGTCGTAGCAGCCATTTGGGGGGTGAACGAATGGAAGGAAGACCTTTCTGTCACTCTCTCTCACCGTCTAACTCTGCCTGTCAATGAAAAGACTACTGTGACACCACCTAGAAGAAGTGAAAAACTGTTATTTCAACTAGCACAGTGACAGTAAGAATAAAAAGAGGGGGAAAATATGACCAACAGAGTTAAGATGCACCAGTTGTGACAGTTGACAGAATCTGAGTGTAAAGAAAGGTAAGTGATTAACAGAAACATTGAATAGAGAAATTTCTCAAAATTTTTGAAAAATAATTTCCTGTCTAAAAACAGTGAGAAGACTTCAAAAACTGTAAATATCCACATCTTCAGAAAACTGGAAATTATACGGATGCTTGCATAATCTGGGAAGGGTTTACCTAAAAAAGTGTCTAAATTTCAGTAAAATAAGTGAGATTTGGATATGGAAAATTTTCCAATCAAGACTGTCCCTACACCTAATATTCCAAACCAAAAAGCTCCAAAGTCCAAAACTTGTTCAGGGTCACCATAAGAGGAAAATTCTACAGCTGACCTCATGTGAGGTATTGTGGTCAAAAAGTTTGCAAACTGAGGCTGGTGCTTTGGTGCAGTGGGTTAAGGCTTCAGCCTGCGGAGCTGACATCCCATAAGGGCGCTAATTCAAGTGACTCCTTTTCTGATCCAGCTCCCTGCTAATGTGCATGGGAGAGCAGAATAGGATGGCCTAAGTCCTTGGGCCCCTACAGCTACGTGGGATACCCAGAAGCAGCTCCTGTTTCCAGGCTTTGGATAGGCTCAGCTATAGACATTGTGGCCATTTGGGCACAGCAGATGAAAGACCTCTCTCTCTCTCTCTCTCTCTCTCTTTCTCTCTTTTTGACTCTACTTTAAAAAATAAATCTTTAAAATTTTAAATGCTGGCACACTAAAAATATGGTATAAATTATATTTACTCCATCAATAAGTAAGTTTCATGTTGAGACTTGAGTCCCATCCCCAAGATTTCTTATGAAATCTATGAATATTCCAAAATCTTCCAAAAGTATTAGTCTCAAGCATTTCACATAAGGCACAGTCAACTTATATTGAAAACCAACACATCTATACTCAATAGAAAATAGCAGATAGACCGAATATGCAGCAACGTTAAAAAGAGTTGCAATTACTTGACCAGATTGGCTCATTTGTGAAAAAATTCCAGTAGGAAACCCTGTCTTTATTTGACCTAACCCACAGCTAACCTTGTAATAACAGTTTTCCCCCCAGGAAACCTAATTAAAACAAGCAGCAGCAATAGCTTAACCCTGAGTCTACCTGAGATGATGATAACCATTGGACAAAATATACAATAGACACAGAATTTGTAAAGAAAAGCCAGAGAATGTTATGTTAGGGAATGTATATTTGAATCTACCTCAAAATTCACATTTTGAATCCTTTACCCAAGTCTGGCTTTGTTTAGAGAAGGGAGCTCTAAAGAAGTAATTAAAAATAAATGAGTCATAAGAATGCGGCCAGAATCCAATAGGATTATTAGTTTTCTATGAAGAGAGAGCAGAGCTTGTCTGTTCTGTTGTGACACATTTATGGAAGAAATGTCATTTGAGGACATAACAAGCAAAATCTGTGTGCAAGCCAGTAAAAACTGCTTACCAGAGACTGACTCCACCAGGACCATTAGAAAATGAACTTCTGTTGTCTAATCCACTTAGTCTATGATAATTTTCTTTTGGTAGCATGAGAAGACTACACAAATGCCTACAGAGGGCTCTGAAAAGTTCTAAACCATTCCTGTTAATCCAGCCACACATAAGTGGAAGGCTATACACAGTCCCATAAAGTATTTTGAAGGCCCAAACTCTTTTTTTAAAGATTTAAAAAATTTATTTTCAAGGAATAAAAATTTCATAAGTACAACTTTAGGAATATAGTGATTCTTCCCACCATACCAGCCCTCCCACCCCTACTCCTTCTCCTCCTCTTCCCCTCTCTCCACTTGCCAAGCCAATTCTCCATTAAGATTCACTTCCAATTAACTTTGTACATAGAAGACCAACTATATACTAAGTAAAGATTTCAACAATTTACACACACACACACAAAACAGTTTGAGAACTAGTTTTATAGTTAACTCTCAATACAACTCATTGAGGACAGGGGTCCTGCATGGGGAGACAGTGTTAGAGAGGTAGAGATAGAGATAGAGAGAGAGAGAGAGAGAGATCATCCATCCAGTGGTTCACTTCCCAGATGGCTGCAATGGGTGGAGCTGATCTGATCTGAAGTCGGGAGCCGGGAGTTCTGGGTCTCCCATGTGGCTGCAGGGACCCAAAAACTTGGGCCATCTTCCACTACTTTCCCAGTCCATAAAAGAGAGCTGGATCGAGAGAGGATCTGCCAGGAGTAGAACTTGTGCCCATATGGGATTCCAGTGCTTCAGACCAAGGATTTAACTGATAGTGCCACAGCAGCAGCTCCAAAGGGCCCAACTCTCACTTCTGGCATCTGTGGAGGCTCTGCATGCTGGAATTAAAACCTAATGCAGAGTTGTAAACTACTTGCCTGTTTCCAAAACATACAGAAAAGCTCTAGGCACAGCTAGGCAATTCACAGTTTCCAGATATTTGAGGAAATTTCTTTTAGATTATTAGCTCACAACTAAACTAGTCAAGCAGAAGCTTTAGTGGACACGCATTATGAAGAATACAGAATTAGTTTATGAAAGTGTTTAACCAAACAGTAAAAATAACAACAACAAAACTAGGGATAGGGGGAGAATCTGACTTCCCACATTTCATCCATTTTTATATTATTTAAAGTTTAGTTTTGAACAGAAGTATTATAAAAGAATCAGAAATGTGATAAAGATATACATTTTTTCCCGGCAAAAGAAAGTGGCAGTCAACAGAAAATATCCCTGAGGAAGTCAACATACTAAATTTATGAGACAAATCAGTTAATTTAAATATATATAAAGAACTAGATAAATCCATGTTTTAAAAATAATAATAAAATATTATATTAATGTTTCCTTGTATCCAGAATATCAATGAAAAGATGCAAACTAAAGCACAATTGGCATTACCTAATGTAAAGAATAGAATTAGAGGATAAAACAAAGCATAGAAGACCTGTGGAACATCATCAAGCATACAAAGATACAAATAGCTATTCCATAAAAGGAAAGGAGAGAAAGAAGTAGAAAGAATGTTTGAAAGAGTAATGACTAAACATCTTCCAAATTCAATGAAAAACATAAATCTGAACACTCAAGAAACAAAACAGCCTCCAAGTGAGATAAAGTCAAAGAGATCCACATTTAGACAAATTATAATCAAGCTGCTAAAATATAACTAGAAAAGTATAATCTTGAAAACTCAAAGCAATACTGATCCTTATAAAATTATGAGCTGTTTTTCCATCCCAAACCATGGAGGCCAAAAAGCAATTGATGACATATTCATAATAGTGAAAGGAAAAGACAGTCACCCAAGAATTCTACATCCAATGAGATTATCTTATAAGAATGTAGAAATTGAAAATATGTTTTATATTTTATTTAATTCAAATAAATTTCATGTATTTCATATATAGGGATGTAGGAACATAGTAACACTTCCCACCCTATTCTCCCTCCCGCCCATGCTCCAACCCTTCCTTCCTTCTTCCTCTCCTAATCTTTCTCTAAATTTTTGCAATGATCTACTTTCTTTTTTATTTGTTTGTTTTTGTTTTTTTTTTTAAAGATTTATTTATTTTACTTGAAAGTCAGAATTACACACAGAGCGAGAAGGAGAGGTGTGGGGAGCAACTGGGAGCAACTCGGACTAGACTGTTACTGGAATTAAGACTTATTCTATGCATCTGCTCTCCCATAATATGGCGCTGGGAGAGGAGGAAACAGCTTCTACACAGCTGCCTCTAGTTCAACCAATAAACTGTAGGACCTACTCCTGATTGGAGGAGAGCAGCGTACTCGGCGTGTGGGTAGCAGAGTTGGGATTGGTGGAAGAGGACTATAAAGGAGGAGAGAGACAACATGCACCAGGAACATCTATCTGAAGGAACACCTGAGCAGCCCCCGAGAGAGCCGGCCGGTGGTGTGCTGCTCCCCTGTGGAAGTGGGGAAAGTGGCCAGGGGGAACCGCCCTTCCACGGAGGTGGAAGTGTCGGTAGCCAACCCGGGAAGAACCAGCAGCAAACCCGGGGAGGGCCGAGCAGACAAAAGAACAGCGCAGGGTCCTGTGTCGTTCCTCCACGAAGAGGGGGAGCGACATAATGGTGCCGTGACTCAGATAGGAAACCTAGGCAGGGTTTAGTGTCGTTCCTCCATGAAGAGGGGGAGCGACAGAGAGGCAGAAAGAGAGAGAGAGAAAGGTTTTCCATCTGCTGGATCACTCCCCAGTTGGCCACAATGGCTGGAGCTTCGCCATCTGAATCCAGGAACCAGGAGCTTCCTCCAGGACTCCTACGCTGGTGCATGGGCTGGTGCATGAGCTTGGACCTTCTTCTAATGATTTCCCAGGCCATAGCAGAGAGCTGGATCAGAAGTGGAGCAGCCAAGACTCGAACCAGTGCTCATTTGGGATGCCGGCACTGCAGGCAGCGGCCTTACCCGCTACATCACAGCACTGACCTCACTGATCTACTTGCAGTTCACTTTACATTCATAAGATTAACCCCATACTAAGTAAAGAGTTCAACAAATAGTAATAAGGAAAAAAACATAGAAAATTATTAGATGAAATCCCACAGTATTGCATAAGAACACTCAAAAGAGGAAGAGGCTCTTCCTCAACATAATGCACAGTAGTAAATATGTCTACATTTTAAAGGATTACTTTGTTCAATTACATTTGCTTAAATTTGTTTTCTCTACTGAATTGTGAGTTTTTTGAAAACAGATGAAGGTCTCTTCACTTCTTACCCCCAATATACAATTGACGCTAAAATCTAATGGTTAAATGGATGTGAAAGAATACACAATAACACATCAGTGAGTAAAGGCATCTGATAACTAAAACATGGCATGCTGCCTGACAAAGTATATAAGCGCTTTTGGCATAAAGTTTGGATATTACCAGGAAGACAAAAGATAACAAGTGCTCAAAGATTGTGGAAAAAGGAAACATTTGCAGATTTCAGCTGAAATTTAAATTAGTAAATCCATTGTGGCAAAGAGAATACCAGTTCCTCAAGAAGGAAAAGTGAAACTATAGAATGCAGTGCCACTCCTGGACGAATACCTACAGAAAATTAAAAAGGTAAATGTTCATAATACCCAAGAAATGGGAAGAAATCTAACGGTTTATCGAATGGTAAATGGAAAGGTGCTAAACACACACAATGGAAAACTATTCAATTAAATGGAGTATTTTTTTAATTTTTTAAGGGATACAAATTTCATAAGTACCACTTTAGGAATATAGTTATTCTTCCCACTATACCAGCCCTTCGAGCCACACTTTCACCCCTCCACCTCCCCCCCTCCACTTGCCAGTCCCATTCTCCATTAACATTCATTTTCAATTAGCTTTGTACACAGAAGACCAATTCTATACTAAGTACAGATTTCAACAATTTGCACACACACACACACACAAACAAAACTTTGAGACCTAGTTTTACAGTGAACACTCATAATACAGAAGTCTTGCATTGGAATTTAGTACACAGTGACTCCTGTTGTTAATTTAACAATTACCGGCTGGCACCGCGGCTCACTAGGCTAATCCTCCACCTTGCGGCGCCGGCACACCGGGTTCTAGTCCCGGTCAGGGCGCCGGATTCTGTCCCGGTTGCCCCTCTTCCAGGCCAGCTCTCTGCTGTGGCCCGGGAGTGCAGTGGAGGATGGCCCAGGTCCCTGGGCCCTGTACCCCATGGGAGACCAGGATAAGTACCTGGCTCCTTCCATTGGTTCAGCGTGGTGCGCTGGCCGCAGCGGCCATTGGAGGGTGAACCAACGGCAAAGGAAGACCTTTCTCTCTGTCTCTCTCTCTCACTGTCCACTCTGCCTGTCAAAAAACAATTACCACTCTTATATATGATGTGAGTGACCACCCAAGGAACCTGACGTGAACTGCCTAGGCTATGGAAGACTTTTGAATTCACAAACTCCATCAGTAATTGGACAAGGCCATAAGCAAAGTGGAAGTTCTCTTACTCTTTAGAGAAAAGTACATCCTTCTTTGATGGCCATGCCTTTCTACTGGGGTCTTACTCACAGAGATCCTTCATGTAGAACAATTTTTCTCACAGTGTCTTGCGTTTCTATGCCTGAAATGCTCTCATGGGCTTTTCAGCCAGATCAGGAAGATGTACGGGCTGATTCTAAGGTCAGAGTTTGCTTAAGTGATTGTCAACCTATTAGTCCACTGTGTGTTGTGCTTCACATGTTAGATATTCTCTCCTTTTTAAAACTCTATCTATTATTATTACCAGGCATTTGATCCTATTTATATTATCCCTTTAAGACTTAAACCTATCTATATGTTCACCTTAGCATCTAATAGGATGACTTTAACGATTAAGATGGCATTTTTACCACCAAGCTTAATCAGATTTGGAGCCCCATGAACGTTTTAAACTCTACCCTTAGAAGTAAGTCCGAAGGTATGTATGCAGAACTATACAGCTTTACAGCCACAAACTTCCTCCTCCCTCTCTGATCCCTATTCTTATATTTTACTGAGATCTATTTTCAATTGACTTTATACATATATGATTAAATCTAAATTAAATAAAGAGTTCAACAAATAGTATGAGAAAAAAGAAAAAAAAAACCTCCAAAACTGTTCTGTGACAGTCAAGACAAGGGCAGCTCAGATTATCCTTTCTAAGAGTCAACTTCACTTCTACAGATTTCATTTCAGGTTCTCTATTAGTTCTCCCAGTTCAGGGAGAACAGAAAGTATTTATCCCTTTGAGACTGGCTGATTTTACTCAGCATGATGTTTTTCAGATTAATCTATTTTGTTGCAAATGGTCAGGTTTCATTTTTTACCACTTTGTAGTATTCCATAGTGTACATATCCCATAATTTTTTAATTATCCAGTCTTTGACTGATGGGCATTTATGTTGATTCCATGTCTTAGCTATTGTGAATTTAGCTGCAATAAACATGCAGGTGCAGATAGCTCTTTTGTTTATGGATTTCATTTCCCTTGGGTAAATTCCCAGGAGTGGGATGGCTAGGTCATATTGTAGGTCTATATTCAGACTTTTGAGATATCTCCATACTGCTCCATAGTGCTTTCCCAGTTTACATTCCCACCAACAGTGGATTAAGGGACCTTTTCCCCCACATCCTTGCCAGCATTTGTTGTTTGTTGATTTATCTATGAAAGCCATTCTAACTGGGGTGAAGTGAAACCTCATTGTGGTTTTGATTTGCATTTCCCTGATGGCTAGTGATCCTGAACATTTTTTCATATGTCTGTTGAGCTATTTTGAAAAATATCTGATTAAGTGTTGCCTGTTTCTTAACTGGCTTGTTTGTTTTGTTGCTGTGGAGATTTCCTGATATCTTTGTATATTCTGGTTATTAATACTTTATTCAGTTGCATAGTTTGCACATAATTTACTTTATTCAGTTGCATAGTTTGCAAATGATTTCCCCCATTCTTTTGGTTGCCTCTTTACTTTCCTTAGTGGTTTTTTGGCGGGGGTTGGGGGCAGTACAGAAACATCTGATGTTTTGTTAATTTTGGCTTTGACTGTCTGTGACTCTGGGGTGTATTCCAAGAACTCATTGCTTGTGCCAATGTCTTGCAGTATTTCCCCAATGTTCTCTAATAATTTGATGGTGTCGCGTTGTAGATTTAGATCTTTAAATCATGTCGAATGCATTTTTGTTTAAGGTGTAAGTTAGGGGTCTTGTTTCAAGCTTCTGCATGCAGAAATCCACTTTTCCCAGCACCATTTGTTGAAGAGACAGTCCTTATTCCAGGGACTGTTTTTAGCTACTTGGTCAAATATAAGTTGGTTGTAAATATTTGGATTGATTTCTAGTGTTTCTATTCTATTCCGTTGGTCTATCCATCTGTTTTTTACCAGTAACATGCTGTTTTGATCATCACTGCCTTGTAGTATGTATTTTTTTTTTGAATGTGAGCATATTTCCTTTATTTTTTTTATTTAATGAGCATAAATTTCCAAAGTACAGCTTATGGATTATAATAGCTTCCTCCCCTCCGTAACTTCCCTGCCACCCACAACGCTCCCCTCTCCCACTCCCTCTCCCCTTCCCCTTCACATCAAGATTAATTTTCAATTATCTTTATATACAGAAGATCAATTTAGTGTATATTAAGTAAAGATTTCCACATTTCGCTCCCACACAGAAACACAAAGTGTAAAATACTATTTGAGTACTAGTTATAGTGTAGTATGTCTTGAAGTCTGGTTTTTTGATTACTCCTGCTTTGCTTTTGTTGCATAAGTTTATTTAGCTATTTGGGATCTCCTGTGTTTCCATATGAATTTCAACATCATTTTCTCTAGATCTGAGAAGAATGTTTGGTATTCTGATTGGCATTGCATTGAATCTGTAAATTGCTTTTAGAAATTGGACACTTTGATGATATTGAATCTTTCAATCCATGAACATGGAAGATTTTTAATTTTTGTATATTCTTCTATTTCCTTTATAATGTTTTGTAATCCTCTTTCACATCCTTGGTTGAATTTATTCCATTTGATTTTTTGTATTTTAATTTTTGTAGCTATTGTGAAAGTGACTAACCTTAGTTCTTTCTCAGCTGTGGCATTGTCTGTGTATACAAAGGCTGTTGATTTTTGTTTATTGACTTTATATCCTGCTACTTTACCAAATTCTTCTATAACTTCCAATACTATCTTGTTGGAGTCTTTTGGATCCCCTATATATAGAATCATGTCATCTGCAAATAGGGATAGTTTGATTTCTTCCTTCCCAGCTTGTATCCCTTTGATTTCTGTTTCTTCCTAATGGCTCTGGCTAAAACTTCCAGGACTATATTGAATAGCACTTGTGAGAGTGGGCATCCCTGTCTGGTACCGGATCTCAGTTGGAAATGCTTCCAACTTGTCCCCATTTAGTATGATGCTGGCTGTGGTTTTGTCACAAATTGCCTTGTGTTGAGGAATGTTCAAAATTTGCTTAGAGTTTTCATCATGAAAGGGTGTTGTATTTTATCAAATGCTTTCCCTGCATCTATGGAGATATTCATATGGTTTTTCCTCTGCAGTCTGTTAATGCGATACATCACATTGATTTGTGAATGTTAAAGCATCCCTGCACACCAGGAAGAAAGAAAACATGCCATATTCCTATCATCAGTCATATTAGATCGGGTTCTGTATTAGATCAATGTTCCCAAGGAACAACAATGTTCCCAAGGTGGGCAGTACATCATGGCTGTTCTGCATTCTAGAAACCATATATCTCTGCTTTTTCAGTCTGCTTGAGACACAGTGGGTGGCGGGGTCAGAATCCTACTCTAATGACACCCACAGGGCTTCACCAAGGAGCCTTGATCCTGACAGGTGTTTCAGACTATGGGCAGTGAAGGCCTCTCCCACTCAAGGCTGGGGACTCAGTGGGGACCCTGAAGCCAGGCTGGGTCCCTGGAATTCTCAGTTCACGGCCACAAAGGGTCCCCTTCCTTCCTCTCCACTCCATCATTTGGATGTTTTCTCCTGGGCACCTTCACATTCCCCAGCCCAGAGATGCCTTCGTCAGGTTTCCTCCAGACCATGGCGGCCTACCTTGGTCTCAGCAGCAGCCTCGTCAACTTCTCAGCAGTCCTGTGCTTTTTCCTTCAGATAAGCACAGCTCTGGTGCTACAGCAAAATGAGGAGTGAAGTAGCAGATGAAAGACCTCTCTCTCTCTCTTTTTCTCTCCCTCTTGCTTTCCCTCTCCCTTTCCATTTCCCTCTACTTCTCTGTGTAACTGTTTCAAATAAATAAATCTTTTAAAAATATATTTAAATGATAACTTTATTATAAAAATATCAAAATGTTAAATTTCAGTACAATTATCAGGATAATATTAATGAACAGTCTATCAAGAATTATACTTGTCAATTTCAAATTTTAAGGATGATTTGCAGCCATTTAAAACTAGAGGAGGCAAAGAATGCATCACCTTGAAAAGGAGAAGACTTACATTGGTCTAAGAAAATGTGTACAGGTTGGTGTAATGATGCATTGGGATACCCCACAGTTTGCAAGGCCTGCATCCCATATCAAAGTGCCGATTTGTATACTAGCTCCACTGTTTTGGATCCAGATCACTTCTAGTGTGCATGCAAGGTAGCAGATGATACTGAAATTTTTAACTGCCAGCCACTGCCCACATGGGAGGCCTGATGGATTTCACTGCTCCTGAACTTGGTCTGGTCCAGCCCTGGGATGGTGCAGCCATTTGTGTAGTGAACCATTAGATGAAAGATTCTCTCTCTCTCTCTCTCTTTCTCCCATTTTCCCTTTCTCCTTACATCCACCTCTGATTTTTAAATAATAAAAAGAAAATGTGAACATGAATATAGTCAGGAAAATGTGAGAAATAGCCTCTGGTTGTTGAAGTCTCAATGAAAAGCCCATCCAAGATGGTCACAGGTTCACTATTCTAGCACTGGGTAGACAGTAGATTACTGATAATATACATGTGATAGTAATATTTTGAAATGCAAAATAAACTGATATTATAATGGTTTGAATACTGTAAAATTAAAACTAAATAGCAACAATAGCAGTTATAACAAAATATAGAAATAATTTAATATGAATTATCTATTATCTTTATACTGTAAGCAACATATGATTTTCATAGGATGAATTACTACACCAGATCTAGACATCTCTGATCAACTGTTTATGAAAAATGTCATTGCAAATCACACAATTTTCCATGACTTCATTATCACACATAGAAAAAGCCAACCACAATGGCCACATATTCACAGAGTTAATATTGGCAAAAACTGAGATACTGATAGTATGCACAGATAATAGTAATTAGGACACAGTGAAGTTAAAACCAATTCATAATAGAATGAATCTTGGCTGCTACACTTATGATCCAGCTCCCTAGTAATGCACCTTGGAAAGCAGTGGAAAAGGTCCAATTGCTTGGACACTTATACCCTTGTGGGAGACCTTTAAGAAACTCCTAGTTCCTGGTTCAGTACTGGTCATTGCGGCCATTTGGGAAGAGATCCAGTAGATTGTAAGATATCTCCCTCTCTCTTCTCTCTCTCTCTCTCTCTCTCTGCATTTCCAATAAACCACCGGTTCAAGTCCTGGCTGCTCCAGTTCCAATCCAGCTTTCTGTTATTGCCTGGGAAAGCAGAAGATGGCCCAAGTCCTCAGGCTCCTGCACCCATGTGGGAATCCCGAAGAAGCCCCTGGCTCCTGACTTCAGATTGGTACAACTCTGGCCATTGCAGCCAATTGGATGTGGACTAGCATATGGAAGATATCTCCCTCTCTCTCAGACTCTCCTTCTTCTCTGTGTAACTCTGATTTTCAAATAACTAAATAAATCTTTTAAAAAAATAAAGTGGACAGGAAAGCTTAGACACTTTCATTGAGTTAATAACTTCTCAGTAAAGACAATAATCCAAAAGGCTAACACTTGCCTACAACTTGGATAATGACTGATAATGTTCACTGGAGACAGTAATAAAATCAAATAAAAATCAATGAAAAGCGATGTTCATATCACTGTATAAATCGTGATTAGGATACAACTGAGCAGTTTGGTAGCAATAATTACCAAGTGGCAACTAAACAAAGAGATTTAGTGGAAATAGTCTTTATAATCATATTTTTTAAATGATTGTACAGGAAAATAAGACAAGATAATGTCACCTTCCAGAAGAACCCTCACAGAAAGATTTCCTCATGTAAAATTATACTATTGAAAATGTCAACAGTAGTGATAAATTTGGAGATCCCTAAAAATTTCAAAATAGCAAAAAATTGCATGATTCTGATAGCATGAAACAATACACTGGTGCTAGACTATTCAGAAATACTATGTACAGGAAAGATTCCAAGATAACTTAGAAAATTTCAACGGGGCTGATAAACCTACATTGAACAAGCCACATATTCATAATGCCAGGACCAGAACACCTATGAATACCTAAGAAATACCTAAGATATCCCTAAAAACTTCCAAATAGCAAAAAATCATGTGATTCTGATAGCATGAATCAGTACACTGGTGCTAGACCATTCAGAAATACTATGTACAATGAAGATGATGAGATAGAAGAAATGCAAGAAGTGGATCTCAAAAAATTGATAAGAACATTAAGAAGTTCTCAAAAACAAATTCTTGAACTACAGAAATCCTTAATGGACAAGATAGAAAATCTCTCTAGCGAAAATGAAATATTAAGGAGGAATCAAAATGAAATGAAACAACTAATAGAACATGAAACTGTGATAGTAACAAGAAATCATAATGAAATGAAGAGCTCAATAGATCAAATGACAAAAACATTAGAGAGCCTTAAAAAACAGAATGGGTGAAGCAGAAGAGAGAATACCAGACTTAGAAGACAGAGAACAGGAAAATATACAGTCAAACCAAAGAAAAGAAGAGGGAATTAGAAATCTAAAAAATACTGTTGGGAATTTTCAGGATACTATTGAAAAACACAACATTTGGGTTCTAGGAGTTCCAGAAGGCATGGAGAGGGAGAAAGGATTAGAAGACCTTTTTAGTGAGATACTAGCAGAAAAATTTCCAGGTTTGGAGAAGGACAGAGACATCCTAGTACAGGAAGCTTATAGAACTCCTAGTAAACATGACCAAAAGAGATCCTCACCACGACATGTTGTAATTAAACTCACCACAGTGAAACATAAAGAAAAGATCCTAAAATGTGCAAGAGAGAAATGTCAGATTACTCTCAGAGGATCTCCAATCAGACTCACAGCTGACTTCTCATCAGAAACACTACAGGTTAGGAGGGAATGGCGAGACATAGGACAGGTACTAAGAGAGAACAACTGCCAGCCCAGAATATTATATCCTGCTAAGCTATCATTTGTGAATGAAGGTGAAATAAAGACTTTTCACAGCAAACAGAAATTGAAAGAATTTGTTGCCACTCATCCAGCCCTGCAAAAAATGCTTAAAGATGTTTTACACACAGAAACACAGAAACAGGGTCATCAGTATGAAAGCAGGTAAAGGAAGAAAACCCCACACCAAAAGATCACAGTAAGTTCAAAACATATATTAGAACTTATCTTTGGCAAATGGCAGGGCAAAGCTACTACTTATCATTAGTCACATTGAACATTAATGGCCTGAACTGTCCAGTTAAAAGACACCGATTGGCTGATTGGGTTAAGGAACAAAACACATCTATTTGCTGCATACAAGAAACACATCTTTCCAATAAAGATGCATACAGACTGAAAGTGAAAGGCTGGAAAAAGATATACCATGCCAACAGAAATGAAAAAAGAGTGGGCGTAGCCATATTAATATCAGACAAAATAAACTTTACCACAAAAACTGTTAGGAGAGACAAGGAGGGGCACTATATAATGATTAAGGGATCAATTCAACAGGAAGATATAACGATTATCAATGTATATGCACCTAATTACAGGGCACCAGTTTATCTAAAAGATTTGTTAACAGACTTAAAGGGAGACTTAGACCCCAATACAATAGTACTGGGGGACTTCAATACTCCACTCTCAGAAATAGAAGATCAACAGGACAGAAGATCAACAAGGAGACAGTAGATTTAAATGACACTATAGCCCAAATGGATCTAACAGATATCTACAGAACTTTTCATCCTACACAGAAAGCATTTACATTCTTCTCAGCAGTACATGGAACCTTCTCTAGGATTGACCACATACTAGGCCATCAAGCAAGTCTCAGCAAATTCAAAAGAATTAGCATCATACCATGCAGCTTCTCAGACCATAAAGGAATGAAGTTGGAAATTAGCAACTCAGGAATCCCTAAAGCATATGCAAACACATGGATATTGAACAACATGCTCCTGAATGAACAATGGGTCATAGAAAAAATTAAAAGAGAAATGAAAAATTTTCTGGAAGTAAATGAGGATAACAGAACAACATACCAAAACTTATGGGATACAGCAAAAGCAGTGTTAAGAGGAACGTTTATATCAATAGGTGCCTACATCAAGAAATTGGAAAGGCACCAAATAGATGAGCTTTCACTGCATCTCAAGGATCTAGAAAATCTGCAGCAAACCAGACCCAAATCTAGTAGGAGAAGAGAAATAATTAAAATCAGAGAAGAAATTAACAGGATTGAATCCAAAAAAAAAAAAACATTACAAAAAATCAGCCAAACGAGGAGCTGGTTTTTCAAAAAAATAAACAAACTTGACAACCCATTGGCCCAACTAACTAAAAAAAGAAGAGAAAAGACCCAAATCAATAAAATCAGAGATGAAAAAGGAAATGTAACAACAGACACCACAGAAATAAAAAGAATCATCAGAAATTACTACAAGGACTTGTATGCCAGCAAACAGGGAAACCTATCAGAAATGGATAGATTCCTGGACACATGCAACCTACCTAAATTGAACCAGGAAAACATAGAAAACCTAAACAGACCCATAACAGAGACAGAAATTGAAACAGTAATAAAGGCCCTCCCAACAAAGAAAAGCCCAGGACCAGATGGATTCACTGCTGAATTCTACCAGACAGTTAAAGAAGAACTAACTCCAATTCGTCTCAAACTATACAGAACAAGCGAAAAAGAGGGAATCCTCCGAAATTCTTTCTATGAAGCCAGCATCACCTTAATTCCTAAGCCAGAAAAAGATGCAGCATTGAAAGATAATTACAGACCAATATCCCTGATGAACATAGATGTGAAAATCCTAAATAAAATTCTGGCCAATGGAATGCAGCAACACATCAGAAAGATCATCCACCCAGACCAAGTGGGATTTATCCCTGGTATGCAGGGATGGTTCAACATTCGCAAATCAATCAATGTGATACACCACATTAACAGACTGCAGAAGAAAACCCATATGATTATCTCAATAGACGCCGAGAAAGCATTTGATAAAATACAACACCCTTTCATGATGAAAACTCTAAGCAAATTGGGTTTGGAAGGAACATTCCTCAATACAATCAAAGCAATTTATGAAAAACCCATGGCCAACATCCTATTGAATGGGGAAAAGTTGGAAGCATTTCCACTGAGATCTGGTACCAGACAGGGATGCCCACTCTCACCACTGCTATTCAATATAGTTCTGGAAGTTCTAGCCAGAGCTATTAGGCAAGAAAAAGAAATTAAAGGGATACAAATTGGGAAGGAAGAACTCAAACTATCCTTCTTTGCAGATGATATGATTCTTTACTTAGGGGACCCAAAGAACTCTACTACGAGACTATTGGAACTCATAGAAGATTTTGGCAAAGTAGCAGGATATAAAATCAATGCACAAAAGTCAACAGCCTTTGTATACACAGGCAATACCACGGCTGACAAAGAACTTCTAAGATCAATCCTATTCACAATATCTACAAAAACAATCAAATACCTTGGAATAAACTTAACCAAGGACATTAAAGATCTCTACGATGAAAATTACAAAACCTTAAAGAGTTTCTTGATCTCTTTGTAGATTCTGGTTATTAACCCTGTATCTGTTGCATAGTTTGAAAATATTTTTTCCCATTCTGTCGGTTGTCTCTTCACTCTCCTGTTTGCAGTACAGAAACTTCTCAATTTGATGCAATCCCAATAGTTGATTTTGGCTTTGACTGCCTGTGCCTCCCGGGTCTTTTCCAGAAATTCTTTGCCTGTGCCAATATCTTGAAGGGTTTCTCCAATGTTCTCTAATAACTTGATGGTGTCAGGACATAGATTTAGGTCTTTAATCCACGTTGAGTGGATTTTTGTGTAAGGTGTAAGGTAGGGGTCTTGCTTCATAATTCTGCACGTGGAAATCCAGTTTTCCCAGCACCATTTATTGAATAGACTGTCCTTGCTCCAGGAATTGGTTTTAGATCCTTGATCAAATATAAGTTGGCTGTAGATGTTTGGGTTGATTTCTGGTGTTTCAATTCTGTTCCATTGGTCTATCCATCTGTTTCTGTACCAGTACAACCGACAGAATGGGAAAAAATATTTGCAAACTATGCAACAGATAAGGGGTTAATAACCAGAATCTACAAAGAGATCAAGAAACTCCACAACATCAAAACAAACAACCCACTTAAGAGATGGGCCAAGGACCTCAATAGACATTTTTCAAAAGAGGAAATCCAAATGGCCAACAGGCACATGAAAAAATGTTCAAGATCACTAGCAATCAGGGAAATGCAAATCAAAAGCACAATGAGGTTTCACCTCACCCCGGTTAGAATGGCTCACATACAGAAATCTACCAACAACAGATGCTGTCTGCACCCTAATGTTTATCACAGCACAATTCACAATAGCCAAGACCTGGAACCAACCTAAATGCCCATCAACGGTAGACTGGATAAAGAAATTATGGGATATGTAATCTTTAGAATACTATACCGCAGTTAGAAACAATGAAATCCAGTCATTTGCAACAAAATGGAGGAATCTGGAACACATCATGCTGAGTGAAGTAAGCCAGTCCCAAAGGGACAAATACCATATGTTCTCCCTGATCAGTGACATCTGACTGAACACCAAAAAGGAAACCTCCTGAAGTGAAATGGACACTATGAGAAACGGTGACTTGATCAGCACAGCCCTGACTGTTAATGAACAACTTAATACATTATCCCTCTTAGTAGTTTTTTTTTGTCTGTTCTACTTAATATGACTGGTTTAATTCTGTAATTATCACACAGTTATTCTTAAGTGTTGAAAATTAACTGAAATCTGATCCCTGTTAAATATAAGAGTGGGAATATGAGAGGGAAGAGATGTATAATTTGGGACATGCTCAAGGTGACCTGACCCAAACGGTAGAGTTAGAAACATACCAGGGGATTCCAATTCAATCCCATCAAGGTGGCATGTACCAATGCCATCTCACTAGTCCAAGTGACCAATTTCAGTTCACAATTGATCATAATGAAAGGACTAAGAGTCAAAGGGAGCACATAAACAAGTCTAGTACCTGCTAACACTAACCGATAGAATAAATAAAGGGGAGAGTGATCCAGTATGGGAAGTGAGATACTCAGCAGACTCATAGAATGGCAGATGTCCTAAATAGCACTCTGGCCTCAGAATCAGCCATAAAGGCATTCGGATCTGGCTGAAAAGCCCATGAGAGTATTTCAGGCATGGAAAGCCAAGACACTCTGGCAAAAAGATCTCTGTGAGTGAGATCCCAGTGGAAAGAACAGGTCTTCAAAGAAGGAGGTACCTTTCTCTGAAGGGAGGAGAGAACCTCCACTTTGACTATGACCTTGTCTAAACAAGATAAGAGTCGGAGAACTCAGAGGGCTTCCATAGCCTTGGAAACTCATGACTGGAGCATAGGGAGATTACTGATGCCATAGACAGGAGTGTCAATTTGTAAAGTCAACAACAGGAGTCACTGTGCACTTACTCCTCATGTAGGATCTCTGTCCTTAATGTGCTGTACATTGAGGCTTAATGCTATAACGAGTACTCAAACAGTATATTTCACTTTGTGTTTCTATGGGGGTGCAAACTGTTGAAATCTTTACTTAATGCATACTAAACTGATCTTCTGTAAAAAAATAGAAAAAGAAAAAGAAAAAAAGAAATTATGAATTCCCAACTTGACTCTCACTGGGATTAAACATGACAATAAGTCTGATCTGATTTCATCATCATTTAAAAAAAATCATCTATTATTTTTCACTTTATGTTTCAGTGTGGGAGCAAACTGTTGAAATCCTTACTTAAGGTATACTAAGCTGATCTTCTGTATATTAAGATAATCGAAAATGAATCTTGATGTGAATGGAAGGGGCGAGGAAGTGGGAAAGGGGAGGGTTGTGGGTGGGAGGGACGTTATGGGGGGGAAGCCATTGTAATCCATAAGTCGTACTTTGGAAATTTATATTCATTAAATAAAAGTAAAAAAAAAAAACCTTAAAGAAAGAAATAGAAGAGGATACCAAAAAATGGAAAAATCTTCCATGCTCATAGTTGGAATAATCAATATCATCAAAATGTCCATTCTCCCAAAAGCAATTTACAGATTCAATGCGATACCAATCAAGATACCGAAGACCTTCTTCTCAGATCTGGAAAAAATGATGCTGAAATTCATATAGAGACACAGGAGACTTAGAATAGCTAAAGCAATCTTGTACAACAGCAACAAAGCCGGAGGCATCACAATACCAGATTCCAGGACATACTACAGGGCAGTTGTTATCAAAACAGCATGGTACTGGTACAGAAACAGATGGATAGACCAGTGGAACAGAATTGAAACACCAGAAATCAATCCAAACATCTACAGCCAACTCATATTTGATCAAGGATTCAAAACCAATCCCTGGAGCAAGGACAGTCTATTCAATAAATGGTGCTGGGAAAATTGGATTTCCACGTGCAGAAACATGAAGCAAGACCCCTACCTTTCACCTTAAATAAAAATTCACTCAACATGGATTAAACACCTAAATCTATGACCTGACAGGATCAGATTATTAGAGAGCATTGGAAAAACCCTGCAAGATATAGGTACTGGCAAAGGCTTCTTGGAAAATACCCCAGAAGCACAGGCAGTCAAATCCAAAATTAACATTAGGGATTGCATCAAATTGAGAAGTTTCTGTACTGCAAAAGAAACAGTCAGGAAAGTGAAGAGGCAAACAACAAAATGGGAAAAAATATTTGCAAATTATGCAACTGATAAAGGGTTGATAACCAGAATCTACAAAGAAATCAAGAAACTCCACAACATCAAAACAAACAACACACTTAAGAGATGGGCCAAGGACCTCAATAGCCATTTTGAACTGAAATGGACACTATGAGAAACAGTGACTTCATCAGCTCTTGTCCTGACTGTTGTTGTACAATGTAATACTTTATCCATTTTAGTATTTTTTTGTTCTAGTACCATTGGTTGAACTCTGTAATTAACACACAACTATTCTTAGGCGTTTAAATTTTAACTGAAAAGTGATCCCTGTTAGGAATTTGGAAAGCATTATGCTGAGTGAAATAAGCCAACTGACCGCGCACCCAAAAGGAAACCTGTTAAAGTGAAATGAACAGTATGAGAAATGGTGACTGGATCAGCCCTTGCCCTGACTGTTGATGAACAACTTAATACATTATTCCTCTTAGTATTTTTTGTTTGTTCTACTTAATACTTTTGGTTGAATACTCTAATCAATACACAGTTATTCTTAAGTGTTGAAACTTAATTGACAAGTGATCACTGTTAAATATAAGAGTGGGAATAAGAGAGGGAAGAGATGTGCAATTCGGGACATGCTCAAGCTGACTTGCCCCAAACGGTAGAGTGAGAAACATATCAGGTGATTCCAATTCAATCCCATCAAGGTGGCATGTACCAATGCCATCTCACTAGTCCCAGTGATCAATTTCTGTTCACAATTGATCATAATGATAGGACTAAGAACCAAAGGGATCTCATAAACAAGACTAGTGTCTGCAAGTACTAACTGATAGAATAAAAAAGGGAGAGAATGATCCAACTTGGGAAGCGAGATACACAGCAGACCCATAGAATGGCAGATGTCCTAAACACAACTCTGGCCTCAGAATCAGCCCTTAAGGCATGTGGATTTGGCTGAAAAGACCATGGTAAATCAAGAAATATTTTAGTGCCTTAATTCTTCATTCATTCTCTCATTGGTCAACTTTTGGCTTATTTCCATTATTTCTATTAGAAGTAAAAAGTGAATATTCTAGTGCATAGATCCCTATTCACAAACCTGCTAATTTACTTTCTTTTTCTAAAATTTTATTTATGTTATACAAGTTCCATGTATTTCATATATACTGATTTAGAAATACAGTGATACTTCTCACCCTAATCTCCCTCTCACCCATGTCTCAACCCTTCTTCTTCCTCCCTCTTCCATTTCCAGTGTTATTTTCTACAAAGATCTACTTTCAGTTTAATCAATGCTTGTAAAGTTAGCCCTAAATTAAGAGCATTCTGGCCGGCGCCGCGGCTCACTAGGCTAATCCTCCGCCTAGCGGCGCCGGCACACCGGGTCTAGTCCCGGTTGGGGCGCCGGATTCTGTCCCGGTTGCCCCTCTTCCAGGCCAGCTCTCTGCTGTGGTCAGGGAGTGCAGTGGAGGATGGCCCAGGTGCTTGGGCCCTGCACCCCATGGGAGACCAGGAGAAGCACCTGGCTCCTGGCTCCTGCCATCGGATCAGCGCGGTGCGCCGGCCGCAGCCATTGGAGGGTGAACCAACGGCAAAGGAAGACCTTTCTCTCTGTCTCTCTCTCTCACTGTCCATTCTGCCTGTCAAAAAAAAAAAAGAGCATTCTACAAATAGTATAAGAAAAATTGAAAAGAAAACATAAAGAAGTTTCATCAAATTGAAGAAACCACAATGAAAAAGTTAAGGAGGATGAGCTTCAGTTTTCTATACTAGGATCAGCATACACTACATCATGATGTATATATGTCACAGAAATAAAACATAAAGATTAAGAGCAATGTGCATGTTAGGATATAAACCATATTCTGATTACTGGAAATGACAATAATGTAGGAGCAGTAAAAGCTTAACAACCATATACAACAGAATTGGGTCAACCAACATGTATTAAATTTGCATTAAACTTGAGAAATAAATCAACAATGGTATGAAAGAAAAATATGGGGACAAGATGACACCGTCCACACCGCTTTTAACAGGGAATCTGGGAAAAATTGCGAAGTCTACACCTTTAGTAAGGATGGGACCTTGTTTGCCTGGTGCAGTGAGAAAAATTAAATATTATCTGTGTCACTAACAAGGGACAGCTGCACTCCTTCCACCTCCCAAAGTTTGCCTTGAATTCTTGCCAAAAAAAACACGGTTCTGGCAACCTGGCAGCCTTACGCTACTTCTAAAGATGGCACAGCTGGGACACCCAATCTTCAGCTTTATGACTTAAAAATTGGGACATGTTTGAAGTCTTTAATCCAGAAAAAAATGCAAAATTGGTGTCCATCCTGGTCAGAAGATGAAAATATTTGTCCCTGAAATGTTAACAATGAAGTTCACTTCTTTGAAAAAAATAATTTCAACATAATTGCAAATACATTACATTTGCAGAAAATTGATTTGGTATTATCACCTGGACCCCAGCCACACAAGGTGGCTGTCTATGTTCCAGGAAGCAAAGGTGCACCTTCGTATGTTAGATTGTATCAGTACCCCAACTTTGGTGGACCTCATGCAGCTTTAGCCAATAAAAGTTTCTTTAAGGCTGATAAGGTTACAATGCTATGGAATTAAAAAAAGCTACTGCTGTCTCGGTAATAGCTAATACAGACATTGATAAGACAGGAGCTTCCTATTATGGGGAACAGAGTTGCATTACATTGCAAATAGAGAGAGTGCCATAGCACAACTACCGATGTTTGGAATTCTAGTTCTACTGAATTTTGTGCTGTATATGGTTTTAAGCCTACCAAAACAACACTTTTCAACTTGAAATGTGATCCTGTGTTTGACTCTGGAACTGGTCCTCAGAATGCAGGCTACTATAGCCCTCAAGGACATGTATTAGTACTAGCTGGATTGGGAAATCTGAGAGGACAAATGGAAGTATGGGATGTTAAAAACTACAAGCTTATTTCTAAACCAGTGGCTTCTGATTCTACATATTTTACTTGGTTCCCAGATGGTGAGCATATTTTACCAGCCACATGTGCTCCCAGATTACGTGTTAATAATGGGTATGAGATTTGGCATTATACGGGCTCTATATTGCACAAATATGATGTGCCCTCAAGTGGAGAGCTATGGCAGGTTTCATGGCAGCCATTTTTGGATGGAATATTTCCAGCAAAAACAATAACTTACCAAGCAGTTCCAAGTGAAATATCCAGTGAGGAAATAAGGTTGCAACAGCCTATGGATGCCCTGCTTTCAGAAATAAGCCAGTCACCAATTCCAAGCTGCATGAAGAGGAGCCACCTCAGAATATGAAACCACAATCAGAAAATGATAAACCCTCATCAAAATCAACCCTTAAAAATCAAAGGAAACACAAAGCAGTTAAGAAAGCTGTAAAGTAGGAAGCAAGAAGTGACAAATGTCCAGATTTGCCCTCTACTCCTGTGCCACAAAGCACACCATGAAACATTACCTCTCAGTCAGTTTTTTTTTGTTAGTTTACAGATTTTATTAAATTATAGAAATTTTATTTCTAGAGCTCATGGAGACGTAAAGGGAGTTCTGGAGGTTTTCTTTTTACCCCCTCAAAACGCTGGACATAACAGAAAACACATTCTTTGAGAACTCAAAAATAAAAAAAAAAATTATCACTGTGAAAATCAAACCAGCTTCTATTAATGCTTGTCTTACTACAGCGAAAGTGTGTTTATTAAAACCCTTTGTCTAATCAAACAATAACTTTAGACCTAGTCAGAGTTTCCTCAGACAGGAGGTATCACGTGGGCTCTACCTAGTAAACAGATCAGACAGTCCGCGCCTGACACTGACCACCCAGGTCCAGCACACCTTCTTCAGGAATGAACAAGCCGGCCCACGGGAGCACAAACACTGATGGGGGCGTGAGCAGGCCGATGGAGGCGGCACCGGCACGGATGCAGCCAGTCCCTCGCAGCCACCCCTCGCAGCCACCCTCCAGCACGGCAGAGTGCTTTGGGAAGTCACCGAGAACTGTGGGGGTGGGAGGGGAGATACCTCAGGGGTGTGCCACGGGAAACGGGCTCCAGTCCAATGAAATCCATGGAGCGCTCATGGGCCGAATACGTTACATTTTAGCTATTGCCAAGGTCTAAAATTCCAGCTACTTTCAACACAAAGAGCCTCGGCACTTGCAAGTTACCAGTAAATGCTCAAAATAGCAGCAAAATAAAGTTCAGTGACCTACTGGAAGTACATCGCAGTGGTATTCACTAAAAAAAATAAAAAGAGAAGGCAGTGCACAGTTTCCAGCTCCACATGTTTATTTTCTTTGTAAACAGAGCAATACTGAAAAGTGACAACACAAACGAATCTGTGCACCAAGAGCCCAGGAGGAACCTGACACTCTGTGACCCACCCTCCAAAGTTCAGATTTTTAAAAATATATTAACTTAGCAAACCATATTTTATGGCAAAGTGACAAATGCTGTCCAAGGAGAATCGGGACCATGACTCTCTCGACAGTATTAAAAAAATATTAAACAATAAAGAGAAGAAAAGCTAAAAATTGAGCAGAAAAGTACTGCCGGAAGAGCTCCAGAAAAGCTGGAAAAGCTGTCTCTTGATTATCTGTGAGGTTCTCCTTTTTCTTAACAAGAAACGCCGTTTGCGACGACACTGCCAGACGGAATACACTCCAATCCTGCTAGTGAGCTCTGGCATGAGATTACATCTTCAGCACAGAGGAGAAATAAAGGAGTTAGCACAAAGCGTGGTAGCTAAGCCCACAGGCAGAACCCGAATTGCGCGTGGAACCCTCTGGCACCGGCTGCTTCCACGTACCACTGCTGACGTTTGCTCTCCGCATTACGAGGTGAGGAAACACGAGCATGCAGACACGGGGAAGCACGAAGCGGTCAACTTCCAACAGAAAGAAAGCAACACAGGGAAAGGAAAGGAAAGTGTCCAGATTCGTGCATCCAGTTTAGAATCATTTTTTCCGTTTGTTTGTTTACAGGACTCTTCCAAAGGTATTAACTGCCCTCACTACAGTTTAAAACCCCCATGACCTTGGCTAGCAAATTCATAAGGAACTTTCTGGCTGTCCAATTTGCCACCTCTTAGGACGTACTATGGCACACACGTCTCTGCAGACACAAAGGCAGCGAGACTCTTCCACCTCTGAAACGTCTGTGGCAGTAGGAGAAACAACAGTCACCCGCGTGCCATCCTCCTCGTTCACCTGGTTACTGAAGCGCAACCAGCCTAGACCAGCCGAGTGTATACCTGAGAAACATTAGTGTGAAAATATTGCCCTTTACAAAGACTGCAAGATGGGCCGGATAGTGCAGAAAGCAACAGTTTTTCCCTCCGTTTGTTTGGTTGTTAGCGTCACAGTTTTCAGAGCTTCTGGTGCCACCCGACAATCGGCAGAGGGAGGCCGAGTCAACAGCTCACCCCACTACTCAGTCAACTTCTGGAGACACTGAGGTAGACAAAAAAATCAAGAACCTAAAGCAGAAACTGAAAGCAATTGAACTACTGAAAGAACAAGCAGCAAGTGGAAAACAGCTAGAAAAAAAAAATCAGTTGGATAAAATTCAAAAAGAGACAGCCCTTCTTCAGGAGCTGGAAGATGTGGAATTGGGTGTTTAAGGAGTCATCGAAAACAAGCTGCTCACCAGAAGTCACTGTGAACACCTCTTGTGTTAAACCCGGTGGTATACATGGAGCACCTGTGTGCCCACATTTAATATGGCTCTACTATGTTAAGCATTTATCCAAGATTCTGCATACACATGAAATTATTTAATAATGTCTATTCAATTGACTTACATTCTGCATCCTATATCATGTCAATATTCAATGCAGAAAGATACATGAATTTTTCAGCTAAGCTTAATGATTGAAAGAAATTTTTTAGTAGGGGACAGCATTTACCATATAAATGAATAAAGACTTTTAAATTAAAAAAATAAAGGAAAATATGCCATTTATCAAAAAACACCCTTAAATGTATCAACAATCAAAGATTTCTTTACATTCACAAAAGCCACCCATGTTAAAAGTGTATTACCTAGAAAAGGAAAATGAGAATATCAGCTTAAAGTGCTTCTGATGAACTATATACATAAAAGTGGCCAACAAAATTAACAGAATTTTGAGTATGTTTATGAACTTCCAATATAAAATCCAAGCAACATGGATAGGTTTAGTTCTAGGGTGGGCTTTCATTAGACTACTAATCATTTACACAGGTGATAAGAATACAAACACAAAACGAGATACACAAAGAAGTGTATTGGTTAGAATATAAATTATAATTTTAATGTTGTGAGTAGAATTCAATTGATAGTTATAATAATAATGTGATAAGACATTTAAGAGATTTTTGTGAAAAATAGCCCATGCCTACATATATATAGTTTACTTTTTATAAATATGTATATAGAGCAACACTTTAAATGTAAATATACATATAAAATTTATTATCTAAAAAGAATAGTTCAGAGTTCCATAACGATCTAGCTACTGGTCAGAACAAGAATGGGGAGTAAGCCACCAGATGTAGCTCATAGTTTCTGTTTCTCCCTCTCTACTAACCTCTAAAATTAGATAAACATATACAATTCTGAGATCAAAACCACAACAAGGTCTGCAACTTACCCACATAATTGTCAGGAAACGTGCCAATACCTAGACACACAGTAGAATACTTGAATAATCAAAAAACTGAATAATCAAACAATGATTTAGAGTTCTATAAAAATCTAGAAGTTTTATATATATAACCACACGTTACATATAGTTATTATTATACAATTATATATAATTATATATTTTATATATTTATATATTATATAGAATATATGTTATATATTATATATTATATATAAATATATATTTATATATATTTATAAATAATTATTATATAATCATAATAATATTTAGAGAGGGCAAATCTGGCAAATATATATTATATATATAAATATAAATATATATATATATATTACCTTGAGAAGAAAGAATGATTATGCTTGACTAAGACGGTTCTGAGAAACTATATACCTGAAAGTTTTCAGGACAACTTATAGAATGTTGGGTGTGATGGTGATCTCACAATAAAAATTTAAATCATCATGGCCACAGGTTCACAGGACTGGGATTAGCCTAGACCAGAATATTTGTGAAAAAGAGTGAATTCAATACACTTGGACAAAAAAAAAATTTACCAAAACTTTCAAAGTAAATGGTTAATTTCAAGTTCCATGATTGTATGCAAGTATGAATTCTTCTACTCATGAGACTGATGGTACTACCCTAGATTGTTCTCAGGTACTATGAACATAAAATTTGTTTGGACAACTTCCAGAATTGGAGTTGATGGCCTAACAATGATAAAGAAAGGAAATTAAATTGGCAAACAAAAAAGCTATCTGCACATTAATGTTTATTGCAGCTCAATTCACAATAGCTAAGACCTGGAACCAACCCAAATGCCCATCAACAGTAGACTGGATAAAGAAATTATGGGACATGTACTCTATAGAATACCATACAGCAGTCAAAAACAACAAAACCCGGTCATTTGCAACAAGATGGAGGAATTTGGAAAACATCATGCTGAGTGAATTAAGCCAGTCCCAAACGGACAAATATCATATGTTCTCCCTGATCGGCGACAACTAACTGAGCACCAAAGGGGAAACTTGTTGAACTGAAATGGACACTATGAGAAACAGTGACTTGATCAGCTCTTCTCCTGAGGTTGATGTACAATGTAATACTTTATCCATTTTAGTATTTTTTTGTTCTAGTACCATTGGTTGAACTCTGTAATTAACACACAACTATTCTTAGGGATTTAAAATTTAACTGAAAAGTGATCCCTGCTAGGAATTGGGAAAACATTATGCTGAGTGAAATAAGCCAGTGCCAAAGGGACAAATATCATATGTTCTCCCTGATTGGTGACAACTAACCAAGCACCAAAAAGGAAACCTGTTAAAGTGAAATGAACAGTATGAGAAATAGTGACTGGATCAGCCCTTGCCCTGACTGTTGATGAACAAGTTAATACCTTATCCCTCTTAGCATTTTTTTGTTGTTCTACTTAATACTTTTGGTTGAATACTGTAATCAATACACAATTATTCTTAAGTGTTGAAACTTAACTGTAAAGTGATCGCTGTTAAATATAAGAGTAGAAATAAGAGAGGGAAGAGATGTGCAATTCGGGACATGCTCAAGCTGACTTGCCCCAAACGGTAGAGTGAGAAACATACCAGGTGATTCCAATTCAATCCCATCAAGGTGGCATGTACCAATGCCATCTCACTAGTCCCAGTGATCAATTTCTGTTCACAATTGATCATAATGATAGGACTAAGAACCAAAGGGATCACATAAACAAGAATAGTGTCTGCAAATACTAGCTGATAGAATCAAAAAGGGAGAGAATGATCCAACATGGGAAGTGAGATACACAGCAGACTGATAGAATGGCAGATGTCCTAAACACAACTCTGGCCTCAGAATCAGCCCTTAAGGCATGCGGATTTGGCTGAAAAGCCCATGAGAGTATTTCAGGCATGGAAAGCCAAGACACTCTGGAAAAAAAAAAAAAAACCCACCTAAATGAAAGATTTCCGCAAGTGAGATCCCAGTGGAAAGAACGGGTCATCAAAGAAGGAGGTACCTTTCTCTGAAGGGAGGAGAGAACTTCCACTTTGACTATGGCCTTGTCTAAATATGATCAGAGTTGGTGAACTCAGGGGGCTTCCATAGCCTTGGCAGCTCATGACAAGGGCCTAGGGTGATTACTGATGCCATAAACAAGAGTGTCAATTTGTTAAGTCAACAACAGGGGTCACTGTGCACTTACTCCTCATGTAGGATCTTTGTCCTTAGTGTGCTGTACATTGTGATTTAATGCTATAACTAGTACTCAAACAGTATTTTTCACTTTATGTTTCTGTGTGGGTGCAAACTGTTGAAGTCTTTACTTAATATATGCTAAACTGATCTTCTGTATATAAAGAGAATTGAAAATGAATCTTGATGTGAATGGAAGGGGAGAGGGAGTGGGAAAGGGGAGGGTTTCAGGTGGGAGGGAAGTTATGGGGGGGAAGCCATTGTAATCCATAAGTTGTACTTGGAAATTTATATTCATCAAATAAAAGTTAAAAAAAAAGAAAATCATGGTAGCATTAAGGTTCCTGCATTATAATTGGCACAAATTAGAGTACTGACTATTTACTCTGCTATAGTAAAGAAACTCAAATACAATATGAAAAATAGAAATATGTGACAATTTTTTATATGTGGTATATTGACTATTGGGCAATGTACCAATGGCAAATTTAGTAGAAGCAGCAATACAGCCAAAATGGGATGTAACATAGATTAAAACAGCCCTAAATAAACATTTAAGCTACAGAAATGTTGTGCTCTCTTAAATCAAGAAAATTGTATGCCATTGAATTCAACAATCTTAGAGCTAAGATAAAAGTGTCTCATCCTAATTCATGGAAAATTCAAAGTGACTGGCCAATTTTGAGTACCTAAAAATAAAGAAACTACAAAACACATGTATGTGTACTTGAAAGTGAAATAATATAACGTCCAAAAGTGATTTTATAGAACATTCAGATGGAGGTTACTAATACAAACTGAAAATTTTTGAGTAAATTCATTTTATTTCTACATAAATGCCCTAAAGAATTAATATACATTGGCATTGCTAAGATTAGATTTCATGTGGATATTTATATACACAGTTTAAAGTAATAAACTGTAAGTCAAAATAAAAAATATAAATCTGATGGACATGGCAAGGGAAAAGCTTGCTTTGCCTTAAGTAACAATGTAATTTAGGGTGTGCCATAATTAAAAGACAACCTTGTGGATGGGTATTTCTATAAAAGGGTCCAGAATAAACTGGAAAAACTGTAGTATGTCAGGGACATGTATTTTGGAAAATTTCCAAAATCAGAAAATAATTTACAGCTCCAGTAACATCCAGAAAGATGTAGTATCCCATGCTGATGCCCATGATGGTACTGGCCCTGCCATGTGTGAAAATCCTGTATTCCTGACAGTTTCTAGGACAACTTCCATCATTTAAATTGAGTTTATAACCACAGAATCATAAACCAAACCCTGACACCCACTGTTTTCCTGTGTTAGTATTGCCACAAATCAGGTCATTAATTACACATTCAGGTGGAAGTGGTAAATTCTAAGACAAAATAAAGTGATATGACCTCTAAATAAGACAGTTAATTTTGATTATATGGTGTACAAACTAGTAATTTGGTAGAAACAGAGTCACAATCATATAGAAATGGCATAGATGAATACAAGACATAAAATTACATTAAAAATAAGAAAATGTTAGGAACTTAAATTAGAAAAGACCATGCTGACTAATATTTTAATTTTTAGTGAGTATTGAAGCACCTTGACCCAATACATATTTATGGATAAATTATGATTTTCAGTACTAAAAAAATACCCAAATGTAAAGAGTATACATTAACTTGAACATATGAAAGAGTCTGCTGTGGTAACACAAATTTGTAAAATCATGTACATGGAAGGAGTTAGACAGCTTAGAGAAATGTGAGCCACTTGATGACTTCAAAAAGAATCCTGACAAGAATGAGCAAATACTTTCAGGGCTATGATTGGCAAGCATTTTGATATTGAGTAGTAGGGAATAATTTTGTAGAAGCAGTAGGGAATAATGTTGTATTAGTGACAAAACAGTATACAGGAAGTATGTGAAAAAGAAATATATATATATATAAATATAAATGTATATATGTATAAAACAGCTATGAAAGAAAATAAAATTAACAGAACTTAAATCAAGAGTATTTCATGTATCTTAACAGAATATATTTAAAATATAACACTGATATGAAGAAATGACTTTGTAAAAATTTCCAAAATCAAATGTAAATGTGTAGTTCCAAAAGAGGCCATGAAATTTAATAAAATATCTGACCTGCAGAGCAGAATGATGGCACTGATGCAAAATGATTCTATGCAATGTTGTGCATGAACATTGTCTATATCTGGAAAAAATTAGGTGAAGTTGATTATATTACAAAGATAAAGTGAAACAAGTTTGCCACCGGTAAGCTGTTCTAACATGGACACATATTACACTACTAATGAAAAAAACTAAGGCAATAGTAATGAATTCAAAAATAGAAAAAAATTAACTATGTAATTGATGATATAAATCAATGATCACAATCAATTGAAGTGTAATTTTAAAAATAAATTATTCAGATAGAAGATCTGTAGCTGTTTCTCTCTCTCTCTCTCTGCCTTTCAAATAAGATGAAAATAAATAAAAATTTTAAAACAAAAAAATTATTCAGATATGGCATGACAGATAACATTTTGATTACTGTGAGTAGAAACTTGTTAATTTGTATTTATAGAATTTAACACAGACACAGGGGAAGTTTTTTTTAAAAATAGGCCTAAAATTATATTTACAAAAGAGTACATAATTAGAGGAATATAAATGCAGACTGAATCTTTTTTTAAAAGATTTATTTTATTTATTTGAAAGAATTACACAGAGAAGTAAAGAGAGAGAAAAGTCTTCCAACTGCCAGTTCACTCCCTGAATGGCCACGATGGCAAGGGCTGAGGGAATCTGAAGCCAGGAGCCAGGAACTTCTCCCTGGTCTCCCACATGGGTGCAGGGCCCCAAGCACTTGGGCCATCCTCTTGCTTTCCCAAGCACACTAGCAGGGAGCTGGATCAGAAGTGGAGCAGCCAGGACTTGAACTGGCACCCATACAGGATACCACAGCTGCAGGCTGGGGCTTTCACCTGCCACACCGCAGCATGGACCCCTAGACCAATTAATGTAACTTAGCATAATAATTCTGAAACAAAGATAAAAGTGTGTCAATCTAGCATGTGGAAATTTTCAAGATCAATTTTCAAGTACATGTACCATTGAATCTATAAAATATTCTAAAGCACGTGTACTCTTGGAAGGGTGAATGATCCACTATTTCAATACAGTTCTCAGGAAACGTGCAAATGAATGTTCTGAGATGACGTATGGAATTTTGTTTGAGATGATGAACTCACAATAAAAATGGCAAGAAAATTTCAAGAGTGAAAGTCTGATGTTAGCTCGTCAAGGAAGATGGATGAGAAATACAGATGAAAATGATAAAAATGCAACATGAAATAAGACTTGGATGCACACAGTATGCTAAGAATTTACAAAATTTCTGTGAATAGAACTGAGCCATTCTTTAGCAACGATAACAAAGTAACAAACACATACACAGGAAGTAGATGAGGATATCAGTTAAATTAACTCTTAAAGAACCGTAAAAAGAAAATTGTCATATTTTAAACCAAGAAACCAACATGTCTCATAACAAATTCAAGTTAATGGAATGGAAATATATAGAATTACACTTTGGAAAATAAAATAACCCAGGGAAATATCTTTTCTATAAAATCCACAATTTGGCATATATACTCCATATATACCCATGTGTATTTGCTTCTGAAAAATTATGAACAGGAAAGTTACACAGACACTTCATGAAAGGATATGACATGGTCACCTCACAATGAAAAGCAAGCCAGGGTGAGCCCAGGTTCCCCATGCTAAAATTGCAATAACATAGTGTGGTAATGACATACAGTACTGCTACAGAAGTTTAAATAATCTTGTTACAGGCAAATCAAAATTGTTCCCAAAATAGGTGTGATACTATGCATTTTATTTTTATTGCTGTGGTTAGAAAATAGAACTTTGGCAAACAAATTAAAGAATCCTAAGCAGATGTAACGGACATTATTGAAAAATATTTCCAAAATTTCACTTACAAAAATATAAAATTTGCAGGAACTTAATCTAGAAATGTATATGGTACTCAGGGAAATGTTAAATTAAGTATACCACTGTGTATTATTCAATAATTTCAATTATTATAGTATTTTTTGAAGCCAACTCTTTTATTGCACAAGAGCCGCTCCATGGCCACCCGGAGCTTGGGCTTCAAGACTGACACCTGGGGCTCGGCCCGGCAGCTCTGAAGTCCTCCAGCACAACTGGGTCCCAGGAGAACGTCAGGAGGATAGAGGGCACCTGGGGGCAGAGCAAGCATCACCCTGCTGCTGGGGGGCCGCACGGGGCCCTGCTGTCTGATCTCCTGGAGCCCCACCCCCAGGCTGGGCACCCCTCCCTAAGGTGCACTCCTTCAAGGCCAGGTTCTCCTCCAACAGCTTCTGCTTCCTTGATGCCAGCAGCTCCAAGGGCAGCCATCCGCTCTCCAAGGCCTCCCAGAGGAAGCTGTACAGCACCGACAGCCTCTCACGGGAGTAGAAGGTCCCTGAGGGCAGGACTGTCAGGGCCGACTGGACAGCCCGCGCCCTGCCCTCTGCCGTCCCGGGGCACCCAAGCCCCCGGTGCCCCCCACGCCCCCTGCGGCAGGCAGCCTTCCCAGAGGCACATGCGCAGGAGCCTGAACCTGTACCCCCGCAGCGCCCTCTGCTGCTCCTCCTCACACCTGGCCTTAGCCCGCAGCATGCTCAGCCGCTACACCGCATCCGCCCTGAACCTCTGCTCTGGCTTCACCTCTTCTGCCATGAGGCTGAGGAAGTCCGCGGGCAGCTCGAACTTGGAGGCCTGCAGCGTGGTCTGCACAGGCTCGGCGGCCAGCGGCTGCTCCTTGTGCCTGTGCAGGCTCTGGGGCTGGGCCACCACCGCCTGGGTCAGCACCTAGAACTCTTCCGGGCTCTCCTGATCAGGACTGGAAGCAGGGCCTTCTGGAACCCGATGGCCTCAAAACACTTGTGCGCCCCCTCCAAGCAGTTGATGCGCTCCGGGAACAGCTTGTTCTGCAGCTTGATCTTCGGTACTTCTCCTCCTCGGGGTGCAGGTGGGTGTTGTCCAGGTACTTGGCAGTGGTGTCCACGCCCAACTTCACCTGGTCATGGGCTTTGTTGAATGTGTGGATCTTCATGATGGACACAGCCTCTGAGAGAATGGCCTCCTTGATGCCAGCCTCCCGCTGGTCCCTGCTCAGGGTGGCCCCGTGAGTGGGCAGGTGAAGTACACGCCGGGCACCGCCAGGTGAGCTGACCCTCCTCTTTGGCCTCAGGGACCGCGTTAGTCCCTTGTGCCTCTGGGCTCCCGCGGACAGTGGCCTGGGCTCGAAGTTCCTTCCTCATCTGGTTCCCCATGGACCTGGGTCCCTGGGCCCGGGGCTGCTTCTGCTGCAGCCGCCACCATCTGTGTCTCATCTGTGGGTCCCTGGAGGGGCTGCCTCAGAGCCAGCTGGTTGGGTTTCTCTTTGGGGGCCTTCTCCCCAGGGAGTCTGAGTTTATGACCCTGCCCCACCCTCTTGAATTTGATGTCTGCCTTGATCTCCTGGAAGAATTTCTTCATGTTGGGGGGGGGGGGACGGCAGTAGTGGTGGGGGAGGGGACACAGCCCAGTCAGGATGGGCTCAATTATTATATTTATAGGAAAAATATGGGCACAGAGAAGTGCATTTGACAAGTTCAAAAATCTAACAGTTTAATTTCTCATTCTCTAAATATTCACGAAAGTAAACATAAATTTCCTGTCAATGAGTATGATGATACTAGATTCTGAAGATCTATGAAAATAACAGTTACCCGGAAACCACCCAAAATATACAGAGAGTTATATGACCTCAAAATGAAAAATGAAAACCTCATGTTTTCTCTGATGTGTAGTCACTAATTAACAGAGTACTAAACAAATTTATTGTATATGAGTGAAACTGTCATGTTGAGATTTGATGACTATTTAGTGCTTGCTTATCTATTCTCCCATGAACAGTGGTTTTTCTACTTTCGACTTGTTGAACTCTTTATTTAGTGCTGCATTATACCTGTGACTATAAAGTAAACAAAAATGTTATCCCAAAAATTCAAAAAGAAAGTAGAGGGAAGGAGATAAACATCACTACGTCCTTAGAATTCTACCTTGGAAATACCTGAAACCTGTTCTCTTTATATTAATAAAAATAAATTATTAAAAACATATGATCCATTCTATTGAGTGTGACAAGGTATTTTATTCTGCCCTGTGATTTGCCTGGTTTTTCTTCAAAGAACTGTGCGTTCTCTTTGAACCAGACTGTATTTAGCTGTCTTCCCATGCCATTAACCAGGAGTTGGATTGTCAGCCAGGACAAGAATCAGTGCTCATATGGGATGCTGTCACCATGGGCAGAGGATTTACCTGCTCTGCCACAATGCTGGCTCCTCAAGCCCTTTTATTGCTATGTAGTCTTTTATGAAGTGTGTTCACATAATTTTCCTTTCTCATTGGTTTGTCATATTGTTGAGTTATAAACATAAATACACGATACTTTCAGTTGTCAACAGTACTAAAATTTCAACAATGTGCCTTGTCACTCACTCTCCTTATTAGTAAAAATAAATTTTCAGCAATGATAACCCATAAATTCATATGATAAAGGAAGACTAGAGACTGTTCCCAGACAATAAATCAATTTAATTCCAGATGCCATCTTAGCTTGATTTATCTGGTACTCTAAAAGCATAGACCACATGCTATGTCATAAAATAAGTCTCAGCAAATTCAAAAACTTTGAAATAATATCATGTATCATCTTTGATGAGAAATGGAATAAATGTGGAATTCAACATCTCAGGATTCTCTAGATCATATGGAAACAAATCGATACTGAACAACATGCTTTTGAATTAACAGTGGGTTATAATAGAAATCAGTGCAGCATATAAAAAGGTATAGGATACAACAAAAGCAGTGTTAAGGGTGAAGTTTATAGCAATCAGTGCCTACGTGAAAAAAATGGAAAGATACCAAATAAAGAATCTATCAATGCAGCTCAAGGGCCTAGAAAAACAACAAATCAAACCCAAAATTAATAAGAAATGATTAAAATGAGAGAAGAAATAAATAAAAATGAAACCAAAAAACACCAAAGATAGGTGAAGAGCTGTATTTTTGAAAAAATGAACAGAATAGTATTTTTCATATGGGCAAAAGAGTGCTAGTATTTTTCATATGGGCCAAATATCTTTTAAAGCACAAAAAGAAAAAGAAGAGTATGTTCATGTTACAATATTTTATTTGATAGAGATTGAAATCCATAGTTGAGAATTTGGTGTAAAATATTCTATTACCTTTAAAACGAATACTAAAAGAATCCTAATATCTTTAATCAAGCCACTTTAGATAATAATCTTAAAGGAATTATCCAAGTATCTAAAGATATATAGACTACAGAGAATTTCTAACATCAGTTTACATGTGCTAAATTCTATAAAATGCAAAAATAAAGGAATTTAGTGAAAAATATTTAATTGTAATTACATAAAGTGAGAAGTAAAAATCAATGTATATAAAACTCATTCCTACTAGAAAAATTCTGACAAAGTATATCTAGACCTACATTTTGGGAAAATTCAGTGAACGATAACTTTGGAGTTATAAAAATTAAGATAGTTTAAAAATGTGTGATTTTAAAGTGTGTAAGATTAAGTTTATCCTAACAGAGTTCAGAGAGACTATACATTAATATGACCAGCAAAACTTACAGAATTTTGAGGGATCTGATGACATCACTGTGAAAGAAAGTCAAGCAAGAATGTCATAGTACAAGGATTTACTTAAACAAGGATATTAAGTAAACATATACCTGGCACTGTCGCTGTGGCACAACAGGTTAAGGCCCTGGTCTGCAGTGCTGGCATCCCATACTGTGCCAATTCAAGACCAACCTTTTCTACTTCCAATCTTTCTCGCTGTTAATGTGACTGGGGAAAGCAGTGAAGGATGGCCCAAGTCCTTGAGCTCTTGCACCCACATGGGAGAACTAGCAGAAGCTACTGGCTACTGGCTTTGGATAGGCTGAGCTCCAGGCATTGCAGCCATTTGGGGTGGGAACCAGTGGATGAAAGATATTTCTTACTCTGTCCCTGTCTCTGTCTCTGTCTCTGTCTCTCTCTGTCTGTCTCTATGTCTTTCTGTAACTCTTTCAAATAAATGAAATAAATCTTTAAACAAAAAACCTATATATATATATATACACACATATATCAATAACTGCAATCACAAAACCAGAAAGGATGCTTACAATATAAAATATACCACTAACACTGTAGGTAAAAGTAAATAACTCAGTAAGAGTTCCAATAAAATCAATACCAAATATAAGGGAATTTGGTGAAAAAGAATCCATTTCAAACAATTTAAAAGTATTTGTAAATTGAGTGTCTTAAGTGATGAAGAGATAACTGTACTTTACCCAAAATATTATAGGAAAGGTACCAGTTTCTAGAAATATATGATGGAAAATTTCTCACATCAATGGCAAAATTCAGGAAAATGTAAATCGACATGTGGAACAGGAGAATACCATGGCAAACATTCTGAAAATTTGTATACAGAATTTACAGAACTATGAGCAATTTTGTCATACCACAAGCAAAAGGCTAAGCAAGATTGCCACAGCTCATATTATCACCATTGGCTTACTTGGATCTTAGTGAACTATACATGGTATAGCATTAGATGCAAAGGCAATGAAAAGACATGTACATGTCATGTAATAATGTATGCTGTGACTGATGTGAAAAGAAATGAATAATGGTATGAAAAGCAGATAAAGAACTTTGTTATTGTTCACAAACATCCAAAAAAGTAAAAAATATGTTATCTAGAAAGGGTGAATAATTACAGTAGGAGTAACAATGCCTGAGAAACTATACGTGACAGTTTCCAGAAGACTTATAGAAATTTGAGATAGTTTGTCTTCACAATTAAAGTTAAGCAATCTGGTAAAAGGTTAAGAGTACTAGGGTTGACCCGGACTAAGATATTACAAATATGAACTGCTGATAGCTATACTTTCAAAGAAAAATATAAAGACATAAAAAGTCATTCATCTGTTGTGAAAAACTAGTTATTACCATAAAAATGGATAATTTTTGGAAGAAACAATGACAAAATGAGTGAATACAGGCAAAGTGGATGAAAAGCAGATGATTACAATTACATTAAAAATGGAAAAGAAATTTCAGCAAACGTAACAAAGAGATCATAGCAGCTCTTACCAAGTTAGAGTAAGGATGCCTGAGGCAGTGTTGTGGTGCAGTGGATTTACCCACCATTTGATGACCTCATCTCATATCAGAGTGCCTGATTCAAGTCTCAATTATTCTCCACTGCTGACCCAGGGCCCTGCTTATGTACACCAGAGGAAGTAAGCAATGGCCTGTGTTCCAGTCAGGGACCTCCCTGTTACATTTAATGGAACCAAGTTCCTAACATTCAGCATGGTGGTATCTTGCATTTGTGGAGTCACTTTCCTGCCTGTGCATCACAGGACCAATGGAAATGTCAGGCTGACTCTGCAGGTGTTTCCATCTTGGCCTCCACTGCAGGGCTTACTAGGGGGCATTTTCTCCCCAAGTGCTAACTTGTTTTGGTAAAGGAAGTTTAAAGTCACTGCATGTGTTCTAGAATAAAGCACATTTGAAAAAGAATTAGTCTTAACATATAACTTGTATACATGCTAAAATACAGGGCCTGAAGACAAAGCTACACTATTTTCACACTCATATTGAAATATGGCATTTATTAGAAGGTACAAATGGCATTTCTACCTCTAAAGCTGTTGGAGCCACACTCAAACCTATACCTGTATTTATCAGTACTCAATTTCATTTAGGTTTTTGTGTTCCTCTGATTAGGCCTTCAATTAGCCTTCTAGTTTTGCTTAATTGCACTTGCCCTTTTCTCTTCCTTTCCACTGGACTTTCCATTTATTTTTACTAATTTTTGTAACACACTACTTCTCACATAGAACATTCTGTTTGAACAATGAATATATTTGGCCATTATGTCTGACTTGCCATATACTTCACAAATACTCTTCAATTTGGGCTAGAAGGTGTCAAATTTATAGATTAATTTTAAGGAAAACTGATCAATGTGCAACAGTGAGTTGCCCCATTCATGGTTGGATATCTCTTTCCAATTACCCTCTTATCATCTTTTCCCAGTATTACAAATATGTTTTTTTATTTTATATATGTACATTACACACACACACACACACACACATATATATATGCCATGTGCTGTATTTTCATAGACTAAAATCACTTTGATATTTTTTCTGCAACACTGAAGATTTTTTAAAACAAATATGCTTAAGCAGAGTGATTTTTAAAATCCTTTTTGAAAGAGTCACTCTTTACTGCCTGTGCACCTCCATCCCTGATCTTGTGAGTAATGCTGTTTTGAGCCAGGTCAGCAAGTTAACCTGCACAGGTTTGCTAATAAGGGATTGTTGATGTTTCAAAAAATGTGAATTTTCCATAATTTTTCAAAGTTCCCTGACATATCAAAACATTATGTTGCATGCCTTGAATATACACAAATTTTGTCAATCGTATCCAACAATCTTGAAAAAAGAAACAAAAGGAACGAGACTCTCATATCAAGATATAAATTCAAAATAACTTAGTAGACTATGCTCAGGATTGGGAAGGTTTTTATGGAACAGAAAAATTTTTTAAATACTCATAAATTTGAGCAGACAATATTTCTATTCTGAAAGTCCAAATGCAGACATCAGTCTGTCAAGGGACAGTGTAAGGGCTAAGATGATAGCCAAGTGTCAAATTACAGGGCACTTGTGCCCCTCTAAAATCTGAACAAAAACCCCAAGTCAAACAGAACTTTTGTTTTTGCCTTGCCCACTCTAGGTGGCTATGTTATTGGAAACAGAAAATGGAGAGACCCCTAGAAACAGCTGTGCTGAGAGACCAGCATCCTGGAAGAGACCCTGCTGCCCACATATTTAGAAAACTGTGGGGAATCAGGTCCTGGCAGGGAAGGAAGGAGGAGCCCAGGGCCGCGTAAACTACAGCTCCCGTCCCACAGGCACCCCACACACGGAGCCCACATTCTCCCTAATGCCCACCCCGTGCCCACTGCACAGTCGGGGAGACGCGGGGCTGCTGCCACACAGCTACCTGGGGAAGGCTCTGGGGATGAGAAGTCGCTGAGAGCAGGGAAGGGGCAGGGCGTCGGGGGTCCCTGGTGCCAGTCCAGACCCCGACCCCCGGGTCTGAGGGGACCAAGGGAAGCGCTGGGCCAGCGGCAATATGGTGCCACAGATTCGGAGACGAGCTCTGGGAGGCCCACGTCCTGCCAGCTTCTCAGCAGCTTCCACGGCTGCTTTATGCCTCTCCCGACACCTGGGCGCACACACTCACCACGTCGCGGTTTCCAGCTCCAGGTGTCTAGCGTCCCCCGGTGATGAAGGTGGAGGCCACGGAGCCCGACTTGCTTTGGGAGCATCACAACAGCAGAGCCGTCTCCTAGCACCTCGCTCCTGCCCAGAACTGTAAGATGACTGTGACGTCAGGACCCCGCGTGATGACGTGACCTGGACATCGTCATGCCTGATTGGACAGCGTGCATGGCCGTGAGCGCACACAACCTCACAAAGGACGCAGCCCATCAACATCCTCCACGGCAATGGGCCCCTGACTGCAGGTTGTGCTGGGTGGGAGCAGCAGGAGGCGAGGTCTGGCTGCAGGTCGGACTCCACCTCCCCAGGCGGGAGGCCTCTCCCCTCTGCTCCTGCACCCGCCAGGTCCCTCCTGTGGCCCTGTCCTCCCTGATGGGTCCCTGCTGGAGCTCTCGGTGCAGTAACTGCTTCAGTGAGTCACAGTTCTGTGCATCAGCCTCAGGGCTTCATTTTCTTCGTATTGTGACTCATTTTCCTGTTGGGTCGTTTGTGTTACTTTTTAATATTGATCAGAAGATGCAGCGGCCATTGGAGGGTGAACCAACGGAAACAAAGGAAGACCTTTCTCTCTGTCTCTCTCTCTCACTGTCCACTCTGCCTGTCAAAAAAAAAATTGATCAGAAGAATGCTGAAAGACATCACATGATTGAATCATTTTTCCTTTTTTCTCCTGTCAGTATTTGCTTTCTACTCTGCCTATTGACCTTTAATATTTTCTATTTGTTTTTTGCTGGTGCATGGAAATCTAGTGGATTTCAAAAATATTGAGCTTTCCATCAATCTGGTTAAACCCATTAGCAGATGTATTTGTTTTTAGATTTTAGGGAATCTCTCTAATATTTGCAGTATGTTGACGTTTTATTTCTTAGAAATCTTTTCACCTTATTTTTTCTTTTTGCTCTCCCCTCCCCACACTGCTCCTCCAATAAGAATTTGGAGATAGTGGAGATGGCCTGGACAAGGCTTACTTTCAGGCAGGGAAAAAGCTGTCAATAATCCTGTATGTTCTGTTGTTTGTGGTAGGATCCTTTTTAAACAATCTTGATCAGAATAAGCTACTTTTTTACTATACTGATATGATAGCAGTTTTTTTTTTAAATTTCATGCTATTTTTTAAACACTTTCAACATTCATTCTAAATGGTCATGTGATTTTCTTCTTGAATTTTTTACTTACTTGGAAAACTTAAATGGATTGTTTAAAAATGTTAACTACCTCTTGCATTTTTTCTTACATTTTACTTGCTATTCATTATATTTTCATCTGATTTTATTTATTATAAAAATACTAAAGATATATGCATCTTTTTATGAATGAGAGGCTTATACTTAATTCATATTTCAAGTTCTGGTCAACTTGGATCATCAACAATGTAATGCTGGCTTTCCAAAAGAAATTTGGAAATATTCTCTGCTCTTTCATCTGTGAAACAGATGTATTTGGAATATTTTGTATTTCTTTTTTACGAGAGATGTATTTTTTGAAAGGAGGAGTTACTGAGAAGCAGAAGCAGAGAGAGAGAGAGAGAGAGAGAGAGAGAGAGAATCTCCATCTGCTGGTTTCTTCCCCAAATGGACACAAGGGGCCCGAGCTGGGCTGATCTGAAAACAGGAGGCAGGAGCTTTCTCCAGGTCCCCCACACTGGTGCAGGGACCCAAGCACTTGGGCCATCTTCCTCTGCTTTCCAGACCATCAGCAGAGAGCTGGATCAGGAGTAGAGCAGCCAGGACTCAAATCAGCACTTTTATGGGATGCTGGCTCTACAGACAATAACTTTATCACCTATGCCACAGCACTGGCCCTAGAATAGTTTGTGTTTCTTTACAAAAGCTGTGCCTCTATAATTTTTTAATTGGTTGGTTGGTAGTTTTCATACTGTGATTCAATTTGCTTGTTTTAAGTAGGAGTGTCCCTATTTTATGTTATATTTGGTTTTGGGAATTTGAAGTCCAAAATATAGTAAATTTTAATCTCATCATATTTTTACTCCTAAGCATTTTACAATTTTTTCTAGCATCTTGACAAGACTATATTCTCTGTAAAGCATTTTTTAATTCCCTGAAACTGGATATTAGTGTTAACTTTCTCTGTGTTTCCTTAATTAATTAATTTTTTTAAAAGATCTTTTTTTTTTTTGACAGGCAGAGTGGACAGTGAGAGAGAGAGACAGAGAGACAGAGAGAAAGGTCTTGCTTTGCCATTGGTTCACCCTCCAATTGCTGCCGCGGCCGCGCACCACGCTGATCCCATGGCAGGAGTCTGGTACTTATCCTGGTCTCCCATGGGGTGCAGTGCCCAAGCACTTGGGCCATCCTCCACTGCACTCCCTGGCCACAGCAGAGATCTTACCTGGAAGAGGGGCAACCAGGACAGAATCCAGCGCCCCGACCGGGACTAGAACCTGGTGTGCCAGCGCCGCAAGGCAGAGGATTAGCCTAGTGAGCCGCGGCATAATTTATTTTACTCATAGCAGATAAATTTTTTAACTTAAAAAACTATATCCTTCTTTAAGGTGATTTTTAAAATCTTTTAATATTATTGTATATATACACTGTAGAATAGTACTCAGTGATAAAAAATGAAATCCTATATTGTACAGCAAAATGGATGCAACGGGAAACCATTACACTTGGTGAGATAAGCCAGCCCCAAACAGATGAACACCATACATTTTCCCTGATCTGTGGTAAGTAATAAAGCCTGTAAAATGTAATAAATCAAAGTGAAACTGACATGTTGAGCTTCAATGATTTTTATAGAAACCCTTTACTTAATAAATATAAATTTCACAAGTACAACTTTTGTATAATAGCGGTTCTTGTCCCCATACTTGCCCACCCAACCCCAAACCAGCCCACCTCCTACTCCATCTCCTATCCCATTCTTCATTAAGATTCATTACATTATTATATAATAATCATAAAGAAGAACAACTCTATACTAAGTAAAGATTTTAACAGTTTTCACCACACAGACATACTTACCCTTAGGGGCAAGTTAGAGGGAATGTGTGCACAACTTTATATCTCCTCTCTCCTTTATTCTCACTCTTATTTTTAATTGAGATGGATTTTCAATTGGATTTAAGCACGAGCATTATTCTGTGTTAAATAAAGAGTTCAACTAATAGTATTAAGTAGAAAAAGGAAATACTAAAAAGAATAAAATAGTAAGCTGCTCCTCAACAGTTAGGACAAAGGCTGATGAAATCATTGCTTCTCATAGTGTGAGTTTCACTTCACCAGGTTTCCTTTTAGGTGCTCAGTTATTTGTCACCAATTTGGGAGAACATATGATATTTGTCCCTTTGAGACTGGCTTATTTCACTCTGCATGATGTTTTCCACATTCCTCCATTTTGTTGAAAATGACAGGATTTCATTTCTTTTACTGCTGTGTAGTATTCTATAGAGTACATATCCCAAAATTTCTTTATCCAGTCTTCTGTTGATGGGCATTTAAGTTGATTCCATGTCTTAGCTATTGTGAATTGAGCTGCAATAAACACTGAGGTGCAGATAGCTCTTTTATTGGCCAATTTAATTTCCCTTGGGTAAATTCTGAGGAGTGGGATGTCTGGGTCATGTTATAGGGCTATATTCAGAATCTGCATTACATCCAAAATGCCTTCCAAAGTGGCTTTGTCAATTTGTATTCCCACCTACAAAGGATTTGTGTGCCTTTTTTCCCACATCCTTGCCAGCATCTGTTATTTACTGATTTCTGTATGAATGCCATTCTAACCCAGGTGAGGTAAAACCTCATTGTGGTTTTGATTTACATTTCCCTGATGGCTAGTGATCCTGAACATTTTTTCATGTGTCTTTTGACCATTTGGATTCCTTCTTTTGAAAAATATCTGGTCAAGTCCTTGGCCCATCTCTTAAGTGGGTTGTTTGCTTTGTAGTGGTGGAGTTTCTTGATCTTTTTGTAGATTCTGGTTATTAATAATTTATCAGTTGTGTAATTTGCAAATATTTTTCCCATTCTGTCAGTTGCCTCTTCACTTTCCTGTTTCTTTTGAAGTACAGAAACTTCTCAATTTGATGTAACCCCAATAATTATTTCAGGCTTTGGCTGCCTGTGCCTTTGGGAATTTTTCCAAGAAGTCTTTGCCTGTGCCAATATAGTGCAGGGTTTCTCTGATATTCTCTAATAATTTGATGGTATCAGGTCATAGATTTAGATCTTTAATCCATGTTGAGGAGATTTTTGTGTAAGGTGTATGGTAGGGGTCTTGCTTCATGATTCTGTATGTGGAAATCCAGTTTTCCCAGCACCATGTGTTGAATAGACTTTCTTTGTGCCAGGAATTGGTTTTAGTTCTTTGATCAAATAGAAGTTGGTTGTAGATGTATGGATTGATTTCTGGTGTTTCTATTCTGTTCCATTGGTCTACCCATCTCTTTTTGTACCAGTATCACACTGTTTTAATTACAACTGCCCTGTAGTATGTCTTAAAATCTGGTATTGTGATGCCTCCAGCTTTCATTTCCTTATGCAAGATTGCTTTACCTATTCAAGGTCTCCTGTGTCTCCATATGAATTTCAGCTTCATTTTTTTCCAGATTTGAAAATAATGCCTTTGGTATTTTGATTGGTATTGCATTAAATCCGCAAATTGCTTTTGGAAAAATGAACATTTTGATGATATTGATTCTTCCAATTTATGAACATGGAAGATTTTCATTTTTTATATCTTCTTCAATTTCTTTAAGGTTTTGTAATTTTCATCATACAGATCTTTGATGTCCTTGGTTAAGTTTATTCCAAATATTTTATTTTTATGTAGCTATCATGAATGGGATTTATCTTAGAATTCTCAGCTATGGGATTGTCTGTGTACACAGAGGCTATTTTTTTTGTATTGACTTTACATCCTGCTACTTTACCAAACTCTTCTAAAACTTCCAATAGTCTCTTGGTGGAGTCTTTTGGATCCCTTATATATAGAAGAATGTCATCTCCACACAGGGCTAGTTTAACTTCTTCCTTCTCAATCTGAATCCCCTTAATTTCTGTTTCTTGCCTAATTGCTCTGGCTAAACCTTCCGCTACTATATTGCATAGCAGTGGTAAGAGGGGGGCCTCCCTGTCTATTACCAGATCTCAGTGGGAATGCTTCCAACTTTTCCCCATTCACTATGATGCTGCCAGTGGGTTTGTCATGAATTGCCTTGATTGTGTTGAGGAATGTTTCTTCTATACCTGATTTATTAGAGCTTTCACCATGAAAGGGTGTTTTATTTTAGCAAGTTCTTTCTGTGTAACTATTGAGGTATCATATGGTTTTAGCTTAGCAGTTTGTTAATATGGGCACTGTATAATGATTAAGGGGTCAATTCAATAAGAAGATGTAACTATTATAAACGTATATGCACCTAATTACAAGGCACCAGGCTATTTTAAAGATATGTTAAGGAAATTAAAGGGCGACTCAGACCCCAATACAGTAGTACTGGGAGATTTCAATACTCCACTTTCAGCATTGGGCAGATCAACCAGACAGAAAATAAACAAGGTAACAGCAGATTTAATCAACAATATAGACCAAATGGATCTAACAAATATCTACAGAATTTTTCATCCTACACTTAAAGAACATAAATTTTTCTCATCAGTGTATAGAACTTTCTCTAGGATTGACCAAATTATTGGCCATAAAGCAAATCTAAGCAAAATCAAATGAATCAAAATCATACCATGCATCTTCTCAGACGACAATGGAATGAAGCTGGTAATTAGCAACTCAGGAATCCTTAGAGCATATGCAAACACATGGAGATTAAACATGTTCCTGAATGAACAGTGGATCATAGAAGGAATCAAAATAGAAATCAAAAGCTTTGGAAGCAGCCGGCGCCGTGGCTCAATAGGCTAATCCTCCACCTTGCGGCGCCGGCACACCGGGTTCTAGTCCCGGTTGGGGCGCCGGATTCTGTCCCGGTTGCCCCTCTTCCAGGCCAGCTCTCTGCTATGGCCAGGGAGTGCAGTGGAGGATGGCCCAGGTGCTTGGGCCCTGCACCCCATGGGAGACCAGGAAAAGCACCTGGCTCCTGGCTCCTGCCAGGATCAGCGCGGTGCGCCGGCTGCAGCGGCGGCCATTGGAGGGTGAACCAGCGGCAAAGGAAGACCTTTCTCTCTCTGTCTCTCTCTCTCACTGTCCACTCTGCCTGTCAAAAATAAAAAAAAAAAAAAAAGCTTTGGAAGCAAAGGAAGGTAACAAGGTTAGAATGGTTTAGACACAGAAATCAACAAACAACAAATGCTGGTGAGGATGTGTGGAAAAAAGCACACTAATCCATTGTTGGTGGGAATGCAAAATGGTAAAGCCACTATGGAAGTCAGTTTGGAGATTCGTCAGAAACTTGAATATAGCCCTACTACATGACCCAGACATCCCACTCCTCAGAATTTACCCAAGGGAAATTAAATTGGCCAATAAAAGAGCTATCTGCACCTCAGTGTTTATTGCAGCTCAATTCACAATAGCTAAGACATGAAATCAACTTAAATGCCCATCAACAGAAGACTGGATAAAGAAATTATGGGATATGTACTCTATAGAATACTACACAGCAGTAAAAGAAATGAAATCCTGTCATTTTCAACAAAATGGAGGAATGTGGAAAACATCATGCAGAGTGAAATAAGCCAGTCACAAAGGCACAAATATCATATGTTCTCCCAAATTGGTGACAAATAACTGAGCACCTAAAAGGAAACCTGGTGAAGTGAAACTCACACTATGAGAAGCAATGATTTCATCAGCCTTTGTCCTGACTATTGAGGAACAACTTACTATTTTATTCCTTTTAGTATATTTTTGTTCTACTAATACCATTTATTGAACTCTTTAATTAACATACAATTATTCTTTGGAATTTAATTTAACTGAAAAGTGATCCCCGTTAAATAGAAGAGTGGGAATAACAGAAGAAGAAGATGTACAGTTGAGAACATGCTCACTCGGATTTGCCCCAAACTGTAGACTTAGAAATGTGCCAGGGGATTCCAAGTCAATCCCATCGAGGCAGCATGTACCAATGCCATCTTACTAGTCAAAGTGATCAGTTTCAGTTCATAATTGATCATAATGATAGGATTAAATGTCAAAGGCATCACGTAAACAAGACTAGTGTCTGCTAATACTAACTGATAAAATTAAAAAGGAGAGAACGATCCAACATGGGAAGCAGGACACGTAACAGACTCATAGAATGGCAGATGTCCTAAACAGCACTCTGGCCACAGAATCAGTCCTTAAGGCATTTGGATCTGGCTAAAAAGCCCATGAGAGTTTCTCAGACATGGAAAGCCAAGACACTGTGGCAAGTAAAATGACCTAAATGAAAGATTCTGTGAGTGAGATCCCAGTGGAAAAAATGGGCCATCAAAGAAGGAGGTACCTTTCTCTGAGGGGAGGAGAGAACTTCCACTTTGACAATGGCCTTGTCTAAATAAGACTGGAATTTGTGAACTCAAGAGACTTCCATAGCCTTGGCAGCTCATAACAAGAGCCTTGGGTGATTACTGACGTCATAAATAAGAGTGTATTATTAAATCAACCATGGGAGTCACTGTGCACCTACTCCCCTTGTAGGATATCTGTCCTTAATGTATTGTACTATGCAAATTAACGGTAAAACTACTACTCAAACAATACTGTATACTTTGTGTGCCTGTGTGAGTGCAGTCTGTTGAAACATTTACTTAGTATATACTAAGTAGATCTTCTGTATTTAAAGATAATTGAAAATGAATCTTCATGAAGAACAGGATGGGAGAGAGAGTGGGAGATGGGATGGTTGCGGGTGTGAGGGAGGTTATGGGGGGAAAAGCTGCCTTAATCCAAAAGCTGTACTTTTCAAATTTATATTTATTAAATAAAAGTTGAAAAAAAAAGATTGTGGTTACATAATTACAAATTATTAATATCAATTTTAGTATGTTAAGATTCATCATTAACCTATCATTAAATATTAATTATAACCCAGAGATCATTATTCAAAGGTAGGAAGAAAGCATACTTCTATATGCATATTTTTAAAAAGATGCAAAAATACATCTTGGTATCTGTCTGTTGACCACAGTCTGCAAGAAGAAAAGCCAAAGTAAAAATATGCAGAGCAGCACTCAAAGTAGCAGAAGAATAGGAAACAAACATCTTTGAAGGCTGAATTGACAGGGAAAGTGCAACATGCTTAAGAAAGGAAATTCATAGATAATAAAGACTTACGGACAGTATTAAGGAATCTAGAGATCTTTGGTTAACAAAATGAAATGGATATCGCTTCTTGGCCTTTTGGCTAAGATAAAGTGTAGTCAAAATGAAATGATGAAAAACCATGTAGAGAAACAGCCAAAAGAGAAAAAAATGTTAGAATCAGTATGCAAACTTAACTGCCCATATATTTAAGAGAAAAACAATCATCCTGGTGGCTTCAAAGACACTAGGAAGAATTCTGTTCTTTTAACTAGTGGTGGAAACATCATTGCTCTTACCATTCTTCATATCATACAAAAGTTTTTATCTATAAAATAAAGTATACACACACACACACACGTACTTAAAAGTTTAATGTGAATACCATGTATACATGAAACAAATCCTTGGAACATGAGAACTTAAAAATATACTTATAGCTAAAATAAAAAAATAGAAAGAAAATCAAAGCAAAATCAAGATCACTTTTGGGGCTGACTTTGTGGCATAGGGCATAATGCTGCCACCTGTGTCACAAGTGTCCAATATGGGTGCTGATTGATGTCCAGGCTATCCCACTTCTGATCCAGCTCCCTGCTAATGTGCCTGGGAAAGTGGCAGAAGATGGCCCAAGTGCTTAGGACCCTTGCCACCCACATGAGACCCAGAAGAAACTCCTGGCTCCTGACCTCTGCTTGTGCCAGCCCCAGCCATTGTTGCCAACTGGGAATGGAAGACCTTGCTCTCTCTGTCTCTGTCTCTTTCTGCTGCTCCTCCGCACGCGGAGGAGCCGCACCGGACCGGACGCTTGTTGTTCCCTTTTTTACAAGTCCTTTCTATAGTAAAGTAAGAATAAGTAAACAGCAAACTCCCAAAGCAAGAATGAGTAGAGAGAAATGAGAAAGAACGAAGTAACGAACTTCCCCGCGAACTCTCCAACGCACTCTCCAACCAACCCACACCACCATGCCGTCTCTCTCCTCCTATATAGTCCTCTCCACCAATCCGTGCTCTGCTACCCACACGCTGAGCGCGCTGCTCTCCTCCAATCAGGAGCGGCTCCTGCAGCTTGTCAAGTTGGTGAGAGGCAGCTGGGTAGAAGCTGTTTGCTCCTCTCCCAGCGCCATATTGTGGGAGAGCAGATGTATAGAATAAGTCTTAATTCCAGTAACAGTATAGTCCGAGTTGCTCCCCACATCTTTCTCCATCTCTCTGTCTCTCTCTGACTTTCAAATAAATGAATAAATATTTTTAAAAAAGGGTCATTTTGATGTTAATAAAGAATGACACTGATAAACTTTAGATATTTAAATAATATTCAAATGCTAAAGGTTAACACACTATGAAGTGGAGGAAAATTACCAAAAACAGCAAAAATTCAAATAATAAAGTTAGAGATGAAAAGGAGTTATTGCAAGTGATGCCACTGAAATACAAAAGATCATGAGAAAGCTTATGAGCCAAATTGTAAAACCTCTAAGGAATGAATTAATTCATGGATACATATAACATACCAACATTAAATCAAGACTGTATAGAAAATCTAATCAGACCTATAAATGAACAATAAAACTGAAGCAGTAATTAAAGTATACAGAAGAGAAAAACAAACCTAAATTAATATGGAGACACAAAAGACCCAGAATAGGCAAAGTGATCATGAGCAAGAAACTGATATTTGAAAAATGTGCCCATAGCATACACTGGAGAAAGGACAGTCTCTTCAATAAATGGTGTGGCAAAACTTGACATGTATTTGTAAATGAATAAAATTAGATGCTTAATTCTCACTGCATAGAAAAATCAACTCAAGATGAAGCAAAGACTTAAATATAAGACCAGAGACTATGAAATTGCTAGAATAAAATTTAGGGGGTAACACTTCGAGTCACTGGTGTAGGTGAAGATTTCTTGGATTAAAAACCCCCAGAGGTAGGGCGGCGCCGAGGCTCACTAGGCTAATCCTCCACATTGTGGCGTCGGCACACCGGGTTGTAGTCCCGGTCGGGGCAACAGATTCTGTCTTGGTTGCCCCTCTTCCAGGCCAGCTCTCTGCTGTGGCCAGGGAGTGCAGTGGAGGATGGCCTGAGTGCTTGGGCCGCGGTGGCCATTGGAGGGTGAACCAACGGCAAAAATTGAAGACCTTTCTCTCTGTCTCTCTCTCTCTGTGTCCACTCTGCCTGTCAAAAAAAAAAAAATCAGAGGCAAAACAACAAAAGCTAAACTAGACATATGGGGGAATATCAAACTCAGAACCTTCTTCACAGCAAAAGACACAATGAGTACAAGAGACATGCAGCAGAATGTGAGAAAATATTTGCAAGTCTGTTATTCAACAAAGGGTTAATATACAGAGTATCTCAGGAACTCAAAACTTGACAACAGAAACACAACAGGTCAAGTTAAGAAATGGGAAAAGGACCTGAATAGACAGTTACCAAGAGAAGAGATACCAATGGCTAACAAATAAATGAAAACACTCAGTAACCATCAGGGAAATGTAAATCAAATCCATAATGATAAATCACCTTACCCCTGTAAGAATGGCCATTATACAAAAAACAGCAAGCAACACATTCTGGCAAGGGTATGGTATGGAGATGTTGGAACTCTTATACACTCTTGGTGGGATTGCAAATGAGTGCAACACTGAGAAAAACCATGTGGAGATTCCTTTAAAAACTAGAAATATACTTGTAATATGATCAAGAAATGCCACTACTGGGTATATACCCAATATATATAAATTCATTGAATCAAAGATATCTGTTTCACTAAATTTATACCAGCACTGTTCACAATACCAGAATATGGATTCACCCAAGGTGTCCAGCACCAGATGAAGGGATAAAGAAAATTTGTTACATATACAGTAAAACATTCAGGTATAAGAATTATTTGTAGCAAAAATGAATTGAACTGGAGTACTGAAATAAGGCCAGACACAAAAATGCAAGTACCATATACTCTCCCTCATATGAGGGAACTAAAATTAAAAAAAAAAATAGAGAAATGCTTGCATATTCATTTTGCTGCAAGTACAGTGTTTTGTCAAATTTTGTTTTAAATCTTTGTCAAGTAAATTGACTGGAATTATATATTGCTGTGACTTTAATGATTTTGTGACTATTTAACATTTATGTTATTGAAATTAAACATCTTTTACTTTGATTATTGTTACTGCCCTTGCTATTTTCCTGCTAGAATCTTATCTTTTTACTTTTTTATTTGTTAAATATTTCATTTAGTGGATCCATGGAGCCTTTGATGGTAAAATAAATTTAAAATATGCTATCTCAAAATTTTAAATAAATAATTTTAAAGGAAAAATATTAAATTTTTTTCAAAATTAGTTAAGTTATGAAAAAATTTTATCAGGTAGATCAATATAACTGTATTGAAGTAAAAAAGAAAGAACATGTAAACAATAAATACTATATTGATTTCCAAAGAAAATACCTGTACAATAAATAATGAAATGTTTCTAAAACATAGACAGGAGTGGGAAGCTCAATCCAGGTCTCCATATGGTTGGCAAAGACCAAACTATTTGAATCATCACCTTCTGTCTCCTGGGATTTGTAAATCAGCAGAAAACAAGAGCAATGAGGGGAGCTTGGACTTGAAACCAGACATGCCAATGTTGTATGTCAAATGGAGGCAGGTCAAATGATCACCCCAAATTTAATTGACTGATTTTAATTTTTAATTTGCTGGTCCCTGTGGGCAACTGGAGATGCAGAAATCATTCAGCAGACAGATGTGTCCACACTTGTGCTCTGGAGCCCCAGAGCAAAGCAGGGCTGTGGCACAGAGACAGTACATGTCAACATTTCCACTGGTCAGTGATGATTTCCAACAGGTGGTGAAGAGGAGGCAATGGGAACAGACAGCAAGGAGATCTCAGTACCCACTCATCAGGGTTTGCCATCTACAACACCAGATGTTACTGCAAATAAAACATGCCAGAATTCCATCATCTATCCTGAAAACAAGGAGAGCTGTGAAGGTTGGGCTTGCAGTCTGGAGTTTCCGGGCAGACAGGAACGCTGAGGCACTGGTGTTTCATACAACAGCCCTTTACCAATTGATGCCAGCAATTTCAGACAAACGTCTGCACACCTGCTAGTAGGATGGGAGCATGGCCATGGAGGACATTCACCACATGCATCTGAAGGCCCAGGCTGTGCTTCAGGATAGAACCTGCAGACCCTGACATTTGAGTACCCCCACCCCGGGCTGCTTCAGAACTGGAAACTCAATCAAGACAGGCCAGGGACAGTGCCATCACTCTGCTCTAAGGGACAGGTCTGCACCAGATCCAGGCATGGGGACAGCTCTGACCATGTCCTGGGGTGAGAAAGGAGGGGTGTGCTCACTCCCATGGCTACACGCATCTCCACACAGGTTTTGTCCTTCAAAATGCTGATTAAATGAGAATCACTTCTCCAGTGCTTTGAGGATGAGTGTCTGATGATTTTAAAGCCCAGTTGGCACTTTCCAGTCCCAGTCATTTCTCTGGGCTGGATGGGCTCCTGAGGCCCATGCATGGTTTTCTAGAAGGTTCTGGCTGTGTTGCACAAGCAGCACTGCCTGTTCTTTTCTTTCTTCTTTTTTAAGCTTTTATTTAATTAACGCAAATTTCATAGATACAACTTTAGAAATATAGTGATTCTTCCCCCCATATCCACCGTCCCATACCCACTCACATCACACCTACTACTCCCTCTCCATCCCATTCTTCATTAAGATTCTTTTTAATCGGCCGGCGCCGCGGCTCACTAGGCTAATCCTCCGCCTAGCGGCGCCGGCACACCGGGTTCTAGTCCCGGTTGGGGCGCCGGATTCTGTCCCGGTTGCCCCTCTTCCAGGCCAGCCCTCTGCTGTGGCCCGGGAGTGCAGTGGAGGATGGCCCAGGTGCTTGGGCCCTGCACCCCATGGGAGACCAGGAAAAGCACCTGGTTCCTGGCTCCTGCCATCGGATCAGCGCGGTGCGCCGGCCGCAGCGCGCTGGCCGCGGCGGCCATTGGAGGGTGAACCAACGGCAAAGGAAGACCTTTCTCTCTGTCTCTCTCTCTCACTGTCCACTCTGCCTGTCAAAAAAAAAAAAAGATTCTTTTTAATCAACTTTATATACAGAAGATCAACTCTATACTAAGTAAAGATTTCAACAGTTTGCACCCCCCCACACACACAATGTATAAAGTACTGTTTGAGAACAAGTTTTGCAGTTAATTCTCATGGTACAACTCATTAAGGACGGAGGTCCAACATGGGGAGTAAGTACACAGTGACTTCTGTGGTTCATTTAACAATTGACATTTTATGTGTGACATCAGTGATCACCCAAGGCTCTTGCCATGAGCTACCTAGGCTATGGAAGCCTTTTGAGTCCACAAACTCTGTCATTATTTATACAGAGCTGTAAGCAAAGTGGAAGTTCTCCCCTCTCTTCAGAGAAAAGTATCTCCTTTCATGGCCCCTTCTTCCCACTGGGGTCTCACTCACAGAGATCCTTCATGTAGGATATTTTTTGCCCCAATGTATTAACTGCCTGTTACTTCTTTGTGAGTTTCACAAACACTTGGGAGATTGTGTTAGCTGTTAGAGCGTACAGTGAGGCTTCAGTCCTATAGAAATGAGACCATGCAGCTTGTCGGGCCTGGGTCCACACTGAACTTGTAACACCGTTGAGACGAGACTGAGCAGCGTGGGCTGGGAATCCCAAGTGGCCCAAGTTGCCCCTAAAAAGTGATCCCATTCAAAGTCATAGCCCTTTGTCTGAGACTTCCCTTTCATTGCAGCCAGGGGCACTGTTGTGGAGCAGGCATCAGCAACCAAGAGCTCTGCAAGGGTGGCCGTGGACAACATGGCTCCCACAGGTGATGCAGGAAACTGGGGGGTCTGCATTCAAATCCCCCAAGCAACAACCAAATCAGCCAGAAGCCAGGGAGAACTGGGCGTTCAAAGAACCATCTCAAAGTCAGAAAGGGCAACTTGCTCCTGGAGTAAGGGAAGGGACCATGCCCACCACGGGCCTGACAGGTACAGATGTCCAATGTACTTGTGTGGAAGAAAGGAGAGAGGAAGGGGAGGGAGAAGCACTGGAGGGGGTAAGAGAGGGTGGCCCCCGGGAGAAAGCCCTAATGGGAGGAGCAGATTCTGAGCATGGAGGTTGGCCCTCTATGGCAGGTGAGCTATGAGGTGGACTGCCCCATGGTCCTAGGTGAACAGATCCCCTGGCAGAGTCCCTGGGTCCGGGGCCTGCCTCCTTTAAGCTGTGGTCCGTGCCTCTCCTAACCCCACAACCTCATAGCCTGTTTCAGGGCCTCGACTTTCTGCTCTTGCCCATTTTCTGGCCCAACAGCCAGGCTGGCACCTCCATGGCAGAGGGCCCTGTCCCCCTCCTCCAGCACAGGGGCAGGCCAGAGGAGGAGTGCATGGGCCCTGCCCCTCTTCAGAGGTGGGTGGCAGGGTGTGCCATGGGGCAGATGGAGGATGGTGAAGCTGTGGCCAGGCTGCCTCTCTCTCTGTACCCCACAGCCCTTCTCTGTCCTGAGTGCCTGGGCCCAGCATGGGAGCCAGCAGCCCAGCAACATCCGACTGCTGGGAGTGTGATTCAGAGACCAACTGTTGTTCAGTGAGATCATCCGTCAACAGCATGCTCTCTCCCTTCTTTTTAATGTGACAAATCAAAAAAACACGACTTTTTATTTATATTTTAATGATTCTGAGTTGCTCAACCTTATTTAATTTTACAATAAATTAGTGGTCATTTGCTCAGTGACCTTTACTGGGGATTCTTTGGTATTGTGTTGGGGGGTGGGATCCTTTCCTGGGGGAGGGGCGCTTAACCAGGTTACACACCCCTGACTCTGCTGTTGGAAGGATTCCTTCCCACACAGAGTCTGTTCTTCAAGTCACGAAGAAGTGGGGCAAGCATAGCCCATGTGATGCAGGACAGGCCACTGGGCAGGGGACCAGTTGGATTTGTAGGGCTTGCAAAACCTGAGGCCAATCATCAGAGTTGGGAGATCTGGGCCCCCATGGGTGCTGAAGCTGACCCTGCATGGCTGAGGTCTCTCCTCTTCCCAGGCCATCAATTCTGTGTCTGTAGAAGGGAGGGAAGCCTGGCTGGCCTTTAGGTTCTGGGGTTCGGCCCTATACCTCAAGGTTCTCCTGGGCAGATTTCTTGGTGGTTTGGATGGGCACCATGCTCTTCTTGGCAGAATGAAAATGTTGGGGAGTGGACTGCACATGTGCTGTGTGACTGACCCTGGGGGAGTCCCTGCAGGCACTGCACAAGCCCTCAGTCTGCGCAGAGGGGAGGGTGACAGTACCACCAGTCCACAGTGCTCTTGGGAGTCAGCATGCCCTGTATGACTAATCGGGGGGAGCCCTTGGTGGTGCTGCACAAGCCCTCTGACTCCTCTGTGCAGGAGGCAGGGTGACAGCACCACCTGCGCCACACAACTCTTCCTTGGTGTCAGCCCCCTGCCTGGGAGCAGAAGCACTGGGAGAATCTGCTCTAGGGCGTGGTCACTTTCTCTTCTTGTGCAGGGGCCAGCAGGAGTGACTCTGCCCAAGGAGCAGTGAGCCATGCATGCAGCTCAACCAGACAAGGGCCATAGCCCTGCCACCCGAGGTCCCCTGCCTCTGTGGGCCCCAGTCTCTCTGATTTTATGAGATGCCATGCACAGGGACTCAGAGGCCATGTGGTGATGTGACAACATGGCTTTGGATGTGTAATAAACCAGGGCTTGAGTCTGTTTATCCAACTACGGTGAGGGAGATCCTCTGAGACTGTTTCCGCAACTGTTCACCAGGGCTGAAAAGTCTACAGGGAGGATGTGGTGGCTGAGCCACTGTGAAGACACAAGGTCCATGGGGTCTACAGCCCAGCCTGCTGGTATCTCCTCTTGTGTGATAAACTCTGCCCAGTTCCAGTGCCCTCTTCTGCTCAGGCCCCCTCTACCCCTCAGGCTGGCTGCCAACCCCTCCTCCACACACTGACAGAGGGCCCATTGCAGGAGAGGGGGGGGCTCAGGTATCATGTGCTCTGCCTCCAATCCAAAAGTCACAGTCGTGTGGTCATAGGCAGAAGATTGATGGAATTAAATTCTTTGAACTGACAGCTGCTGATATGAAAATAAATTAAATTTCATGTAAGTGACTTTTTGGTTCTCTTAATGATCTAAGTTTTTCTGCATTGTTAAATTCTTTCCATTAACGTTATCGAGGCAGAGAAAACTCCAGGACAGCAGAAACAAGAATTACAAGAAGGCTGCTCCAATGTGACCCCAGAATTTGGGGAAATGCCCTGCCCCAGCCTTGACTCCTCAGAGCCATGAAGGCTGTGGAGCTACCAGATTCTTGGCTCTGCTATCTTTAGAGCTCAGGACCAGGATGTCAGACTGTCCTGGGTTCAAGTCCAGGCTTGACACCCTTTAACCACATGACCCTGGTCAGTCATTTCTTTCTTTCTTTCTTTTTTTTTTCTTTTTTTTTTTTTTTTGACAGGCAGAGTGGATAGTGAGAGAGAGACAGAGAGAAAGGTCTTCCTTTTGCTGTTGGTTCACCCTCCAATGGCCACCACGGCTGGTGCGCTGCAGCCTGTGCACCGCGCTAATCTGAAGGCAGGAGCCGGGTGCTTCTCCTGGTCTCCCATGGGGTGCAGGGCCCAAGCACTTGGGCCATCCTCCACTGCTCTCCCAGGCCACAGCAGAGAGGTGGCCTGGAAGAGGGGCAACTGGGACAGAATCCAGCACCCCGACTGGGACTAGAACCCGGTGTGCTGGCGCCGCTAGGTGGAGGATTAACCTAGTGAGCCGAGGTGCTGGCCAGTCAGTCATTTCAATATCTGTGCCTCATCTTCCTGATCCACACCAGGGAGGTGACAGCTGTGCCTCTTCCCGAGCGTCGCAGGCCTGCCCTCACATGCTCAGCAGAGCTCAGCTTGTTCTTATGAGCTCCATGACCTTGAACGAATGGAGCATCTTCATGGATTCCAGGCAGGGGTTCATGGAAAGACATCCTTGGCCCCAAACTCTCGAGACGCACTCCCCCTGCCTGTCCTCTCCCACCCACCACATCCCCTCCTCCTCTTCCACACACCTGTGCCTCTGGCCAGGTGCTGGGCATGGCTTTTTGCATTCATTGGAGAAGCAGGTGGCTTGCCCTGAGTGTGGAGCAGGTATGGAGTTGATATCTGTTAGCTGCCCAACCTTGAGGCCATTCTCATTTCTGGAAACTCCTCCTCCTGCCCCAAGGCTACACCTGCTCTTCGGCAGCCTGCTCCTGACCACAGTGCTGCAGGCGACAGATGAGCACCTAGCCATGGAGGCCAAGCAGAGTCCTGCCTTGGGATCTTTCTAACAAGGAGAAAGACACACACAGACACACACACACACACACACACACACACAGAGAGAGAGAGAGAGAGAGAGAGAGAGAGAGAATGACTTATGTTTACTATTGGAAGGAAGAGTCAGAAGAGAGCCAGTGAGGCTAGCAGGGATCAGGGATGGGAAGATAGCCTGGGGCCCATCAGTTCCCATTCCTACTCCTTCTCGAATCCCCCCCTCATCATTGCTCTTCCCGCCATCCAGACAATTCAGTGTCATCTGTGGGTCTCTTTTTGCCCAGTGGCTCTAGACAGGTGGCTGTCATGGTGACCAGACTGCTCCCTCCTTGGTGGAGGAGAGAAGACAAAAGGACAGCAGAGCAGGCCAGGGGTTCTTGCAGGGCAGAGCTGCAGATTCAGATCAGTTGGCTCTCCAAAAAGTGAGAAATGATTCTAAAACGTTTCCTGGAAGATGTGGCCAGAATTGAGATAGGAGGGGCAGGCTGACTGAACACATGGAGAAAGGGAGAGGCCTCTGTGCAGGATGCATAGTGGAGGAGGGACAGCAAGGGGAGCCATCATGTGAGGGGCAGAAAAGTGGGGACAGTGGGAGGAGGGACAGGTCCTATCATGATTTCTTAGGCAAAGCCTTGGCTTGCTGTGTGACATCAATCCTGGCCTAGAGCTCCCAGATACAGAGCCACTAGAACCCAACTTCGTGGGGTTCTGTTACCCTGCCTTTTAGTCACCTTGATGGATGACTCAGCTCTGAATCTGATAGCAACTAAGGACTCAGCAGGAGCCCCATGCAGGATCACAGGAGTCCATGCAAGCATCTGCAGACATATTTGCACTTTTTTTAAATGGAGAGAGAGGGAGAGAAAGAGATGGGGGTCTTCCAACTGCTGGTTCACTCCCCAAATGGCAACAATGACCAGGGCTGGTCCAGGAGCTTTTTCCAGGTCTCCCACATGGGTTGCAGGGACACAAGCACTTTGGCCATCCTCTGCTGCTTTCCCAGGCACATTAGCAGGGAGTTGGGTTGGAGGTGGAGTAGCTGGGACTCAAACTGGCACCATATGGGATGCCAGCCCTTCAGGCTGTTGCTTATCCTATGCCATGATGAGTCCCGGACAGGTGCACTCTTTGTCCGACAAGAAGAAAATGTAGAGGAGGGATAATGGGGTAAAGGAGGAAAGAATGGGGGCTGTGGGCTCTGGTCTCAGCTCTGCTAGGTCTCCACAGGCCCCACGGCAGCAGGACACTGCACTGCCCTTCTCCTGACCTCTGCTCTATCAGTAAATAACACAAGTTGGCCCAGGTGAACTTTTTGGTCTGTGACAGCCTCAGCCTTTCCAATTACAGAAAAATGTAAAAAAGCAATGAGGAAGATGACAAGAGCATAGCAATGGCCACCCTAGACTGTCATTGTAGAAGGGGTTAGTTGAGCTATGCTGGTGTTTCTATTCCCATGAGTGAGGGAGACACTGTTCCCTTCTTTTTACAGGTGCTGAAGTTGAGGCCCAGAGAGGGGAAAAGCTGTGCTTACCAGGGATTTCTCCAAATTATGCTGCAATTTCACATGCAAATTGATGGTCTGATCCTACAGACAGTGCCATAGGCAGGCCCCATACTCCCTTCCTCACAGAGCTGGAGACTCAGGAGATAACAAGAAACCTGGAGTCTCAATGTGAGACCTGTAGCATCATGTGGTCCTGTTTGTCAAATACAGGTGGGGGACACCTTGAGAAGAAAAAGAATCTACATAGCACTCTACACACAGGATGGGAGAGGATTCTGTGGCTTGCAGCAGCCTCCTCACCAACCTGGGCAACCCTGTGCTATGCACAGGGCCTTTGGGCAAAATATCTACACAGAGAGGACCTGTGGGCAAGGCCAATAGTGCCTTTGGGAAAGATAAAGATACAGCTCTGGGCAAGACAGATGGAAAGCAGGGCCTCGGGACAACACAGACAGGCAGAGAGAGCCTGTGGGCATGACATCCACAAAAAGGCTGGGTCTCCTGGCAACACAGACAGAAAGGGCATCAGATTAAGACAAACAGAAAGGTAGGTACTGTGGGCAAGTTGGACAGACAAACAGAGCCTCTAAGAAAGAGAGAGGCAGGGCTCTGAGCAAAGCAGACAGATGGAAATACAGGACTTCTAGGCAAAACAGACAGCAAGACAGGGCCCCTAGGCAAGATGGACAGGGACTCTTGGCAAGATAGGCAGAATAAAGCCTCTGGGCAAGACAGACTCACAGGCTGACAGGGCATCTGGGGAAGACAGAGAGCCTGTGGGCAAGGCAGAAAGAGAGAGAAACAGGGTCACTGGGCAAGACAAACAGAGGGACAGGGCTCTGGAAAAGACAGAGAGACATACAGGGCACCTTGACAAGACAGACAGACAGGCAGGGCCTCCAGGTAAGACAGAGACACAGACAGGGCCTCAGACAACAGACAGACAGGGTCTCTGGGTAAGACTGAGATAGGACATTGGGCAAAAAGGCAGAACAGGGCCTTTGCACAAGACAAACAGGGCATCTGAGCCAGATGGACATGGAGACAGGAGTTCTGGGCAAGAAAGACAGGACAACTGGGCAACACATACACAGAGAGATGGGGATTCTGGGAAAGACAAAGGCACGGACAAAGACAGGGATTCTGGGCAAGATAGATAGGGCCTCCTGACAATACAGACAGGGCCTCTGGGCAACACAGAAAAACAGGGCGTATGATGAAGACTGACATACAGACCAGTGGCTCTCTGGGCAACTGGACAGACAGGGCCACTGAAAGACACTCAGGGCCTCTGAGCAAGACAAAGAGAAAGACAAGGTCTCTGGCCTAGATGGAGAGACAGATAGACAGGGTCTGTTGGAGAGGCTCAAAGACAGACAGGTACTCTGCACGAGAGAAACAGAACCTCTGGACAGGAAAGACAGAGTCTCTGTGTTTGACAGTTGCACAGGTGAACAGGGTCCTGGAAAGAGATGCAGATCCTCTGGGCAAGACAGACAGGAAGGACCACTGTACAAGACACGCACACATACAAATCAAGGATTCTATCCCAGAATAACACACAGATACAGGGGCCGTGTGCAAGAACACAGAGATTATGGGCAGGAGAGACGTACAGACAAAACAAGATCTCTGGGCAAGACGAAAACACAGGCAGACAGCGCCTATGGGTAAGGCAAACATACAGACAGGGCCTGTGGACATGAAAGATGGAAAGACAGAGTGACTGGGCATGACAAATGCACAGACAGAACATCTGGGCATGACAAAGTGTCTATAAAGATGGACACACATACACAACAAGGCCTCTGTGCAAGATGGACACATAGACACGGGGTTTCCGGGCAAGACAGAGAGTCATGTCCTGTGGGCAAGGCAGATTGACACACAGGGGCTCTTTACAAAACAGACAGAGCCTATGGACAAGATAGACAGACAGGGCCTCTGATTGAGACAGACAGACGGAAGGCAGAGCCTTTCAACACAAGGGACACAGAAGGGGTCTCTGGGCAAGACAGACAGACAAATAAGCCCTCTATACAAGACAGACACACATAAGAACAAGGCTTCCTTACAGGGGTTTTGAGCAAGACAGACAGACAGACAGACACACTAGGAAGGACAGACAGAACAAGGCCTATGAGCAAGACAAAGCTGCTGGAAGGCAGGACCTCTGGGCATTACCGACAGGGCCTCTGGACAGGACACAGAGCGAGCCAGCCAGCCAGCCAGGGCCTCTGGGGAAGACAGACAGACATGGCTTTGGATTAAGACAGGCAGACCAGTCATCCTCTAGGCCAAATGGACAGGCAGACAGGACCATTGAAAGGCAGACAATCATGGCCTCTGGGCAAGATGGAAAAACAGAGTCTCAGGGCAATACAGAGAGAGACAGACAGACAGGGACTCTGGGCAAGAAAGACAAATAAGTCCTCTAGATAGAGGGGCTTTGGGCAACACACACAGACAGGGACTCAAGTCGGTCAGATAGAAGAAGGCCTGTAGGCAGGATGGACACAAAGGAAAGCAGAGTGTCTGAGAAAGACAGACAGGGTCTTTGGGCATGACATATATACAGACAATGCCTTTGGACAAGACAGAAACAGGGTCTTTGGCAAGACAGACATTCAGGTCCTCTGGGCAAGGGGGACAGACAGATAGGGACTCTGGGTAAAATAGACAGGCAGACAGACTCTGGCAAGACAGTCAGGTCCTCTGGGCAAGAAGGGCACACACAGCGACAGGGCCTGTGGGTGAGACAGACAAGGCTTTGGACAAAACAGACAAAAAGATCCTGGGCATGACAAATACACAGACAGGGCCTCTGGGCAAGGCAGACAGGGACTCTGAGACATAAAGACAGAGAAAGCACTGGATAAGATGGACAGGCGGACAGGGCCACTGAAAGACAGACAGATGCTCACGGGCCCTGCAAGACATACAGAAAGACAGGGTCTCTGCACAACGTGGAGAGACAGACAAGGCCTCTGGATAAGACAGGCAGAACATCAGGGTCTCTAAGCAAGACAGACAGGGCCTCTGGCAAGACACACAGACTGGGTCTCTGAGAAAGATAGATGTATAGACAAGGCCTCTGGGCAAGATGGACAGAGCTGAGCACCAGGGACACACAGACCAACAGGGACTCTGGGTAAGTAAACAGACAGGGCCTCTGGGCAAGACAGACAGATATATAGGGACTCTGCCCAAGACAGAACCTTTGGACAGGAGAGACAGCAAGACAGGTATTCTGCGAATGACAGATATATAAAGCCTCTGGGATAGGTGGACAGAGAGGGCTTCTGGGATAGACAGACAGAAAGTCAGGATCTCTGGACAAGACAGACGGCAGACAGGCCCTTGACTAAGACACACAGACAGGGCTTCTGGGAAAGACAGATAGACTGGGCCTCTGGGCAAGAGTAACAGACAGATGGGCCCATGGGCAAGAAAGAAAAGCAGGACCTCTGGGAAAGACAGATGGACAGCTAGAGACTCTACATAAGACAAAACAGACAAAGAGACAAGACAAGACAGACAAAGCCTCTAGAAAGGAGAGACAGACAGGGCCACTGGGATGACAGATACACTGACAGGGCTACTTGGAAAGATAAACAGAGCCAGAGGGCAAGATGGACAGACAAACAGGAACACAGAAAGACTGACCACTAGAGCCTATGGGCAAGACATGCAGACAGGTCGTTCCTCTGTACAAGATGGACACACTGCAAATCAAGGCATCTGTGCCAGATGGACACACAGAAACAGGGGCTTCTGGCCAGACAGACGTACTAGAGCTCTGGGTAAGACACACAGGACAAAGCCTTTGGGCAAGATGAACACAGAAGCAGATGTGGCCTCTGGGCAAGATAGACAGACAGACGGGGTCTTGGGCACAATGGAGTGATAGAAAACATGTCCTCTGGCTAAGACACACAGACAGACAGTGCCTCTGGGAAAGACAGACACACAGACAGACAGAGACTCTGGGCAAGACCAACGAGACTTTGGACAATCAGACAGCCAAAGACTCTATAGAGGCAGGACTTGCAGACAACAAGACAGGTACAGCCTGTGGGCATGACAGACACACAGACCAGGACTCTGGGAAGCACAGACAGGCAGGGAGGGACTATGGACAAGTTGGACAGAAAGAGTCTCTGGGCAAGACAGACTGAAAGACAGGGACTCTTCACAAGACAGACAGAACCTCTGGAAAGGAGAGACAGACAGGCAGGGTCTCTGGGAATGACATACACAGACAGACTGGAACTGTGGGCAAGACAGACAGACACAGCCTCTGTGCAAGATGGGCAGACAGAGCCACAGAAAGACAGTCAAGGGCTCTAGGAAAGACAGACCTACAGAAAGGTACTGTGCACAAGACAGACAGAAAGACAGACAGGTACTCTGGGCCGGACAGATAAACAGACTGGATCTCTGGGAAACACAGACAAGCAGGAAATCAGATTAAAACAGGCAAGTGGTCCTCTGGTCAATGTGGACAGGTGGAGAGGCAGGGTCACTGAAAGACACTCAGGACCTCTAGGCAGGACAGACAGACAGGGCAACTGGGCATTACAGATACACAGACAGACAGGGCCTCTGGGCTAGACTGACAGGGAGGCAGCCAGAGCCTCTGGGAAGTCAGACAGAGCCTTTAAGAAAGATGGACAGAGGGGCTGGCATTGTGGTGTAGCGGGTTAAAGCCCTGGCCTGAAGTACTGGCATTCCATATGGGTGCCGGTTCAAGACCCGGCTGCTCCAGTTCTGTGCTATGGTCTGAGACAGCAGTAGAAGATGTCCCATGTCCTTGGGTCCTGCACCCACGTGTGAGACCTGGAAGAAGCTCCTGGCTACTGGCTTCTTATCTGCACAGTTCCGGCCATTGCAGCCAATTGAGGAGTGAACCATCGGATGGAAGACCTCCCTCTCTCTCCCTCTCTCTCTCTTTCTCTATCTCTGCCTCTCCTCTCTCTGTGTATCTCTGACTTTCAAGGAAAATAAATCTTTAAAAAAAACATGGACAGAAAGGCCGACAAGTACTCTAAGCAAGAAACACAGCTTCTGGCAAGACAAACACAGACAAGGTCTCTGGGCAAGAGAGACACACAGACAGCCATGGCCTCTGGGTTAAACAGACAGATGGATCAAGAGGGCCTCTGCGCAAGACAGAGACAGCATCTCCGTGCAAGTCAGAAGGAGCTCTAGACAGGAGAGGAAAGCAGGGCCTCTGGGCATGACAAATACACAGACAGTGTCTCTGAGCTAGACAGACAGACAGACAGACAGCCTTGGGGAAGACAGACAGGGCCTTCAGACAAGATGAACAGAAAGACAGGCAGGTTCTCTGGGAAATACACAGGGATTCTGAATAAGACAAACACACAAATAGGACCCCTGGACAAGACAGACACACAGACAGACTGAGTCTCTGGGCAAGGCAGACAGGGCCTCGGAGGGTGAGAAACCGAGAGTCAGGGCCTCTGGGTGAGACAGACACACAGACTGAGCCTCTGGGGAAAAGGCAGACAGAGGACTCAGGGGAAGAGGGCCTCTGAGCAAGGCAGAAAGACAGGGCCTATGGAATAGACAGACTCTCTGGGAAAGACAGGAAGATAGGCCTATGAGAAAGGTGGACCAACGGAGTGTCTGTGCATGACTGAAAGACGGGTAGACAGGGCCTCTGGGAAGACAGACAGGACCTTTAGAAGAGATGGACTGAAAGACATGTACTATGGGTAAGACACACATGGATTCTGAACAAGACAAATGGGGCCTGAGACAGACACACAGATGGATCCTCTGGACAAGACAGACAGACAGACAAGGTCTCTGGGTCTCTAGGTCTCTGGTCCAGACAGATACAGGTTCTGAGAAAGAGAGACAGGTGGAGTCTCGGGCAAGAGAGACAGGCTGGGCCTTTGAGAAGTACAAGCAGGGCATCCATACAATATGGACACACCAATAAAGGTTCTCTGTGCAAGACAAACAGTGCATCTGGGCAAGATAGACACCAAGGGCAGCTGGACAATACAGGGACACAGACAGGGCTGCTGTCTAAGAAAGAAGACAGGGCCTTTGAGACAGACACACAGGGACTCTGTGCAAGACAGGCAGAGCTCTGTACAGGAGAGACAGGCAGACAGGGCCTCTAGGCATGACAGATACACAGACAGGGCTTCTGTGCAAGACAGCATATTTGGGAAAGATAGACAGACAGGGACATGAGGCCTCAGGGCTAGTTGGACAGACAGACAGGAACTCCAGACAAGACAGACAAATAGACAAACAGGGCCTCTGGGCAAGAGATACAGACAGGGATTCTGGGAAGCAGACAGATGGACAGGGCTATGGAAAGGTGGACAGATGTACATGGCCTTTTGCATGAATGACAGACAGGTGGACAGGGCCACTGGGTAAGACAGATGACTAGACATGGCCTGTCTGAGCTAGCTAGACAGAGAGGGTCTCTGGGCAAGAGAGATGGAGCTCTGGACAGGAGAGACAGACCGGGCCTCTGGGCAAGGCAGAAAGACATGACCTCTGAGCAAGACAGAAAGACATACAGGACCTCAGGAAATAAGAGACAGTAAATGTGGACAAGACAAATACACAAAAACGGCCTCTGGGCAAAAGAGACAGACACACAGACTTGTCCTTTGGGAAAGTCAGATGGACAGGCATTTGGAAATTGCAGACAGAGAGACAGCCTCTGTGCATGACTGACAGATGGGTGGACAGGGCCTTTCGGAACAGAGACAGGGCCTTTAGGCAGGACAGACAGAGAGGTTCTCTGGGAAAGACACTCAAGGAAAAGTGTTCCAGGCACAAGGGATGGAGACTCATGCAGCTGGCACATACTGTGCACACAAGGAAGACAGACTTTGAGAGCTGGCGTGGGCTACAGAGAGAGGATTTAAAACTGAGAGCACTCAAGGGCACCCATGGATCACAGTTGTATGCGATGTTGGTAACTGAGATGCCACCGTGGTTTCAGGCACAGGAATGGAGCAGGAAGACTGGGGTGACTGCAGGGATGTGAAGGTGGAGATTCTGGGAGCCAGAGAGGATCTGCAGGTATAAGATTTGGAAAAGACAGGAGGGAAAACAGGAGATACCAGAAGCATCGGTACTTAGAGGAATTTAGAGCCTTTAGTGAACACATTAGAATAGAAGATTGACAACTATCTCAGATTCCTGCTCAAGAATTAAAAAGGAAATAAAACCTAGAAGACTATAAAATAAAGGCAAGAAAATGAGTAACAGCAGATACCAGTGAAAGGCTTGCAACAACAAACATACTACAGAAACAATTGTAAAGGGGTTTAAAAGTAATAGCAACATTAATAAACCATCAAGGAGAGTGATTAAGGAAATGAAAGGCAAAGCTGATAAAGGAGCATTTTGAATCAAAACAACTATTTTTAAGAGTTTCTAGTTTAACAAAATGCCAAGAGGATCTTATTTAATAGGAATAAACATTTCACAATAGAGACAAAACCCACTATATTAGCAAACTATTTTAGGGGCCAGCACGATGGCTCACTTGGTTAATCCTCTGCCTGTGGCACTGGCTTCCCATATGGGCGCCGGGTTCTAGTCCTGGTTGCTCCTCTTCCAGTCCAGCTCTCTGCTGTGGCCCGGGAGTGCAGTGGAGAATGGCACAAGTGCTTGGGCTCCGGCACCCGCATGGGTGACCAGAAGGAAGCACCTGGCTTCTGGCTTCAGATCAGCGCAGCGCCAGCCGTAGTGGCCATTTGGGAGATGAACTAACAGAATGAAGACCTTTCTCTCTGTCTCTCTCTCTCACTGTCTGACTCTACCTGTCAAATTAAAAAAATAGAAAACTTTTTTACTGAAACACAAATATAACATTAAAATAGGAAAATTACTATATCAGCTAAAAAAGTTCATCGATTCATGAAAAATCCAACCAACCAATCAATAAATAGAGTTCCATATGCAAACTTTCAGGGGCAGATTTTTGGAACATTCTAAATATTTAAGAAAGAAAAAAACATAAATCTCCTACATTTACAAACAGTGGAAATAAACTTGGGAAATACATTGAAGAACATTTTTTTTTTTTGACAGGCAGAGTGGACAGTGAGAGAGAGAGAGAAAGACAGAGAGAAAGGTCTTCCTTTTCCATTGGTTCACCCCCAATGGCCTCTGCAGCTGGCACACTGCGCTGATCCAAAGCCAGGAGCCAGGTGCTTCTCCTGGTCTCCCGTGTGGGTGCAGGGCCCAAGCACTTAGGCCATCCTCCATTGCACTCCCGGACCACAGCAGAGAGCTGGACTGGAAGAGGAGCAACCAGGACAGAATCCAGCACACAACCGGGACTAGAACCGAGGGTGCCGGTGGCACAAGCAGAGGATTAGCCTATTGAGCCACGGCGCCGGGCCATTGAAGAACATTTTAAAAATGTCTTTTGTGAAGCCAGATTATATCAATTTTGCAACTGAACCAGGGCATGAAATTAAAGATCATCTTTTATGTAACCAAAGTTAAAATGTAAGCAAAATATTATTATAGGAATCAAACTATGTGGAAACATAATGTATTAATAACAAGTGAGATCAAATAAAATATAGAGATGGCAACCTTTCCCAAAGAAACCATTTAAATCATTCATGTAGGTGAAAAAAATCCATGTGATTACTTAGATTAAATGTTTAAAAGTATTTAATAAAGTCCAGCATCTAGCTATAAAAAACAACTAGCAGAAAAGAAAAAAAAAGTAATATCCTTATCTGATCAAGATAGTCTAAAATGAACCTACAACGAAGAGCACAAGCAATACAGAGCCACAGAAAGCTTTTTCCCTGGGAGTGGGCTCAGCCAACATTGCCTCTTCTCACTGTCTGTATCCAACATGGCACTGGAGGTGTGGTCATGGAAACACACTGGAAGCACAAGGTTCAAGGATCTACTTTTAAACCACAATATACATAAGTCACACTATGTACGCACAGATAGCTCAACATAATCCAGGCCCAGATACAACATTTACAAAATTACTGGGTCCAAGATTCAAATTACTGGATAAATAAAATTCAGAGTTACTATGTATCACCAAAAACCACACCAAATCCAGAAAATGTTATGAAGGCAGACTAGGAAGCAAATAGCAGAAAAAACGAGCCAGTAGAGGACTAGTCTATGCAGTACCTGTAAACATACATCAATTAAAGGAGTATTTAAAAGAATACAAACGGTGTAACAGAAAAGTGAGTTGAGGACATGAAGAAAATAATCAGCAGATGGAGTCCAGAGGCAGAGCCGTGGATTGTACTCACCTGCAGCGGGCCACTGGAGCTTGAAACCGCAGCTTGCTCGCAGGCACTGGACAGGTGAGGCAGGAGGGCCTCCAGGAGGTGGGCCCACAGGAGGGCGCCTGCCTGCAGCTTCAGGGAGGCGCTGGGCTTCAGACCTGAACTCAAACCTCCATCCCCACGGGCCCCACCGACACAGAGGATTCTGATTGGTTGCGTCTCCTGTTACGTCATGCTGACTCAGCGGCTGTGCCAACTGTGCCCTCAGCAGGCACCCTCCTAGCAACACCAGGAAATCTCGCGGGATTGCAGAAGTGTTCTGCTGACCGGCGGAGACAGGCGGTGAGCGGCTCAGATCTGCTCTCCGCGGTCTGTCTTCGCTTCAGGACCCGGCAAGGAGGGTGTCGGGACACGTTGGGAGCTGGGGGATGGTGAGTGTGGGCTGGGCGTCAGTGGGGACACGTGTGTCCCTGGCGGAATCCGCAGAACAGGACAGCAGTCAGCCCCAGGCCTCCCCGTGGTCAGCTCTAGACTTGCAGACCCGAGCGCCCTGCTGGGACGGCTCCTCCCTGGACCCTCCCCAGTCCAGTGTAGGGGCTGGGCAGCACCCAGGACCCGGGGCATCCCGACCCGTCCCGTCCCCGCAAGCAGCGACTCCAGCGTAGTCCGGGCCCTGCAGCCCGCGTCTCCCCCGTTGTGCGGTGAGTCTGAGAGCAATAAGAGAACCGGGACTGCACGTGCGGGGTTCCTGCCCGGAGAAGCTGTGGTCTGTGCGCCCCCACCATCTCCCTAGCGGTTCCCTGAGTCCCCGCAGTTTTCTGGCTGGGGTCCTTGTAGCACGGCTCTTCCTACGGACTGAGTCCGTTTCCTGTGCCTGATAACACAGTGCCGCAGACTGGGTAAACCGGAAAGAAAGCAGTTTTATTTTAGCTCCAAAGTGGAGAGGCAGTGAGTTCTCGCTGGCTGAGCCCTGAGGCTGTGCAGCACCGCACACGGCCTCAGGAGGAGCATGCAGGAGACCCCAAGCCCTGGAGAGAACACAGGCATGGGTGTCCTCAGCCATTCTTGAGGGAGAGACATAATGACCGTACAGGACCCGCTTTTCATTCTGAAAATGGGGATTACATTTTCACAAGCGATTCAGATGGGATGAAGAAGGTGTCTTCCCTGAGCTGGTGTCCTTTCATCTTTTGTAGAATCTGGCTGCCCTGTGATTCCTCTTAGCCCAGCAATGTAGGAATGCTCCATGCTTGTGAATAAGTGTCTCATTTTCTTGGATTAACCATGAGTTGATAGGATGATAATGTCTGGAAAAGGAAAGATCATTCTTGACATCTGGGTTTTCTATTAGATAGGAATAGAGGCACCCATGGACTGACCGCCCAGGTGTATGGAGGAGCCTCGGTCAGTTCCAATGTCTTCCTGATCTCATTCACCCCGGCTTCCAGGGGGGACCAATTCCTGTTTTTGGTTTTGTTCTTGTGGTGCACTTTGCACTTTACCACTTCTAGTAAAGGGAAATGTTGCTTGGCTTTTCTTCTTTTTCGATTTTAAAACATTTGGTGTGAACTATTGATACTGTGCTGGAAAGACTTTTTTTTCCTTGTTTGCACACTTGCTGCTGTCTGAGGCTGGGCTTTGGCCAGTTCACTTGTGCGTCCCACTGCTTAGGAGACTTGGCTTCTTTCAAGCTTACTCTTTGAAGATGTGGACAATGTCATTCTTGTTCATGATAATGCATAGTAATTTTTGTTTACATAATGGAAAAAATTGGCATGTAGGTTGTGGATACATTTAAATTTAGGAGGAAGTGTTGACATATATGAATTAACTGACATTTTATGGAGGTATATTATTATTGTGATTTTCCAATACTTGGAGTGATCTAATTTATTTATGCTTTTCATCTAATATTAAGTAGCATCTCTGTATGATTATATATTGGTAAATATTCATGACCACTAGTTCTGTATTTATACTGTGCTATTTATGCTGATTATCAGTAGTGTGTTGGTACTATTCATTGCAACTCTAAGTTTTTGACTCATGTAATTTGATGTTCCGTACAGGTGCATACATATAGAAAATTTTTATGTCTTTCAGATAACTGCATCCTTTTTCATTATGTAACATAAATAATCATTCTAATTTTCTCTGATCTAAGGCGTGATTAGTATAAAATGAGTGTTGCTGATCTATTTCATTGAACTGGTGTTTCAGTGTCTTTCTACATGCCTTTACATTTGAACTCTTGGCTTCTTTTTTCTTTCATGATACTTAGCTGTATATCTCTAATTAGAAAAAGTGAATATATTTTTCAGTTAAAAATGTTATTTGGAAACTCATAGAATGTGCAAGTCAATTTCCTAATCAAGCTAATTTCTGTGTGTATTACCTCGTATGCTTATTTTTATCACAAGAATATTTACTATTTAATCTCTCAGTGATTTTTGCATAGTAGAGTAGTGTCACTAAATAGTGTCACCAAGTTGTACAAGAGTCACTTTAATTCATTCTTCTTATGTCCTCAACTGTATCTCCTCCATATGCCTTTATGTTTAAACTGTGTTTTTGGAGGCAACAGTATGTTAGGTCTTGCTTTTCATTTTCTGTGTCAGTCTGTCTTTTAATTGCGTATCTTTGTCTTATAGTGCTAATATTACTTTATATGTTTGATTACTGATATCAGTAAATGTGTTGCAAATACCTTCTAGTTTTAGACTTTCATCTTCCTTCTCTTTATAGTAACTTAGGAAGAACATGCAAACTTAATATTATTTTTGTATTTCTCCATTTTTCTCAAATTATGCTTTGTGTGTATTTTCTGGAAGTAAAGATATTTTCCTTTAATAATATGAACGTTTTTCTGTGCAAATATTAATTTTGTAATCTACCTGTAACTGTTTATTTGTATGGACTGTAGAGGGGGATTTTTATGAGGAAAAGTCAAAAGGAATATACAGATGGTAGGTTTTAAAAGGATTAGTAGAACAATGCCAACTGTCTAAGCCAGGAAAGGGTGTCTCAGGAAGGGGAGCAGCAGAAGGGGTGGTACCCCATTTCTAAGTGAAAAATATATATATTTTCCAGATCACAGATGTTTATTTTTGATCTCTTGGACTCACTGATTAGAGAGACCATCTAGGCAGGGTCAGAAATAAGATGTTGCAATGAACAGTGCCAAGTGGATAAAGACAGGAAGATAGGAGTAACGGAACAGGATCCACATTCAGCTCAGGGTCAAGGTAGATTAGGGAGTAGCACAGCGGAGCAAGAGCAGGAGAGGCAGTCAGTTTAGTTCCAGAAGACTCCATACTGCCCATTTGAGGCTGTTGAGGTCAAGATATGATGCTGTCTGTTCACACATGTTTAAAATGCTCCCCAGCATCTGACACATAAAGGCTCAGATGGATGTAAATTTTGCATATACAAAATTCTTTGTACACTTTATATGATTGCTTCATTTCTGTTAGTAATGTTTTATTGCAACTCAAATAATCATTATGTAAGGATAAATGATAAACAAAATAAGGAATGTTGAATCCAGTGATTTTTAGCTAATGACACCAAGTGTTGTGCTTTAGAACATAGATTGTCAGTATGAAGCATGGATAATTGAGACACAATCTGTCCATTTCCTCACACATTGCTTTTAGTTGATTTCACAGTACAACAGTGGGCTTGCATGGTTTCAAAAGAGATGGTGTGCAATGCCATGCTTAAAATATTTTTTTTTACAGAGTGGACAGTGAGAGAGACAGAGAGAAAGGTCTTCCTTTTCCATTGGTTCACCCCACAATGGCCGCTGTGGCCTGCACGCTGCGGCTGGTGCACCGTGCTGATCCAAAGCCAGGAGCCAGGTGCTTCCCCTGGTCTCCCATGCGGGTTCAGGGCCCAAGCACTTGGGCCATCCTCCACTGCACTCCCAGGCCACAGTAGAGAGCTGGACTGGAAGAAGAGCAACCAGGACAGAATCCGGCACCCCGACAGGGACTAGAAACCGGCGTGTGGGTGCCGCAGGCGGAGGATTAGCCTATTGAGCTGCGGAGCCAGCCTAAAATATTTTCTATCTGCCCTTCCATAGAAAGTTGCCAGCTTGTGATTTAAAACCTAGGTTAAATGGAACAAATTGTATTCTGATTAACTGACATGAAAATAACCACGGTAAATTAACCCTATCTTATATGCCTAGCTCATCATAGGAGGTACTATCAGTCTCATAGTATTGAAAAGGAGGGCATGCCTCAGAAAAATTAATATTCTGAATATCATATAACAAGTTATCTGTTTCTACCCACTAATTTCTGTTCATTTTTTTACTTAGCTCCAGTTTATGTTTCTGTAATCTCAAAAATGTGATATGAATTCATTTCTAAAGAGAAAATATCGCATGTAAAGCTTTATTATATCACACGTTTTAGACAAGAAGCATAACATGATGAAAGTCATGTTGCACATCAGAAAGCAGCTGTGGGACCAGACCATCATTGTGGAACAGTGTGCTAAGCCACTGCTTGCTGTGCTGACATCCTATTTCAGAGTGCCAGTTCAAGTCCTGTTGTTCTGTTTCTGATCTATCTGCCTACTAATGTACCTGGAAAGGCAGCAGGGGATGGCCCAAGTGCTTAGGACCCTAACTCTAACGTGGGATGCAGGATAGAGATCTTGACTCCTAATTTTAGCCTGGCTCAGCCCTGGGTGTTGTGATCATTTGGGGAGCAAATCAGTTGATTCTGTCATTCTGCCTTTCAAATAAATAAATCTTTTGAAAAAGCTCAGTGAAAGAGAGGTAACAATTAATGTAAATGAATTGAAAAGAGATGTTTAAAATTTAAATGTGAAGTAGGGCAATATAACTAAGCTAGAAATCAGACATTTTATTCTTTCATAATGAACAATGGTTACAAGCTACTGTTTGCAACATATAAGATTTTATTGAAATCAGTCCATTTTTGGTTACCTCTGCCATCTATGGTGGCCTTTTCCCACCACAGTGTGTCATGCAGAGGTATAATAAGTCTTGTTTTGTTTATTCTGTGATTCTGTGATTTTTATCATTAGATATTGAGCATTAGAAACTACTGAGATAAGAGCTATAGCACTTGCAATTAGTAGTAAGTGGGTTTGGAGAGGAGAACTGCCTCTCTAGCATAATTTAAAGTAGCATCTATAATTTGTGGCATTTTCTTCCAGTTGTAACTAATTATAGGAGAATCTAGTGTGTAGCAAGATGCCAAAATTTCCAAATGTGAAAACTCTAGAAAGACATAGTTCAATAATAAAATTGTTATTATTTTTACATGTTTTACTCAGAATTCCATTGAACAGTTTATTGTGTTTTCATTTGCCAAAAGTAAATGCTTAACACTTTTTAAATGTTTTATTATTATAAAGAGAACAGATTTCATGCATTTCATAGGTACAATTCTAAGAAGTAACCATATTTCCTTCCCTCCCCTTTACCCTACAATTCCCTTTTTTCCTTTGTTTTCTAAAATTTTTATAAGGACATTATTTCAATCCACTATAATCACAGCTTTAATGAAGCACTAACCATGATATTCAACAAGTAAAAAGTAGAAAGACCATAATTCCATTAAAGTATAAACAAGGGGTAAAAACAACAATGAAATCACAAGATGTTCATTTCATTTTTACATTTTTTTTGTATTCTGTATTAACTACCACATATCAGAGAAAGCATATTTGTCATTTGGGAACTGGCTTATTTCACTAAGCATAGTGGTTTACAGTTGCATCATTTTGTTGCAAAAGACAAGATTTCATCCTTTTATTTTCCATTGCTGAATTGTACCCGATAGTGTATATATACCACATTTTTTTATCCAATCATCAGTTAACAGATATCTGGGTTGATCATAGCTTAGCTATTGTGAATTGAGCTGTAATAAACATAGGGGTACTGATAACACTTTCATATGCTGATTCAATTTCATTTGGGTAAATTACCAGGATTGGGATGGCTGGGTTATATGGCAGCTCTATTTTTAGATCTCTGAAAAATCTTCAGATGGTCTCTTATTATGCTTGTACTAATATTCATTCTCACCAATAATGTATTAATTTCCCTCCACATTCTCACGAACATTTATTATTTTTTTAAATTCTCCAGTAGTTTCAACTGGAGTGAGGTGAAACCTCACTGTTGTTTTTATTTGCATTTCCTTAGAGCAAATGTTCCTGAACATTTTTCTTGTGTCTGTTGGCAATTTTTATTTCATGCTTTGAAAAATGACTTTTCATGTCTTTTGCCCATATCTTTACTTGGTTGTTGTTTTGCTGTTGTTAAGTTTCTTGAGCCCTTTATAGATACTGGATGTTAATACTTATACAGTTGCATAGTTTGAAAATATTTTATCCCATTCTGTCAGTTGCCTCTTCATTTTTCTGAGTGTTTCCTCTGCAATGCAGAAGCTTCTTAGCTTTTTTTTTTTAAGATTTACTTATTTATCTGAAAGTCAGAGTTACACAGAGAGAGGAGAGGCACAGAGGGAGAGAGGGAGTTCTTCCATCTGATGGTTTGCTCCCCAATTGGCAATAGACAGAGCTGCGCCAATCTGAAGCCGGGAGCCAGGAGCTTCCTCCTGGTCTTCTATGTGCGTGCAGGGGCCCAAGGACTTGGGCCATCTTCTACTGCTTTCCCAGGCCATACCACAGAGCTGTATTAGAAGTGGAGCTGCCAGGTCTCGAACTGGCGCCCATATGGGATGCCTGCGCTTCAGTCCAGGGTCTTAACGTGCTGCGCCACAGCACCAGCCCTGAAGCTTCTTAGCTTGATGTCATACCATCTGCCAGTTTTGGCTTTCTTTGCCTGTACTTCTGGAATCTTTTCCAAGTCTTGGTTTATGCCAATGTCTTGCAGAGTTTCTCTGTATTTTCCTCTAGTAAGTTGGTGGTATCAAGTACTGGATGTAGATCTTTTATCTATTGTGATTGATTTTTGTGTAAGGTGTAAATAGTGGTCTTGTTTCATATTTCTGCACGTGTATATCCATTTTTTGCCAACACCATTTGTTGAGGAGAAAGTCCTTTCTCCAGGAGTTGATTTTAGCTCATTTGTCAAATATTAAGTGACTATCACTGCATGGATTAATTCCTGGAGTTTCTATTCTGTGCCATTGATGTGCAGGTCTCTTTTTGTGCCAGTAACAAACTGTTCTAACTATAAATACCCTGTAATATGTCTTGACATCTGGAATTATGATGCCTCTAGATTTAGTTTTGTTAAGATTGCTTTAGCTATTTGGTGTCTGTTGTGTTTCCATATGAATTTTAACTTTTTTTCTACATCTGAGAAGAATGTATTGCTTTGAATATTATGGGAATTTTGATAATATTAATTCTTGCAATCAATGAAATTGATTTGATTTTTCCATTTTTGTGTCTTCTTATATTTCTTTTAAAATATTTTCGATTTGCCATTGAAGAGATGTTTCACATCATTTGTTAAATTTATTTCAAGTTATTTAAAGTTTCTATAGATATTGCGAATGGTCTGATCCTACAAATTTGTTCTCAGCCATGGCCTTGTTTATGTATGCAAGCAAATTTGGTATATAAGGGAACATTTTTCAACACAATCAGGACAATATATGACAGACCCACAGCCATCATCCATCACATTGAAGCAGAGAAATTGAGAGCATTTCCACTAAGATCCAGAAACAGACAAGTATACCCACTTTTACCATTGCTATTCAATATAGTAATTAAAGTTTTAAGTGGAACCATAATTCATGAAAAAGAAATCAAAGGGATACAAATTGGAAAGGAGGAAGTCAAATTATCCCTGTTTGCAGATGACATGATTCTATACATAGGCGGACAAAAAGACTCAAGTAAGAGTCTATTCAAAGTTGTAAGAGAGTTTAGTAAAGTTGCAGGATACCTAAAACTGTAAGCCTGAGTTCTAGCCACTACATTAACATTTTTGTTAACAGGGAAACTATTTCATAGAAATTGACACAAGTAAACTACAGATGAACCATTATAAGCATAGAAATAGTTTCACTTGCGTTTTTATTGCTATAAAATAGACTATCCCCACAGCCATTCATGCACTAAAATATGTAAAACATAATAACAATATTCAGTACATGACATAGGCAAATTGTGCCACCAGCACTTTTACTCAGAATGTGAGAATTAATAGTTGGGAGGACACTATTATTGCCAGGGTCCTTGTTTTAGATATGGACTCCAAGAAGGCCTATTTTCATTTCTGTTTTAATGGACACTCTCCTATACATCGACAAAGCAGGACTTTATATTTTATTTCTTTTATACACTTATCTCTCAGGTATATCAAAGTTGAGTTTTTTTTTTTTTTCTGTTGGAGAACTTTAAGAACAAAAGCTCAAAAATAATGTCACACTGCTGTATTTTCCAATGATTTTTTTCTCAGTTATAAGAAATTATCCCAGGCATTGATTTTATGTACAGCTCTTGTTATCTTATCTCTGAAAGTCTTCAGACATCAGAATCCAAATAAAACAAGACAGAAAATTAAATCTACTTTCGTGGAATCTACAACATCGATCACACAACTTTGCATTTTATTCCTATTCCCCTTCTCAATGACTTCTTGGCTTTACATATCTACCCTAAACTGTCTACTCAGTCAGTAGAGTGCACTCTTTTTTAGTTTTAATTGTTGAATAACATCAGGATTCACTGTGCATTTACTCTCCATGTTGAACCTCTGTCCTTAATGTTTTGTACTATGAGAATTAACTGTAAAACTAGTCTTCAAACAATACTTTATACTGTGTGTGTGTGTGTGTGTGTGTGTGGGTGGGTGGGTGCGAACTGTTGAAATCTTTACTTATTATAGAGTCGGTCTTCTGTATATAAAGTTAATTGAAAACGAATCCTAATGAAGAATGTGATGGGAGAGGGAGTAGGAGGTGGGACGGGAGTAGGAGTTGACAGGCAGATTTTGGGGTGGGGGGGAACCACTATATTTCTAAAGCTGTACCTAAGAAAATTATATTTATTAAATAAAATCTTAGAAAAAGGCTTTAGCTTCAGGAGCATGAATAGGAACCTCTTAAAGAGAAGATAACAAAGCTCCATAATTATGTGAGTTTACTCACTTCACTGAGTAAACTCACTTCTAGCCTTGAAACATTCATACATAAGCAGGTGCTATAAAGCAAGAGGCAGTAAATGTCATAACAAAATTACCAACTGATTATGAGAATTTGGCTTCATGTGCAATAGGTATGTGTGGGATTTTAGTCTCATGACCCACTAAGGTTTACTTAGTGACTGAAGTCTATATCTGTAAGAGAAATACTATGATGTATTAATTTATAGATACTTGATCCCAAAACTGGTAGAACTTACATCAAATTCCTAACCCACCATCCAGACACACTCATCAAGCCAAAGGAACTAGCAGTTTGAAAAAGCAGAGATGACTGAACAGCACATACAAGAGCAAGAAGCAGAAAAACTATGGCATGCACAGCTCCCAAAATGCTATTCCCTTTCACCCATAGTTTGTTTCTTCAGGGCTTCTCCCTATCCAGATCCTATCTTCCAAGGCCTCTGAAGTCCTGAATTCAATGCTCCAATGGCAAGCCACTTCATAAATGGAGAATAGGAAAGAGAAGAAAGGGAAAAGTAAAGTGGTTATGATGTCTGCAATAGGTAAAATATACTGCTTTCCTTTTCTCATGTGTCTACTGATGTGGAACTGATCCTTTTGTATCCCCTGCATTCCCCCTGCTATATATCTGCTGTTAAATTTCTTTTTTATTTAAAATTTTTTCCAACTGAGGGAGAGACAGACAGAGATAGATCTTCCATCCACTGGCTGACTTCCCAAATAACTGCAGTAGCCAGAGCTGGTCTGGTCTGATGCCAGGAGTGAGGAGTCCCTTCTGGGTCTCCCACATGGCTTCAGGGGTCCAGGTGCTTGGGCCATCCTCTGATACTTTCCCAGGCACATCAACAGAGAGCTGGATGGAAAATGGGGCAGCAATTTCATGAACTGGCTCCAATTTGGGATGCTGACACCATATATGGTGACTTCACATGCTGCATCACAGAACTGTCTCGCAATATGTTACTTTTCTAAAGACAGACCTCAGAAAAATCAACCACAAGAAATGAGCCCAATGTCTATATTGAGCCACAGTTGATTGATACATAGTCCACAGTGCCAGCACCTCATATGGGTACCAGTTTGAATCCTGACTACCCCACTTCTGATCCAGCTCCCTTCTAATGTACCTGGAAAGGTAGTGGAGGTTGGCACAAATGTTTGAGCTCCTATCATCCATGGAGGAGACCTGGATGGAGTAACTGGCTTCTGGCTTTGACATGGCCCAATCTCAGCTATTGTGGCCTTTTGGGGAGTGGATGAAGATCTCTCGCTCTCTCGCTCTGTCTCTCTGTCGACCCCTCCCTCCCTCTCTCCTTTTTGTCTCTGTAACTGTCTGTTAAGCAAATAAACACAAATAAAAATAAAGCATTTAAAAAGGAAATGAGCCCAGTCTTCTTTGAATGGGTCCTATTCCTCTCTGTCTCCCATGTGCCCAGTGCTGAAGTTCTCTTCTTCTTCTCCTGCTTACTGTGGAAGCTGCTCCTACAGCAATAGATTTATGCAGCCCAATGGTGTAGCCCTGCAGGAAAATCATAATCCTAGAGCCAGACACAACCAAGGTATCCATACTACAATAGCTGCCACAGATGCCCACAATTATCCCCTCCAAGAAAATACTTTTGGATCATAGTGCACATGCCTCTCTGCTGATACTCCATGTTGCTAGGAGTATTACTGTATGAGATGAAAGGTCTTTGAGTGCAATTGATCATAAAGAAAAATAATCAAGCCAAGAAGCTTTCCTTTCCAACAACCAAAAATGTTCTTATTTAGGTTATGTAATGCTGCTCAAGAAATTATCCCAACTGTGGCTTTAAGAAATCATTAGTGAGATTTCATGAGGATTCAGTGGTGATAAGGCTGAAAAGTATGTTAAATTCTTCCTGGGTCCTCCACAAGCACCAGCACTTGTTTTACCCACTGTATTATAGCCTCTCCAAAAATGCAGCCAAAGTCCCTTTGACTGGGTAAACAAAGGCTCCTTTGTGTTTCACTATGAAATCCCTAGGAGAGGCAAAAGGGCCAACTTCCCTTTTGGGAACAAAAAGCAAAATAACTCTGCATCATCCACTTCTGAAGGTTGGCTGAGTTGGGAGACATCAGTATTCTCAGATATCTCATTCAAGATATGATGCAAGGTCCCTTGGGGCCTCAAACTCTTCTCTAGCCCCATCAGCTTAGGCCATATGTAAGGACTTTGGAAAGTCTTAACCTTGGGCGAGTGACATGGCATAGCAGGTAAAGCCATCACCTACAGCTCTGACATCCCTGTGGGCTGTCGTTCAGTTCCCAATATCTCCACTTCTGATCCAGCTCCCTGATGATGTGCCAGGGAAGGCAGTGGAGGATGGCCCAAGTGCCTGAGCCCCTGCATCCAAGTGGGTGACCCAGAAGAAGCTGCTGGCTTTGGATCATCTCAGCTTGGGCCATTGTAGCCACCTGGGGAGTGAACCAGTGGATGGAAGACCTCTCTCTCTCTCTGAAACCGTGACTTTCTTTTTTGTATTTTTTGTCTTTTTTTAACTTTTATTTAATAAATATGAATTTCCAATGTACAACTTTTGGATTATAGTGGCTTTTTACCCCCCATAACCTCCTTCCCACCCGCAACCATGACTTTCAAATAAAATAAATAAATATTTTTTAAGAAAAACCTTCTAGATGTGTAGACAGTATATAGAGTATGTACAGTCAACCAGACTTTGATAAATTCAACCAAAATTAACCATAATCATTAATAAATGCTTCCAGGTTTGAATGCTGGCTTTGCCACTGCTTTACAATAGCATCTTGGGTAATCTCTGTTATTCTTCACCTGGAAAATGATGACAATAATACTATCTAGTGCTTAAGCAAAAATTAAATGGGACAACACATTTAAAACACTAATAGCCATGTCTGGCATATAATGACTCAATAAATACTAGTTTACCATTGTTACTACTACTGTCCTATCAGGCTATATCCAATGGTCCACACTTGAGTTCCCATACTCTGACCTTACAAGCCCCATCAATTTATTATGTAGCCACAGAGACATAGATGTCTCCTGTATCCCTCCTGAGAGTGCCCTAGACCTCACATGGGGTGAACCATATCCAAGGAGACTTTAAAAAGGGCACAGTTCGGGTCCAGCACTGTGGCATAGATGGTAAATCCGCTGCCTGCAGTGCCGGCATCCCATATGGGTGCTGGTTCGAGACCCAGCTGAACCATTTCTGATCCAGCTCTCTGCTATGGCCTGGGAAAGCAGTGGAAGATGGCCCAAGTTTTTGGGCCCCTGCACCTGCTTGGGAGACCCAGAAGAAGCTCCTGGCTCCTGGCTTCAGATCAGCACAGCTCCGGCCATTGTGGCCAATTTGGGGAGTGAACCAGCAGATGGTAGATCTCTCTCTCTCTCTCTGCTTCTTCTCTCCCTGTGTAACTCTTACTCTTAAATGAATCTTTAAAAAAGTGCACAGGAAAAATGAAACTAAAAGATAAGTTAATTTTGTTCAAATTTTTAAAAATCACTACCTAGTTTTTTTCTGACGTACATTTTTAGTGAATTTTTGAAGACTCCTTATGCACCCTAGTCTCTACTATGGACAACATATTGATTGCCAGAGTCCTCTTGCTTGAACACTGTCCTTTCTCACCTGATTTCACTCACATAGAAAAGCTATAGGAGGGCCGGTGCCATGGCTCACTTGGTTAATCCTCCACCTGCGGTGCTGGCATCCCGTATGGGCACCGGATTCTAGTCCCGGTGGCTCCTCTTCCAGTCCAGCTCTCTGCTGTGGCCCAGGAGGGCAGTGGAGGATGGCCCAAGTGCTTGGGCCCTGGCACCCGCATGGGTGACCAGGAAGAAGCACCTGGCTCCTGGCTTCGGATCAGAGCAGCACCGGCTGTAGCAGCCATTGGGGAGTGAACCAACAGAAGGAAGACCTTTCTCTCTCTCTCTCATTGTCTGTAATTCTTCCTGTCAAATAAATAAATAAAAATCTAAAAAAAAAAGGAAAAGCTATATGAAATCATGGGGGTAGCCAGTAGGAGGTCAGGTCTTCAGATATCAACAGCTACTAGGTCCCATACCCCTCTTCCTTCTCACAACTAAGTTCAACTAAGGCAAGGGAAAAAAGGTAGCTCTTTGTCTTCTTTTGCTGGAAACCTCAGTCCTAAAACATTAAAGTCCCTTTAGAAATTTCAAGTTGGAGAGAGAAAAACTTAGCCAAGGTCTATGAGCTAGATAGCTGATTATTTTTAGCATCTTTGAGCAAGAATTGTTAATGAGCTTTTAATTTGAAGGGCTTAAATCATCATAGTGTTCCAAGCTTCAGTGAAGCACCACCTCTGGTCTTAGGGGATTTGTCATTTTCCAGGAACATGTACTCAGGTGGTGGGCAGCTGGGCACTTCTGAGGTGTGAATGGGATTTTTCCTTTTTTTTTTTTTTGGCTTTGTAAAGAGGACTCTAAGGTGGAGCATGACCAAAGTCCCCTGCCTCAGTTTCCTAATCTTGAAGTACACCCATACAGTGAGAATAGATTCATGAATTTTCATTTAGATGACACCTCAAGATTCTGTTCATTCTACAAGTCATTATCATCTGCCTTCTGATGTGGGTCTGGGGAAGGTTTGGTGACAGGAGAGGTTTATGCTAAGAAGACAATGCTAGAAAGAGCCTTCCTACAAAAGGGGAAACCTCAGGGTTAAAAAGATTCTGGCCTCAAATGTGGGGAGCTTCCACAGTCCCTCCAGTCAAAGCCAGAGATGAGTTTCTCTTTCTTGGTTATGCTTCTCTGCAAAGACATGGGCACTAGGATAGAAGCTCGGAGATCTCAGCCTTGTCCTGATTAGTGATGAGTTTGGCAGCCTCCCAGTCAGTCAGAATCCATGTTCGGGCCCCAGCTTCAGTTACCAAGCCTCTGTCTGCCATCTGCCTATTTTCATTTCAGACAATGGCATCATTTCTGGGCTCTGCTACCTCTGGGATCTGACTTTAACCCAGTGGTTGGTTCCTGTCTGACATGGGCATGACATCCACAAATGATGTAGGTGATTCTATTGTGCACCTACAGCTTTTGGTACATTGTGTTGTAATTGTCTACATCCTTGTCATTTGTCCCCTGGAACTGAAAGTGCCTTTAAGGCAAGCATTATATTCATATCATTCGTGTTGCATCAGTTATACCCAGGAGAGTACCAGGCATAATGCAGACAAGTCATCCCTGTCTCCCTCATTCCCACAGTGCCAGGAGCTCATGGCCTTCTCTTCCTCCTCCACCCCTCCCTCTACATAGCTACCATCACCATGAGACCCATCAAACTCCATGTTCCTCTACCCCTCTGACCCCATATGCTCTCCAGTTCCAGTGGCTCCAAACAGAATGAAATACCGAGTGCATGAGGTTTAGTTGTACTCATGAAGCCAAGAATTGTGGATGTTGGCCTTGAATACTCTGATTATTGTGCTCACTTCTTGTGGTCCCATGACAACTGAGAGTGTGGCAGGTATTAAGAAGATACCTGCCTGCATATTATATTCACTTAGGGGCCAGAGAGCTATGCAACACTGTTGCTGGACCCTATCCAGTTATTTGTTTTTCCAATGTATTACTTTCTTGTCCTCTTAGCGCCCATTCACTCCCACCAGAGTAGACAAGAGAGTGAGTTTATTTAAGAGCCATTATGCTGAGCCAGTGGCAGGACACCTCTTTGGGACTCTATAATGTGTATTCTGGCTGTTCTGGGAAGAAATTTTTTTTTTTTTTACTTCTTTCCTGCTTCATTGGGATTTGTGTACCTAAGGTTGGTAGACACAAGAACTGTGGATTAGTGAGGTATTCCAAATTCAGCTTTGATTTATATAATTTTGTGGGTTTTAGAATTTAACTTTTTTAATTTAGATTGTTCTTACAGACACTGAATATATATTCTAGTTTCTAAGTAACTACATCATAACGAGGACCACTTTATATGGTAGTAGTTAAAAATATTTGGCTTGATGATTGCCATAGGGCTTATAGATAGCATCTGCCCATGAGATTGTGTCCTGGATTTGGGAGGATTTTATAAGTTGATTGGTGGTAGCCCTTTATTACTGATGAAAATTAATGTACTGAGAACATCTTGTCCTCTAAATAATAAAAACCAAATTAAGATTTATACATGAGTTCCCTTCTGACTTCATCTGCCATGGGAAAGCATTGAAATCCTATTGTTTCTGCCTTTTTGATCTCACCATACCTTGGTTCATGTATTACTAAATTAAATTAAACAAACTTTTTAATTGACTTCCCTGCTTTTTATTTTCCTTACCTTTGTGTCCAAAGCCTTTTGTAGTTCAGCCCACTTTTCCCTGCCTATATCTAGATGCTCCATATTTCTTACTCCCAATTTCTAGGGAAATCAAATAGCTGGTAGTTTTTTTTTTAAGATGTATTTATTTATTTGAAAGGCAGTTTCAGAGAGGCAAAGGCAGAGACACACAGAGAGAGAGAGAGAGAGAGAGGTCTTCCATCCACTGGTTCATTTCCCAGGTGGCCACAATGGCCAGAGCTGTGCTGATCCAAAGACAGGAACCAGGAGCTTCAACCAGGACTCCCACGTGGGTGCAGGGGCCTAAGCACTTGGGCCATCTTCCACTGCTTTTCCAGGTCATAGCAGAGAGCTGGATCAGAAGTGGAGCAGCTGGGACTGGAACCAGCAACCATGTGGGATGCCAGCACTTCAGGCATCGGGCTTTTATTCACTATGTCACAGCACAGGCCCCTGCTCGTAATTCTTTCAACATACCACACACAAGAATGATCAATAGATGCTTACTAAATAAATGAATGGAATCTCTTACATAGATAGGGTTAACATTTAACCTGCTTGGCTCTGGATAGTCCCTGTTTATATACTTCAAACTTGTGTAGTTATTAATATGCCCCTTTTATTATCAAATTTGTCTCAAAACAACAAATTGTGGCAGTCATCAAATAGATTTCTCCAAAATTGTGTTTATTTTTTATACCCTCATTTATTCATTCAAGTAAGAGACTGATTCTGTCTTGATGGTGAGTTTTAATGTCAAAGCAAACATGATTCTTGCTTTCATGAAGTTTTCAGTCTGGTAAGAAAGAGCAATCTACCCAAAGAGCATTGCCTGACATAGTAAATACTAGCGTGAAATGAATGGATAGATTTAAGCCTTCCTTATCCAGCAACTCTAATCTCATGAATTATAACTGACAGAAGTAATTATAAGCATAGAACTCCTTGTCATCCAGCTATCCATTTGTGTTTCTATTTAAAAACTTAAAAAAATCAAGTACACACATATACCTAAGTATGCATGATATTTATATGCTATCTTGATGTTAAACATAGGAAAAAATGACCATGGAGTAGTAGCTGCTTTGAATCTTCTTCCATTTTTAGACAAACTATAATCCTATGCGGGGCTCTACAGCATAGATTATCATTGTAGATATTCTTCTCTCTCACTTTTTGTTTTCCAGATGATAAATTGAAGGTTTTAGAAACTGAGCCCCAAGACGAAAGAAAGATTTCTAAAACCAGCATTTCATTTTGGTTGGCCTTTAATCTAGAGTTTTAACCATATTGTCATGGACAAATTCAATTCTAAACTCTTTCCACCCAAGTTTTCTATTCATAAATTGATAATACTATCTCCAGAACTAATCTAAGGTATAAATGATACGATGTAAGGCATTTACTTTCTTAACCTGGCTCCTACAAGCTACTTGGCGATGTTAGTTCTGTATCCAGTTCCCCTGTTTTCTGTACTTGGTGTATTAGAGGATGGCGTAAAATGATTTTAAAAGAACAGCAAACATCAATAACACACAAATAAAAATTGTATTCTCAAATCTGGATGCTAAACTATGCTGTCTACACCTCTGCTAAAAGTTACATTGAATTCATAGTCATTTATTATTTGAGAAGCTTTCCAGTAACAAAGCAGCCAGTAAGATTTTTCTGAGAAGACAGTTTATGAGAGAATCGTAATTTTGGGCCCAGTTAGCAGCAGTGGTTTTCACTTTCTATGATTTTGGTTCAAGAAAGGAAGAACACCAACAGCTCCTTGAGATTTGGGGGTGGGGAGGAAGAAAAGTAGGGATGCAACCAAAGAAAATGCCCTCTGGTTTCCAGTTTTTTTTTTCTCTAGATCTATTAACAATTTTATTGCTACTTGCTCCCAATACAACAACAGCATCAGTAGTGTACATGTTGATAAAAAGGAATGTGTAGCTTAGTAGAAAAGAAAGCTCAGAGATCAGAAGTATACTGAATATGCACATCTTTATGGGACGTGTATGTGTGTGACAGCTCAGCATTCCCCTGGGATCCGATGAATGCATGTTCATATAAACTAGAGAGAATTTCATTCTGGAGAATTTTTTTAGGGAAAAAAAGAACTTCTATTCAGGGCTAAGGGATTCTTTTACTGTCTGGAATTTGCCTCATTCGTCCAACCTTCTAAATTCTTGCACAAAGTAGCAGCGAATCTTTCGCGGTATAGAGTCAATAGCTTAGACTGGTAGTTTACAATGGTTAGAATGCAAGAGTCTGGGCATGCTGTGCTTTGAAAAGCTAACTGATCTATGTTTTCCTTTGTATAGTACATCTTTGACAGTTCCAGTAAAGACCTTTCAAAAACATCATGTTGATAGCACTTACCTCTTTCACATTCTCAAAAAATAATTTCTAATTCACTATTTCATTAGATAGCTAAGGTCATATTTTCTTTCTTTGAATGGAACAAATCATCCACTTTGTATTAACTGCTTCAAAAATTCATAACCTCAAATTTGTTCAATTTTAGCTCTTTGAGAAGGCTGTGGTACTTTGCTTCAATTTCTCCTCTATTAACAGAAGAAAACATGCATGCCTATGCCTCTCTAGTTTACCAAAATATATCTTTGATATTGGTGTAAATATTTAGTACATAAAAATACTATTGAGAAAAAAATCAACTTTTAATAAGTAGCTTAGGTTCTGAGTTCTATATACAAATACTTTACACTTACTCCCTGTTGAGAGCATTTCTGGTTTCACCGTGAGCAAGATAATCACTGACATAAATTACTAGCACATGATTGCAGTCAGATGCATTGTGGTTGTGAACATTTGGATATGAACCATGCAGAAAATAAATATCTCAATCCTTGACAAATGCTTTTTTGAACCTGCTTCCAAAACACTACTGTATTTGAGTGTCAATTCTAGTTCAATGATTTTTTTCTCAGCTACCAACATATAAATTATTTCCAACGCAGTCTGCCTCCACCCAAAAACCCAGCTGGTTTTTCTAGGAACGCCCTGGCCTGGACTCCATTTCCCAGAGGCGCCAGGTACTCTGACGTCTTCCGGCCTCCAATTGCCTGTAGCTGCGCATGCGCAAGCGCATGCGCGTGCTGCTCCAAGCGGCTTTAAGTTGGGAACGGAGGAAGTTCGCTTACTCATCAGTGGGTTCTGAGAGGCCGCAGTGCTGCTTCTCCCACCCTCGCCGCCTGTCTTGCCTCGCAAGTGCAACCCAGGCAATTTTCGAACAACCGCTGCTTCTGTGCGTCTGCGTCTGGCGCCCGTGGGTCCCACGTGCCGCGGACTTTCCCTGTCCCCCGCTCTCCGCTTTGCTCCACGGCAGGTACGGAAACGGGAAGGGGCGCGGATGCGTGAGGGAGAGGGGTGGGTGCGAGGGCGGCTGGCGGCTCCCAGCCGTGGGTCCTTGCCTGTCGGTGACCCTGGCGGCGTCCTCGGGCGCAGTCAGGGCTGGGCCCTGGGTGTCGTGTTTTCCACGGCCGGTCCCGCGTGCTACCTCGCTCAAACGCTCCTCACTGTGCTGTAGTTAGTGGTTACAAGAGCGAGGTCACCATGTGTGGTCACTGCGTAAGCTGCAGGCGGGAGCACAGTGAACCGGTGAGACCGCCTTCTCTATATTTAAATGACCCGCGGGATGCTGTCTGGCCGGGCCTCCTGCAGCATTCCGCGGCGGTTCCGTCCGCGTGGGGCTCGGTGGCGTTCAGCCGGGAGCCCGAGGCGGCAGAGGGGCGGGGAAGGAGGATCAAACTAGGATCTGCCCCCTGCCCGCATCCTGACCCTCGCCGGCCCCGCGGACACCTGGCGTCTGCGTCCCTGTGTGCTCGGCGTTTCCCCAGCGGGAGCAGCGTGCGTGGTGTACAGTGGGTTTGGGGATGGCTCCCTCCTCCGTGATTACTTAGCAGAGTTTTGCAATCCGGAGTATGAGGCCCCGGAAACGTGGCGGATTTATTTTGCTGTTTTTCGATGTCTGCCCACCCACCCTCACCCCTAAGCCCCTGGGACGGTCGGCAGATCTAAGCGTGCAGCGGCCTGGACTCCATTTCCCAGAGGCGCCAGGTGCTGACGTCTTCCGTGCGCCGAATGTCTGCGCGAGCGCATTGGGGGAGGAATGTGCGCATGCGCTTGCTTGGTTCTGTTGCTTGGCGTTGGGAACTGAAGTTCGCGTTCTCCTCAGAGTGGGCTCTGAGAGGCAGGGCTGCTGCTTCTCCCACGCTCGCCGCCTGTCTCGCTCCGCAAGTGCGACCCAGACGGTTTTCAAACAACCGCTGCTCTGTGCGTCTGCGTCTGGCGCCCGTGGGTCCCACGTGCCGCGGACTTTCCCTGTCCCCTGGTCTCCGCTTTGCTCCAAGGCAGGTACGGAAACGGGGAGGGGCGCGGATGCGTGAGGGAGAGGGGTGGGTGCGAGGGCGGCTGGCGGCTCCTAGCCGTGGGTCCTTGCCTGTCGGTGACCCTGGCGGCGTCCTCGGGCGCGGTCAGGACTGGGACCTGGGTGTTGTGTCTCGCACCGCCGCTCCCCGGCAGCCCAGTGCTACCTCGCTCAAACGCTCCTCACTGTGCACCGGAGGGGGGAACTGCAGAAGCAGAGCCGATCGCAGCCCAGCGAAGGAAGGCCGTGAGACTTCGGTTCTCTATATTTAAATAACCCCGCTTCCCACTTTGCAAGGATGGCAGAATGCCATCGGGCTGAGCTTCCTGTTTGTATCCTGAGGGGGTTCTGGTGGGGAGGGGCTCGGTGACCAGCAGTGGGTGTGGTGATAGAGGATCAGACTAGGGTCTGCCCCAGGGTCCCCCATCCTGCTCCTCGTCAACCTGGTGGGGTCCGCAGGGACACATCAGGCAGCTGGGGCCCTGCGTGTTTGGCCTTTTTCTCAGCGGGAGCAGCGTGAAGGGTGCTCAGTAGCTTTGTGGATTGATCCCTCTTTTTTTAACCTGGAGCTTGAAGCCATGGAAACGTAGCTGATGATATATTTTGGTGCTTTTCGATTTCTGTCCTCAGCCCGTCTTTATTCTGTTAGTAAGAATGTCAACTGTTATTACCTGCTTTTGATCCCTTTGTTAGAGTGGTGTTGTCACCAGATTACTAATTTATGAAGCTCATTTAGCATAATGAGGTTATCTAGGAAGTAAAATAGAAACTGAATCTTGGAAAGAGGTTATTAGGGTGACAGCATTTCTACTCTGAACCCCAGTGTGTTGTTTTTGACCTTGTCTACCACAATGCTTGTGAATGAACAGTTAATTGTTTCTGATGGGAAGAGCTGCTTCAGACGCATGAAACGACTGTAAGACCACTTTCTGAGCAACCACGTTTTGTGCCCATTAATATGACTTGGAAACAGCCAAGAACAGGATTCCTAGACTCTTGAGGGTTACTGGCTGCTCTTGGCACATCATTCCCTGCACTGCTCTAAGTTTCTGGCAAGTTGTTTACAATTTGTAAGAGAGAAATGTTTCCTGTGAGAGACATAATCTGGTAATGTAGCAGTGATGTCTTTAAGGAAAGGTGCCATGTGAGGAAGCAGTTTGATGGTGTCCATCTTCCCATTAATGACAGTCATTGATGTTAACCACATGTTGGGAAAAGGCATCCTCTCAGAATTGGATTAAGCCAGGAGGTTTCATCTATAATTTATCAGTTTTCTCAGTGTGAGGGAAAAGCCAAAATACTACATTATATAGATTTTTTTTTTTAATATTTATTTACTTGAAAGGCAGAGTTACAGAGAGGGAGGGAGAGACAGAGAGGTCAGTCTTCCACCCATTGGTTCACTCCTTAAATGGTCACAAGGCTTGGGCTGGGCCAGGCTGAAACCAGGAGTTAGAAGCTTCTTCCTAATTTTCCACTTGGGTACAGGGATTCAAACACATTCCCAGGTACATTAGCAGGGAGCTGGATTGGAAGTGGAGCAGATGGGTCTTGAACCAGTACCCGTGTGGGATGCCAGCACTGAAAGTGGCTGCTTTAACCCACGATGCCAATCCTAGGTGTTTTTTTTTTTTTTAAAGGGGAGGTTAATTTTTTCTGATATCACTCTCAATATAAATATTATAATTTGTAGTAGATGATGATTTTGGTTATATTTTGAGTTTCATTAAATTTCATTTTAGTGTATGTTTTTGAAGTTATTGGGTCCTAGTATTTATCTTATGTTATCCTTACTTTATTTATATTTTTTTATTTTTATTTATTTATTTGAGCGATAGAGTTATAGACAGTGAGAGAGAGAGAGACAGAGAGAAAGGTCTTCCTTCCGTTAGTTCACTCCCCAAATGGCTGCAGTGGCCAGAGCTGTGCCTGTTTGCAGTCAGGAGCCAGGTGTTTCTTCCCAGTCTCTCATGTGGGTGCAGAGGCCCAAGTACCTGGGCTATTTTCTATTGTTTTTCCAGACCACAGGAGAGAGCTGGATTGGAAGAGGAGCAGCTGGGACTAGAACCAGCGCCCATATGGGATGCTGGCCGCAGGCAGAGGATTAACCTACTGTGCCACTTCGCTGGCCCCTATCCTTGCTTTAATAAATAAACTTTCTCCCATCTCTTATTTAAACTACATTTTAGAAATGATTTATTTTGTGTATTTGAACGACATAGTGTCACAGAGTTAAAGATAGAGACAGAGGTGTCTTTCAGCTCCCAAATGGCTGCAGTGGTCAGGGCAGGGTCAGACTGAAGCCAGAAGCTTGAAACTCCATTAGGGATTCCCGTGTGGGTGGGAGGAACTCAAGTGTTGGACCAACTTGCTGCCTTTCACAGGTGTATTAGTAGGGAACTGGATTGGAGTGGAGCAGCTGGGACTTAAACTGATATTCATACGGGATCTGGCATTGTAGGTGGTAGCTTAACCCAGTGTACCACAATGCTAGCCTATCAGTAGACTGTTTTAAATTGAATCAATGACTATGAGAATGCAGATTCTAAATTCACAAGGGAAATGGAAAGAAGGTTCTAATTCCAGTTGGTTCCATGGGTCTTTTTTTTTAAGCTTTTATTTAATGAATGCAGATTTCATAGGTAAAACTTTAGCAATATAGTGGTTATTCCCCCTATACCCACCCTCCCACCCCCTCTCCTGTCCCACCTCCTCTCCTGTCCCACCTCCTACTCCCTCTCCCATCCTGTTCTTCATTAAGATTCATTTTTAATTAACTTTATATACAGAAGACCAACACTATACTAAATAAAGATTTCAACAGTTTGCACCCACCCACACACAATATATAAAATACTGTTTGAGAATATGGTCTACAGTTAATTGTCATAGTATAATGCATTAAGGATGGAGGTCCTACATAGGGAGTAAGTGTACAGTGACTCCTGTTGTTAATTTAACAATTAACACTCTTATTTATGACATCAGTGGTCACCCAAGGCTCTTGCCATGAGCTGCCAAGGCCTTTTGTGACCACAAACTCCGTCAATATTTAGAGAAGGCCGTAAGCAAAGTGGAAGTTCTCTCCTCTCCTCAGAGAAAAGTACCTCTTTCTTAGTTGGCCCTTTCTTTCCACTAGGGTCTCACAGAGATTCTTCATGTAGAACATTTTTTGCCACCGTGTCTTAGCTTTCCATGCCTGAAATTCTCTCATGGGCTTTTCAGCCAGATCTGAATTCATTAAGGGCTGATTCTGAGGTCAGCGTGTTACTTAAAGCGATTGTCATTTTATGAGTCTGCTGTTCCATGGGTCTTTATTGGACATCAGCTCTGACTGGGCCAATAAGCAAAGCAAAAGAAGTCAGAACTTTAGTTGATGTTTTGCTCTAAATCAGGATGGGGAGCATCCAGCCTATGGGTCATATAAGGTCCATGAAATCATTAGTTCTGGCCCTACCAAGGCAACTGCAGGTGGAACTGGATAATCAATCCACAAAAGGCTAATTTGTAAGTAGGTTATTTTTTACAGTCCATGGATGATGTTGTAAATATCCCAATGGGCTTGACAGAAAAACTTTCCCACTCCTATAAAATGATAGTGGCAAATCCAGTGCAGTTTACTAATCTGTTTATGAATGAATGAATAGGGACTGGTACTGTGCCCTAGTAGGTTAAGCCTCTGCTTGTGGCTCTGGCATCCTGTATGGGCACTGGTTCCTGTCCCTGCTGCTCCTTTTGTGATCCAGCTCTCTACTAATAGTCTGGGAAGGCAGTGGAAGATGGCCCATGTGCTTGGGCCCCTGCATCCATGTGGAGGGGCCCAGGTCCAGCTCTTACAACCATTTGGGGAGTGAAACAGTGGATGGAAGACCTCTGTCTCTGTCTCTCCCTCTCTCTGTAACTTTGCCTCTCAAATAAATAAAATAAATCTTTAAAAAAAGAATAGATGAATAACTACAATTACCAGTCCCTGTAAAGACAGGCACTTCCAGGCAACACATGCCAGACATCAATTATATTTCTAAATACCGTCAGAGATGCCAGCCATGTTGTTGAAATGGCTTTCATCCTTCTCAGAACAGAATCCTGTGTGATCAGAGAGTCATGTGCATCAAAAATAATGCTGCTGCTGTTGGCTCACAGAGAACCATTTCTGGAAATGCATGTTTATGGCCAGTGTGCTTGAGATATCCATGTGTACAATTGGTACTAACTCATGTACAAATGTTCTTTTCTAGATGTTCATGATGTGGGGATTCTTCAGTGTCTGGTGCTTGTTGGGGGAGATGAAGAGAGGATGCATATTTGAGGGAATTGCATAGCTCAAAACTGGTCTCTGAGTATCAAGTCTGCCATGAGTAGTGCTGCTTTAAATTATGGAACCTTCACCTACTCTATTGGGTGACTTGGTTTTACTAGGTCAGTAATGGAAAATCTCATTCTCTCCCATTCTCTATATATCTACCCTGCAAATAAATAAATAAATAGATCTTCCATCTGAGCTGGCTTCAATGGGTATAATATATTTCTCAGGGGATAATGTACTTGAAGGTTTTTGTAACTCTTTTTCTTTGCTTGACTCAGGTGAATTTTGCTTGGAATGTGTATAGACCAAAGCCAGCTATGTGTAGGCCACAGGAAGCTGTCTGATTTCTCTGAGTGACCATGGTGTGCTGCTGCTGCCCACTGTTCCTAAGGCCTGTGGTATCTCTTGCCTGAGCATCTGTAAGCCAGAAGGGTGGAGTCTCCACTACTTGGAGATTGCATTTTTTTCTCTCCTTTCTTCCCCTCTTTTTCTCTTGGCTGTTTCTGCTGGTCTACAAAGGAGACGTTTGCCCAGGAATAGTCACTGCCTTCATCTAAGATGCTATGTGGCCTCCTAACCTGGGAAGACTGCTTCTTGTGTGACAGTGGCCATTGAAGGGGACTCTGATGGACTCACACTGGGCATCTTCAAGGTGGACAACTTGTTTAACTTCCAACCCTCTGACAGTGCAGTGAATGCCACTGTATTAGCAAGTGTAGCTTTCTAGGGAATTTGATGGAGGAGAAGGGCTGAGGAAACTCATCATCCCTCATTTCATTGCTTTTCTGATTATGTTTCTCTGCTCTTGGTATTATTCCCCAGCTTTTCCATTGGTTCACATCCAGCAGATTGCATGATTCTATTTACACAGTTCTCAGCCCTTTTCCACTTTGAGCTATTTTTCAGAGAAGGACAAAGATGTTATCAGTCAGCATAAAGTATTTTAAGTGATTATGTTTTCATTTTGACTTCAGCACTGGAAAACTGACTTCTCTTGGGACCTGACAGTTTTTTTTTTTTTTTAATGACTTTTTAATAGATTTATTTATTTATTTGAAGGCAGAGTTAGAGAGAGGCAGAGAGAGAGAGCAAGAGATTGAGATCTTCCACCCACTAGTTCACTCCCCAGGTGGCCACAATGGCTGGAGCTGCGCCGATCCAAAGTCAGGAGCCAAGTGCTTCTTCCGGGTCTCCCACGTGGGTGTAGAGGCCCAAGTTCTTGGACCATCTTCTACTTTCCTAGGGCCATAGCAGAGAGCTGGATCAGAAGGGGAGCAGCCGGGACTCCAACCAGTGCCCATTGTTGGCAGCGACTTTATCCACTCTCCATAGCTCCAGTCCCCCGACCTAACAGATTTGATGAGTGCTTATCCTGGGGCTCACTTTGAGTGCTAGACACATTGTTCTGTGTGACTGTTTGATATGTTAGGTTTCTGTTTGTGGAAAAGTTTTTCTTATATTTTCCAAGTGCCTGGTTGGGTTACACCTGCCCATAGTGAGAACTAAACCTTTATTTGGCACTTGGAGACTTGGATTGCTGAGTCCTACAGTCTCCTGCATGAATTTAACCAGAAAATGTATCAGGAAGCATTTAGGCTGTGGGTAGACAGGGCAGTGTTCCTGGATCCTCATGAAAATTGATAAACTGATGCTTTTTCAACTTTTACTTCATTTTATTTTCTTCAGCAAGTTGTATCTGAACTTTGTTTCTACCTCTTCTAAAATTTTTGTGCTTCCACCCTCTTTACAACCACACATTAGTACCCTTTGTTCCTTCTCTATAATGCTGAGGAGAGTATGATGAAGACATTTCAGCTCTCTCCTCTGTCAGTACATGTTCCTCAGATTGTTTCCTTGAGTTAGGCACTGGATTAACTTGACTGCACTAAAAGGGATCTGCCTATACTCAGTGTAACTTTTCAATAAAAGTCATCATAAAATTTACCTGCCTTGTAAACCTCTCATCTTCTGTTTTGAAATATGTTTCACCCCCCTCCTTTTTTTTGGTAAAAATTAAAAATTTTATTTTTTTTATTTATTTATTTTTTTTTTAATTTCACAGGTAGAATTATGGACAGTGAGAGGGAGAGACAGAGAGAAAAGTCTTCCTTCCCTTGGTTCACCCCCCAAATTGTTGCTACGGCCAGAGCTACACCAATCCGAAGCCAGGAGCCAGGTGCTCAGGTGCTTCTTCCTGGTCTCCTATGTGGGTGCAGGAACCCAAGCACTTGGGCCATCCTCCACTGTCTTCCCGGCCACAGTGGAGAGCTGGGGTGGAAGAGAAGCAACCAGGACTAGAACCTAGGGCCCATATGGGATTCCAGCACCGCAGGCAGAGGATTAGCCAAGTGAGCCACGGCGCCGGCTTAAATATAGATTTACAGAGAAAGAGGGAGAGACAGACGGATGAGGATCTTGCATCTGTTGGTTCACTCCTCACATGGCCACAACAAACAGGACTGGGTAAATTGAAAGCCTGGAGCCTGAAACTCCATCTGAATCTCCCATGTTAAGAGTCGGGGCCCAAATACTTGAACTATCTTCTGCTTCTTCCCCAAGTGCATTAACAGGGAGATGGATCAGAGATGGTGCAGCTTTGATTTAAACTCTCACTCATGGGGCCAGCCTTTTGGCATAATCCACTGCCTGCAATTCTGGCATCCAAAATGGGTGATGGTTCATGTCTCAGTTGCTCCACTTATGATCCAGTTCCCTGCTAATGGTCTGGGAAAAGAGCAGAGGCTGGCTTAAGTGTTTGGGTCCCTGCCATTTATGTGGGAGACCTGGATGAAGCTCCTGGCTCCTGACTTCCACCTGACTCAGCCCTGGATGCCATCAACCGGCAGATGGAAGATCTTTGTCTCTCTCTCCCTCTTTCTCTGTCTCCCTTAGAATATATTTATTTATTTGAAAGGCAGAGTTACAGAAAGAGAGAGAAAGATCATCCATCTGCTGGTTCACTCCCCAGATGGTTGCAATAGCCAAGGCTGGGCTAGGCCCTGGCCAGGCCCATACCAGCAGCCACGAGCTTCATCATGTCTCCCACATGGATGGCAGTGGCCCAAGCAAGTACTTGGACTTTATTCTATTCCCAGGCCATTAGCAGGGAGCTGGATCAGAAGTGGAGCAGCTGGGACATGAACTGGTGCCTATATGGGATGCCAGCATTGCAGGTGGTGGCTTTACCTGCTACACCACAATGTCATCCCCTCTCTGTCTCTCTTTCTGTGCAACTACAATTTTCAAATAAATAAATCTTAAACTGACACTCATGGGATGCCACACACATTTGAGGTGGTGGTAGATTAACTCACTGTGTCACAATACCAACCCCACCATTCCCCTTCTGTTACTTGTGTGTCAAGATGCCTGTTGAACAGGTGTCAGCATTGTGTTACACTGTTCTACTTTAGTCTGGTTGTCATTTGTTGAGTGGGAAATAAGTGATCAAGGCTAGCTGTTATGTGATTATTGGTTCTTAAAGCTGCTATGTGATAGGGTGGAACTGGCTCATCCATTTTGTTTCTTAAAAATATAAATAGAAAATGAAATCCTCAAAGATAATATACCACAAAGTAGTTACTGGAGACCAATATTCCTTTTTTTCCCCCCACCTAACAGATTCAGCTGGTTTCTATGTTTCTATCTTTTTAGCCCAAACATGTATCAGACTTCTAGAGCAGGAGGAATATTTTTAGTCAATTCAGAACTTTTATTCAATTCAGAACTCATAGATGTTGTCCATTCCCTTCAGAGCACAAAAAACTCTGTTTTTGTCTGGTTTTCATTGTGTGGTGGTTCCATCCCCCACGGACATTGATTCTTTACACAGGAGTACATCTGAGTGGAGAAAAATTCATGCAGTCTATTTTTTGAAGTGAAATGGAATTTTGATCAAGACATTCTTGAGATTGTGATCAGCAGGGTGGGGAAATTTTGTTCATTGTGTTCCTACCTTGTGGAGTGCTCTGTGTTCTCCTTCCAGTGTACAGGCAGAAAGCCTATGGCTGTGTCTGACTGAGAGTGTTTGTGCAGCACTGCAGTATCTGAAGTTCCCTTTGTGACCATCTCTAACTGGACTGGGTTTGTGCCTCTTGCTCCTTTTCTTTTCCTTCAATACTGAAGCGGCCTTAAACAGAGTTATACTGGTTAGCATTGGTTCTTTTGGTTTTGAGTGCTTGGAAAGCAAGAGAAATGGTTTTTCTGCAGGAAGGGATTGAGGAGGCGCTAGACAAAGTCAGCAGTAGCTTTCTTGGCTTCATCATATGTCAGCTTGAGTCAGAATATTTATGGTCAGCTTTGGTTTTTTTAATTTTTTGAAACTTTTTTAAGTACAAAGGCAGAATGACAGGGAATGTTTTGTTTCTTTTTAATTTTAATTTTCTTTTTTTCTAGGATAGAGATCTTCTATATGCTGGTTCATTCCCCATATAGCCGTAACAGCCTGGGCTGGCCTAGACTGAGGCCAGGAGCCAGGAGCCAGATCTCTGCTGTGGCTGCAGGGGCCCAGGGACTTGGGACATTCTCTGCTGTTTTCCCATGCCGTTATTAGGGAGCTAGATGGGAAGTTGAGCCACCAGGACATAAACTGATACCTATATGGGATGATGGTGCTGCAGGCCATTTTTTTAACTAACTGTGCCATAGTGTGGACCCCTTTTTAAAAACACTTCTTTTAAAAAAAAAAGTTTATTAATTTATTTGAAAGGCAGAGTTAGAAAAATGGAACGATACCCACATTCCCACCACACACAGAGACAGAGAGAGAGAGGTTCACTTCCTCAGTGGTCCAAACAGCCAGGACTGGGCTAGGTCAAAGCAGGAGCCAGGAGATGCATCCAAGTCTCCCATGCAGAGGCAGGGCCACAAGCACTTGGGCTATCCTGTCATACTTTGCCAGGCACATTACCAGGGAGCTGGATTAGAAGTAGGGTGACTAGGATATAAACCATAGCCCATATGGGATGCCAGTGTCACAGGCAATGGCTTTACCTAATATTCCACAATGCTGGTCCCACATATGCTGGCAACATATTTAAGGGATATTAGAAAGCCTCCTTATTGCCATTAGCTGCCATTCAGGCCTGCCCTACAGAAGCATTTTGAAATAAGTAGCATTTCTCACATAATTGAATGGCAGCCTACAAGACTGCTGTAAACAGAGGAAGTTCCAGGGGCATGTGGGGCAGAGATGCTGAAAGGGGGTGAGGGTGAGAGTTGAAGTTGGAGGGGAAGGCCAGAGAGGTTGAGAAGTATTAAAAAGCACAAATAGGACACAGGTCATTTTTAATTTAGAATTTCTTTTTTTTTTTTTTTAAAGTTTATTTATTTGAAGTAGGAGTTACACAGAGAGAGAAGGAGAGGCAGAGGCAGAGAGAGAAGGAGAGGCAGAGGCAGAGAGAGGTCTTCCATCCACTGCTTCACTCCTCAATTGGCTGCAACGGCCGGAGCTGCGCCATTCCAAAGCCAGAAGCTTCTTCCAGGTCTCCCATGCGGGTACAGGGGTCCAAGGACTTGGTCCATTTTCCACTGCTTTGCCAGGCCACAGCAGAGAGCTGGATCGGAAGTGGAGCAGCCAGGACTTGAACCAGCTCCCATATGGGATGCCAGCACTGCAGGCAGTAACTTTACCATAACACTGTGCCACAGTGCTGGCCCTTAGAATTAATTTCTTTAAAATAGTTTCTGATGTAACTGACACACTTTTTAGAGTTTTTATCTAGATATTTTTATAAGCAGTAGAGAACTGATGTAATTAAATCCAGAAAGACACTCCTAAATAAACAGCTCACCATAGAGTTTTGATAGAAGATGAATATGGCTGTGTGCGTCCCTTGCTAAGAGCATAAGTTTTATGACTGAATTCGAGGTCATTAAAATCAGTTTATTTTATTTATTTGACAGGCAGAGTTAGACAGTGAGAGAGACAGAGAGAACGGTCTTCCCTCCATTGGTTCACCCCCCAAATGGCTGCTATGGCCGGCGTGCTGCACTGATCTGAAGCCAGGAGCCAGGTGCTTCCTCCTGGTCTCCCATGTGGGTGCAGGTCCCAAGGACTTGGGCCATTCTCCATTGTTCTCCTGGGCCACAGCAGAGAGCTGGACTGGAAGAGGAGCAACTGGGATAGAACCGGTGCCCCAACTGGGACTAGAACCTGGGCTGCCGGCGCCACAGGCAGAGGATTAACCTAGTGAGCTGCGGCGCTGGCTAAAATCAGTTTATAATGGAAACACTGACCACTTCTGTTGCAGCCACTCCTGGCTGTCACTCTACATCCCTATGCACATAGTCCACATGTGAGCAGGGTGAAAAGGGGTGCAGACCTGGAATAATGCACATGTGCCCTTTGCTTAAACCGGGGGACTGATGGACTGGAGTTCTTTGTTTCAGGTTGCATTTTTCTGTAGAAGATAACTCCAGTTTGCTTGCTTGTCCATCCCAAGGCAGCTGTTGGACTCTGTGGAAAAAAAGAACTTCTTCAGGGGTAAATTATTTCCCCTGGAAAAATAATACAAATAACAACAGTAAAATGATAAAAATCATGAGCTATTGATTCAGAGACACTAAGTCTATCCAGCATGGAATGTAGAAAAAAAGATTCTATTGTTTTTAAATGGAAAATGACAGAAGTGGTTTGTAAGAAGAGTTTCATGTACAATGCAGAATTTCCTAGGAAGGGGTCTGAAGTAGTTCTCTTTAATTGTCCCTCCCCAATGCTCATTGCTCAGGGAAATAATGCTAATATTTATAGACCAATTATGAATAGTCCTTGTTTGTCTTACGTATGAATTGTCTACAGATATGTTCCCCAAGCCCTTTAAAATAAAATAAGGAAACTTTACAACAGAAGAGAAGGTTGGCATTGTCTGCTGTCTTGGGCTAGAATCTGTGCATTTATTACCCTCTTAGCACCCTGGTTTCTGTTGTGTGCATCTCTTGATGGTTCTTTTTAGGCCACTCTTATATCCAGATTTCTGAATAAGTGACACAATCTTCTTCCTTCTTCCTCTTCTTTTTTTTTTTTTTTTTTTTTTTTTTAAATACTTATTTATTTGTTTGTAAGGCAGAGTTGCAGAGAGGTAGAAAGAGAAAGTCCTCCATCTGCCGATTCACTCCCTAAGTGGTTGGAATAGTTGGAGCTGGGCTGATCTGAAGCCAGGAGCCAGAAGCCTCCAGATCTCCCACACAGGTGTAGGGGCCCAAGGATTGGGGCTGTCTTCTGCTTTCTCAGGCCATAGCAAAGAGCTGGATCAGAATTGGAGTAGCCAGGACTCAAACTGGTACCCATAAGGGAATCTGGCACTGTGGGTTGCAGCTTTGCCCACTTTGCCACAGCATTGGCCTCTTGACACAATCTTTGGCCAGCCTGCCAGTCTGCTCACTTCAGCCTAAATTGGAGTTGGCTAGTTTGTGTACCCATCTCAGAGCCAAGGAAGCTCAGAACTGCCCACGACTGGCTCTTCCTTCTTGCTCACTCTGGAGATGGACTCTGCTCACAGGTCCCAAATGGCTTTGCTTGGCCCTCTTTCCTTGTTTTTCCTAGTGACCAGGCTGATTCTAAGGTAGGCAGGAAACCTGTTGGCTCACAGCAGCCTCTGTATTAATGTTTCACTCTCATCTGTGATATATTTAAAGTTTTCTCTCAGATCCCAAAAGCTTTAGTAAGGGGTGTTATTTTGTACTGAGATTTGTCTTTAATAAAGGCAAGTATCACTGAGGATTCTGTGTCCTCAGGATCAGCTGAACTCACTCAGGCCTGGATGGGGTTTCATGATCCTGGCTGCAGGCTGGCACATTCCCAGCTGTTGAGGGCAATTGGAGATGTACCAGCAAATGGAGGAAATAAATGATCTCTGTCTCTCTTTCTCCCCCTGCCTTTCAAATGAAATGAAAAACTAATAGATAAAAATTGGGAAAAAATTGTGCTTTGCCTTGTGTCCATGGACCAAAAAATTACTGTTGCTGTATGCAGAACTCATTTATACACTTTGCTAATACTCATAAATCTCAACTTAAGAGCTGGTTGATCATTGCTGTCTGGGCTGCCTACTTTAGTTCCCATTCTGGGATCCATCCCTTTCCATCATCTGCATTTCACTGTAGTGCTCATAAATCCCCAAACTGCCTCATAACTTTAGATCCTTTATTCATTCTTTATTCGTAGGTTGGCCATAAACTCACTTTCTTAACAGTATGCTGGTTTCTAAAATTCTTCGTAGGCAGAGATAATGGGGTCATTGATTTTCTCTGAGCCTTCCCCCAAGTCATTTATTTTATTTTTATTTTTAAAGATTTATTTATTTGAAAAGTAGAGTTACAGGGAGACAGAGGCAGAGGCAAAGGGAGGTCTTCCATCCTCTGGTTCACTTCTCAGATGGCCACAATGGCCGGAGCTGAGCTGATCCAAAGCCAGGAGCTCGGTCTCTTCTTGCAGATGCAGGGGCCCAAGGACTTGGGCCATCTTCTTCTGCTTTTCCAGGCCATTGCAGAGAGCTGAGTCAGAAGTGGATCAGCCAGAACTCGAACTGGCATCCATATGGGACACCAGTACTTCAGGCTAGGGCTTTAACCCTATGTGCCACAGCACTGGCTCCAGTGGTTTGCTTTATGAAGCTGATTTTGGGTGGTGGGTAGAAGTTTGCTGGATCAGAAGTTGGGGTATAGCAGTTGCTGTTAGAGAAATAGGGCTGTTGCTGCCCTTTCCACTGTGCCCCACACTGCAACCTATGCCTGACTTTGGATTCTGTTCTTAGAGTGCTGGATTAAGGCAGTAGTGATGCAGTAAAAGAAAAAAAAATGTTTTAAACATTTGTATTTATTAATAAAAAGAACAATTTCCATGTATTTAATCCACATCTAGGTCTCCCATATAGGTGATGGGGCTCCAAGCATTTGGGCCATCTTCCTCTGTCTTCCCAGGTGCATTACCAGGAAGCTGGATTACTAGGCAGCTGGAACAGAAGAGCAGCCAGGACTAATTTTAGGCTTTCTGTTATGGGATGCTGGTATTCCAGATAGCAGCTTAACCTACAGGATCACAGTACTGCCCACATGTATTATTTTTATAATTAAAAGATCTAGATTCTGATTTTAAAATGATAATTTGAAATGAAAAAAATATATAGACTTTAGTTAATGATATGTCAGTATCAGGGACACTGTTGTAGCACAGTTGGTTAAGCCACCACCTACAATGCAAGCAATTCCACCTGAGTGTTGGTTGAAGTCCCAGCTGTTCCACTTCCAATTGAGCTCCCTGTTAATGTACCTGGGACAGTAGCAGAATATGGTCCAAGTGCTTGGGTCCCTGCCACCCATGTGGGAACCCAGATGGAGTTCTGGGCTCTTGGGTTTGGCTTGTGATAAAACTAGAACATAAGCTTCATTCATTTTAGGTTCTTATTACCCATGCCCCTTCTTTCAAGAGACCAGTTCATTCTCACATCCTGTATTGTTTCCCACCCCACCCTCTGCATTCTTCTCTAGGTTTGACAGCCCACAAAAAACTTGAAAAACCTGTATGGAGAAGCTCACCTCCACCTACTAACTAAGATATAAAAAGGCCCAGCCTGCTGGGGTCTGGGCCCTCTGCCAAGTGTTTGGTCTGTGTGCACACTGGCAGTTGGTTAACCTCTGCAAGTTTATTTTCTTTGAATAAAGAAAGCAGAAATATTTAGAAATAGTTTTATCTCTAACTTTGAAATATTAAGCATATCCTTTTAATAGTTTTTTAATTGGTGATTCCCTGTGAATTTTCTAGCCAGCTTCAATAAGCTCTCTTCCCTATTTCTGACTCTTAAAATTATTTCAAATTATGAGATGATTCCATATCCTAACTTATTTAAGCTTTTCATTTCCCATTTTTGTGACAGAGCAAAGAGACATCAATTTTGTATCCTGTTGAGGTAATCTTTATATTCTCTGTCTCCCTAAGTTCTGATTGTTTAAAAATAGCTGTTTTTTTTTTTTTTTTATTAAAAGAGTTGTGATTTGTTTGAATATACACTCATCCTAAAGCATTTGATCACCTTGAAACAATGATCAAGTCTGGTCTATATTATATTGTTAAGAACTCCTATTTCTACTAGCTATTCTAAGTCTTCTTGGGTCTTTGGCAGGTATTCAAAAATCAAATGTCCGAATTCTTTGGAATTGGGCAGCGGGAGCAATGTAAGGATAAGTGGCAGGGCAATTAATCGCTGCTTTATGTGGTGATCTGCCGTCAAGGAGACCCAACAAGGCCAGTCCACCCCCAGTTGGGACCTGTTTTCAATATGAGGAGTCAGGGCACTGGGCAAACAGCTGTTGTAACAGAAACTGGCTCCTGAAGAGCCCTGTCAGCTCTGCCAAGAGCAAGGACACTAGAAACAGAACTGCCCTGGAGGTTGAAGGACTCTTGGGTCAGAGCTGCAAACCCTACTGCCCTCCCTAAACTGAAAAAGCCCTTTACTCTGCCCAACTTCCTAAATAACCACTGCCATTGAGGGGATGGCCTAGGGTCATTAACATTGCAGGCAGAGCTGTAAGTTTCCTTTTAGATTTGTCACCTATTCAGGACTAACCTATTCAGGTCAGCTCTTCTCCCAGGCCAGGTAGCTAATGGAAGTCAACAGGGTGTCTTCTAAGGGGGTTCATACCTCCCTTATGATGTCTCTTCCAATATCACACGTGAAGAGATAATAGGTCTGGGCCTTGCATATACCTGGCCAGTCCTTAACACCCACATGATTATTATGAAGCCCCTCTTGTCAGTTTCTGTTTGCCTCTCAATGGGAAAACTCCCTCCTTGTTTGGACAGCACCTTTCTTAGATTTTCTAATGACTCTTCTCTTAGTTTTGGACCCTGTATATCTAATCTGCTTGTTAGATTCATTTCCTCCAGATTTGAAGCAGTGAAATTCTAGATGGCCATGCACATGAAACCTTGAAAGGAGACAATTTCCGCCTTCTGCTGGAAGCCTGTCTTGAGCACAGGTCCCTACTTCACCCCTCTTCAGCTTGAAGAAGTCAGAGCAGTCCTTGCCTTAACTCCTGAAAGCAACCTGGGTTTCCATAAGCAGAGGGAGGAAATGAGGGAGCCCAGGACTAAAAGCAGGCCAGACTAACCACATCGTATAGCTCCTTGCCAGCACAAACACACTAAATAAAACAGAAGTGTTCAGGCATACACTGTCTTCACGCTATGTGCAGGACTCTTGCTTTCCTATATCCCCATTGTCCTGCCTCATTTTGACCATCTTTTCCATGGGCAATGTTTATAATTTCTCCTTTCAGCCTCATAATCATAGTGCTCCTATTCCTACCATGTATAATTGACATTTCAAAGATCGTTACAGGCGCTTATGACTTCTATATTTCAAGCCATCATGCTGGAACAACACAAGAGTGCTCTTCTTCAATCAATCCAATCCAGAGCATAGATACCCCACCCCATGTCAATGCTCTGTATCAGCAGGAGTAGCCAAAAATAGACCAGTGCCGCATCTCCTTATCTATACTCAGAGTCAGGATTGATGGAACAAGGACATAAGCCTAAGTCATTTTAGGTTCTTGTTACTCACTCCTTCCTTCCTTCCTTCCTTCCTTCCTTCCTTCCTTCCTTCCCTCCTTCCCTCCTTCCCTCCTTCCCTCCTTCCCTCCTTCCCTCCTTCCTTCCCTCCCTCCCTCCCTCCCTCCCGCAGAGTTAGAGAGAGAGAGACAGAAAGAATGGTCTTCCTTCCATTGGTTCACCCCCTAAATGGCCACTACATGCTGATCCGAAGCCAGGAGCCAGGTGCTTCCTGGTCTCCTATGTGGGTGCAGGAACCCAAGCACTTGGGCCATCCTCCACTGCCCTCCTGGGCCACAGCAGAGAGCTGGACTGGACGAGGAGCAACTGGGACTAGAACCCGGTGCCCATATGGGATGCTGGCGCCGCAGGCGGAGGATTAACCAAGTGAGCCATGGTGCTGGCCCCATGAATTTTTCTTATTTATTTAAGAGACTTAGAGACAGAGGATTCCTGTTCACTGATTTACTACCCAAATGTCATTCAATTCTGGTTTTTCATGTGCTATTCCAACCACTGCCACCATCTTCATAGAACTCCTGGCCCTGGAATTGTCCTCATATTGCACAGGAACTGTGTAGTTGGTTTCTGTGTCTTTGAATGTTAGCGTGGAGGTAAAAGGAACCTTGAAGAGCAGGACAGGTGCCTTTCTCTCAGTGGCATAGCTGACAGTCATAGATATGAGGTGTTAGGATCTGTCATTCAGTGCACCCCATAGATCTTGGCTGGTCCAGAAAGGGACACCAGTGGTAAACCTCAGTTCTAGAGCTGGAGAAAAGGTCAATAAGATTGAATTTTCAAGGATTTTTTTGTCAGAAGATGGTGTGTCTGACAAAAGAACAGTGTGTCTCCTTGTGTACAGAGGGTGGTTCCAAAAGTTCTGTAGACAGTCTGCTTCATCAAAGATGGCTATAGGATGGAGATGGGTGTTCAGGCCATTTGAGATGAAATGTGTATGGAGTGAATGTAGATTGCACCTCTGTCACTGTTTACCCATCTGTAAGGTGAGTGTATTAGCAGTACTCGTGAAATGCCCCAGCATTTCCTGAGAAATCACTGTGAGGTGTGTGCAGTTGCATTTGTGGGGTTTGATGGTGTATTTTCTCCAAGTGAAGTTTCTGGTTTTCTGCACTGGGTAGCCGGCCCAGCACTACTCATTTGAGGTTATAGAGGTTTATGTAAGATCTAGTTTCCAGGAATATGGAAGTTTGGGTACTGGGTGACAGCCCCATTTCCTTTGGAAGTGAGTAGTTTTTATGATACTTGGAGAAGGGAGCTGTAAAAATAGGAATCATTTCTGACAGAATGCCACTTGATGCTCTTTGAGACAATGCCTTAAGGCTTTAGAACAGAGATAAAAGAGTCACTGAAATGTGAAGATCCTAGCTTTGCATGGTCCAAGGAGTTATTGATCATACTGACCAGAGTGAACAAGATTTAATTGATATTACCTTACCTCATCCATAAATTATCAAAGATTGGATGTTAGTGGAAGCTCTGGACCAGCTTTCAAAAGAAAGTTGTGAATGGATTAGAAAGACAGGCAAGGGCCTGCAAATGTTACTTATTTAAGTGGTCTCAAGTGTGTGGTCTGGGGTAGAGGGATAACCTCTCATGTCTGAGAATCACAGTCTACATTGCTTCCTACCACATGCCTATTACTTCATTCCAGTATCATGATATCCAGAAATGGAGGTCTGTGATACCTAGTCTGCCATATATTTGGTATCTAGGCTATGCTGCTTCCCCCTGTATCCTAATAGTTCTTCCTGGTAGTTCAAGGAGGGTTTGCCAGGGTCTCTGCATGTAAAAAAGATGAAACAAATTTGTATTTCAGAAGATAAATGGTTTGAGTAGTGTAATGTGATTTGCAGATGACATCACCCTAACGTTTGGCTAGTGTTTTTTCGGTTGTGTCACACTTAATTAAAAAAAAAAAAAAAAAAAAAAATTATTTTTCAGGTCAATTTCAGAAGCTGTCACCAGCTTCAAATAAGTATTGCTGTAGAAGATTGCCTTGAGCATGTCTTTACTTTTGATCCTAATGCTATGTATGGTTTATGTGATTTCAAAATCATATCATAAAAATTTCCTACTTACTGTCAGTAATTTCTTCTTGAAAATATTGAACATTATATAGTATATATGCAGCTACAGAAAATTATTGTAAGCTTTTTCCTGTTTTTTGAATAGTAAAATTACATTAAATCAGACTTCATTTATTAATAAGTTTCTTAAAATTTGAACAGAGTATGACCACGTATAAGCAGAAATGTGCAGCATAATCTTACTATCTCCAGAGAATTTATTTGCATTTTTCCAAAACCTTTTTTTTCTTTTTAGTGTCAGCAGCTTTGCTATGATCAAGTTTTGAGGCATAGATCAAATTAATAGGAGCTTTTTTTCCTTAATTATTTGAAAGTGTTATATATAAGAGAGAGATAGACACAGATCTTTCAACTGCTAATTCACTCCCCAGAATGCTGCAATGGGCAGGTCTGGAACAGGCTGAAGCCAGGATCCAGGAGATTCATCTAGGTCTTCTATATTAGTAGCATTTACTCAAGTGCTTGGGCCATCTTCCACTGCTTTTCTTAGGCCACTAGTAGGGAGCTGAATCAAAAGCAGAGCAGCTGGAATACAAACCAGTGTCCATATAGGGTGCTTGCATAGCAGGTGGCAACTTTACTTGCTACATGATAGTGCCAGTCCTATGTTGATGGAAACTTGAACATGAGATTGTGAATTGTATTAATTGTATTTTGCATGCAATTGAACTTTCTCCCCTGCTCACCAACATGTATCAGTATTTGTTGTAGGTCAATTACCCATTTGATTTGTAATTCTGATTCAGTATTTTGGGATTGGCTCATCTGGGCAGTTCCTATGATGAGCCTGGGGTCAGAAATAAGGGATTAGTCATCTGAGGAACTGATTGGTGCCTTAGATATGACTTCACTTAAATGTCTGGTGCTTTGTGATGAATCCTATCTCTGCAACAGGCAGGCCCCAGGGTTTTCCAGAAGATAACTGTGTCAAATAAGGGAAATCTGAGAAGGCAAATACTTCACAAACTGTTTCTGTCACATTTACTGATATATCATGGGGTTAAGCAAGTGAAAAAGTGAAATCCAGAGTCTTCAGAAGGTATGGATACAGGGAATGGTATTATTTGGAATCATTACTGGTAAAGTGTACTGCATTAAATATACATGATATATGTTTGTTCCAATGCAATTTTGGCCAGAAATACGAAGCTGTAAGTTGCATGCTTTCTATAGAATTTCAGGTCTAAAAAAACAAGTGTTCTAGTGTACATACAAATATGGAATCCTGTGTGGTACTTCTGCATTAATAGAAAAATAGTAAACCCACAATAACTTTCTTCAGTGTACATTTTAGTGACAATGTAATATTTATCTCTTTGATAACTTCATTTATTTGAACAATAACCCTTACAGTTTAATTTTTTTTTTACTTTTACATTATTATTTTATAAAATTTGTAGAAAATGCTTTCATTAAACCAATAACTTCTGTTTAATCTATGATGCTTTTCCTATATATTTCTGTGTCTAAAGGTTTATTCCTTCACAGTGAAGCTGATGTTTTCTCAATGTATTCATTATTCTTTATTCATTCTACCATATATTTATATTTATATATTTTTTTTGCTTCACAGTTCAACATAGAAGGAAACTAGAGAAGTTCACCTTTTCTTCCAGGTATGATTCTTCACATAGTTCTAAGAGCAAAGAAAATCTATCACCTGTACGTGGGTTCGCTTTTTACTTTTGTTATTTTGTTATTTATTTTAAAGTTAGTGTTATACAGAGAGAGAAGGAGAGTCTTCTATCTGCTGGTTCACTCCCTAATTAGCTGCAGTGGCCAGAACTGCGCCAATCTGAAGCCAGGAACCAAGAACTTTCTTCTAGGTCTCCCACATGGGTGCAGGGACCCACAGACTTGGGCTATCTCCTACTGCTTTCCCAGAGCATAGCAGAGAGTTGAATCAGAATTGGAGCAGCCAGGTCTTAAACTGGCGCCCATATCGGATGCTAGCACTGCAGATAGTGGCTTTACCCACTACAGCATAGCACTGGCTCCCATGTTTTTTTTTTTTTTTTTTAATTTTTTATTTATTTGAAAGACACAATTACAAAGACAGGTAGAGCTAGTTCACTCCCCAAATGGTCGCAATGATCAGAGGAGAGCTGATCTGAAGCCAGGTGTCAGGAGCTTCTTCTGGTTCTCCCATGTGGATACAGCGGCCCAAGAACTTGGACCATCCTCCACTGCTTTCCCACACACATTAACATGGAGGTGGATTGGAAGTAAAGGCACTGGGACTTGAACTAGCACTCCTATGGGATGCTGGTGCTGCAAGCCAGGGCTTTATCCCTTTGTGCCACAGCCCTGGCCCCCATCAGTGGTTTTCTTACTATCTCCAGTTATTCCTCAGCTTATTATCAGTTTTCATTTTTTGAGGTTTGTAATAGTTTTCTAATTAAAATGGAAAAATAAAATTTACTCTCAAGGAATGTGTACAAACAACATGAATGAGGAATTTGGCATGATTATGAAACATTGCAGTCATCTAAGATAAGACAGTTTGCACTCTGGTCTTTCTGTTGCCGTGGCAAAATATATATTTGTTACATGTTTTACATTGGAATTTAGAGTACAATATGCTAAATTTTTGGGTCATGATGTCTGAAACAGTCTTTATTGTCATGCATAATATAGTGGGCAGTGTTTTAGTGCTACTCTGGAAATAAAAATAATTAGCATTCTGCAAGGGTTAGAGTTACCTAGTGCTAAAACAGAAATCAGTTAAGTTTGTTTTTGAATTGTTAGAGAATATAGTCTAGTTTTGAGAAGCTGAACTAGATTCAGGGATAGAATAAAAAATGGGCAGAAGAATCTACTGCAGGTTCTTTTATTTTCTAAGGTTGATTTATTTATTTGAAAGGCAGTTGAGCTGGCTTGGAAGTGGAGAACCCAGAACTCAAATCGTCTGTTCATATGGGATGCCAGCATTGCAGGTGGAGGCTTAACCTGCTGCATCAACATGCTGGAGCCTCCTGCAGTTTCCTAAACACGATTATATGCATTTCTCTCAGTTAGTCACAAATGCAGATTGTGTTGCAGACTTTCCCAAGTTCTGTTTTTGGGTAAATAATTCCATTGTTTTCATTTTAATTTGATATAATGTTATTTCAGTTCTTTGAGTGTTTATCAATAGAATAATCATAAACAAAGCCAAAAGCTATTTTCTGTTCTTTGTCTTACTTGAATCTTCTCTGTTGTTTAAAAATATTTATGAGCTTGATAGAGAAATTAGTTGATGGATCACAAGAGAGATAGCTCCCACAGACCTATTCACACAATAAATAACCGTACCAAACAGAGGTGGAGCAAGACTGAAGTCAGGAGTCAGGAATGGTGTCTAGGCCTTTCTCATTCATGCCTTCATCATTGATTCCCCAGGTCTGCATTAGCTGGGAGCTGGAAACTGGAGCTGGCCCTGGAAATCAAACTTATGCAATCTGAGGTAGAAGTAGGGTATCTTAGTTGGCATAATAAGCATAAACTAAATGCCTCCCCTCTCTTTTAAGATATTTCTTCTTGGCCATATTTGAAGTGACTGTGCATGGTGTCTTCCTGGAAATTGTTCCTGTTTGTTCCCATTATAGCTTCACTGATTGTTTCTTGTCTTTTTCCTGAATACTTCTACATTCTTTGCCCTTTTAAGAGTTAATATTGTCCCCTTTCAGCCTGCTTTGAAATTCCCTTTGACAAATTCTGGCCCTTTGAGATCTAAAACTCCTGTTTCCCTCCAGCTTGGGCTTTCTTCACAGCCTTTAGGTCATAGGTTTGACTCCATGTTGAATGCTTCTGTGTGGCTGTCCAAATGCTCAACAAGTATAAAATGAAACCACATCCTTCCTTCATACCCATATAAAAGATACACAGCTGTCAGTGTTTGATATGTGACAGAGTTGATATGTTTACCAGAAGTGTTCTATTACAGGTGATGATAGCATTTGAAGACCTGGCTGTGTACTTTACCTGGGAAGAATGGCAGAACATGAACAAAGCTCAGAAAATCCTGTACAGGGATGTGATGCTGGAGATCTACAGCAGCCTGTTCTCCTTGGGTGAGTGACACCCATCACAAGCCCAAGGGTCACATTTTCATGCTATTTAACAAATAAGTGAACACTTTATAAAAGTTTAATGATGGGCAGGCATAGCTTTGAGTCCATGAATAATCCGAATACCTACCATCTGGGAAAGGATTCAAATGGGAATATTTGTTGCATAGCTCCTAGGCCAAGCTGTACTCCTTTAATTAAAGTAGTTAATTGACAGAGTCTTCCATTGTTTCCATTAATAGGACACTGTATTACCAAACCTGACTTGATCTTCAAGTTGGAGCAAGGAGCAGAGCCATGGATGGTGGAAGAATGCCTAAATCAGAGCCTTCCAGGTCAGTCTGCACATAATGGGCAGGGAGGCCAAGGCAGAAAGAGGAAAGAGTGTAGTAGATGTTGTCTGGTGCTCTTTCCATAAATTTTTCCCAAGTCTTACTAGGTTAGGTATATCCCCCAAGTTCTAAATTGTCCTTCTTTATAGCTTCATACCTTTTCCTTCATTGATTTATTAATTCCTTCAGTACTTGTTAATTGGGTAACTTATAGAAACTCGTTTCAGACTGAATTCCCACTCATGGTTTTGGCCAGGTACAGAACCTGGTATTTTAATCATCTCAACACTGAACCAATAAATGCGAACTCTCTCTATATTGTCTCTTTCTAATTTTCTTTCTCTGTGCCTCTCAAATAAGAAAATGATAGGTTGTTGGGAACAGTTGAGGAATAAGCCTGTGGCTGGCAACCCTCTGTTCCATTCTTTTTTTGTGTCATATTTTCTGTCTCTCAAGTAAGTAAATATATAAGTAAATGCTAAAAGATGCTCAGAAAAGCAAATTACCTTTGAGATGTAGTGACTTTGAACAGCTCTTCTCTGGACTGTTGAGGAATAACTTTGGTTCTTTCTTCTTTCTTTTTTTGCTTTACTTTTTTTTTCCTTTTTTTTTTTAATCTCTCTTTTTCTTCCTCATACAAAGTGTTGAACTTTACCTAGAATAGAGTTAACCTGCTCTGTGTAAAGTTAATATAGATCTTAGTAAAAAAACAAGATTGCGAACAGGAGAGGGTATATGAAGACGTTCAGGAGTGTGGGTAGTAGGCAGGGTACTCTGGGAAGAATTACTGTGTTCTTAAAGTTGTGTTTATGAAATGCATGCAAATAAATTTGAAAAAAATCTTATGCCACTTAGATAACAAGTAACTTCATTCCTTTTCATCACTACTCCAGGAGAAACACTTTCATGTGATTCATTGATTTTTTTTTTTTTTTTCATTTCAGTTGCCATGAAAAGTGATGATGTAATTAGGACCAACCAGGAATTTCAAGACGAAAATTTGAATCATGATGTTACGACAAATAACAGGTCATCAACTCCCAAGATAGTTGAGATAAGCAGTTCAAATCATATTTCGAAACTGATTATCAAACATGAAAATTATTCAGCAATGAAACCTGAGGAATGCAATGTATGTCACAATGTGTATCCCCACAGTGGGCCTGATGAGCTACAAGCTGGAGAGAAACTTGATGCTGTTATGGTACCTGGGAACTCCCTCAAATGCTGTGAGCCTCTTAATGAGTATCACAATATGCAGACTGTGACCCAGTCATTTGAACATAGTGGATATGGGAAAGACTTCAAAAGGGAGAAGATATTCTTTAGATTTGAGATGGTCCATATGGGAGAGTCCTATGATGGGTCAACTTTCACTGTTGGAAACACAACTCAAATTGAAAAAACTTTCCATAATGATACTAACCTCAGTATGCATCAACAAATCACTACAGGAGAGAAATTCTATGAAGATATTGGGTATGTGGAACCTCTTGTTTACCAATCAGATCTTGCAATAAATCAGATACCAGATACAGGGAAAAAATCCTACTCATGTATACTTTGTGGGAAATCATTCAGTTATAAGTCTTGCCATAGCATCCATCACAGTATTCACATACAGGAAAACCACCATGTATGTAATGAATGTAGAGAAATCACATACCAGAAGTCAAATCTAATTAGACAGCATACAAGGGAGAAATCTCATGAATTCAATGAGTGTGGAACAGCCATTTTCCAGAAATCATACCTCATAAAACATCAGAGAATTCACACAGGGGAGAAGCCTTATGAGTGTAACGACTGTGGAAAAACTTTTGACTATAAATCACAACTCATAATACACCAGAGAATTCACACAGGGGAGAAACCTCATGAATGCAATGACTGTGGAAAAGCCTTTGGCCAGAAGTCAGACCTCATCAAACATCAGAGAATTCATACAGGAGAGAAACCTCATGAATGTAGTGACTGTGGAAAAGCCTTTGGCAAGAAGTCAAATCTAGTAATGCATCAGAGAATTCACACAGGAGAAAAACCTTATGAATGCAGTTGTTGTGGAAAAGCCTTTCTGTGCAAGTCACACCTGATCAAACATCAGAGAACTCACACAGGTGAGAAACCTTATCAATGTAGTGACTGTGGAAAAGCCTTTGGTAGTAAGTCAAATCTCTTAATGCATCATAGAATTCACACAGGGGAGAAGCCTTATGAATGTAATGACTGTGGAAAAGCCTTTGGCCAGAAATCAGACCTCATCAAACATCAGAGAATTCACATAGGGGAGAAACCTTATGAATGTAATAATTGTGGGAAAGCCTTTGCGCATAATTCAGACCTTATGAAACATCAGAGAATTCATGCAGGGGTGAAACCTTTTGAATGTAGTGACTGTGGTAAAGCCTTTGGCCAGAAGTCAGACCTTATCAAACATCAGAGAATTCACAGTGGGGAGAAACCTCATGAATGTAATTACTGTGGAAAAGCCTTTGGCTATAAGTCAAATCTTATAATGCATGAGAGAATTCACACAGGAGAGAAACCTTATGGATGCAATGGCTGTGGAAAAGCCTTTATGCGCAAGTCACACCTCATCAAACATCAGAGAATTCACACAGGGGAGAAACCTTATGAATGTAATGACTGTGGAAAAGCCTTTGGTGATAAGTCAAATCTCTTAATGCATCAAAGAATTCACACAGGGGAGAAGCCTTATGAATGTAATGACTGTGGAAAAGGCTTTGGCCAAAAGTCACAACTCCTAATGCATCATAGAATTCACACAGGGGAGAAACCTCATGAATGTAATGACTGTGGAAAAGCCTTTGGCTATAAGTCAAACCTTGTAATGCATCAGAGAATTCACACAGGAGAGAAACCTCATGAATGCAATGACTGTGGAAAAGCCTTTGGCTATAAGTCAAATCTCGTAATGCATCAGAGAATTCACACAGGAGAGAAACCTTATGAATGCAATGGCTGTGGAAAAGCCTTTCTGTGCAAGTCACACCTCATCAAACATCACAGAATTCACACAGGTGAGAAACCTCATGTATGTAGTGACTGTGGAAAAGCCTTTGGCTATAAGTCAAATCTTGTAATGCATCAGAAAATCCACACAGGAGACAAACCTCATGAATGCAATGACTGTGGAAAAGCCTTTGCCAATAAATCACGACTCATAATGCATCAGAGAATTCACACAAGGGAGTAACCTTAGGAATGTAATGGCTATGGAAAAGCCTTTGGCAATAAATCACGACTCATAATGCATCAGAAAATTCACACAGTGCAGTAACTTTATGAATGTAATGACTGGAAAAGACTCTTGCTGCAAATCACAACTTAAAACCATACTAGAGCATCTTTTAAGACTGGATGAGTGGTGACAAATTCTTTCAGTTCCTTTTTTTATGGAAGATCTTTATTTCACATTCATTCAAAATAGGTTGGCAGGGTATAGTATCCTCAGTTGACAGATATTTTTTTTCTTTTAAAACTTGGACTATATCTCTTCATTCTCACCTAGCCCATAGAGATTCTGATGAGAAGTCACCTGTGAATCTAGTTGGAAATCCTCCAAAAGTTGTTTGGCATTTGTGTCGTGCATGTTTTAGAATATTCTTTATGCATTACTGTTGAAAGTTTGACTGCAGTATCGTGGTAAAGATCTTTATGGTCAGTGCTATTATGTGTTCTGTGTGCTTCCTATATTTGGACATCCCATTATTTCTAGAAATTGGGAAAGTTTTTATAATTATTTCACCAAATATGCCTTCTAAACCATTCTCTTTCCACCCCTGGAACTGCATTTTGGGTCATGTTATTGTATCCCATAAATTTCCAACACTGTCTTTTATTATTTTCTAAAATTTTATTTTTCATATAATATATTTATACACACAAAGAGACACACACCCCCCACAAACACACACTCCTGTAGGTTTTAGGAACATAGTGATATTTCCTGCCCTCTCCTTGATACAAGTTCCAGACCTTCCGCCTCCTTGCTCTCCTGTCACCTCTCAATTTTTACAGAGATCCTTTTTCAGCTTACTTTATACACATAAGGCAAACCCTACACTAACTAAAGAGTTTAACAAATAGTATGAAGGAAAAAGAAAACATTGTTCCTCAGCGGAAGAGATAAGGGCTTAAACAATCATCAAATCTCAAAGTGTTCATTTCAACCCAATGTATTCTAGGTACTCTATTAGTTATCACAGATAAGGGAAAACATATCTGCCTTTTTGTGGATGGTTTATTTAAGTGCAGTGTTTCCCAGTTTCATCTATTTTGTTGCAAAAAACATGATTTATTTATTTACAGCTGAGTAGTGCTACATAATATGTAAATACCAGAATTTTTTAATCCAATCATTGATTAATGAGCATTTGGGTTGATTCAGATATTAACTTTTGAATTGAGTGGCAATGATTAGTTATCAGTAATACAGATAACTGTTTTAGATGCTGTTTTCTTTTGATTCGAGTAAATTCCCAGGAATGTGATGACTGGATTATGTGCTAAGTTTATATTCATATTTCTGAGATATTGCTATTCTGTCTTCCATAGTGGCTGGGCCACTTCGCATGCTCACCAACAATGGATTAGGGTACCTTTTTTTTTTCCATCTCCTCACCAGTATTTGTTATTTGTTTATTTCTGTATGTGAGCCATTGTAAATGGGTTGAGGTGAAATTTCATTGTAGTTTTGATCTGTGTTTCCCTAATAACTAGTAATCTTGAGCATTATTTCAAGTGTCTGTTGGCCAATTGTATTTCTTTGCTCGAAAAACCTGTTCAGGCCCTTTCCCATTTTGTTACTGGAGTGTTTGTTGTTGTTGTTGTTGTAGTTGAGTTTCTTGAGCTCTTTCTAGATTCTGTATACTAACCCTTTATCACTTGAGTCGTTTGTTAATATTCTCTCCCATTCTCTTGGTTGCCTCTTTGCTGAGTGCTTCTTTTGCAGTACAGAAGCTTCTCTGCTTATAATCCCAATTGTCAGTTTTGGCTTTGATTGCCTGTGCTTCTAGGATTTTTTTTTTCAAGAATTCTTCACCTATGCTAATATCTTGTAAGGTTTTCCCAATGATCTCTGATGATTTGATAGTACTAGGTTGTAGATTTAGGTCTTTGATTGATTTTGATTGGATTTTTGTGTAAGGTAAAGGTCTTTCTACATACTTCTGCATGTGGAGATCGTTATCCAAGCACCATTTGATGAAGAGACTGTCATTGCTCCATGGATTGATTTAGTTTCTTTGTCAAAGTTAAATTGGTTGTAGATATGGATTGCTTTCTGAAGTTTCTGTTCTTTTTCATTGGTCTACAAGTCTGTTTTTGTGCCAGTACAAGATTGTTTTGTGCATAACTGCCCTATATTATGCCTTGAGATCCAGTATTGTGATGCCCCCGGCTTTTTTTGTTGTTGTTATATGAGATTGCCTTAGGTATTTTGGTTCTCTTTTGTTTTCACTTGATTCTCAGCATGCTTTTTCTAGATTTTTCATAGCACTGATAAATATCACTTGGTCCAGGTAAATGATCTTTCTGATGTGTTTTGGATTCAGTTAGTATTTTATTGAGGATATCTGCATCTGTGTTCATCAGACAAATTGGTCTATAGTTTTCTTTTTCTGTTTTATCTTTTTCTGGTTCAGGAACTAAGGTGATGCTGGCTTCATAGAAGGAGTTTCCCTCTAAGGAAAAGGGGGAGAAACAAAGACTGGGTACAAAGTCACAGCAAGACCAAATTTATTCAGAGTTAACTCACAGAGGTTGACCTGCTGCCAGCATGCACTCCAAACACGTGGCTGAGGGTCCAGACGCAAGGGGCTGGGCTTTTTTATATCTTAGGTGGGCCAGGGGTGGAGGCGGGGAGGGTAGAAGCTGGAGGCTAATTTCTTCATATAGGTTCTTCTAGTTTGCCTCCCAGGCCACTAAACCTGTGGATGAATGCAGGGGGGTGAGGTGGAGAATAATAGTATGTGAAACTGAATTGGGATTCAGTGACAAGGGATAAATTTTGATTTTATCTATCTGAGGCTTATTTCTTTTTCCACAACCCTTCCTTTCAGTTACTTTGATTAGCTTGACAAGAATTGGAATTAGTTCTTTAAATATCTGATAGAACTCTCTAGTGAAGCCATCCAGTCCTGGGCTTTTCTTTATTAAGAGTATCTTTATTACTGATAAAGTTTCAGTCTTGGTTATTGGTCTGTTTAGGTTTTCTGTGTCTTTATGACTCAAATTTGGTAGATTGTGTGCAGGAATCTCTCCCTTTCTTGTAGGTTTCTCAGAGCCTGTGGTATGCCTTAATGGGGACGCCTTCTACATGTGTGCCTTGCAATCTGTCAGTCCATCCAGTCAGGCTCAAAGTAAGTGGGGACTGCAGATATTTCTCTCCACTAGAATCTCTGGATCATACAAGGGCCACTTGCCAAATGTAGCTCTCTCCCTGCATCTTCTGCCAGTACTACCACGAAGATGGCATCCTGTCTCAGCAAGTTGCTATGCATGTAAACAGAGGTTTTGGCATCTGCCACCCAACCTCAAAATGGCATCCACCCTTTCTCAGCCAAGCAGCGGGTACTGTTGTGGGGAGGTTGGGGTGAAGTAAACATTTATTTTACTTACACTGGTAACTACTAGTACCTTCTAGGCCCCAGAGCTCCAGTCTGGACTTGCACCATACTCTCCCTCCAGCAATGTCACCACGGGTTGCTGTAGTCCAGTCTCACCTTTGTCTCCAAGCTAGCACACTCTCCAACTCTCAGCTGCTGTAGTTTTTTTCTTGTGCCCTTGTTTATAGTGCATGGCTACATCTTCTGCAAAGGTCCATGGTGTTCCTCTTTCTTTTGTAGTTTCCAGTATGGTTTTCTTTCATGCTCCACTGGGAGTGTGTTTCCTCCTTTTTTTTTTTTTTTCTTTGCTATTTTATCCCTAGCCTAGTACAGTTTGTCATTCCTTGATCTATCATCTTGGAATCTCCTATACCTTATTTTCCACAATCAAAGATTTGTATGTAAAGATTTCTATTTTGTTTTCATTAGAGCAGATGACTTGCCCATGATGTAACTAAACTTAAAGTGAATCTGATATCACAACACAGTTTATCTTCTTTGCAGGAAAAGTAAAGAATTTCTCTTAACACTTCAACTTGCCAAACAAGACAATGCTGTTTGCTTTTGGTTCTCAGTGGTTTATTTATGTCTCCCTGGTTTATAGCATCATAAACTTGCATTTTAAGAAAATATTTTTGTTCAGAAGTTTGTATTTGTACCATCTTTTTATTTTTCCTTTGAATCATTACATTTAAAAGTCTTCAAAAGCAAAAGTTGGCCCCTGGAATCAAATGCTAAAGTGTGCACACTGATACGTGGATAATTTAACAAAGTTCACTCATTTAACTGGGCTGATCATTGCCAAACAGTGTTTAATGGCCATCATGGAACAATAATTTCATTTTAAATTATCTGCAAACCAAAATAACTTAACACAGAAACATTCACTTCCTCATATGTATATGGGATAAAACTATGAATAGTATATTTATAACCTTATAAACATATATCTTACCCAGACGTATTTTACTTTTTAACATTTAAAATTGTATCTGAGAGGCAGAGAAATTTACTTATCCAAATGTCTGTCGTGCTTCAGGGCCAGGCTAGGCCCTGAAGCCAGGAGTAAGGAATTCAATCCTGGTTTCCCACATGGTTGGCAGGAATCCAATTACTTAGCCAACACTGCTGACACCAAGAGCTGTGTTATCAGACTATGGTGCCAAGAGCTATAATTAGGATAAAACCCAAATACCGTGATGTGGGGGATGGGTGTTTTTACCTACATCATCATGACCAGGTCAAATGTCCAGCTCAGATGTATTTCAAATGAACACATCAGGATTGTTATTTATTTATCAACATTTAAGATCTTAGTATTAATATTTTCTTAAACGTTTATTTATTTGAAATACAAAGTTGGAGAGAGAAAAATCCTTTAGCAAGTTTGCTCCCTAAATGGCCACAATGGCTCAGCCAGACTGAAACCAGGAGCCAGGAGTTTCTTCCAGGTATCCCTTGTGGGTGGCAGGGACACAAACACTTGAGACATCCTTTGCAGCTTTCCCAGGCCATTAGCAGGTAGCTGGATCAAAAGTGGAGCTTTTGAATGATGGCAAAGCAGGCTGTGACTTTATCTGCTTTGACACAATGCCAGCTCAAAATGTTTTCTTGATTTTTTAAAGATTTATTTGTTTAAATGTCAAAGTTACAGAGGGAAGAGGGAGAGACAGAGTGGTCCTCCATCCACTGAATTCCTCCCCAGATAGTCACAATTGGCAGTGCTGGCCGAGGCTGAAGCCAGGAGCCAAGAGCCCCATCCAGGTCTCCCATGAAAATGGAGGGGTCCAAGCATTTGGGTCATGTGCTTCTTTTTCAGGCACATTAGCAGGGAGCTGCATTGGGAGTGAACAAACTATGTGAACCAGCTTGTATATGAGATGCTGACATTGTAAAGTAGTGGCTTAACCTATTACACCACAACACTGGCCCCTTAAGTTTTAATCTTCAGTATTATAAGATAGAATAAAAGTTGATGACTCAGTAAATCTAAGCTGAAAGCATTGCAGAATAGTCTGAATTGTAATATTTTCTCAAACATGAAAATATTACTGAGTAGAATCAAAATAATTAACTCATTTACATTTTGTGCCATGCCTTTTTTGTATAAAATTTAGGCATAAGTGAATTTTTCTTCATATGTGCTGTCAACATAATGCTGAAATTTCAATCACTTTTTTTTAAGATTTTATTTATTTGATAAAGTTACAGAGGTAGAGACAGAGAGAGGTCTTCCACCTGCTGGTTCACTCCCCAGATGGCTACAACACCCACAGCTGCACAGATCTAAAGCCAGGAGCTTCTTCTAGGTCTCCCACATGGGTACAGGGGCCCAAGGACTTGGGCCATCTTCTACTGCTATCCCAAGCCATAGTGGAGAGCTGGATCAGAAGTGGAGCAGCTTGGACTCAAAGTGGTGCCCACATGGGATGCTGGCGCTTCAGACCAGGGTTTTAACCCACTGCGCCACAGTGCCAGCCCTTCAATCACTTATTTTTTGATTGTCAATTAATTAAATGCCCCACTAAAGGAAGAGGATAGACTATCCACTAAAATAGGTCCCTGGTCTTCATATTTTCAATGCATTTAAATTAGCTTGTTCTCAAACTATTCTAGAGGGCAATGGCTTGGAACAGTGCTCATCTGCAGAATTACACAGGTTTTACCAGAAAGTGTAGTTTGATGTTGGGATCTTTTTAATGGAACATTGAATTTGGAAAATAAATATCTTTCATTCAGATAATGCCTTGTCCAGGACTTTGCCATTTCATGACTTAGTACCCTTGGAAACCAATTACTTAGCTTTTTAGGCTTCAGTTTCATTTTCTTTGAAGTTAAGATAATAGAAGATATCCTATTTTTTCCTGAAAAAATAAAATGTTGGAAATATTGTATAGAATAAATGTTAGCTGTTATTTTTATCCTCTATTTTTAGTTTTCATAACTAATGGTGTCTAAGTGTCATTACTGCAAGATGTTAAACTGTATGAATTTAGGTACAACTGAAAAAATTTTTGAGCCTTGAAAAGGATTTTAAATAAAGTATAAGTTCAACTTCATATTTAAAACAATATTTTTCTACATGTAATAGCAAACCCCTTTCACTTTCTGTTTAATTAGATTATTTAGCCATCTTCTACCTGATTTCCTCAATACTGTAGTTTATTTACTCATTTGCTGCTTGTGATGGTACCTTCGTATTTCGAAGAAAGTAAATGGTGTTCTTGTTCAGAAATGACCACTGATTTTGGGTCAGCATCATTGCATAAAACCACTGCCTGCAGTGTTGGCATCCCATATGGGTGCTGGTTGGAGTCCCAAATGCTGTATTTCTGATCCAGTTCCCTGCTACTGGTCTGAGAAAAACAGCAGAAAATGGCTACGTGTTTGGACCCCTACAGTCATATGGAAGACCTGGAAGGATCTAATGGCTCCTGCCTTCAGCCTGGCCCAGCCCCTGCTGTTGCAGCCATTTGGGGAGTGACCCAGTAGATGGAAGACTCTCTATGTCTCTCTCTATAACTCTGCCTTTAAAAATAAATTTTTTAAAAAATGAGAATTTTCTGCTCAGGTACATTTTACAAAGAACAAAGAGTACCTTTTAACTGGGTCAAGAGCTTTTGATTCTTCACCTATGTTCCTTCCCTATACTAAACTCACAAACCAGAGTCTGAATGTTTTGAAATCATTTCAAGGTATATTACAACAAATTAAGGTGCTAATCCTATAAATCACCCTGCAGAAAATAACGTGAAGCAGAGTTATTCAAATCATCCACAAAAGTAAAAATAGAATCATAAATATCAACAAAAAGGTAGAAAAGTGTGTTCTAAAAATTGTCTATGGTAAAATAAAAAAAAAAAGTAATAAAATGTAAGACTTAAATTCAACCACTTAAATATAGAAGGTATGATAACACACTTAAATGTCAATTTTAACAGAACAAATATAAAAGCAAGGCACAAATATATGCCACTCAGAATAAATACATGTTAAATATAAATACATGAGTATGTTAAAAGTAAAGATGCATATGTCATCACAAGTCAAAAAGGGTCCTATATTAGCATGGGACAATGTCAGTTTCAAAACAAAGAATATAATTCCTCTTAGTTTATCATTTATAATGAGAATTAAGAAGGAGGTCATAATTTTTTTAAAAGTTTTTTATTTATTTGAAAGAGAGCTCTTCCATCCACTGGCTTACTCCCCAAGTGGCCACTATAGCCAGAGCTTAATGGATCTGAAGCCAGGACCCAGGAGTTTCTTCCAGGTCTCCCATGTGGTGCAGGGCCCCAACAACTTGGGCCATCTTCCACTGCTTTTCCAGGCCATAGCAGAGAGCTGAATCCGAAATGGAGTAGGCAGGGCTTAACACCAGCACCCATATGGGATGCCTACATTGCAGACCAGGTCTTTAACCTGCTGCACCACAGCACTGGCCGCCATAGCATTCTTTTTTAAAAGATTTTTGAATTCTATTTTAAAGGCTATGTGACTGGAGGGAAAGACAGATATTCTATTTACTGGTTCACTCCCTAAATGGCCTTGATGGGACAGTCTCAGCTGAAGCTAGGTCCCCAGAACTCCATCTGGGTCTCCTTCAGGGCTGGCAGTGCCCACTTGGGCCATCTGCTTCCTTCCCATGTCCATTAGCAGGGAGCTGGGTCAGAAATAACAGCCATGACTAAAACTGGTCCTCAAATATGGAATGCTGGTGTCTTCGGTGGTGCCATAACCCACTGTGCCCTGACACTTACCCAGTGTCAGTTCTCCTAATAATGAAACTTCAGAATAATATGAAGAAAATAGTGATAGAACTGCAAAGGAACAGCTATTAAATCAATGTTAAATAGATTTCAGTGCCATCTTGAAGGCACATATAAGGATGTAATTTATTATATAAAGGTAGGGATATCTACTCCCTTTTATTCAGTGTTATGCTAGGCATTTGAATCTGTCAAGAACAGGTAATTTGAACTCATTTGCTCAGGAAACCTTCATAAATTTCATCAGCTTTTCTTTGTGAACTTTGGTCTTAATATGTTCAATCCTATCCCATGCATTGTGTTCCTGGGAATGACATAACTCCACCTTCATTTTCCAAGAACCTTGATCCAAGTTTCTTGCTGGCTACTAGTATGGGAAATAGAACATCAAGAAACACCTATCCAGATATTTTGAAAGGAAAAATGTTATTTTTTTCTTTAGAGTACTCAAAGTAGCAAACCTCATCTTGTTCTTACTATAACTGCAATGTCTGACAAAAATAGTTACCCTTTCTTGGCTTAAGGACAGAGCTCTCACACTAATAGAAGTAGAAGGGAATTACATCTCAATTTTGAGTTGGTAAGTTAACCAAATGCTAGGTCACAAGACACAATAAGATGTGTTCTGTTTATGTGATAATTTTATAAAATTAGTATTCGTCAGTAAGTAATCATAGAAAATTATGGTGTGTAAATTTTTTTGCTCTTTAAGATTTTTGATGTAATTACTAAATATATCCACCTATTTTTACAATACTGATATTTGGAATTTAATGTCTGTAAATGGCTGAAGAGGGCTCAAAGAATGGAATTCTCACTAATTTAATTACTTTGAAGTGTGTAGCTAGCTTTTATTTTGTTGTGGAAATTTTACAAATGATTATACTCAGGCATATTATCATCCTTTTAACTTTAGTTTTCTTTCATTTTGTGTATATTTGAAAATCATTTACCAATTTTTCTGAAGACTCTAAGATAAACTGCATTTTTTTAAGAATAAAAGATGAAAAAATATATATTCTAAAGAAATGTAGATAACACCTTGAAAAAGATGGGTTATATTACTGGCAAAGTTCCCTTATGTTATAAGGCTGTAATGTCTGCTTTATTGAATTAGGACATTAGTGAATGCTTTTCCCAGATGTACAGATGGTATCCTATTTATTTATAGATAATTTGGGGGAATGGATGTAGATAGGTGGAATATTATTATTAGAATATTCACTTATGTTAATAGTATTTCCATTCTTTCATATATAGTTCTTTTATATAGTGCCTGATATATACCGTGATAAGTAAATGTAAATTGCTTAAACTATACAGTGAAAAATGTCACTACATTTTCCCATTTAAGTTTTCTTTCTGTATATCAGATATAGACTTCTGGATCAAATCTTGGAATTTTGAAAAAAACCTATCTTAATAAATAAATTCTTGCAAGATAAAAAATATAGGAACTAAATTTGTCGCCATTGTACTTAGAAATAGTTTTAAGAACAGTTGATATTTAAGATTATATAAGTCTACAATACATTTAAAAGCACACACTTGATGTGAGTGGTGCATCATTTATGTTGCTTAGGAGGCCTGCAGCTTGGGTACAATACCTATTTCCACTTCCTATTCCAGCCTCTAACTAATGAACACTCAGAATAGCAGTGGTGATGGCTCAAGTAGTTGGTTTTTGTTACCCTTGTGGGAGATTCAGATTCAGTTCTGACTTCTAGTTTCAGCCTGTCCCAGTCTCAACTTTTGTGGCATTTGGAGCATGAAAAAGTGACTGGAAGCTCTTTCTCTCTGTTGTTTCTGCTTCCATCTTTCTCTTTATTTTCAAAAACAGTAATTTCTTTTGGGACCAGCACTGTGGTGCAGTGGATTAAAGCCCTGGCCTGCAGAGCCAGTATCCCATATGGGTGCTGTTTCAAGCCCCAGCTGCTCTGTTTCCAATGCAGCTCTCTACTAATGTACCTGGGAAAGCAGCAGAGTCTGACCCAAATTCTTGGGCTCCTGCACCCACGAGGGAGACCTGGAAGAAGCTCCTGGCTCTTGGCTTCAGATCAACCCATCTCTATACATTGCGGCCATCTGGGGAGTGAACCAGTGGATGGAAGACCTCTCTCTCTGTCTCTACCTCTTTCTGTAACTCAAATAAATAAAATCAATTTTTAAAAAAGTTATTCTAAAAAAAAGGTATTTATTTTTTCACAACCACTAATTATATTTTCATTTTAAATAAAAAATTAAGTGCTGCATGATTTTATGAGATTAACCATTGTGTTGGGCCACATATTTATTGTAAAAATCTATTACAAAAGTCAACTATAGTTGCTTTTTTATATATTATCAGTTACATCTCACATTTTTGTGAGATAAGCAGAAAAATAATCTTGTTGCCTTTTTTTACTCAGACTATGGATTATACCAAATATGTGTGAATGAATTGAGAAGTGTAACTCCCATTATTGAGGAAAATTCAGTATAATACAGCCATTCTTTTCAATAATTGTCATTAGTTTTGTCACTTATCAGCAGAAAGCTACCTAGTTTTGTTTCTTTTAAAACCACTTGTCAGAGGACGGGGTCCGGGTGTAGTAGGTGAAGCTGCTGCCTGCAGTGCCAGCATCCCATATGAGTGTCAGTTCTAGTCCCAACTACTCCACCCTTGCAAGGTAGATGCCTTTATCTCTGATTGGTAGAGGGAGTTATTTAAAGGCAAAAAGTATGTACATGGCCACAGTCATGCACAGAAACAGTAGCCAAGGCTCTGGTGCCCACACATTCCCTATACTATTATCAAAGATTCTGCCATTGGAGGTCAGAATCCCTCTCAGGGAAGACAGTGATCTCCCCAAGAATCTAGGGGGAGATTGGTTTTTGAAGAATAGTAAAGGGGTTCACAGGAGTGATCGAATCCCATTGGTGATTCTGAATAAATTTCCTACCAAAAAATGTTGAATGAGAATGATCCTAAAGACAGAATATGAAAATACTCTACTTAGAATTGGTAGGATAAATGACTAGGAGGAGTGATAGTTATATATTCATGAAAGATCAACACAATTCCATTAATACAAGGAAAGACAGGTGAGAACTCAGCTTTATGAGTGAATAAAGTAACATGTTTGTTCAGATGTAATATTTGATTGTATTTTTTGCCCTGTGTCTCATCTCTTGAAGAAATTTGTCAGAGGCACCAGGAACCCTTTAAGGATCATCACAGCTGGTCTTCATTGCCTCAGAAAATCCCTAATTAAGAAGTGATGCACTAAATCTTGCTTCCTTGTCCTCTGAATATGTTGCCTTGTTACTTCATTATACTACTTCTTGGATGAAACTAACCAAAATCAAACAGCAAGTGTAACTGGTGTGATTTCTCCGGCATAGAATGAACATTAGGTAGCCTGTTCAGGTTCTCTGGAGGGTGAACATATAAACAGCAAACCACTTGGCTGGCACTGCAGCTCACTTGGCTAATCCTCCACCTGCGGCACCAGCATTCCAGGTTCTAGTCCCGGTTGGGGTGTCAGATTTCTGTCCCAGTTGCTCCTCTTACAGTCCAGCTCTCTGCTGTGGCCTGGGAATGCAGTGGAGGATGGCCCAAGTGCTTGGGCCCTGCACCCGCATGGGAGACCAGGAGGAAGCACCTGGCTCCTGGCTTCGGATCGGCGCAGTGCCGGCTGTAGCGGCCATTTGAGGGGTGAACCAACGGAAAAGGAAGACCTTTCTCTCTGTCTCTCTGTCTCTCTCTCTCTCTTACTCTGCCTGTCAAAATAGCAATAGCAAGGTGGCTGCTGACCATATCTTGATGATGAGGTTTGAAATTTAAAGTGTAGCATAGAATGCTTATATAGGATTTTGGAATGTGTGTGTGAAAGAGAATAGTGCCGGCTATACAAGCTCTCAGTAGAGATTAAAATAATGCAATCTCTCTTCTGTGCCTCTGAGCTTCAACCCCTTTCAAGATCAAATTGTTTCAAGCATGTGGGTATATTCAGGGTATTCTGGTGTCCTCAAAGATAGGCAGCACCTCTCACTGGACACCCAGGGTGCTTTATAGTCACATATAGAGTTTGCATTTGAGATCAACATCAGCAAGTTTACTCACGGTTAAAATACAGATGAGTTTAGAGACTTAAGAGTTGAACCAAAAGAAGCGGAGGTGGGTATTTCTCCAGTATTTACAGTCATGCTGATATAGACTGCTATTCAAACACAGCACTAACATTAAGACTGATGATCAGAGGGCTGGAGCTGTGGCATAGCAGGTAAAGCCACTGCCTGCAGTCCCAGCATTCCATATGGGCACCAGTTTGAGTTCCAGCTGCACCACTTCCAACCCAGCTGTCTGCAGATGCACCCAGGAAACTAGTGGAGGATGGCCCAAGTGCTTGGGCCCCTTCACCCACATGGGAGACCCAGAATAACCTCCTGGCATCTAGCTCCAGATTGGCCCAGCTCTGGCTATTGTTGTCATTTGGGGAATGAACCAGCAGGTAGATCTCTATCTCTCCCTCTGTCTAACTCTGCCTCTCAAATTAAAAAAATACTGATAATCAGGAGTATGGACTGTGATGCCTTTAGAGATGTTGCTTAATGATCCAAATGAAGTTTTGGAGCATGGGTGAGAGGGAGGGTGATGTGGGAAGTATCACTATGTTCCTAAATCAGTATATATGAAATATAAGAAACTTGTATGACTTAAATTAACTAAGAAACAAAGTTTGATAATTAAAAAAGCAAAAGGACCCTAGTTGGGAGTAATATAGACAATGTCTATAAACCATAATTGAATGGAAAAATGACTATTTTGCCAATACACAGTAGATTTTAAGGTAATCACAGATCATTACAATTATAGAAGTATAACATTGTTAACCATTGATTTGACAAAGTAATAAAACAGTGTTTTACAAAACTATATTTGTGGATTGGATTAAAATGATGGAGTAGGGTGGGAGCTTACTGCTCTAGCCGAGGAGAAGATAGTTTGAAAAAAAAAAGGAGAGAATGGCAGAGGAAATGCCATGCAAAATATAGGGACACAGCAGACCTATGTAGAAGGTGTGAGTATGCACAAATCAGGACCCCAGCAGCTGAGAGCCTCTGAACCAGCTTTGGAGAGAGGTAAGACCAGACTGCAGCAGCCCAAGTCAGTGGTGATAAAGCTGCAGGAAAAGCTGAGAGAGAATCTGTCTTGGAGCCTTGTAGGAGATAGTGTACCTGTCAAAGTAAAGGAGGAAAAAAGGGGGCTGCACATTTCTCTCTCCCCAATCATGCTGCAACAGCATCCTGTAACAAGCAGATACAGAACAAGTGCCATTTTGGACATATGTAACAGCTCATTGTAGTACCCAACAACCAGTGGAGTGTAGACTTCTGAGTCTGGTGGGGAGAACTGATGGGGGGCTGGGTGCTCATGACTGTGGGAGGCTTGTGTACCAGGACTAACTGTGAAAACACTGAGGATGTGTGGGAAGGCTCAAGAGTGTGGCTGGGATCTTGGGCAGTCACTGTTGGAGCCTCCAGATACTTAGGGCTCTTTGGTTCCCTGGTAAGGGACATTGCTGAGGAATCTACTTATACCAAAAAAAAAAAAAAAAACAAAAAACAAACAAACAAACAAAAAGAGATGGTTTGCATGGTCCTTGTGGAAGTGCAGCTGCATATTATACCCACTGGGGCTTGTGTCCAGACCTGATCTCCTTTGAGAAGAGGAGCTGAGTCTATACAAACAGAAGAAAAACCTCCCCTCCGATTAAATAAAAAAAGGAGATTTACCAGGCCCATCATGGGTGTCACCTTAACACTCTCTTCACCCTGGAGCACTAAACAGAGCTCCCCAATCACACCCATCACATACCTCTAGGTATTCCCTGAAAGAAGACACTCCACTAATCCACACAGACATAGTCCAAAGACAAAAGCCACCAAAGCAGAAGAAGAAGGAGAAGAATAAGAAAGAAGAGAAGGAGAAGGAGTAGAAACCAACAAGTATTTCCACACATCCCAAATATTGTTGGGAATCTACAGGATACTATCAAATGACCCAACATACAGGTTTTTAGGAGTTCCTGAAGTTGTGGAAGGAGAGAAAGGATTATTAGTGAAATAATAACAGGAAACTTCCCTAATTTGGAGAAGGAAAGGGAAATCCAAGTACAGGAAGCATATAGAACGTCTAATAGACATGACCAGAAATTATTTTCATCATGACACTTTGTAATCAAGCCCTCCACAGTAAAACATAAAGAAAAGATTTTAAAATGTGCATGAGAGAAGTGCCTTTCAGAAGAACCCCAATGAGACTAACTGCAGACTTCTCATCAGAAACCCAACAGGCTAAGAGAGAATGGTGAAATATATTCCAAGTTTATGAGAAAGAAAAACAGTCAACTCAGAATACTGTACCCTGCAAAGCTCTCATTTATGAATGAAGGTGAAATAAAGACCTTCCATAACAAACAGAAATTGAAAGAATTTGTCACTACCCATCCAGCCTTGAAAAAGATGCTAAAGGATGTTCTGCACACAGAAACATGGTTATCACTACGAAAGAAGGTAAAAATATAAAATTACCCAGTAATAGTGCAAAGGAAATCCAAAGTAAAAAGTAGGAATATTTATGGGAAAATGGCAGGGCAATTTCATTACTTATCAATAGTCCCTTTAAATGTAAATGGCCTCAAATCTCCACTCAAAAGACAAAGACTGGCTGAATGGATTAAAAGACAAAACCATCTATTTGCTGCCTACATGAAACATGTCTCACCAACAAAGATGCATGCAGACTGAAAGTGAAAGTATGGAAAAAATATTCCATGCTAACAGAAACGAAAAAAGAGCTGGCATAGCCATCCTAATATCAGACAAACTAGACTTTTTTATTTTTTAAAAGAATTTTTAAAATTTATTTTATTTGAGAGATAGTCACAGATAGTGAGAGGGAGAGACAGAGAGGTCTTCCTTCCATTGGTTCACTCTCCAAATGGCTGCAATGGCTGGAGCTGTGCCAATACAAAGCCAGGAGCCAGGTGGTTCCTCCTGGTCTCCCTGTGGGTGCAGGAGCCCAAGAACTTGGGCCATCCTCCACTACTCTCCCAGGCCATAGCAGAGAACTGGATGGGAAGTGGAACAGCCGGGACTAGAACCGGTGCCCATATGGGATGCTGGTGCCGCAGGCAGAGGATTAACCTAGTGCGCTGAGGAGCTGGCCCCCAAAATAGAATTTAATACAAAAACAGGTAAAAGAGACAAAGAAGGACGCTATGTCATGATTAAAGGATCAATTCAGTGGAAATTTGTAATTATTATAAATGTATATGCACATAATTACAGGGCACCTGGCTATTTAAAAGAAATGTTATGGGATCTAAAAAGAGACATAGTTTCAAATACAATAGTAATGGGGGACTTAAATACCCCATTTTTAGAAATGGACAGATCAACCAGATAGAAAATCAGCAGGGAAACCTCAGAGTTAATGGACCTAACAGCTATCTACAGAACTTTCCATTCTACAGTTGCAGAGTACACATTCTTCTCAGCAGTGCATGGAACTTTCTCTAGGATTGACCATATGGTAGGCCATAAAGCAAGTCTCAGTATATTCAAAACAATAGAAATCATACCATGTATCTTCTCAGATCTCAATGCAATTTCCAGGAGTGGGATAGCTGGATCACATGATAGATCTATATTCAGGTTTCTGAGTTATCTCCATATTGTCTTCCACAGTGGCTGCACCAGTTTACATTCCCACCAACAGTGGATTAGGGTACCTTTTCCCACATTCTTGCCAGCATTGGTTGTTTGTTGATTTCTGTATGAGAGCTGTTCAAACTGGAGTGAAGTGAAACCTTGCTGTGGTTTTGATTTGCAGTTCCCTTATGGCTAGTGATCACGAGCATTTTTTTCAAGTGTCTCTTGTCTATTGGCCATTTGAACTTCCTCTCTTGAAAAAGTGCCTGACCAAGTCCTCTGCCCATTTCTTAACTGGACTGTTTTGTTGTTCTTGAATTTCTGGTGCTCTTTAAATATTCTGTATTGTTTGCAAATATTTTGTCCCATTCTGTGGTGGCCTTTTCACTTTGCTGAGTGTTTCTTTTTCAGTGTTGAAGCTTCTCAGCTTGATGCAATCCCATCTTACAACTTTGGCTTTGATTGCCTTCCTTCTGGGGTCTTTTCCATGAAGTCTTTGTCTATGCCAATGTCTTACAGGGTTTCCCCAATGTTCTCTAGTTGGGCCCCAGATTTGGGTCTTTGATCCATTTTAAGTGGATTTTTGTGGAAGGCACAAAGTATGGGTCTAGTTTCATACTTCTGCATGCAGAGATCCAGTTTTCCCAACACAGTTTGTTGAAGAGACTGTCTTTGCTGATGGAATTGAGTTTAGCAAGCTACCTAGAAACACTACCCAAGCATTTTCACTGCAGTTTATGCTGCTGGTGTAACTGGCCCAGATGTAAAGGGGAGGACCATCAATCTTGTCACTCTATTTTGCACAAGGCCATGGTCACCTAAACCTTATCTGACTTAAGGAAAAACTTGTTGATTTATTCAGGATGGTTGTAGAGCTTTTCCCTCTTCATATAAGACTTAAGTGACAATGTTGCCTGCCTGAAGATATGCAACTAATTTAGGTGAACTGTCTGAACTTGAATATGGATTAGTAGTATTAGAACTCTGAGCATGGAGGCTAATTATTTCTGCTGTGAATATGATGCATCAACTCAGGTGTATGCATTTATGTATTCAGAAAATAATTATAAGGACTTTCAAAAGTTTGAGAAAATTATTTAGCCTACAAATTGTCTCATCATTGAGTTTTAAAGTTCTTGGTAACTTTTGCACACAATTTCTTAATTTTTAAAGATTCATTCATTCATTCACTTGAAAAACATAGTGAAACACACACACATACAGAGAGAGAGAGAGATCTTCCACCTGCAGGATCACCCCTCCAAATTGTTGCAACAACCACGGTTGGGACAGCCCAAAGCTAGGAGTCAGGAACTCCCTCCTAGTTTCTCACTTGCATAGTAGGGTCCCAAGTACTTGGGACATTATCTATTACTTCCTTTTGCACATTATCAGAGAGCTGGATTGGAAACACAGAAAACAGAGCTGAAACTGTCAATTCTATAAGGAATTCCAGCATTGCAAGTGATGGCCTAACCTGCTGTATCACAATTCCACCCCCATGCAATTCCTTTAAATATGTATTTTTACAAAAGTAAAAGTGGTTATAGTTGTATATTATGAATATATTTATTTACATATTTTTAAAAATTAAAATTTATTTGAAAGGCAGAATGACAGAGAGAAGGAGAGTCAAGGAGAGACACCTTCCATCTTTATTTACTCCCCAAGTGGACACAATGTCCAGAGATGGGCCAGACACAAGCTAGGAACTAGGAATTTCATTTGGGTTTCACACATGGGTGGCAAAGGCCCAGTATTTGGACAATCTTCTGCTAGTTTCCCAGCTGCATTATGAGGGAGCTGGATCAGAAGTAGAACAGCTGGGACTCACACTGGTGATCTTATGGGATTCCAGCATTACAGGAAATAGCTTAACATCCTGTGCCACAGTGCTAGCCCCTACTGGTATATGTTTAACATATGAAATGTACACTTAAATTAGGTAACAGAGTAACTTTTATGTTACATGTATTTTATCACCATATGAATGGAGAAATTAAATAATTAGCTTTCAATCCAAAAATACCTTTTTCAAGATCTTATAAATATTATTTATGTTAATCATAGAAGTGAATGATTTATACTTAATCACCTATCTAAACATTGTATAATATAAAAGTATACACACTTATGCAATATAGTTTCTTCAGAGTTGACAACAATATTCTTTTTCCAGAGATGTTTTCCCAGTAGTCATAAATAACTATTGAAGCAGCTATTTTTCCTAAGTATTTGTTGAAAAAAAACATGATAATAGATCTCTTTAGTACTCTGTTAAACAAAATACTTGATAAGTTTGTACTATATTTAATAGTTATATTTTAATATAATAAATGGTGAATACCTTTAAAATAATCACTGTATGCAGATCCGTGTTCATTACAAGAATGCTATTGTGAGAAATCTTGTCTAAGAAGAAATTATCTTGGGAAATTTGGGGCAAATCCCCATGGTTGCCCTTTATCTGTCTCACAAACTAGCACTGCTTTTGTGAGAGAAAACGTGAGAGAAGACTCAAGGGTTTCTTTCTCACATCACTATATTTGGGTGTCCAGAATTAGGTGTTTCCTTCTCACATATACAAATTGGAGATTATATCACAAATGTGTTCTAATTAGGCAGTGAATACAAGTTGGGAATAGTCACGATGGAAGAAAAGCTGCAAGTGAACACCTTATTCTTAAGACTTAGTATTTCTTAGCAGGGAACTGGATCGGAAATGGAGCAGCAGTGACATGAACTAGCACACATGTGGGATACCTGCATCCCAGGTGGTGGCTTAACCCTCTGTGCTAAACACTGGCCCCTTAAAGATTTAATTTAAAAGTATTTAGGAAGTATAAAGTTTATTGGCATGTTGAAAGAATTTTAAAAATTATGCCTTTGGTGCAGAGTTACGTTGCTGCTTGGGACACCTACAACCCAGATCTGAGTGACTGGTTTGAGTCACAGCCATTAAACTTAGAATCCAGCTTCCTGTTAGTATCTTGGGAGCAACAAATGATGGCTTATGTAGTTGGATTACTGCCAACCATGTGAGGGACCTGGATTAGGTTCTAGGTTCTAGGTTCCTGGTGTTGGCCTGGCTCATCCCTGGCTGTGGCAGACATTTTGGGAACAAACTAGTAGATGGGGGATCTCTTTCTCTCTCTCTCTCTCTCTCTCTCTCTCTCTGCCTCTGCCTTTCTGTAACTCTGCCTTTAAAATAAATAAATAAATCTTAAAAAAGAAGATAGATGACATGATTATCATTTTTTAAGGTTGAATTGTATTCCATTGTGAATATATACCACACAATTTGGTTAATTCACCTTTTGATGGACATTTTTGGTGCTTCTAAATAATGGCTATTTTAATAATGTGGACATGAACACAGAAAGGAAGACATTTCTTCAAACTACTGATTTAATTCTTTGAATATATACCCAGGAGTAAAACTGTTGGATCAAATTATAATTCTGTTTTTCTTTTTAAGCCTTTGCCACATTTACTTTTACATATAGCCCCTTATAATGTCAACAAACACATTTCTTTTCTCTTCTAAAATATTAAATTCATTCACTCCAGTAGATTGGCTATTACCAAAAAAGGGAGATAACAAGTGATGGTGAGAATGCTGGTAAAAGGGAACCCTGGCACATAGTTGGTTGGAATATAAGTTAGTGCAGCCACCGTGGAAAATAGTATGGTGGCTTCATAAAAATGAAGCATAAAACCTCCATATTGTCTGGGAATCCTACATCTGGGTTTTAGTCCAAAGGAATTGAAGTCAGGATTTGTGACCTCAGCAAATGGTGAGTCTTTCCTGATGAAGTTATTCTAAGACATATCCCAGGAAAACAGGGGAGTAAGCAAAGAAGGAGTTATGAGACACATGAATTACTTCTCGGCCTTTTGGCTAAGATCAAGTGAGACACATGAAATAGAGACTCAACAAGAGAGGCAATGTAGAATCCAGGAGCATCAAAATATAAACATTACTAAAACTAGAGTCCTGTTTGGATTACGGTGAGTGAAGCCTCCCCCAAGGTTGCATCTATAAAAATGATAAAAATCATTTTTAGCCAATTCAAAGGAAAAGTTAAGTGGAGGCGAATGTCAGCACAAAGGCACCCCCCGCCCCCATCTAGTGTTTAGAATGGCAAAAGTTAGGGCCTGCACTGTGGCTCACTTGGTTAATCCTCCACCTGCGGCACCAGAATCCCATATGGGTGCTGGGTTCTAGTTCTGATTGCTCCTTTTCCAGTCCAGCTCTCTGCTGTGGCCCGGGAAGGCAGTGGAGGATGGCCCAAGTGCTTGGGCCCTGCATCCGCATGGGAGACCAAGAGGAAGCACCTGGCTCCTGGCTTCAGATTGGCGCAGCACTGGCCACAGCGGCCATTTGGGGAGTGAACCAACAGAAGGAAGACCTTTTTCTCTGTCTCTCTCACTGTTTATAATTCAACCTGTCAAATAAAAAAAAGAAAAAAAAAAGAATGGCAACAGTTGACTCATGAGTATCTTCCAGATTTTGCCATTAACAACTAAATTTTATCAGCTCCCTTTAATAAGACATCATCTGCAGCTGCTCCCTACAAACAAGAAACATCACAATTTTTTGTGAAGCTGTATCATGTAGATAAAAATGGATAGATTGATTGATAGATTTATAGATATATAAAATACAGGAATTAAATGTATATATTATTTGAAAGGCAGAGTCACAGAGAGAGAAGAGACCAAGAAAGTTATCTGCTGATTCACTCCCCAAATGGCTACAATGGCCAGGGCTGTGCCAGAATGAAGCCAGGGATCAGGAGCCTCATCTGAGTCTCCCACGTGGATGTGGGAGCCAAGCACTTGGGCCATATTCTGCTATTCTCTCAGGCCATTAGCCAAGAGCTGGGAAGTGGGGCAGCTGGGACTCAAACCGGTGCCTATATAGGATGACATATATTAAATTAATATTCAGTCTATCGAAATACAACAGAAGTCAAAGGACTCAGTCATATGAAAAATGCAGAAACACATTTGATAAATTTAGCATTCATAAAAATGGGCTGGAAGGGGACTGCCTCAACATCGTTCAGAGCACACATAAATATCCTGCTTCCAACCTCATACTCCGTGTTGTAGAGACATGTTCTCTTAACATCAGAAACAAGACAATGAGGTCCTTGCTGTTTCTACCCAATATTGTACTGAGGGATCTATGCTGTGGCATCAGGTAAAGGAAGATGTGGGACAGTGGTTGCAGGGCTGCTATGGAATTTGGGGCTAAGGTGAATCTCTGTGTGCAAGGACTGGCCCTGCTCTCACCCACAGCGTGCAGGGGACCCAGGGAAGATCTGCCGCAGTGTTGGTCTGGGGTCTACAGATTCCAGAGTTGACCACAGGGGTGACCGTGTCTCCCTACAGCTAGTTCCAGCAGGTCCACCATCTCCACCACTCCCCACCCTCTCAGCTTCATACACTACCATTTCTCAGTTTCAAATTTGTCTGGCTTCCTCTTTAAAGAGTGGCAGAGGCTGACCCAAACTGGGCCTCTCAGCAGCAGAACCTGTGACGTGTTTCACCTGCATACCTGACTGGGCAGTATGCAGAGCCTGTGGGCCAGCAGGATGTCACATTGCTGTAGCCAATCAGTATCTTCCGTAGGATGATGGGAGGTGGGGGGATTTAGGATTGTGCGGTGTGAGAGTTGTGAAGGGGGAAGCTTAAGCAGCCTCCTCCATCTTCCCCTCTTTCCTGGAAGCAATTAAAGCTTCAACCCTACGTTTCTACAGGAATCTTGTGAGCTGGAACTTGCAGTAACCCGCTTCAGGTGGGTTACCTTTCACTGGTTGTTGACTCTTAGACTTTTGTTTTTCTTCATATTCTCAGGTCATTTTTCTGTTTAATCCTTTATTTTTATATATTTTGAATATATAAATACCTATTATATATATATATATATATGTTTTGAAGAGTGCTTAAAGATATTACTAGATAATTTTGATTCAATTATCTTTTTTTTAAAGGTCTTCCTTCTATTGGTTCACCCCCCTAATGGATGCTACGGACAGTGCGCTGCGCTGATCCGAAGCCAGGAGCCAAGTGCTTCCTCCTGGTCTCCCATCGGAGTGCAGGGCCCAAGCACTTGGGCCATCCTCCATTGCACTCCCGGGCCACAGCAGAGAGCTGGACTGGAAGAGGAGCAACCAGAACAGAACTGGCGCCCCAACTGGGACTAGAACCCGGGGTGCCAGCGCCACAGGCGGAGGATTAGCCTAGTGAGCTGTGGCGCCGGCCGATTCAATTATCTTTTGTGTGTGTTTCCCAGTCTTCATTTTTGTTTAATATTTTCTCTTCATTTCTTGCTGGCATTTAGTAATCCTGTTGATTTTATGTATTGATCTTCTACCCAGCAGTCCTGTTACATTCACTTATCAGTTACATTTGGGGATTAGGTTCAATTATTTCTGTGTGTAATAGTGTCATCCACATATATTGACAGTTGTTTCTAAAAAGTTGTTACTGATATCTTATATTTCTTTTTTATTATTTTATTTCCTTGATACAAGCCCACCATAATGTCAAAGAGAGACAGTCAGCTTTCTTTGGGTGAACTTCTAAGGAAAGAGTCCTCAGTGATACTGTATTAAGTAATTTGTTGTACATTCTTTTAAGACAATCTTGCTCTGATTAAACAAATCAATTTTAAGTATCCTGTTAATATTGGATTTGATTTCTTTATGTATTGATGTTGAATTTTATTGGATGCTTTCTAACATTTATTCTAACTGATCATTTAACTCCTTTTATTCTTCACCTACCTGGATGATTATGTGAGAATGTTAAGTACTTTGCACTTTTTAGTGTATTTCCTTGTTATTGATTAGATTTTAATATGTGGTTTAATTTATATTATACTTTGACTAGAATATTTGTATCTCTTTATGAAAGAAGTGTTCTTTAATTTCATTTTTAACTTATGTCCTGCTCCAAGTTGGGTCATCTGTGGCTTCCCAAAAGAAATTTTAAAATACTCAATTTATTTTCACTTGTGGAGAGTATGGGAAATGTGATTTTTTTCTTCCTTAAAACATTAGAATATACCATACATTTGGACCTGAAATTTTGTTGTGAAGTTTTTTCCAAGTTTTTCAAAAATTTATTCAACTTTAGTTTTTACAAGAGTTTTTTTGTTTAATTTTATGTCATATTCATGCTTTAGGAAGCTGGTTTTCAAAATGTAGTGGATATTGGTCTCTATAGTCAAATTTTCCCTCTTAAGAATGTCATAAAATGCTCTTAGTATCTTGGCAAGTTCTGTGAGGTCTTTTTTTTTTCTTTCAAACTTTTATTTAATGAATATAAATTTCCAAAGTACAGCTTATGGATTACAATGGCTTCCTCCCCATAACGTCCCTCCCACGCGCAACCATCCCCTTTCCTACTCCCTCTCCCCTTCCATTCACATCAAGATTCATTTTCAATTCTCTTTATATACAGAAGATCAGTTTAGCATACATTAAGTAAAGATTTCAACAGTTTGCTCCCACACAGAAACATAAAGTGAAAAATACTGTTTGAGTACTAGTTATAGCATTAAATCTCAATATACAGCACACTAAGGACAAAGATCCTACATGAGGAGTAAGTGCACAGTGACCCCTGTTGTTGACTTAACAAATTAACACTCTTGTTTATGGCATCAGTAATCACCCTAGGCTCTTGTCATGAGCTGCCAAGGCTATGGAAGCCCCCTGAGTTCACTGACTCTGATCATATTTAGACAAGGCCATGGTCAAAGTGGAAGTTCTCTCCTCCCTTCAGAGAGAGGTACCTCCTTCTTTGATGACCCATTCTTTCCACTGGGATCTCACTCGCAGAAATCTTTCATTTAGGTTTTTTTTTCCCCAGAGTGTCTTGGCTTTCCATGCCTGAAATAGTCTCATGGGCTTTTCAGCCAGATCGGAATGCTTTTAGGGCTGATTCTGAGGCCAGAGTGTTGTTTAGGACATCTGCCATTCTATGGGTCTGCTGTGTATCTCGCTTCCCATGTTGGATCATTCTCTCCCTTTTTGATTCTATCAGCTAGTATTTGCAGACACTATTTTTGTTTATGTGATCTCTTTGGTTCTTAGTCCTATCATTATGATCAGTTGTGAACAGAAATTGATCACTGGGACTAGTGAGATGGCATTGGTACATGCCACCTTGATGGGATTGAATTGGAATCCCCTGGTATGTTTCTAACTCTACCGTTTGAGGTAAGTCAGCTTGAGCATGTCCCAAATTGCACATCTCTTCCCTCTCTTATTCCCACTCTTACATTTAACAGCGATCACTTTTCAGTTAAGTTTCAGCACTTAAGAAGAATTGTGTATTGATTACAGTATTCAACCAAAAGTATTAAGTAGAACAAACAAAAAAAAATACTAAGAGGGATAACATATCAAGTTGCTCATCAACAGTCAGGGTGAGGGCTGATCAAGTCACCATTTCTCATAGTGTTCATTTCACTTTAACAGTTTTTCTTTTTGGTGCTCAGTTAGTTGTCACCTATGAAGGAGAACAAGTGGTATTTGTCCCTTTGGGACTGGCTTATTTCACTCAGCATAATGTTTTCCAAATTCCTAACAGGGATCACTTTTCAGTTAAAATTTAAACACCTAAGAATAATTGTGTGTTAATTACAGAGTTCAACCAATGGTACTGAAACAAAAAAAATATTAAAATGGAGATTCCTCAGAAACTTGAAGATAACCCTACCATTCAACCCAGCCTTCCCACTCCTTGGAATTTACCCAAAGGAAATGAAATTGGCAAACAAACAAGCTGTCTGCACATTAATGTTTATTGCAGCTCAATTCACAATAGCTAAGACCTGGAACCAACCCAAATGCCCATCAACAGTAGACTGGATAAAGAAATTATGGGACATGTACTCTATAGAATACTATACAGCAGTCAAAAACAACGAAACCGGGTCATTTGCAAAAAGATGGAGGAATTTGGAAAACATCATGCTGAGTGAATTGAGCCAGTCCCAAAGGGACAAATATCATATGTTCTCCCTGATCAGTTAGTAGTACTAACTGAGCACCAAGGGGGAAACTTGTTGAAATGAAATGGACACTGTGAGAAACAGTGACTTGATCAGCTCTTGTCCTGACGGTTGATGTACAATGTAATACTTTATCCATTTTAGTATTTTTTTTTGTTCTGTGAGGTCTTTAAATGTGATTCTGTTTTAATTTTCTATAATTGGTTATTGGCTTTTAATTAACCTATTTATCTTTGTGTATTCGTTTCTGTGGTAATTTTCCTATTATACAATCAGCATTTCACTGATTCCTGCTATTACCTTTTTTCCTGGTTTTATTTTATTCTACCAGTTTTTTCTTTTTAATTACTTAGAAGGAAGCTGAAAGGACTGATTTTCAGTATTCTGAATATTCACTTCAGGATGTAAATTTTCTCTAAGCTCTGATAATCTTCATCTCCTTTATGCCCTGGTATATTTATAAACCTTATATATATAGGCTGTCTGTCCCAGTGGATCCACCCCCATGTGCCTGCAGCCTTTTCAGGCTTTGTGTTTCCATTGCTGTGCCTGTCCTGTAGGCTCTCTATAGTGTTACCATCCCAAATAACTGCGACCTGTGTTTGCCCTTGCATGCTGTCATTTGTTAAATATCTGTCACCTCAGTAATCTCCCCATGCTCCAGTCATGAGTTTCCAAGGCTATGGAAGCCCCTTAAGTTCTCCGACTCTTATCTTGTTTAGACAAGGTCATAGTCAAAGTGGAGGTTCTCTCCTCCCTTCAGAGAAAGGTACCTCCTTCTTTGAAGACCTGTTCTTTCCACTGAGATCTCATTCGCAGAGATCTTTCATTTAGTTTTTTTTTTTTTTTTGCCAGAGTGTCTTGGCTTTCCATGCCTGAAATACCCTCATGAGGCCATAAACAAGAGTGTCAATTTGTAAAGTCAACAACAGGAGTCACTGTGCACTTACTCCTCATGTAGGATCTCTGTCCTTAGCGTGCTGTACATTGAGACTTAATGCTATAATGAGTACTCAAATAGTATATTTCACTCTGTGTTTCTATGGGGGTGCAAACTGTTGAAAGCTTTACTTAATGTATACTAAACTGATCTTCTGTAAAAAAAAGAAAAAAAAAGAGAAGAAGAAATTATCAATTCCCAACTTGACTCTCACTGGGATTAAACATGACAATAGGTCTGATCTGATTTCATCATCATTTAAAAAATCATCTATTATTTTTCACTTTATGTTTCTGTGTGGGAGCAAACTGTTGAAATCTTTACTTAATGCATGCTAAATTGATCTTCTGTACATAAAGAGAATCGAAAATGAATCTTGATGTGAATGGAAGGGGAGAGGGAGTGGGAGAGGGGAGGGTTGCGGGTGGGAGAGACGTTATGGGGGGGAAGTGATTGTAATCCATAAGCTGTACTTTGGAAATTTATATTCATTAAATAAAAGTTAAAAAAAAAAATCTCTGTCACCAATGAGAGCTCTCAAAAGTACCTATTCCTGGTGTTGGCAACTCAATCCCTCCTGTCTCCAGCACATCTGAGTATCTCCCCCATGGCTGCACCTCATGTCAATATTCATGTTCTTTAGCCTCTCTACATGTAGACGTGATCTTCCCTTATGTGTCTGCATTACTAGTCCAGAGTGACTCCATCCCCTCTGCTAGCAGCCAATGGCTTCCTTTGGACAAGTGTCTGACCTTTGCTGAAGTGTCCTCCCTCAGGTGCCTGCATGCCATCTACCAGCAGCCATTGTATTCCTTGTTCCTATAGCCCCTTTGACTGAAACCCATGATTTTCTCTTCTATCTCTAGGAATGCCTGCACTTTAAATGTCTCATTGATCTTCACTCCCTCTTCTGCTAATGTGAAAATTTGCTTACCTGGCTAACTACTGAAAGATAACTTAGTTCCATACAAGTTTTACTTGTATGACGCTACTGTATATATTTCCATGTTATATTTTACATGGGCCTATGATTCACACTAGCTGGGAAAATATAAAGAGACAAGTGCGCTGCATGATGTGGTGATACTGTCATTGGCTTCCTGGTAACATGTGAAGATGTCTGGCCAAGTGCCTGTCCCACTTATGCATCCCCATCAGTAATGAATGAGATGTCCTGCTATTCTGAATTATTGCATTTGTATTGCCATGTTTTTTATTGTTTAATGATAATGACCAAAATATATGATTCTATCTTTTTGCTGTTTAAATGTGCTTTTCTTTAGTGCTCAGTGTGTTAATTTTTTTCATAATTTCTCAATATTTATGATGTTCTATATGCTTATTTCTTATCAGTATATATTTTAAGTTTCTGTGCATATGGTTGTCCAATTCTTTAATTACGTAATTTTTTCTTATTATTGAGTTTTACAAGTTCTTGGTAAATTTTGCATGCAATTCCTTCAATTTTTAAAAATTCATTAATTCATTTGGAAGGCACAGTGACAGAGGAGAGAAGGAGAGACAGAGAGAAAGAGAGAAAAATATTGAGAGAGAAAGCACTTTCATCCAGTGGTTCATTCCTCCAAATGGCTGCAACAACCAGGGCTGGAACAAACCAAATCTAGGAGCCAGGAACACCATCTTAGTTTCTCACATGGGTGGAAGAGGCTTAAGTAATTGGGCCATTATCTGCTAGTTTTCCATGTGCATTATCAGGGAACTAGATTGTAAGAAAACTCAGGACTCAAACTGGCAACCTGGTAAGGAATGCTAGCATTGCAAGTGATGGCCTAACTGGTGCACAATGCCAGCCTCATGCAATTTCTTAAATATGTATTTTTTTACAAAGTGCAAATTAGTTATAATTGTACTCTATGTGTTTATTTATTTACAGATTTAAAAAAAAATTTAAGATTTTAAAAATTTTTTGAAAAGTACAGTGACAGAGAGAGTCAGAGAAAAAGATCTTTCATCCTTTGATTTACTCCCCAAATAGCCACAATGGCCAGGAATGGGTCAGACCACAACCAGGACTCAATAACTTCATCTAAATTTCCCACATGAGTGACAGGGGCCCAAGTATTTGGGCCATTTTTCATTGCTTTCCCAGGTGTATTAGCAGCGAGCTAGACTAGAAGCAGAGCAACTGGGACTCAATCTGATGCTCACAGGGTTGATAGCAGTGCAAAGGATAGCTTAACCTCTTATGCCAAATGCTAGTTCCTATGAATACATATATATATATATAAATGAGAATAGGGTGTATTAAATATATTATATTTATATTAAATATATATGTAATACATATTTGGTTATTTACGTTATAATATATATTTATATTAAAAGGGGAATAGGCTAACTTTTATAGTACATGTATTTTACCACAATATAATGGAAAAAATAAATAATTTTCATTGATTCCAAAAAAGTATATGTTCATCAAAATTTTATAAATGTTATTTATATTAATCTTAAAAATGAATTATTTGTATCTCATTTTCTATATAAATATTCTATTATAATTTGTAAGTATTTGAAGTTATTCAATACAATTTATGAGTAAAGAGCAAAATTCTTTTCTTTCTTTTTTTTTTGACAGGCAGAGTGGACAGTGAGAGAGAGAGAGAGAGACAGAGAGAAAGGTCTTCCTTTTCCGTTGATTCACCCCCAATGGCCGCTGCGGCTGGCTCACTGCACTGATCTGAAGCCAGGAGCCAGGTGCTTCTCTTGGTCTCCATGTGGGTGCAGGGCCCAAGCACTTGGGCCATCTTCCACTGCACTCTCAGGCCACAGCAGAGAGCTGGACAGGAAGAAGAGACCAGGACAGAATCAATCCAGCACCCCGACCGGAACTAGAACCCGGGATGCCAGCGCCGCAGGTGGAGGATTAGCCTATTGAGCTGCAGCGCTGGCCAGCAAAATTCTTTCATACAGATATTTTCCCAATAATCATGTCATTATTGAAGCAGCTGTTTTTCCTAAGTATGCATTTGTTGAAAAAACATGATAAATCTCTTTAGTTCTTACATTAAACAAAATGAATAAAGAAAAGTTTATATTATTTAATAGTTATGTAGTAACTGATAAATAATTTTAAAATGCTTACTGAGATGCAGATCCTCTTTATTACAAAAATGTTGCTGTGAGAGTCCTTGTCCACGAGGAAATCTCTGCATCTCTGTACAATTTGAAGAAAATTCTCTTGGATGCCCCTCATCTGTCTCACCCACAAATAAACACTGCTCATTGAAAGACAGGGTGAGGAATGTCTAAAGGTATTCTGCCCGTATCACTACCCTTCGGTTTCCAGAATTAGGTGTTTTTTTCACATATGATGTCTCATTACAGAGTACAAATTGGGCATTATGTCACAAATGTGCTCTCCTACTTAGGCAGTGAACACAAGTTGTGTGTAGTCATGGTGGAAGGAAAGCTACAAGAGCACACTTTATTTTTAAGACATTTATTTCTTTGAAAGATAGATAGATGAATAGATGAATAAATGGATAGATACATAGATACATAGATAGAAATCATCCGACCACTAGGTTACTTCCCCAGTGGCTACAACAGCCAGGGCTGGGTGCCGCTGAAAGCCAGGAGCCTGGAGTCTAATTAGTGTAGGGGTCCAAGCAATTGAGCCATCCTCTGCCTCCTCAGGTGCATTAGCAAGGCGCTGGATCAGAAGTTGACTAGTTGACTAGTGCCCATATGGAATGACAGCATCATTGGTTGCAGTTTTATCCACTGTTGCCACAATCCCAGCCCCTTAAAAAACTTTTCTGTTCATCTGACTTTTACATGAAAAATTTTAAATAATCTTGAATTCTTGATTTTCGCAAGTATTTTAAGTGGAATTGTTTTCATGATTACTTTGCAAGCAGTTGGTTTTTGATGTATAAAAATGCTACTAACTTTTTTTGTAATTGTGTATCCTATAACTGAATTTGTCTATCATTTTTAATAGTTTTTGGTGAGGTATTCTTGTTCTTTAAATGTATAATTATACTAGGTCCATAAAGGTGACACACTTTCTTAACATATGTGACTAGAGGCAGGATAAACACTCTGCTTCAGTTCTAGTTAGTAGGGCAATACATTTTTAAAATTTTGAATAGTACATCAAATGAATCACTAGTACAGATGGTGATTTTAGGTAATAATTAAGCTTCATTCTCACATGTATTAAAATGTAATTAGCAAAGAGAATCTATGATTTCATAGTCATTGTTTTGAAATATTTGCTAAAAATGAATTCCTGTAAGTAAATAATTAATTTATACGTAGCCTAGCCCTTAGTAAAGTTGTGTGTCAGGATAGGGACTAATTTCTTATTTCTCCTATGTTATGGATTGCCCTCTATCTCATTTATAGCACTGTTACAATTTAATCAATATTAGTACCAATCTGTGCTGCACAAAGTGTTAGTACCAGGAAAAAATGAACAAAATTTATCTCATGACTATTTCACTGAAATTGTTATGCAAAAAGTATTTTTGCTAACCAGCATTTTGATATACTACAAACAGAAATGAGGCCATTGTTGTAGTCAGTCCTGTAAATAAGCTTAGGTGTCATCTTAAACTAATTCATAGATATTCCCAGTAAGGAGAGTGAACAGGCATCGTGGCAAAGAGGTTATGGCAACACTGGCTTTGAACCCCATTCTTCTTATGATTCAGCTTCCTGCTATTGGATACCCTGGGAGATGGCAGGTGATATTTTGAGTGCTTGTGTCCCTGCCACACATTTGGGACATTTGAATAAATTTATTGCCTCCTGGCTTTAGCCTTGTCCAATCCTGACTTTTGTGAGCATTTAGAGAGTCAACTAGCAAATGTAAAATTAATCTATCTCTCTCTTTCTCTCTCTGTCTTCCCAACCCTGTTCTTCTCCCTATTTCTCTGTTTCAACTAAATTTTTAAAAACCATATTTTGAGAAAATCAATTGCTAGTATGAGTACAATACTTTAAATAGGCTTTCCAACACTGTGGAACCAGAGTTTAAATATTTTCCTTATAAAGAAATAAGTGAAATGAAAATTGTGAATACTCATCAGGCTGAAAATAAGAGTCTTTCACCAATTCAAAATTTGGCGGGGACAAGGAACCTATCACAGAAAATGGTTTCATGGTCTTTTTAAAAGTATATTATTCAGCTGCCCCACTAGAATTATTTCTTTGTCCTGAAAGTGAAGGAAATATAAATTATTTTTACAACTGAAATTGCTGAGCATAGCATGTTAAGTAGAGACACCAAGAAAGTTTCTCATAAAATAACATTGTGATGATACTCTGTATTCTAATATCAACTGCAGGTTCCTTAGCTCATCTTCAGTTTTCAGACCCTCAAGAAAAGATAAAATGGGCCGCTGAGATGCAAGTCATTAGGGAAAGATCTTTATAGATCTGCAACATAATCTCTCAAATGTAAGACTATGTGAACACTATGGCTTTGAAATCATGTTTGGAATTAAATGTCCTTGAGTCATAAGCAGGTTGAATACTGGGTTTTGTTTTTGTTTTTGATTTTTATAAATTAGCTTTTGTGAAGCTGTGAAGTCATTTGTTGTGGCACTGTTTTTGCTCTTCCAAACAGTAAATGCTCTGGAAGTGTTCAACATGGGTAGGAAAATACTTTAGTCTGTCATTTGTGGTTGCTTCAAATATGCCTCTGGTATCTTCTCATGCAAACACAAAATAAAGCTGTTAGTCCTCACCACCATAGCTACAACACAAAACCAAGATGATTTTTCTTTATACTTCTGAGTTCCTATGCTGCAGAATAAGTAGTGTCACCAAGCCCAGAATCAGCCTCTTTCTGTGTGATGTCTGTCAAATTACTTCCTCTTACTGTGATACTGTTTATTTTTTATTTATTTATTTTTTTTGGACAGGCAGAGTGGACAGTGAAAGAGAGAGACAGAGAGAAAGGTCTTCCTTTGCCATTGGTTCACCCTCCAATGGCCGCCGCGGCTGGCGCGCTGCAGCCGGCGCACCGCGCTGATCCGATGGCAGGAGCCAGGAGCCAGGTGCTTTTCCTGGTCTCCCATGGGGTGCAGGGCCCAAGCACCTGGGCCATCCTCCACTGCACTCCCTGGCCACAGCAGAGGGCTGGCCTGGAAGAGGGGCAACCGGGACAGAATCCGGCGCCCCGACCGGGACTAGAACCCGGTGTGCCGGCGCCGCAAGGCGGAGGATTAGCCTAGTGAGCCGCGGCGCCGGCCGATACTGTTTATTTTTCTATAAAGTAAATGGCCAGCATTATTTGCCAAGATCCTTTGACCTCTGGCAATGATAATATCCTGATTAAGATTATAGAACTTGATACTGTTGGCATTTTAAAAATGTAAGAAATTCCTCACTTGCTGAATAGATTGTATCAAATGCTGAATGAAATGAAAACAAGGACGCAATCATACAACGAAAAGGACACATTGGTGTTTAAGTCAGTGACTCTGTATTTGGGAGAGTTAAGTGCACCTTGGGTAGTTATACAAATGTAAGAAATGCATTCCCTGCAACCATGGAATTCTGTGTTTTTTTTTTTTTTATCAGTCAAAAGCTGATAGTTGAACTGTACACTTCTATAATAAAGTATATTTGAGAGGCTGAATCCAATGTTTAACAATATACTAAAACTTTCTATTAGGAAAGAAATGTTTGGTTTGACATAAAATTCAGAGCATTTTATTCAAACTAATCCATTGTGTTCAATTATCTTTTATATGGCTATGGTATTGGAACCACTAATGTTATCTCCCTTTGGAAATTACTCCTAAAAAAACTGGGTTAGGTGCTGGTGCTGTGGTGCAGTGGGTTAAAGCTCTGCCTGCAGCACCAGCATCCCATATGGGCACCGGTTTGAATCCCAGCTGCTCCACTTCCGAACCAGCTCTCTGCTATGGCCTGGGAAAGCAGTAGAAGATGGCCTAGGTCCTTGGGCCCCTGCACACACGTGGGAGACCTGGAAGGAGTTCCTGGCTCCTGGCTTCCGGTCAGCCCAGCTCTGGTCGTTGTGGCTATTTAGGGAGTGAACCAGCAGATGGAAGATCTCTCTCTCTCTCTGTAACTCTCTCTTTCAAATAAATAAAATAAATCTTTAAAAAACATTGGGTTAGATTTCCATGGTGCTTATCTATGGTGAAAAATGCATTTCATTATCAAAAAGCAAAATCATAAGCCCAACAGAAATAGAGGAAAGCCTAAGATGTATACACTTGCAGAAATTTATCTCTACCAGAACTAATTTGTAGTCCATAGAATTTTGTATTATAGTTTTAGGTAGAGAAACTTTTTTGGGGGGATAGTTGTTTCTAATAAATAATTAATATCAATATCCCCCCTTTGTCATGGAAATGAGGACCAGCCCCTAGAGAACAAGTAATCAGTCCTCTAGGGAAGAAGATCTAATGTGTCTTGGGATGACAGAATCATTCTACCAGGATGAGGGAAGTGTCAGTGGCACCCCTTCCACAACCAATCAGTGTGGGTAAGGTATATGCAGTTTAATGGCTTGGATAGTAACTTGATGAATAAACCGTGGTCTGGAAACCCTAGAACAGGATTGTTTGTGTTTTCTGAGTAGCCAAAGCTGGGGGAAGATACTGAGATTCTGGAAAATAGGACTGAGAATAGGAAACTGAAAAAATACAACTTTCCTGTCAAGAGTCATACAAAAAGGTAAAGTAGTCAGGGTATATGCAATCTTGTGCTTTTCTTTTGAGAAGAGGTTTTACTGAATGAGTCTTGAAATTTTCACATAAAAATTGGAATGATAGTGAATAAATGAAAAAGTGAAATCAGTGATAAATAATGATCCAGCTCCTATGTGCAAGGTAGTGGGGCAAGTGAGGAGGGAAAATTAAAGCTGTCTAAGAAGCAGCCCTGAGCTGAGGAGCAATCCAGCCATGGCTGTCAGACCCCTGCATACTACAGAGCACTAGGTACTGGAGTCCATGTGTAGAGGAACAGCATTTCTGGATGACAGCAGCAGGGAAGGTAATGTTCAACCTTGTATTGATTCTAAGCATCTCCTGAGTGTCTCTATGGAAACACTCTCTGCACTGTTCCATCTTCCTAATTTTTTTTTTTTTTTTTTGCATTTTGAGAAATGAAAGTTTGAGAGGATAAGATTCTTCTTCACTGGTGCTTAATGATTGTCTATGAAATTGGTGTGTTGTGGAAGTCTTCCTTTACTTTGGTCCAGTAGGTGGAAACAATATAGGTAAGGCAAGCTAAGATATTGACAGTGAAGGCAAGGTGTAATAAAATGAAGGCAGCAGTAAATATATACCAATGAATAATTGTAGCAGGTGGATTAGTCCAGGTGAAGGGGAGCACACACTGCCACCTTGTGACTGGAAGTCAAGTATGTTAGTTTGCAGAACTGGAATCATAAATTCTTCTTATTTATTTATTTTAAAAGATTTATTTATTTACTTGAAAGTCAGTTACACAGAGAGAGACGGAGAGGCAGAGGCAGAGGCAGAGAGAGAGAGAGAGAGAGAGAAAGAGAGAAAGAGAGAGAGAAAGAGAGAAAGAGAGAGGTCTTTCATCTGCTGGTCCACTCCCTAATTGGGCTCAGTGGCTGGAGCTGCACTGATCCAAAGCCAGGAGCCAGGAGCTTCTTTCGGGTCTCCCATGTGGGTGCAGGGGCCCAAGCACTTGGGCCATATTCTACTGCTTTCCCAGGCCATAACATAGAGCTGTATCGGAAGTGGAGCAGCTGGGACTCGAACCGGCGCCCATATGGGATGCTGGCACTGCAGGTGGTGGCTTTACTGTACACCACAGCACCGGCCCCTATTTTTAATTTTTATTTGTAATTGTGTTAGTTCTGTTTATTTCTTAAGTATAATGAATATATTGATGCTCAATCAGAATATATGAAAAGTATATATTTTATACAGGGTTATTTGAAGTATAGATACTTTTATAAAGTAGAAAAATCATTGAATAAAAGCAACTTGAATGTAAACGTGTAAAAAAGATTTTTAATATCTTCTTTTAAACTTGTTTTTGGTGCTTTGATTTGTTAGCAGTCAATATGAAAAGAAATGCTATCCTAAAGAATAAAGTCTGGAGGAACCAGGGTAGCTAAGCCTGATCATTCAGAATGCCTTTATACCAAAACGGTTCAATTTAAGTATCAGAACTTAATATTGTGGTTTAATGGAAATTATTGTCCTCTAATTTTTAATTTAGATATTCTATCTACTTCATTGAGTTTATTTTATATTTTCCTGGCTTCTTATCATAGGTGGATAATTCATTTTCTTGTTTCTTGTTCTTTAATGAATGCATTTTGAATGATAAACTATTGGTGCTGGCGCTGTGGTGTAGCGGGTAAAGCTGCTGTCTGCAGTGCCAGCATCCCATATGGGCACTGGTTTGAATCCCAGCTGTTCCACTTCGGATCCAGCTCTCTGCTATGGCCAGGGAAAGCAGTGGAAGATGGCCCTAGTCCTTGGGCCCCTGCACCCACATGGGAGACCCGTAAGAGGCTCCTGGGTCCTGGCTTTGGATTGGTGAAGCTCTGGCCATTGCAGCCAATTGGGGAGTGAACCAGCAGATAGGGAACCTCCCTCTCCCTCTCCCTCTCCCTCTCCCTCTCCCTCTCCCTCTCCCTCTCCCCTCCCCCCTCCCCCCTCCCCCCTCCCCCTCCTCCTCCCCCTCCCCCTCCCCCTCCCTCTGCTCCTCCCCCTCCCTCTCTAACTCTGACTTTCAAATAAATAAATAAAATTTAAAAAAAGGAATGATACACTATTCCCTGAAAACTACTTTGGTTACTGTCCAAGGTACAGTGTTATAAAACCATTTCTCATGAAATGAGTGAATAGAGTGAGAATAATGTTATGGCTTCAGAACAAGTGTTATAAAAATGTGAGACTTTACAGCAGATGTGAACCTCAGCATGGTCACCAACCAGATGAGACCTGAGCTTATTACTCTGTACCTGTCAAAAGAAGCTCTCTCACCTGAGCAACGGTAATATTATTATCTATCTCACTAGCTTATAGGATAATATACCAAAGTGTCTTGGAAAGAAACTGGAATGTATTTTTTAAGATTTATTTATTTATTTATTTATTTGAAAGGCAGAGTTACAGAGAGGCAGAGGCAGAGAGAGGGAGAAAGAGAGAGAGAGAGAGAGAGGTCTTCCATCTACTGGTTCACTCCACAAATGGCTGCTCCCTCTGGTCTCCTGTCGCTCCCCGTCTTCGTGGAGGAACGACACAGGACCCTGCGCTGTTCTTTCGTCTGCTCGGCCCTCCCCGGGTTTGCTGCTGGTTCTTCCCGGGTTGGCTACTATCCCTTCCACCTCCGTGGAAGGGCAGTTCCCCCTGGCCACATTCCCCACTTCCGCAAGGGAGCGGCACACCGCCGGCCGGCTCTCTCGGGGGCTGCACAGGTGTTCCCCTTAGATGTTCCCCTTAGATGTTCCTGGTGCATGCCGTCTCTCTCCTCCTTTATAGTCCTCCTCCGCCAATCCTAACTCGGCTGCCCACACGCCGAGTACGCTGCTCTTCTCCAATCAGGAGCAAGTCCTACAGTTTATTGGCTGAACTGGAGGCAGCTGTGTAGAAGCTGTTTTCTTCTCTCCCAGTGCCATATTGTGGGAGAGCAGATGCATAGAATAAGTCTTAATTCCAGTAACTCAGTCTAGTCCGGGTTGCTCCCCACAGATCCCCCTTTCTTTTTATTTTTTGGCGTTGATACGCGCCTGTCTTCGGTGTCCCGCGGCACACACTCTGCTCTACTTGCTAGAGTTGCCACAGGTTCTTACAAGTCCTATCAAGCAAACCGAATCCAAGCCTTCTCATTGCCATATTGTGGGGAGGCTTATTGGTGCTGATTCGTGCCTATCTTCGGTGACCTGCAGCTCATACTCTGGTCGAGCCGCCTGTTGGTGCTTACCGCCTTACTAATCAGGCAGACCGAATCCAAGCCTTCTCATTGTGGTATTGTGGGGAGGCCTTATTGATGTTAATTCGTGCCTGTCTTCAGTGACCTGCGGCGCATAAGCTGCTAGCCACCCGCAGGTTCTCACCGCCTTCCTAATCAGGCAGACCGAATCCAAGCTCTCTCATTGCCATGTTGTGGGGAGGCCTTTCTATTTCTCTATTTCTCTATCTCCAGGCATTCCTATTTCTCCCATTTTACTTCTATCTTCCAGCATTCCTATTTCTCTCATTTTACTTCTAAACTTCTGTTTCTCTTATCCCTGCGGCTTCCCGGTGCCCGCCCCGAGGCTGCTTCTCGGCACCTCGCCGCCCCGCGGCAGCTTCACGGCTCTGCGCGGCTTCCCGGCGCCTCGCCCCGCCGGCGGGCTCCCAGCTCTGCGCGGCTCGGCTTCTTGCACACACTCCGCGGTCTCCACACCCCTTCGCGTCCGCACCACGGCCTAGTGCCAGCCCCGCGTTCCCTATCTATTCACGCCCCGTGCTCTCTCTGCACGCAGCGGCTTCTGCGAGTCACACAGCCCCAGCTCACATTTCCGCCACTACCGGTATTCAGTCCAAGTTCCCTGGACTAACCTGGCGAATTTCAACCTGGCGGCCCACGTCTCTGCCTCTGGTTCCAGATTTTTGCCTTTTGCTCCCCGGGGTGACTTGAAGAATTCCAAGGTGGCTTATGTCTCCGCCTTGGCCTGCACTCGCGGCTTCATCCTCCCTAACATTTTTCTCTACCCAGTATGTTTCCTTAAGTTTTCTTCCAACAATATTCCTCTCATTTCTCCTGGCTTCTCCCCACAGTCCGTATCCGAGTCCAAGCCTCCTCCAGGTTTCACTTTCGCTTTCAATCTCCTAGCTTCCTTCCATAGTCCGCATCCGAGTCTATGAAAGCTTTCACTTTCGCTTTCAATCCTAACTTCTTTCCCACAGTCCATATCCGAGTCTATGCCTAGGCTTTCAATAGTTTCTTCCAGCACCTTTTTCGTCCGGCTTTTCCCTAGGCTGTTTGCTAGTCTCTCTCTCCGATATTTTCCACTTCTTCCCGTTTCTTTCCTCTTAGGTTTCCTATCCGTCCTAGGTTTCCTATCCGAGTCGCGGCACCATTATGTCGCTCCCCGTCTTTGTGGAGGAACGACACAGGACCCTGCGCTGTTCTTTCGTCTGCTCGGCCCTCCCCGGGTTTGCTGCTGGTTCTTCCCGGGTTGGCTACTATCCCTTCCACCTCCGTGGAAGGGCAGTTCCCCCTGGCCACATTCCCCACTTCCGCAGGGGAGCGGCACTCCGCCGGCCGGCTCTCTCGGGGGCTGCACAGGTGTTCCCCTTAGATGTTCCCCTTAGATGTTCCTGGTGCATGCCGTCTCTCTCCTCCTTTATAGTCCTCCTCCGCCAATCCTAACTCGGCTGCCCACACGCCGAGTACGCTGCTCTTCTCCAATCAGGAGCAAGTCCTACAGTTTATTGGCTGAACTGGAGGCAGCTGTGTAGAAGCTGTTTTCTTCTCTCCCAGCACCATATTGTGGGAGAGCAGATGCATAGAATAAGTCTTAATTCCAGTAACTCAGTCTAGTCCGGGTTGCTCCCCACAGTCTCCCACGTGGGTGCAGGGGCCCAAGCACTTGGGCCATCCTCCACTGCTTTCCCAGGCCATAACAGAGAGCTGGATCAGAAGTGGAGCAGCCAGGACTTGAACCGGTGCCCATATGGGATGCCGGCTCTGCAGGCAGAGGCTTTACCTGCTATGCCACAGCATGGGCCCCTGGAATGCTTTAATATTAAGCACTAACTGCTGAAAAATCTCAACGGAAAGTAATCTAATTTAAGTAAATGTCTCCCTACAGGATCCTTTGTCTACAATTAGCGGACATTTGGATAACTTTTTCTTTAAAACTTTAAAACTGTGTTTGGGGCCGGCGCCTTGGCACACTAGGTTAAGCCTCCACCTGCAGCACTGGCATCCCATGTGAGTGCCGGTTCTAGTCCTGGTTGCTCCTCTTCCAGTCCAGATCTCTGTTGTGGCCTGGTAAAGCAGGCCCAAGTTCTTGGGCCCCTGCACCTGCATAGGAGACCTGGAAGAAGCTCCTGGCTCCTGACTTGAGATCAGCACATCTTCGGCCGTTGTGGCCATTTGGGGAATGAACCATTGGATGGAAGACCTTTCTCTCTGTCTCTCTCTCTCATTGTCTGTAACTCTACCTGTCAAATAAATAAAATAAAATCTTAAAAAAACCTGTGTGTTTATGCATGAACTGCTTATCAGTATATGTGTATGTATGGCCATTTGAGATATGAACCAGTGGATGGGAGAACTCTTTTTTTCTTTTCCCCTCCCCTGCAACTCTCTCATTCAAATAAATAAATTTAAAAAAAAAACTTTTGTGGTTTAACTTTTCTTATTGATTCCACCAAGACCCAGTTAAATGTAGAACTATTTCTGCTTATGAGTGCCATTTTTACAGTTTTTTTAAAATTTATTTTATTTACTTGAAAGACAATATGAGAGAGAGAGAAAGAGAGAGAGAGAAAGATCTTCCATACACTGGTTCACTCTGAAAATGGCTGCAAAGGCTGCAACAGCTGAGGCTGAGCTAGACCAAAGCCAGGGGCCAGGAGTTTATCCAGGTCCCCCACATAGGTGCAGGGATCCAAGGACTTGAGCCATCTTCTGCTTTCCCAGGAGCATCATCAGGAAGCTGTGTCAGAAGCAGAGTAATTGAGACTACAACCATCATCCATGTGGGATGCTAATATCACAGGCAGCAGCCCTACCTGTCCCTCCACAATGCTGGCCCCTATAAATGTAATTTACCTGCCCTAGAGAAACATTCACTTCTGCTCCCCCCAAAATATCATGATTTACCTTTTTGGTTCTCCAAGGATGACCTAGCACTGAATATTTTCACTTGCTGAGAACTTATGTCTTAACATTATTATCAAATATATTCTACATACAAATACATGCAAGACCAGAAAGTACCTAAGCACTACATAAGAAACTGGGATACAAAAGAGAAAAGATGCAATTTCTGAATGAACGGAATAAGCCACATACTTCTCAGATTATCGAAAAGCATCTATCAACACTAATATTAGCCTAAAGTTGTTCATATGGACAAATCTTTGTTTTATACAACAAGAATTATTTAAGGAAGCTTTCAAGAAAGACTTCAACTTCATTTGGTAATCAAGTAAATGAAAACTAAAAAAGTGAGATATCCATTATAACTTATCAAAATAACTATTTTTCCTTGCAAAAATGCCACTTTTAGAGAATTCTATTGAAAATGTGAAATTACGAAATTGTTCAAAATCATTATAAGCATAAAAACTTTGAAATTGTACTTTCACACAGTAATTCATCTATGAATTTAGACTATAGAAGAACATAATACACAAAATTTTGTAGAAAAAATTATTATAACATCACTTAGAATATTGAAAAGTGAAGCAGTATTTTGCTTTTTGTTTTAGATGACTGCATCCCACATTGGAGTGCCTACGTTTGACTCCCAGTTCTGGCTCCTGACTCCAGACTCCTACCAATGCAGACCTCATAAGAATGCCTAACACATGGGAGACCTGCATTGCATTCCTGGATTTTAGGTTTTGTCCTGACCCAGTCCGGGATATTGCAGGTATTTGGAGCACGAGTGACATGCCATCCTCTCCACCTGTCTGATTTTCTCTTCCTCAAATAAAAAATAGAAAAAATGAAAAGGAACAAATTATTTTAAGATTAAATATTCATTGGTAGTTTAGTCAAATAAATTAGTTAACATTTTAGAGGAATAATATACAAAATTTAAAATTGTTGACCAAGATTTATATAATTTTTATTTATTTAAAAGGCAAAAAATGTGGAGAGAGAGAAAGAGAGAGAGAGAGAGAGAGGTAAGTCTTCTGTTCGTTCACTTTCCAAATACCTGCAACAACCAACTCTAGGCCAGGCTGAAGCCAGGTGCTAAGAATATAATCTAGTTTTTCTACATTCATGGCAGAGACCAAAGTGTTGATCGGAAGTCTGCTGCTACATTAACAAGAAGCTAAGATTTGAAACTGAATTAGGGAATGAATCCAGGCAGATTATGGCCTGCTAGATTGCTGCTATCCCATGGGAGATTTGAGTGGAGTTCTGGGATCCTGACTTCAGACTGGCCCAATAATTGCTGTGGCAAATAATTGGGAAGTGAACCAGTGGACAGATGATCTCTCTTTCTCTCCATCTTTCAAGAAGATGAAATAAATTAATAAACATTAAAAAAACTCTAACCTACAGATAATAACAAAAATTGGGTAAGAGTTCAGAAATGATAATGAAAACTCTCACTTCATGCTTTAATGTCATAGAGGAAAAGATAAAATTAACTTCATCTAAATTAAAGACTTAATTCATAAGAAACAATAATGTTGGAAGACCTGGAAGGATTTTTTTTAATATATAATAGACAAATGAGGAAATGATATAGATTCAATTTCACAAGAAAGATAAATTTCAATGACAAGAAATCGAAAGTATTTTAAACTTTAATGACAACTTAGCACAATGAAAATAAAACAAAAAAGATACTACTTTTTCCCTCTAAATCTGGCCTACTGTGTGCTACAAAACAATATACAATGCATAACTAAATACAGTAACTACAATATTAAATATATTTGGAATTTTACACAAAATTTCAATAAATTGAGCAATAGAAAAATAATTCTGACTTTAGAGATAGATCTGGTGCATATCCAAACATTCATTTTATGATAAAGGTAGCAGTTTTTTTTTTTTTTTACTAAACTTCTGGAATTAACTATTAATGATGTTATTTTGCAAAAATTAGTCCTATATTTTGGAAAAATATCTTGAAGATTATTTATTTACATATTTAAAAGCGAGAGAGAAAGAGAGAGGGAGAGAGGGAGAGAGAGTGAGAAAGAGAGAATCTCAATCTTCTGATCTTCCTCTTCATTGGCTCAATGCCCACAAAGCTAAGACCGGGCCATGCCAGAGCCAGAAGCCATAAACTTCACCCATGTCTCCTGTGTGTCAGGTACCCAAGTATTTGGACCATTATCTGCAGCCTCCCAAGTACATTAGCAAGAGGCTGAATTGGAAATAGGGAGCTAGGACTTGAATGAATGTACACAGCATGCAGTATCACAGGGTACAGGGATAAACAATATCACCAGGGGAGTTCTGATGAGATGACCGCAGAGCAGGATAGGCATGTAAAACTTCCGTATACTCATGTAGCATCATAGGGTGAGGGAAATGGGTAATATAGAGCATTATGCATCCAGAGAACTAGCAGTGGTTATTTCTTGTTTAAAGAAAAAAGTGAAATTGAGTGGAGGAAGATGAATCTGTAAAGATAGGTATCATCCTGATTATAAGTGATGTTAGATATCAGATGGAATAGTTTTTACTGATTATTTAGAGAAAGTGAATCAGTGAAGATTTCTTATTTTAAATCTGTGGTGTGAAAATGGTAAGTATTGGGAGGAGATATAATTGGAGGCAGGAAAATCAGAGAAGATGAAAATCGATAAAGTGGCCTAATAGGTATGGAGCAGATATTACATAATCAGTCAAATATTCAAGAAATATTTCTGAAGACCTATTTGTTGCCAGGTACAGTGGCAGGCCCTGTTCATAAAAACTGTGAACAAGATAGAGCCTTGGCTCCCAGCAAGGGGCAATGTATTCAGGTGACTGGGAAATTAGCAGCCAACGGAATTTACTAGAGGTAATACACCAGTGCTTTAAAGTATATGCCTACTTTGACTTATGAGACTCTACATCTAGGGGTTACAAACAATGTATTCAGAAAAAAAACAAACAATGTATTCAGGGAATTGAATTAATAATTGAAGGTGAGCATTGATACTCCAAAAAGTGCAGACACTGTAGGTGAGAAGCAAAGTGTTGGTCCTGCCCCCAAAAAATCCTGAAGTTTGGATAACTATGATGATGATGATGATGATAATTAAGTTTTAAGCAGGAATTTGGTCTAGAGGACATTAATTCACAAATACTTGTAAAGTGGTAAGTTTAGAGGGGGCACAAAATTCAAAAACAAGTATTGGCTATTATTCTTCTTACTATTGTTACAGTTGAGTGGACTATATACTGTAATGCTAGAGAAAGAGACAGGCAAATAGCTAAAATTCATTTTGAAAAATACAAATTCATTTGATGGGCATTTGGTACTAAATCATCTAGCAAAACTCAATGCACTGGAAATCAACTTTCTGAATCACTGTTTGAAAAATTTGCCAGGTGGCTTTCATGTTTCTGATATGGATAAGGGAAAAGCTATATTTTGAAGAAATCAACACAAGAACTAACCATATTTTCAAATCTTAATCTAAACTACATTTAACATCACAAAGCAATTGAGAAATGGATAATTTGTTGGATCTCTAAAGTGAACAAAATGTTCCAACTTTCTAGGAACTATAAAAACACAAAAATACTTCATGGAAATGAATCCACTCAACAAAACACTAAAATCCCAGCTCATCTGCTCATACAATGCTTTTATGCTTTGTAAGCAGATTATCATGTTAATGAAATCACCAAGTAGGTATCTTGCTATTGGTCAAAATATTTTCTTCCAAGGTCACTGAGAAGTCTTCCATGTGGTGCTTCATGCTGCCATATAGGCCAGAAGGATGGAATATATCTCAGCCCTTAAAAGGGGACAAACGTGTTTGGAGCTCAGGGTTTGCAGGTCCTGAAAGAATTTCAAAGGCAAAGCTGAGTGAGAGGGGCTGTCTCTGGGGCAAGGCAGGTTAAGCCTCCACCTGCAGTGGCTGTTTAAGGCTTGGCTAGCTCTCTGCTGATGGCCTGGGAAAGCAGGGGATGACAGCCCAAATATTTGATGCCCTGACCCTACATGGGAGACCTAGAGGAAGCTCCTGGATCCTGGCTTCAAATTGGCTCAGCTCCAGCCATTGCAACCATCTGAGGAGTGAACCAGTGGATGAAAGACCCCACCCCCCAGTTTATATCTCTGCCATTCAAATAAATAAATTAATCTTTAAAATATGAATGGGACTAGTATCTATGTCATAAAATTATGTCAGGCACTCAACTGCCTTCAGACTTTTCATGACAGGCAATAATTGGGAGGTATATATTTCTAGTGTTACCCTGAATATTGGCTTCAGAGACTATTTTTCTGTTCACAGATACATTGCAGGGCTCAATACCCAATCCTCACATGTGCAAGCAAATTGTGGGTCCCCTTGAAATCAGCTGAATTGATGTGAAATAGCAGACAACCATGTCTTTCACTTTTCAATTCTGAAGTGCAAAAATTACTATATTCTCCCCACATTTGGGAAAGCACAAAGTACTAGAGGCAGGAAGAAAATTTAAATGTCTGCAGTTCTATGTAAGTAAGTAAATGGAGGTTTGACATATATCACAGGACTGTTTCAAGAATGAGATGGATTACCAAAATGATCTAATAATTATATTATGCATTTTATTATTAAAATGTATATTTGTCTTCATGTACTTCAAAGGCAAAGTGTGAGATAGGGAAAGAAAGAAAGAATATTCATAACCCTGTATATGTGAATACATGAAACTGGTATAACTTAAATAAAATTTAAAAAAAAGAAAGAGAACTACAGACCAATTTCCCTGATGAACATAGATGCAAAAATCCTCAACAAAATACTTGGCCAATTGAATCCAACAACATATCAGAAAGATCATTTACACAGATCAAGTAGGACTTATCCCTGGTATGCAGGGATGGTTAAACATTCACAAAGCAATCAGTATAATACATCATATTAACAAATTGAAGAACAAACATCAAATAATTATCTCAGTAGATGCAGAGAAAGTATTTGATAACATACAACACACTTTCATGATGAATACTCTAAGCAAATTGGATATAGAAAGAACATTCCTCAACACAATCAAGGCAATTCATGACAAACTTACAGCCAGCATCTTATTGAATGAGGAAAAGTTGGAAACGTTCCCACTGAGATCCAGAACCAGACAATGATGCCCACTCTCACCATTGCTATTCAATATAGTCCTGGAAGATTTAGCCAGAGCCATTAGACAAGAAAAAGAAATCAAAGGGATACCAGTTGGGGAAGGAGGAAGTCAAACTATCCCTATTTGCAGATGACTTGAATCTACATATAGGGGATCCAAAAGACTCCACTAAGAGACCACTGGAACTCATAGAAGAGTCTGGTAAAGTGGCAAGATATAAATTCAACCTACAAAAATCAATAGCCTTTGTATACACAGATATTTTCATGGCTCAGAAAGAACTTCTAAGATCAATCACATTGACAATAGCTACAAAAATCAAAAACCTTGGATTAAATTTAACAAGGATGTAAAAGATATCTGTGATGAGAATTATAAAACATTAAGGAAAGAAATAGAAGAAGATACAAAAAATGGAAAAATCTTCCATGTTCATGGATTGGAAGAATCAATATCATCATAATGTCCATACTTCTGAAAGCAATTTACAGATTCAGGGTGATATCAATGAAAATACCAAGGACATTCTTCTTGATATAGAAAAAAATGAATCTTAAATTTGTATGGAAATACAGGAGACCCCAAATAGCTAAAACAACCTTATACAATAAAAACAAAGCTGGAGGCACCACAATACCAGATTTCAAGACATACTACAGGGCAGTTATAATCAAAACAGCCTGGTACTGTCACAAAAATAGATGGCTAGACCAATGAAAAGGAAGAAAACCTCCAGAAATCAGCCTATGCATCTACAGCCAACTTATTTTGACAAAGTGGGTGAAATCAATCCCTAGAGCAAGGACAATCTCTTCAACAAATGTTTCTGGGAAAACTGGATCTCAGCCTGAAGAAGGATGAAGCAAGACCCCTACTTTTCACCTTACACAAAGATCCATTGAAAATAGTTCAAAGACCTAAATGTATGATCTGATACAATCGAATTAGTAGAGAACATTGGGAAAATCCTGGAAGACATTGACTTAGGCAAAGACTTCTTGCAAAAGACCCCAGAAGCACAATCAAAGCCAAAATTGACAAATGGGATTGCATCTAATTGAGAAGTTTCTGTACTGCAAAATAAATACTCAGCAAAGTGAAGAGGTAGCTGACAGAATGGGAGAATATATTTGCAAACTATGCAACTGATAAAGAATTAATATACAAAATATATAAAGAGCTCAAGAAACACTACAACAATGAAACAAACTTTCCAGTTAAGAAATGGGCAAAGGACTTGAACTGGCATTTTTCAAAAGAGGAAATCCAAATTGCCTATAGACACATGAAAAATGCCCAGGATCTCAGACCATCAGGGAAATGTAAATCAAAACCACAGTGAGATATGAGCACCGTTTCAAGTCCTGGCTGCTCCACTTCTGATCCAGCTTTCTGCTATGGCCTGGGAAAGCAGTAGATTATCCAAGTCCTTGGGCCTCTGCACCCATGTGGGATACCCAGAAGAAGCTCCTGGCTCTTGGCTTCAGATCAGCTCATCTCCGGCTGTTGTGACCATTTGGAGACTGAACCAGCAGATGGAATACCTCTCCCTCTCCTCCTCCCTCCCTCTCTCCCTCTCTCCCTCTGTTTCTACCTCTCTGTAACTCTGTCTTTCAAATAAATAAATAAATCTTAAAAAAAAAATCACAGTGAGGTTTCACCTCACTCCAGTTAGAGTGGCTTTCATAGAGAAATCAATAAACAACAAATGCTGGTGAGGATGCAAGGAAAAAGGTACCCTAATCCATTGTTGGGAATGTAAACTAGTATAGCCACTATGGAAGACAGTATCTACCATATGATCCAGCCATCCTATTCCTGGGAATTTACCCAAAGGAAATAAAATCGACATATAAAAGAGTGATCTGTACCCCCATGTTCATTGCAGCTCAATTCACAATAGCTAAGATATGGATGTCCATCAAATGAAGACTTGTAAGTAAATTATGGGATATGTACACCATGTAATATGACACAGTGGTTAAAAAAGTGAAATCCTGTCATTTGCAACAAAATGGATGCAACTGGAAACCACTATACTCAGTTAAATAAGCCAATACCAAAAAGACAAATAATATATGTTCTCTCTCATCTCTGGTAACTTATAGAATACCTAGAAGGTAATCTATACAAATGAAATTGACGCTCTAAGTTGTGATATCTTTAACAGCAATTTTCTTAACTGCTGAGGAACATTTTTTTCATACTATTTGTTGAACTCTATGCTTAGTGTTTGGTTAATCTTATGTGTATAGAGTTAATTGAAAATAGATCTTAGTAAAAATAAGGTTGGAAATAGGAGAGGGGAGGAAGAAGGTTTGAAGTGTGGGTTGGAGGGAGGGTATGAGGGGGAAGAATCACTATGCCCCTAAATTTGTATTTATGAAATGCATGAAGTTTGTATATCTTAAATAAAATATTTCTAGGTAAACAAATTAATAAAAACCAAGAAAAGAAAAATCTTTACCTTTAAAAAATAAAAAAGGTGTTTTGAACTTAAGAGAAATATAATATATATATACAAAAGCTAAAAAAAATCCCTAAAATATCTTTTTATTCAAACTTGGTGTTCAGATTTCTTAAGAAGTTCATGGAACATTTAACTAAATCATTCAATTTCCAGTTCTGCAATGTATTTCAGGTTTTGTAAAACACTGTTTTGGGACCAGCATCATGGTATAGTGGCTAACATAGTGCCTGGCAAACTAGCATCCCATATGTGCATCGGTTCAGATCTCTGCCCTTCTACTTCTGATCCAGCCCCCTCTGCTATTGTGGTTGGGAAAGCAGCAGCAAATTACCCAAGTCCCTGGAACCCTGCATCCATTTGGGAGGACGGGAAAAAATCTGGATACTGACTTCCATCTAGTCCAAACCTAGCCCCAGGCCTTGTGCCCACTTGGAGGTGAAAAAGAAGCTGATGGGAGCTCTCTCTTTATCTTTTTTTCTCTCTCTCACTGTGCTTTTCAAATAAATAAAATAAATATTTGAAATACTATTTTTACAAATTGAAATTATACCATTTAAGGGGTCAAAGTAGCCTCACTAAAATTTATACTCTCCGTTACCATTCAAAGGAGTCCACTGTTATATTGAAGCTTTGGTAAACATTGAATTTTTATCATTAATTAGATTGTTCACTTTTCTTCTAACCAGGTCAGAAAGTAATAGTTTTAAATTAGTGTGTATCAAAAATTATATATAAATCTTTTTCCATATCTAGAAGATATGCCCTTGATAGCAGGATTTTCTATTATTTTACCCCATAATGTTTAATTACTACTGCATTCATTATAGTGGTACCAAATTAAATAATAATTCTAAAAAAATTCAGTTTAATGCATAGGATAGCATAAAACACATATTCATGGGGCCAGTGCCATGGCACAGTAGGTTAATCTTCCACCTGTGGCACTGGCATCCCATATAGGTGCCAGTTCTAGTCCCGGCTACTCCTCTTCCAATCCAGCTCTCTGCTAATGGCCAGGGACAGCAGTGGAAGATGGCCCAAGTGCTTGGGCCCCTGCACCCACATGAGAGACCAGCAAGAAGCACCTGGCTCCTGGCTTCGGATCAGTGCAGCTCTGGCCGTTGTGGCCATTTGGGGAGTGAACCAATGGAAGGAAGACCTTTTCTCTCTGTCTCTCTCACTGTCTGTAACTCTACCTGTCAAATAAATAAATAATATCTTAAAAACACATATTCATTTAGAAACATGATATCTAGAGCTTCAGAAAACAAACTTGTAAGATGTTAGAACATTTCAACACCTATTTTAATAATTAGGGTAGCACCAAAATATAGAGAAGTGACTAAACCCTTTTGGAAAATTTAGCTAAATGCAAGTAAGTAACTTTTTTTTTTTTTTGACAGGCAGAGTGGACAGTGAGAGAGAGAGACAAAGAGAAAGGTCTTCCTTTGCCGTTGGTTCACCCTCCAATGGCCGCCGCGGCCGGCGCGTTGCGGCCGGCGCACCGCGCTGATCCGATGGCAGGAGCCAGGAGCCAGGTGCTTTTCCTGGTCTCCCATGGGGTGCAGGGCCCAAGCACCTGGGCCATCCTTCACTGCACTCCCTGGCCACAGCAGAGGGCTGGCCTGGAAGAGGGGCAACCGGGACAGAATCCGGCGCCCCGACCGGGACTAGAACCCGGTGTGCCGGCGCCGCTAGGCGGAGGATTAGCCCAGTGAGCCGCGGCGCCGGCCACAAGTAAGTAACTTTTTAATAAAGATTATTTATTTATTTATTTGACAGGTAGAATTAGACAGTGAGAGAGAGAGAGAGACAGAAAGGTCTTCCTTCTGTTGGTTCACTCCCCAAATGGCCGTATGGCCGGAGCTACAGCGATCGGAAGCCAGGAGCCAGGTGCTTCTTCCTGGTTTCTCATGTGGATGCAGGGGCCCAGGGACTTGGACCATCCTCCACTGCTATCCCAGGCCATAGCAGAGAGCTGGACTGGAAGAGGAGCAGGCAGGTCTAGAACCGGGACCCATATGGGATGCCAGCACCACAGGCAGAAGATTAACCTAATGCGCCATGGTGCTGGCCCCACAAATAAGTAACTTTTTAAGTTTTATTATGAAAGTCTCTTGAAGACTTTTGAATCTATTCAGCACTCCCAAGAGTCTATGTTTATTATATTTTCCATGGTTTACAACACATGAAATTTTGTTTCCCCTCTTTGGTTGTCCCTATATACAAAAAAAAAAAAAAGTATTTTAAAAAACAGATAAAAGGAAGAGCACATTGATTTCTCCTCCTAAGTTTTCAATGGATGACAGAATTGGCCAGAGTATCTAATATCACGAACACACAATTTTGTTGTAACTGTTAAATTAGCCAGGATACTGGCTAAGACCAACGGGGTGTGGAACTGAAGGATACTGAAATTATAGAGTGTAGGGAACTTCACTCCAGAAAAGGCCTTGAGTCCATGCAAGTTCCATGCTTGAATTGTTCTGCCCCCAACAGTGAGCCAAGGCCCATCAGCTTCAAAAAGCAAGGCAATCACTCAGAATGGAGAGCCCACAGAGAGGCGCAGATCGTTCCTGGGCCGGACTTCCCTGCGCATGCGCAGCCACTGGGCTCCCGTTTACCGGTGTTGCTTGGCAACAGTCATTGTGAGCCAAGATGGCGGAGACGGGGAGCTTTTCTGTTGGGACATTAAGTCACAATGAGGCTTGCTGCCCAGCTCCTGGGCTAGCGTGGGGTTTCCCAGTATGAGAAAAGGCACCGGAACATCTCTGGCACGAAGGTTTCACCTCCACAGTTAACCAGGGCCAGTGACTTGAACTCCTTGGGGTGTGAGAATGGCAAACGGGATCACATCACAGTCTAGGCACCGCGTCCCAGACCAGGCTCTCGGGCAGCTGCACAAAGCTGCTAAGGAGGGTTGAGCGGTCCGAGGGCAGCGGCTCCCAAGGCTCAGGAAACGTGGCGGTAATTATGCAGACCAGAACAGGTGGCCGGAACTGCGAGCTGGGAGTGAGCGGCAGGGGGGCCCGGGAGACGCGGAGAGACCTCGCCTCGCTGCCAGGTCCCAGGAGATGAGCAGAGACCTCGCCTCGCTGGAGGCCCGGGAGATGAGCAGAGACCTCGCCTCGCTGGGGGCCTGGGAGATGAGCAGAGACCTCGCCTCGCTGGAGGCCCGGGAGATGAGCAGAGACCTCGCCTCGCTGGGGCCCCCGGTGGATGAGCAGAGACTTCGCCTCACTGCCGGGTCCCAGGAGATGAGCAGAGACCTCGCCTCGCTGGCGGCCCGGGGAGTTGAGGAGACAGAGACCTCGCCTCACTGGCCTTCCCAGAAGCAGGGGCCGGGTCCTCCTGGAACCAGGATGCTGGGCTCCCAGCCCGGGCCGCCTCCTCTGCATCTGAGACAGACAGCTAGCGTAAGGGCCACCTTTCCGAGCAGCGCAAACAAAACAACGAAACCTCAGCCGGTTTCCAGATATTTGTAATCCTCCTTATAAAGTGCTTTACTGAAAACTGAAAGGTGATTTGAATTATAAAATTATCTCTGTGCAGTAATTTGCTTTTGATGGATACATCTTAATGTATATGTTTTATATATTCTGGAAAATGAAACCAGTGAGAAATAATTACCATAATATATCAACTTGTGGCCCCATCAATCTTTTCGTAAAATCCAGTCTCTTTCAAAGCAGGGCAGATAATTTAAGGAGGGGGCCTGAGAACGGTATTTCTGCCAGCCCAATGGAGAGTAAGATTGGTCTAGATTTTCAGTTCTTGCCTGGCCTGCCCTGGCTATTTCTAACATTTAGGGAATTAACCATCAAAGGAGACATATCTCCCTATGTGTTTCAAACAGAATCAGTATTATAGAGACCTTTAAAGTATTTTGGCTTTGAAAATGCTTTTTAAATTTAACCATTTTCTGTCTCATCCAGTGACATATATTGCATTTTGTTACCAGTGGGATTTGCACAATTCTAATATCATGACTTCATTCAGACTTTGCTATATGCTAAATCTCTTTTACATGAAAGGCACTTACCAGCTGCTGACATGAGCAAGATGAGAGTTCTCATCATTTGCAGTTTGTAGAAACTGTCGCTCCCCCATTCGCGGAGGAACCACACAGGACCCTGTGCTGTTCTTTTGTCTGCTCGGCCCTTCCCGGGTTTGCTGCTGGTTCTTCCCGGGTTGGCTGCCGATCCTTCCACCTCCGTGGAAGGGCGGCTCCCCCTGCCACTTTCCCCACTTCCGTGGGGGAGCGGCACACCACCGGCGGGCTCTCTCGGGGGCTGCTCAGATGTTATCCAGATGTTCCCCTTAGATGTTCCTGGTGCATGTTGTCTCTCTCCTCCTTTATAGTCCTCTTCCACCAATCCCAACTCTGCTACCCACACCCCGAGTACAGCTGCTCTCCTCCATTCAGGAGCAGGATCAGCTCCTGCAGGTTATTGGTCGAACTGGAGGCAACTGTGTAGAAGTTGTTTACTCCTCTCCCAGCGCCATATTGTGGGAGAGCAGATGCATAGAATAAGTCTTAATTCCAGTAACTTAGTCTAGTCCGAGTTGCTCCCCACAAGAAACACCGTTACTGAAGCAAGCACAGGAAAGTGGAGTATAAGAAAACAAGTCAAAGAATACTGTGTGAGTTAAGTAGCACTGGTTTGACTAGAGGATACTTGTAAAAACAACACCAATGTTTTCACACACATTCCAATTTGTAACTTTGAAATTTTATTGTATTAATCCTCTGACAATTTTTAAAAGCAACATTATAATGAGTAATACTTTTAAAAATTATTCTGTTGAAGTTAAAGTTGTATAAATATCAAAACATTATGTCTTACAGGCATTTATGAGCAGTAGTGCAAAAGCTGGTTCTATTTCAAATTTTACTAACATTTTTACAGTTTAGTTTTTTCCATGTTAAGGAAATGTAAAATACAACTTGAGTAAGTATGAATCACTATGCTCAAGTAAGCATTTATTTTCTTTATATAAATATATATATATTATATATATAGCATGTACATATAATGTATAATGTAATGGAATACATATATGTACAGTGTAATGCACATGTACATTATATATATGTGTGTGTGTGTATTATGGATTGGAAACAGAGCAGCAGGACTCAGAGCTTTCACTGCAATGTGAGTTGGTTTGTGTCTAAAGTGGAGGCCTAACTTACTCTAACTTACTGCGCTAAAATGTTAATCTCATATTATTTATTTGTAATGTAGGACTGCACTAAGCATTTCTTGCAGGGCTCATCTCATGTGAATGAATTTCCTCAATTTTTCCTTGTCACAGAGAAACTTTGTTTCTCTGTCATTGCTAGAGGATTGATTTGCTTGGTATAGCACTCTTAGGTGACTTTTTTTTTTTTTTTGATCTATGAAATATACTACCCAATTCTCCACTGGACTACAAGGTTTCTGGTGACAAATCTGCTAGTATGCATTTCTCTCACTGTTTTAGGATTCTTTACATGCCCTCAGATTTAGACTTTTTCTACAATATGCTTTAGAGGATGTTCTTTGTGGTTGAATCTGGATGGATCCCATTGAGCTTCTTGCATGTGTATGTATACAGGAATTTAGGATGAGAAATTTTTAAATAAGTTTAAATGAGGGGCAATAATTCTGTTGGATGGGATTATAAAATTAAGATCAGAAAGATATTGAATCATGTCATAAGAAAATCTAGCTTAAATACATTTTAACTTGCATGTGCATATTACATCACTAAAAAACTCTACATTTTGAGCAGTTTTAGATGTAAAGCTTCATTAAAACAATTGCCTGTATCATTTCTTTCATTTTCTCAAAGTGTCACTAGTTGAACATCTAGATCATTATTTGTATAACTGGATTTTTATATCCCTTGGACACTTAGAGTACTTATAAAAATTTAAGTGTCATAGGTAGCCAACATGAAAGTACTGTGGAAAACACATGTCTTCCAAAGTCACATACGTTTTGAACCTTTATCAGCCCTACTGATTGCTACCCACATGACCAAACAAATTACATGGTTTCGCTGCACCTGTTTGCATAACTGTAAAATAAATTATTAAATTCAAGCATATTTCTTTAAGGAAATCAATATAATGTAATGTACATCTTAAAATGTTTTTAAACTTTCTTTTCCTCCTCTCTCTATCCCAAATTATATTTAAGTGCAGACTCAGCAGATGAAATATATAGGTATTTAAATAAAAACATAGTTACTGATAATATGGGAGGTTAAGTAATTCTGAGAGTACAAATATTAAACATTAAAAAGGGTAAAAATAAAATGAGTACTTTATGAGAATTCAGACAGAGGAATTACACATGATTTCTTTTATGTTTTCTATTTTCCATGTGTCCTGTAATATTGTTTTGTTAGTGTTATAATCAAACAAAATATGCTACTCTTACAAATAAAACATCTGCTTTATAGATAGGCATGTAGCAAAAATTTCATATAAAATTTAAACCCTAAATACTCTTTCCATTAATCTTTCATTGAAACATTTACTTAAAAATTTTATATGTATTTTGAATATCTATGCATTTCTAAGATGATATTTAATCATGAACTAGTAATTTATGCACGTAGATGGATATTACTAACCTATAAACTTGGGCTTTATAGTAAGCAATAAGTTTGAGGAGGGAGTCCAAGATGGTAGAATAGGGAACACATACTGCACTAGGGTAGGGATAAATGGTTTTTTTTTAAAGTCCAGGAAGTGCACTCTCAGGGGGAGAATTAGAAAACTGCACTGGAAATTCTATGAAAGGAAGAGGAACATCAATGGCACTGTGTCTAAGGTGTGGATGCACAGCACGGACATAACACACAGCCACAGTGGCTGAGAGCTGGAGCAGGTGGCAGCTTGGAGACAGAGGAGAGACCAGACTGCAGCAATCTGTGGTGAAATAGATGAAAGGAGAAGGTGGTGTGAGTCTTGCCTGGAGCCCTAGGAGCTAGTGGTTATCCACAGACCCAGTGCTGAGACTGTGGGGACTCTGTGTCTGCACAAGAGGGTACAAGGTGTAGCTGGATCTGTGGGCAATCACTAGGTGCGGCTTCATACATGCTTAGAGCTCTGGGTTGCCTGGATGGGTCACTGCAGCAGAAACCATGCTCAGAGTGAGGACCGTGTAGATCATTTGTGTTGTTCATACAGCGGCACAGATGAGTGTAGAACCCACTGGGGGCTAAAACCTGGACATTGCTCATCTTGGAGGAGAGCCAGTGAGGGGGTGATCAAACAAATGGAGATGGCCATTTCCCCCTTCTGTTAACAAGAGAATATCTACCTTGGATACCCTCTCCCATGGTGGTGCACTGGCCAGAACTCCCTAGCCACTCTCAGCTCATACCACTTGGTATTCACTGAACGTGAAGACCCCCACTAAGCCACAGAAGCATAGTTCAAAGACAAAAGCAATCAGAGGGAAAAAAAAAGTAACTCCGTAAATACCTAAAAATAAATGCAGAAATTCAAGAAATAAGAATAAGGATCACATAATGACCTGCCCACAAAGAAGCACAGTAGCATTTTAGTATTACAATGTAAAGAAGAGATTGATGTAATGGGGGAAATAGAATTCAAAAGATGAATCATAGGATTTTTCTAAAGCAATCAGAAACCCAATTCATCAACTAAAGAAAACCATACATGACATGAAATAATATTTTTCCATGAAACTGAGATTTTAAGGAAAAGTCAAAAAGAAATATTAGAAATGGAGAATTAAATAGACCAAATAAAAATGTGGTAGAAAGCCTTAACAAGAGACTTGGTGAGGCAGAACAAAGAATATCCAATCTACAACGCAAATATTTGGAAATCTTTCAGTCAGACCAAAAAAAAAAAAGCGAAGAAATAATTAGGAAACATAAAAACACTGTTAGAGGGTTATGGGATACTATCAAATGACTCAATGTATGTGTCTTAGAAGTTCCTGAAGGTGTAGAAAGAGAGAATGGACTAGAAGTCCTATATACTAAAACAATTACAGAAAGCTTCCCCAATTTAGAGAAAGAAAGGACCATCCAAGTACAAGAAGCACATAGAACTCCTAATAGACATGACTACAAAAAATATTCACCATGATGCGTTGTAAAACATAAGACAGTAAAACATAAAGAAAGGATTCTAAAGTGTGCATGAGAGAAAAGATAGATTACTTTCAAATTCTCTAATGAGGCTCAAACCTGATTACTCATCAGAAACTCTACAGGCTAGGAGAGAATGGTGAGACATAGTCCTACACTTAAGAGAAAAAAGCTGTCTACACAGAATATTTTACCTTGCAAATCTCTCATTTATGAATAATGGTGAAATAAAGACCTTACATAACAAACAAATTGATTGAATTTATCACCACTTATCCAGCCTTACAAAAGATGTTGTAGGATGTGCTACACACAGAAACACAGAAAGGTAGCAATCATTATAAAATAGTGTGAAGGCAGATACTTTCTCAATAAAAGAACAAATGAAATCCAAACTAAGCAATAGAACTACTTATGGAAAAATTGCAATAGTACCCTTGAATGTAAATGGCCTCAAATCTCCAGCTAAAAGATACAGACTGGCCAAATGGATTAAAAAAACAAGACCCATCTATTTGTTTCCTACAAGAAGCACATCTCACCAACAAAGATACATGCAGACTGAAAGTGAAAGGATGGAAAAGATAGCCTATGCTAATGGAAAGCAAAAAAGGGCTGGTGTAGCCATCTTAATATCAGACAAAATAGACTTTAACAGAAAAACTGTTAAGAGAGACAAAGAAGGGGGCACTGTTTAATGATTAGATGATTAGGGGTCAATTCAACAGGAAGATGAGACTAAAATAAAAGTAGATGCACCAAAAACCATTGTGTCCAGCTATTTACAAGAAATATTAATAGATCTAAATGAGACACTGGCTCCAATACAAAAGTAGTAGGGAATTTCAACACCCCACTCTCACCAATGAACAGAAAATCAATAAACAACAAAGCTAGTCAACGCTATGGACCAAATGGACCTAACTGTTATCTACCGAACTTTTCACTCCACAGTTGCAGAATACACATTGTTCTCATCAATGCATGCAACTTTCTCTAGGATAGGCCATATGCTTGGCCATAAAGCAAGTCTCAGAAAATTAAAAAAAAAAATCAAAATCATACCATGTGTCTTCTCTGATCACAATGGTATGAAGTTGGAAATCAACAACTCAAGAATCTTTAGATCATACGCAAACACATGGAGACTGAACAACATGCTCCTGAATGAATAGTGGATCATAGAAGAAATAAAAACATTTCTGGAAATGAATGAAGACTACAAAGTATTATATACAAACTTGGATACAGCAAAAGCAACTTTAAGTGGCAAGTTTAGAGTAGTTGGTGCATACATGAAAAATTTGAAAAGTACCAAATAAATGATCCACCAGTGCGTTGCAAGGACCTAGAAAAACAACTGCAAAGCAAAGCCCAACTAGTAGGAGCTAATAAATAATTAAAATTAGAGAAAAATAAAATTGAAACAAAAATCAAAGTAACAAAAATCAGTCAAAGTAAGAGCAGTTTTTGAAAAAAAAATTAATACATCGTTGGCCCAACTAACCAAAAAAAGAGGGAGAAGAGCCAAATCAACAGAATCAGAGATGAAAAAGGAAATATAACAACAGATATCACATAAATATAAAGAATCATCAAGAATTGCTACAGAGGCCGGCGCTGTGGTATAACAGGTAAAGCTGCCACCTGCAGTGCTGGCATCTCATATGGGCACTGGTTTGAGTCCCAGCTGCTCCACTTCTGATCCAGCTCTCTGCTGTAGCCTGGGAGAGCAGTAGAAGATGGCCCAAAACCTTGGACTCCTGCATCCACGTGGGAGACCCAGAAGAAACTCCTGGCTTCAGACTGGCCCAGCTCTGGCCATTTGTAGCCATTTGGAGGGTGAACTAGCAGTTGGTAGTACTCTCTCTCTCTCTTTCTCTCTCTCTCTCTGTCTCAGCCTCTGCCTCTCTATAACTTTGCCTTTCAAATAAAAAACTAAATAAATCTTTAAAAAAAGAATTACTACAAAGACTCATATGCCAAATAATTGGGAAACCTAAAAGAAATAGATTGTTGGACACATACATTGTGTACGTGACACAAAATTGTGTCATGAAGACATAGAAAACCTTAACAGACCAATAAACAAGATGGAGATTGAATCATTGATGAAGACTTTCCAACAAAGAAAAGCCCAGGTCCAGATGGATTCACTGCTGGATTCTACCAGACATTTAAAGAAGAAATAATTCCAATATTTCTCAAGCTATTCAAAACAATTGAAATGGAGAGAATGCTCCCAAATTCCTTCTATGAAGCCAGCATCACCTTAATTCCTAAATCAGAAAAAGATACAACAGAGAAAAAGAGTTATAGAGCAATATCCCTAATGAACATAGATGAAAACTACTCAACAAAGTAGAAGATAAAGGAATCCAAGAATACATCAGAAAGATCATTAAACTGGACCAAGTGGGATGAATCCCAATATTCAGGGATGGTTCAACATTCACAAATAAATGACTGTGATACAACATATTAACAAACTGAAGAAAAAACATACAATTATCTCAGTAGATACAGAGAAAGTGTGTCATAAAATACAACAACTTTCATGATGAAAATCTTTGCAAATTGGGTATAGAAGGAACATTCCTCAATACAATCAAGGCAATTTATGATAAACCCACGGTCAGCATCCTATTGATTGATAACAAACTGGAATCATTCCCCCCCAAGACTCAGAACCAGGAAAGGATGCCCACTATCACCTTTGCTATTTAATATAGTCCTGGAAGTTTTAGAGCCATTAAGCAAGAAAAATTAATCAAAGGGAAACAAATATGAAAGGAGACATTCAAATTATCTTTATTTGCAGATGACACAATTCTATATATGTAGGGGATCCAAAAGACTCCATTGAAAGATTATTAGAACTCACAGAAAACGTTTTTTAAAGTGGCAGAATATAAAATAAACACATGAAAATCAGTAGAATTTCTATTCACAGACAATTCTAAGGCTGATAAAGAACTTTTACGATAAGGCCCATTCACAGTATCTACAAAAATTAAATATCTTGGAAAAATCTAGCCAAAGATATCAAAGATCTCTATGATGAAAATTATAAAACATTAAAGAAAGAAATATAAGAAGATATAAAAAATGGAAAAATCATCCATCTTCATGGACTGGAAGAGTCAATGGCATCAAAATGTCCATACTACCAAAAACGATTTACAGATTTGATGTGATCCCAATAAAAACAAAAATGATATTTTTCTCACATCTAGAAAAAGTGATGCTAATATTCATGTGGAAACACAAGAGTCCCCAAATACCTAAAGCAATATTATACAACAAAAACAAAGCCAGGGGTCCAAGGTGGTGGAATAGGAATAGGACAGTCCAGATTATGCAAGGCAAAATTAAAAATTTAAAAAAAGGTAGAAACTACATGTCTGAGACAAAGCTGTGGAGAATTTGCAGTGAGAAACCCACCAAGAACAATAGAAATGGTCCAGGTGCATGCTGAAAGAGCAAATAAATAAGGGAAAGAAAAGGAAAGAAAAAAACCAGCAGTGGAGATTTGGACCTGGAGAGGAGAGGGCTGGCCCCGGTGACCAGGTGAGAGAGGAATCCGAGGACCCACAGAGCTGTGGATAGCAGTGGGAGGGAATGCTAAGCGAAGTGCTTTTAAAGTCCATGCAGGGAAAAAAATAAATGAAGAAATTCAAAAACAACAAAATAAAAATCCAGTTAAGAAATGGCCAAAGGACTTAAACTGGCATTTTTCAAAAGAGGAAATTCAAATGGACAACAGACACCTGAAAATATGCTCAGGATCACTAGCGTTCAGGAAAATGCAAATCAAATCCACAATGAGGTTTCACCTTCTCCAGTTAGAATGGCTCTCACAAAGAAATATACAAACAACAAATGTTGGTGAGGATGTGGGAAGAAAGGTATCCTAATCCACTGTTGATGGGAATTTAAACTGGTGAAGCCATCGTGGAAGATAGTATGGAGATACCTCAGAAATCTGAAAATAAACCTATTGTATGATCTGGCCATCCCGTTCCTGGGAATTTACCGAAACCAAAAGCAATCAGCATATGAAAGAGTGATCTGTACCATTAAGTTCATTGCAGCTCAGTTCACAATAGCTAAGGTATGCAATCAACCCAGATGTCCATCAGCCATTGACTGGATAAAGAAATTATGGTATATACACACTGTAGAGTACTACTCAGCTGTAAAAACAATGAAATCCTGTCTGTCGCACTAAAATGGATGCACCTGGAAACCATTATATTTAGTGAAAAATGCTAGTCCCCAAAAGAGTGACACCATATATTTTCCCTACTCTGAGGTAACTAATAGAATACCTAAAATATAAGGTTTTGAATGAAATGGACATTTTTTGAGATTTGATGATTGTTTACAGCCCTTGTCCCTTCTGTTGAGGAACAGTGTTTTTTTCTTCATAATATTTGTTAAACTCATTTATTAGTGCAGATTTAAATTCATGATCAGTAAGTAAACTGAAAGTAGATAGTTGTAAAATTTAAGAGTAAGAATGGGAGAAGAAGGAAGAAGGCAAGTTGGAGAGTGAACAGGAAGGAGGGTAGGTTGGGAAGTATCACTATGTTCCTAAATGTGTAAATATGAAATGCAGAAAATTGCATAACTTACATAAAATAAAGAAGAAATAACATCCGTGGAAAACAAAACAAAAAAGGAGATTCACATTGTGACCTTGCATTCTTTCAAAAACTTGCATTTGATTTTACTAATTGTAGTTCTTATATATGGAAAAAGAAATGCAGAGAGGGTAAGTCACGTGTTATACCTCATGCATGTAGTATAATTTCAGTTGTTACAAACCCCAAATCTCTAATTTTCAGAGGTCATGTGTTTTCCATGGTACTTTCATGTTGGCTTCACATGTAATTTTGAAATTTTTATAAGAACTCTAACTGTAACAATTATTTCTCATTACACAAATAGAGTGTTAGATGCTGAATAACTTAAAACAAAATAAAAGGGGGGAAGAGTGATTCAGGCATTGGTTATGATGAAACATTTATCCAACAATGCTTAAAGGGTAGACTTTTCTAAGGGTATAATGTGCACAGGGGAAATATTTATCATCCAGATTCTGTTGCAAAAAGGTTCACACTCTTTAATATTAAAAATATATAATTTTTAATCCCAGGTAAAAGTGTTAACGTATATTACTCTCTCAGTAGGAGCTAATTTGGAATCTTCTCTAATTTCTTGTGTGTGTGTGTGTGTGTGTGTGGCTCAATAATATCCAACCATATTCAATCAAAAATGACATCCTCTAATGTACGTTATAGTCAAACTGTCAAGATTTGAAGACAAGGAGAAAATTCTAAACAAAGTGAGATAGAGCCTAAAGAAATCTCATTAGAAAAACAGAACATGGATAATAACCAATAGGCCTGAAGAGTACTTCATAATATTTAATGTATTTTTAAAGATTTATTTTATTTTATTTGAAAGATAGATTTACACAAAGAGAGAAAGAGAGGGGGAGAGAGAGAGAGAGAGAGAGAGAGAGAGTTCTTCCATCTTCTGGTTCATTCCCCAGATGGCCACAATGGCCAGAGCTATGCCAATCTGAACCCAGGAACCAGGAGCTTCTTCTGGGTTTCCCATGTGGGTGCAGGGGCCCAAGGACTTGGACTGTCTTCTACTGCTTTCCCAGGCCAGAGCAGAGAGCTGGATCAGAAGTGGAGCAGCTGGGACTCGAACTGGTGCCCATATGGGATGCCAGCACTGCAGGCAGCAGCCTTACCTGCTACACTGCAGTGCTGGCCCCTATATTTAATGTATTGAAAGAACAAAAACAGAAACCTTTCATATGAGCATATTATAACTAGTGAATCTTGACCATCTTGAAAAAAAGGAGAAATATAATTTTCCTATACATACAAAAGCTGAGGCAATTCAACACCATCATGTGATCCTTACAAGAAATTTTTTGAATATTTATTGGGAAGGCAGATTTACAGAGAAGGACACACACACACACACACACAGAGAGAGAGAGAGAGAGAGAGAGATCTTCCATCTGTTGGTCCACTCTTCAAATGGCCACAATGGATGGGGATGGGCCAAGCCAAAGCCAGGAAGCCAGGATCCAGAATCTTCTTCCAGGTCTCCTATGTGGATGCAGGGGCTAAAAGATTTGAGCCATCCTCTGCTGTTTTCCCAGGTGCATCAGCAGAGAGCTGGATCAGAAGTGGAGCAGCCAGGACTCGAATCAGTCCCAACACAGGATGCTAGCACTGAAAGTTGTGACTTTAATCTGCTGTGCCACAGTGCTGGCCCCCAAGAAATTCTTTAAAGGGTCCTGTATTAGAAATAAAATGCAATGGGCCAGCATTGTGGCATGGTGAGTTAGGCTGCAGTTTATGACACCAGCAGCCCAAATGGAATGACTGTTCCAATATTGCTTATTCCTCTTTAAATTATATATATATATATATATATAAAATGGATGTTAAATGTGTATGTATTGTATATATATACATACATATATAAAGTGCACGCTTATTTGAAAAAGAGCCTTAGTTCCTTAAATGGTATTTTATATTTAGTTAACATGTGAAAATCTAAATTGAAAAAAATCCATAAAAACTTTTTTAATGCTCTAGCTTTCACATTTCTGCTCATATAGCATCTGTAGACTACAGAATATGTTTGACATTTAATGCAATTTTGTATTCCAAAAAATAACATAAAAATGACTACTTATACTAATGTTTTCAAAAAATTTCAGGTCATTTATATTGTAACATTTCAAAATTACAACTGGAAAGTTACAACTTAAAGCACTGAAATTAAGATTTTACAAGTATTCTCTAGACAATCTAATGCTTTGCAACTCACTCACTGTTCCTAGACTGATTTTGTTCCATGTTATACTTTCATGTCCTGGCTTCAGTAATTGTGCTGCTATACACTGCAGATTCCATGACAGCAATTGTCTAGTTCATGTCAGCAGTTGGTGTGTGGCATGTAAGAGTGTTGAATTAAGTAACAATACACAAGTAACCAATGTCAACATCCTAACATTGTACAAATCCATCTGGAAACATAATACAGCGTTTGTCACTGGATTTTACGGGACAAGTGATAGGTTAGTTGAAAGAATATACGCTCAAAATCAAATCAGTTTGACCACTGAAAAATTATACACATTTTAAAAACCTTGTTTGACTGATTTGAAAGTGACAGAGAGAGAGTTCCCATTTACTGATTTATTCCTTGAATATCTTTTGGCCAGGAAAGCTGAGTTGGCAGAGGAGGCATTTGTGAATTCACCTGCCTGAAAGAAGTTGAATCTCTGATCTGGAAGAAGCAATATATGCAGGTCAGGTTGAGGTTTAGAAACTGAGAAGTAGTGGCTGGCCTGAGAGTGTCTTTGATATGAAGCTGTCAGTCAATGGGTGGATCTAGCTGTGTGAGATTTTGAAGTGATCTCACTGGTGTTGGTGAGGATAATGCAACCTCTTTCCCCTCAAGGTCTGTCAGCTGGGTGATAAAAAGTTAATTCAAAATGTAAACTTCTTACTGTGCTGTGAGTAAAACAATGACATCTGTGCTTAGCTGGCTAAGTGTGGGAGATTGAGTGTTTTCTCTGGCACAAGGTGGTTCGTTATTTTCACTGAATATTAAGGAGTGATTTCTTTACTGAGTAAGGTCTCTTTTAACATAAGCACTGGGATACTGTGTGTCACTGTATCACAGGGTGGGGCTTGGAGACAGCAGTCATCAGGCTGGTGTCTACTGAATGTGTCTAAATATCCAGCATGAAAATGCAAGGATTTGTGATGATTTGGGCTGATATAGACTTTTCTTGTATCTTGTAGGAGTTGGTGAGGAAGACAGTGAATAACAAGAGCTGTCATTTGCTGTGGCCCTCCCCATCTCAGACTGGCCTTCTTCTGTGCATTTTCACACAGATGTGTTCCCTCATCTCCCTTCCAGTGGTCACACACTGCATCCCTCTAATGGTCTCAGATATAAAGCAGGAAGGCTCGAGGGCTGACACTGGAGAAAGTGGGGGATAAGAGAGTGGGAGATGGAGAGCACTTTTGGGTTCTGAAGAGGAAGCATGAATCAGCAACTGGTTGAGCTGGGGAGAGAAGGCAAGCGGGAAGCAGCTTCTTCACCTTTCAGATTTCAACAGGGAGGAAAGTAGGAGGCATCTCAGCAGCATCAGCATTTCTGCGTTCCCCCAGCTGCTCAGGCCAGGTGCATGGAGGCACAGAGTGAGCCTTTGGGGAGTAGCGCTCACCTTAGTGAGTGAAGCAGAGCTGGTACATGTCAGAATTGCATCATGCTGCGGACAGATGTCTTACAGGGAGGCTGGGGGGGAATGCAGCAGGTAGCTGTGTTAGAGAATTTGATTCCTGGTCAAGAGAGGTGGACCTGTAGGTTCTTGGAACATGGCCTGGTATACAAGCAGTACTCAATCAACATTGACTCTTGTAGTGTTCTTTACCTCCAGAGCTCAAAACTAGGGATGGAGGGTGATTTCCAGCTCCCTGAGATTGCATATAGAATTTTTTATATATACAAGGGTAATTAAAATAGTTAGTGGAAAATGGAACTTAAAACTAATTGTATTTTGCTACAAGAAGTTTGGAAGTTCATGCATCTTTCTTTTGTAATAGGCTTTTTTCGTGAACTTTTTGAAAGTTCCTTGATTTGAAAGGCAGAGTTGCACAGAGAGAGTAGAAATAGAGGTAGAAAGAGAAAGAGAAAGAGAAAGAGAAAGAGAAAGTGAAAGAGAGAGAGAAAGAGAGAAAGGAAGGAAGGAAGGAAGGAAGGAAGGAAGGAAGGAAGGAAGGAAGAAAGAAAGAAAGAAAGAAAGAAAGAAAGAAAGAAAGAAAGAAAGAAAGAAAGAAAGAAAGAAAGAAAGAAAGAGAGAGAAATTTCCCTTTGGCTGGTTCATGTTCCAAATGGCCACAATGTCCATGGCTGGGCCAGGCTGAATCCAAGAGTCTAGAACTCTGTGGGAGTCTCCCAAGGACTGGCAAAAAAAAGCCAAGATCATTAATGTCTTCTGCTGCTTCCCTAGATGTATTAACAGGGAGCTGTATCAGAAGTCGAGCAGCCATTGGTGCCCATGTGGGATTAACCCACTCTTCCACATGCAGGCCCTTGCATGAACATTTGGAGGCTCCTTACAGGTGAATATTTCTTCAGGAGGGAGGTATGGCTCCATGCACTGCCCACCATAGAGGGTATAAGACTAGGAGCTCTTGGGTGCTGCTGTTCCATCTGGCTTTGCTTAGACTGGTGGCTTCACCTCTGTGGGCTGTTTACTCATCTGTACATGAAGGGAACTTGGTCAACAGCTACCCTTCCACCATTTTCAGTCAATTGTGCAGGTGGGTAGATGGGCCGTTGGGCTGTGGATCAGTTCTGCTCTGCTCCATGTGAGCAGCTAAGCAGAGAGCAGAGAACAGGCAGTTCCAGGTGGGGATGTGCTGGGCCACTGGCATTTGAATGTCACATCCTGAGCTCCTCTCTGAGCTTAAAAGTGGTCTGAAGGGGAGAGTTGGAGGCCTCCTCGCTTTTACAGGTGCTCCCTGACACCCATTTTACATTTCTAGAACTCATTCTGGTCCTAAACTTTTAGGTTTCTCAATAAAGGAAGGCTGGAATATCCTCAGAAGCAGTTTAATGACAATACAATGGAGTGTAATGACATTTTCCAGAGTTGTGTTGGTGGCGAAAATATTGAAACAGGCAGCCCAGTAGGCCAAGTGCCTGCAAATGTTCCACCATGGGTGAATCATTATTGCAGGCCAGGCCCAATTGTGTTTTTTCCTCCTGCAATATGCTCAGGCCTCATGTTTTAGTGTCTTCTCTTAAAATGGAATATGCATTGACCAGTCCATTTTGCTCCATGTTGTTGAAATGATGGCAGTGTGGTTGCTTTGAGCCAGAGGGCACACCAAGAGGGATGGCTGTGCCATCCCTCCCTCCCTGGAGCTTGGGGGAGGGATCTGTTCTATTTTTTACTGACACTAGATCCTCAGATTCCCTCTTCTGCAGCCCAACACATCCATCCTTGGCTTCTCAGGCTCACTCTCCAGAGAGAGGGGGAAAGAGAGAGAGAGAAAGAGAGATATCTTCTATCTGTTGATTCACTCCCCAAAAGGTTACAATGGCCAGGGCTGGGCCAGGCCAAATAGGAGGCAGCAGTTTCTTAGGGGTCACCTCTGTGGGTGTGAGGGCCTAAGGACTTGGGCCATTCTCTGCGTCTTTCCCAGATCATCAGCTGAGATCTGGATCAGAAGTGGACTCAAACTCTGCCAGGACTCAAGCCAGCACCCATATGAGATACCTGCACTGCAGGTAGAGGCTAAACCCTCTATGCCACAGTATCAGCCCCTCATTGATTCTTTTTTTTTAATTTTTAAAAAAATTTTTGACAGGCAGAGTGGACAGTGAGAGAGAGAGAGACAGAGAGAGAAAGGTCTTCCTTTGCCATTGGTTCACCCTCCAATGGCTGCTGCGGCCGGCACGCTGCGGCCGGCACGCTGCGGCCGGCGCACTGCGCTGATCAGATGGCAGGAGCCAGGTACTTATCCTGGTCTCCCATGGGGTGCAGGGCCCAAGGACTTGGGCCATCCTCCACTGCACTCCCTGGCCACAGCAGAGAGCTGGCCTGGAAGAGGGGCAACCGGGACAGAATCTGGCGCCCCAACCAGAACTCGAACCCGGTATGCCGGTGCCACAAGGTGGAGGATTAGCCTAGTGAGCTGCGGCGCCGCCCCTCATTGATTCTTTTTACACAAAAGATTTATTTGTTTACTTGAAAGACAGAGTTACAGAGAAAGAGAGGTGGAGAGACAGAGCCAGAGCTCATCCACCTGCTGGTTCACTCTACAAATGGTCGCATCAGCCAGGGCTGGGTCAGGCCAAAGCCAGGAGCCTGAAACTTCATCTGGACCTCAAATTTGGCCCATTATCTGCTGCTTTTGCAGGCACATTGGAAGGGGGCTGGTTCAGAAGTGAAGTAGTGAGGACTTTAACTGGTACCCATTTGGGATGTCAACATTGCAGGTGGCAGTTTAACCTGATTTGTCACAATGCCAGCGCCTTCAATGATTTCTGATAATTCAGTGTGACATTGCTGGTTTTACCTATTAGTATGAAAATTATTTGCAGGGATGGTTACTAAAATTCCTTCTATCCCATATGATCCTTTGACATGATTTTGCTGCTCCTTCCAGTAAGAGGTAGAGTCTATTTTTCAACCCCTTCAATCTGGGCTGGCTTTCAATTTGCTCTGCCAAACAAAATGTGGTGAAAATGACAACATATGAATCTCTAGAATAAAGGTCTCAAGAAATCTTACTGGAAGACGAGAAACCCTATAGAAGAGAGCTGAGACACTCTAGCCAACAACCACCAGACGTGAGGCCATATTGGATTACCCAAACCCCAAAGTTCTAAATGACTGCAGCCATATGAGGAATATAGGGCAGACTGAAAGGATTGAATAGCAGGCCTTTGCCCCATTGCCAAACTAAGAGCAGATGAATGGTAGCTGTTGAAGACCACTACAATATATGGAGGCAACAGATTCCTGAGACAACCTGCTTACCATTTCCAAGAGTTCTTCTTTAGCGTCATCAAGGGGATTATTGGTACTAAAAGCTCCAAACATCCCATAATATCAATTTTAAATAACATTTTCTGTTATCAACTACTATCTCTAACTCATGCCTTCTAGTAACTTGGTTCAAACAATTGTACAGTCCAACTGGGATCTTTTATAAGGTTCACCTCATAACTTCTGTGGGTCATAGGATTCTCAGCTTCATGGGCTGCTTCTTCACAAAAGTATATTAAAATTTAGGGGGGGTGTTGTATCACAGCAGGTTTATCTGCCCCTAAGACACCTGAACCCTATATTGCCACGGGGGTTTTAGTTCAGGTTACTCTGCTTCCAATTCAGCTTTCTATTAACATGTCTGAGAGGTAAAAGACAATGGTCTGGGCACTAGTGCCTCTGCTACACCCATGGGAGATGTAGCTGAATTTACTGTCTCTTGGATTCTCCTGGCTGTTGCAGGCATGGTGGGAGTGAACTGGTGGTTCAAATATTTGAGCCATTATCTGCTGTCTCCTAGGGTAAACATTGCCAGAAAGCTGGATCAGAAGTGGGGCTGTAATCTGAACCCAGGGACTCCAATATGGGTTAAGAGTATCTGAAGCAGTGTCCTAACTGCTGCATCAAACCGCCAACCTATGGAGAGGACGTTATGATTGAGGGAATAGCTTAAACCAAGTTCCTCGGGTCAGCCATAGCAGGGCTCTCAGGGGACCTGCGAGGCAGCACTGGTGGAAAGAATGGTGGGACCACACCCTGAAGGCCTACCACAGAATGCTGAGGTTTTAAATGTATTATGTAAGGGTGATGGGGTGGGGAGAATGTCCCAAAGTTCTCTGCATCATTGTGTGGGTCATTATCAGGTCTCTGAGATCTCCAAGAGGCAACCTGAAGGGCAGGAGAGAGACTGAAGATAGTGCTAAGTGAGGGCCATGTTCCATGAAATAGTTTCTGGCCTAGAGAGGAGACAGGAAGCTGGTGTAGATTCTGTGGCCAACAGAGCCACAGCACGGAGGAAGAGTAGAGGGGCATAGGGTGGGGGTGGGGGCTGAGTGTGTAGTATGTGGTGTACCCACCAGAACAAGTTGTCAGCGGGTTTAGAATTTTGACTTCAGTGTTACTGCATCAGATGTCACAACTGAAAGCCTTCCTTGTCCTGGAAAGAAGGCATCTTTTGGGGCTGGCACTGTGGCACAGTAGGCTAAGCCTCCACCTGTGGCATCTGCCATGAGCACCGGATCATATTCTAACTGCTCCTCTTCTGATCCAGCTCTCTGCTTATCGTCTGGGAAAGCAGTGGGAAATGGCCCAATGGTATGGACCCCTGCACGTGCATGGGAGACCTGAAAGAAACTCCTGGCTCCTGGCTTTGGATCAGTCCAGCTCCAGCAATTGTGGCCATTTGGGGAGTGAACCAATGAATGGAAGATCTTTGTCTCTCCCTCTCTCTGTCTCTAACTCTGCTTCTCAAATAAAGTCTTTTATGTCATTGTGATGAAGCCAGGAGCCAAGAGCTTCTTTTGTGTCTTCTGTGTCTCCCACATGGGTACAGGGGCCCAAGCACTTGGGCCATCCTTTGCTGCTTTCCCAGGCATATTAGCATGGAGCTGGATCTGAGTGGAGCAGCCGGGACTTGAACTGGCACTGCACCCACATGAGATGCCAGTGCTTCAGCCCAGGGCTTTAACTTGCTGAACCACAGCACCAATCCTTCTAAATACATTTTTAAAAATTGAAATTATGCACAGAATGTTCTCTGAGCAAAACAGAATTAGATTAGAAATCTAAACAAAATAACTAGAAGAATTATAAATATTTGTAAATTAGGAAATATTCTTCAATATTAAATTGGTGGAAGATTAAATCATAGAGATAGAATATATTTTTAAAGGAATAAAAATAAAAACACAATGGCTACTGTTATAACACAGTGGGTTAAGCTGGTGTTTGTAATGTCTGCATCCTATATCAGCTGCCAGTTCAAGTCCCAGCTGCATTGCTTCTGATTCAGATTTCTGCTGGTGTGCCTGGGAAGGCAGCAAAAGATGGGCCAAGTAATTGGGTTCTTGCCACCCATGTGGTAGACTGTGATGGAGTTCCTCATTCCTGGCTTCAGCTTAGCTAAGACTTGGCTACTGTGGCCAGAACTCACAGATCAAAGACAATTTCTCTCTACTCTCTCTCTCTCTCTCTCTCTCTCTCTGTCTCCTCAGTTACTATATACTTTTAAAATGGAAAATTAAATCTCATTTATTTCTTGGGTATCTGCATTACTTACAGGTAATGATTTGGGGACCTAAAATGGTCAATAACTTGCAAGTGATTATTATGCCTCACCAGAAAATGTTTTAGGAGTGTGTTTGACATAGCAGTTATAAAATTATTGGGGACATTCACATCACTTACCAGAGTATATGGGTTCACAATCAAGCTCTGCTCCCAGTTCCAGCAACCTGCCAGTGCTTACCAATGGGAGGCAGGAGGTGATGATTATGTGGGTCCCTGTCATTCACATGGGATATACAAGTTGCTAGCTCCTTACTTATGCCTGGCCCAGCCCATGCTATTGTAGGCATTTGGGGAATGAACCAGTGGATGGGAGATATTACTTGTTTGTACTCTCTCTCTCTCTCTCTCTCTCTCTCTCTCTGCTTGTCCCATATCTTTCAATTAAAAATTTAAAAATTAAAACAAAATTGTTTTACACATTTCTAAACTAGTTCCAGATGTGGCTAGCTAGAACAAAACGTAATTATTTCTGAGTAGGAAAAATTCATGATTAACATCTACTAAAGAAAACTTGATTCAGCAGAATAGAATGATTAAGACAAAAATCAACCACAGTCATACATGAAACAAACAATATTGGAAGCTGACAGCTCAAGAGATGCTTCTGGGGCAATAGTAACTGTACTGAGAATACTTGGTTAAGAGAAATAAGGCCAACTTCAATGTTTCATTTCACAATTATGGAGAAATAGCCAACAATAGATGCAGATACCCACATTTACTAAGGTGTTCCAAGGCAGAATTATCTAATAATTACTACTTGTTGGACTTTATATAAAAATTATTTGACCAAAACGTAGAAAATATGATACTATTATATATGATACAGTTGTAAGAATTTAAAGAGAAGTGTAGGTTTTATTCCATTGCACAGTTTGCTAGTGTATCTCCTGCGTAGTGAGATGCTTAGTAAGGAGGAGTGAGGGGCAGGTGATTCAGAAAAGCAAGAAGCAGGGTGATGTTTAGTCAGAATGGTGAGCTTGACTTGCCCCTCACACTGTTGGGAAGTATGGCATGTTTCAGCTCTGAGATGTTAACTGAGGAAGCAGAAATGTAAAAAAGCTAAAATTTGCAGTTGCTGTCTACAAAATACTCCATATCCAGTTTAATCAGGAGTTTCTTATTCTTTTATTCACTTGCCCCTTAAGAAGGAATTTGAAAGTCCTAAATATAGAAATCTTAACTTTACAGTTCCCTCAAATATGAAGATTATCTGAAGCCAGTTACTTTTCTGGCCACCAGATGGGCCTCATCTGCCCAATATTTGTTAATAGAAAAAACCTGGTTCAGTTTAGGATGAAAGAAATTATAGACTTCCTTTACAGTGTTAATATGGTCCAAGGAATGATATATGTTGCTAAAGAAATTTTCTGAAGACTTGCCAGTTTTTAAATAACAAAAAACACTGATTTGTTAAGGGAAATGAATCATTTAATGAATGGTTTAATTATTGAGCAGCCTTTTTATTTTTATATGGCTTGCCTAAACAGGACAGAACTACAACTTCATGCAGGCAAGAATGGGTCATTGTTGGCGCAAGACACCTGCTCCTCAGAAAACAACTGGGGAATGAAAGAAACACTGAGAAGAGGAGCTATCCAGAAAATCCTTGGGAAATTACTGTGACTACTCCCCATGCTGACTGCTCCGAGGATGTTTATTCTGCACAGTGGAAGAAGGGCCAGAATGATTAGGTTGTACTTGGTTTATGTCTTCTCCCAAAAGCCCCTTAATTTTTCTCCACCCATTTGAATGTGATAGTCACCAGCTTCCTATAGTCTCAGCAGGAGCCCAGAAGGTTATATTCTTCAGCATGTTAAATCAACCGATGACTAGATAAAGAGTCTGTATTCTCAAAAATGTGGGGTTGTCTATTCACCGAGGAGCCATATCAGGATAATCTTATAATTACTATTAGAATGCACAAAATAAACTAAAAAATGTTCCCCAAATCCACACTTGATTAAAACACTGTTCTGCTGTGCCCCATTCTATCAAGGAAAATTCTGAACTGACTGCTATAGTTACAAGAAAAATTGTGTTCTCCCAATAATTAAACCATTCATTAAACAATTCTTTTCCCTTAACAAATCAGTGAGTGTTTTTTGCTATTTAAAAACTGGCTAGTCTTCAGGAAATTTCTTAGCAACATATATCACTCCTTGGACTGTATTAACATAGTAAATGAAATCTATAGTCTCTTTCCCCCTAAAGGGCCTTCATCTGGAGTCAGGGGATCTGTAACTCCCCCATTCTCACAGTCTGTGTCCTCAACCACTGAAGTGGGTTGTTGGAGTCTGAAGTCCGAGGCTGGCCCCTGACCAGCAGGAGCCAGTACAGACACTCCCCACAAGGCAAACGGGAAGGGTAAATTCGACAGGTGATGAACACACCACAAGCACCTGTGAGTTCTGTCGAAGCAGGAACCGCTTTATTGAGGAAGTGTGCAGGCTTATAAAGCTTACGAAGGACATGTGCAGTAGGGGAGCCAATCAGAGAAAAGGTCACACAGGCACAGGTGGACCACACACAGGGGCATCTTTAACAAAGTATAGGGATCACGGGCTGTCCACGTGTCCAGAACTAAAGTGGACTTATCCCTGCCGGTGGTCTGATCTTATGTAGCTTAACCACAGCAGCCGCAGACACACCCCTCAAACATCCACCAGGCCCCATATTATAATGGAGAATTTAGGCAATACACAGTGGGTCACCTGCTATTGTCTATTTTTGCCTATAAAGGTTTTGTTTAACATACCACTAACTCTTATCATAAACCTTTCCCAGTTATCTGAAGCCTGGTCAATTATTTGTTTGCTAGAAAATGAAGTTTAACAAAATAAAATTTGAACAGACTTGAATTCAGAAATCATTATACTATTAGTTGCCTACAAAAACTTAATTTATACAAATATTATATTTCATGGAAATGCTGAATTTAAATATCAATTATAAATGAAATATATATTATGAAATGTTATTTGAAATTGACAAAACATATTAAAATAGTTTATAAAATATCCTGTCTTCTTGTTTGGAAAACATACATATACTTACAGTGGTTAAGTTGTATCTAAAGTTCCTGAATGATAGGAATAAATGTCTTATGCAGTTTTAGTAATGAAAAAGTTAATTCATGCAAAAATGCCTGGAACAAGACTTGGTACATAGCAAACAGAGGAGAGTGTTGGTTGTTACACACTGATAGAATAATGGTGTTAAAGGTGGCTTTTGTTTTCTTCTTTATACTTCTTATGCAAATTACCACAAAATGCTTAAAGAAATGATAGTCATTTATAGAGAAAATTTCATAATCTCACAAATGAAAAGTCAATTTACACTCCCATTAAACTACAGGCAATGTAAAGAACATGCCATCTAGAGGGAGAGATGGTTACACTGGTCAAGTATGGTTCTCCATATGTGTAACCATGAAAGTTGCCAAGACAACTTAATAAAACTTTGAGTAAGCTGATGACTTCACACTGAGAAAACAAGTAAGGTGGCCTCAGGTTTATAGAGATTGATTTTACTCACCTTAGGATATTAATGAAAAACACAAGTGATAGCAATATATTCAAAAACAATTAAAGGGATATACCCATTAAAACATAAATTTTATTGTTTCATTGCAAGTAGAAATGAGTAATTTCATAGAATCATTAGTAAGGTAACATAGATACATACAAATTTGGTACAATTTAGTTCACAACAATTGGACTAAAGTGGAAAAATTCAAAGAAAAAACAATATAAATCAACAATGATGTCAGTTACCAGAAAATATTAAAAGAAGATTACTGGTATCTAAAGCATGAATTTTGAAAGATTCAAAATGCAAAGGTGAAATGACAGTGCCATAAAATTATTTTTATTATTTATTTTATTTATTTGAAAGGTAGAGTTACAGAGAAAGAGGGAGAAGGAAAACGGAGGGAGAGGGAGAGAGAAAATGAGATCTTCCATCCAGTAACTCACTCCCTAACTCACAAGGGTTAGGGCTGAGTCAGGCTGCTTCACCTGGAGCCAGGAGCTTCGTCTGGGTCTCCTACATGAGTGGCAGGGGACCAAGCACTTGGACCATCTTCAGCTGTTTTCCCAGGCACATGAGCATGAAATTTAATCAGAATTGGAGCATCCAGGACTTGAACCAGTGCCCACATGGGAGGTTAGCATTGCAGGTTCCAGCTTAACCTGCTTTGTCATGAAGCAGACACCTTAAAAATTCTTAAAAATGAAAAAAAATGACATGGAAATAGAGAATAGGTACAGTGGATTAAAGTGGTTTTGAGAAACTATATATTATGAATGCCAGGACAGCCACAGTTCACAATGCTAGATGTTACACCAGGATTTTACTGACAGACACACGTGATAAGAATAAATTCAGAGACAAAAGAAAAAAATAAATAGGATGCATATTTTGTGAAATGAAATAAGAGATATATGTAACACAAATTGAGGAATTTACTTAGAACAATAGTAGAGGTGCAAGCAAGTATAAGGAAATTTGGTGAATAACAATTCATTAAAATTAGTTTGAAAAACAGAAAAAATAGAAAGTTAAACAAAGCAAAAATCATGTACTCATCAAAATAATCTTTAGGAGAAAAGTCCGGCATTATAAAAAATGCTAAGGAACATTTCAAAATCAATAGACCCTCATGGAAATACATAAAACGTAAAAGTATGTAATCTTGGAAAGCTGAAAGAGTACACAGTCTCCATATGTTTGTGAGAAATTGCCTACAAGGAAAATGACAGGACAATGTAAGGAATTTTGAGAGTGTACATGACCTCACTATACAAGACATCCAGGATGGTGTAAGGCTCACAGTGCTAGGATTGCCTTACACTTAGATAGATATATACCAAAGTGATAACAATATATTCAATTATAAAATATAGAGTATAAAACAGAGGCACATATTAAACACAAACTTTTTTTTCTGATCATTATGAAAACAACTGAGGAATTAGATAGTAGCAATAATTGAATGAAAATATAAGAGTAAATTTCATGGAAAATAGTCCATAAAATTTACATTTAAATTGGAAAAGGAAACTCTAGGGTAGGTGTTTAGCCCAGCTGCTAAGATGACACTTACGACACCCACATCCATACTGGAATTCCTGTGTTTAGTCCAGGCTCCACTCTCAACTCCGGGTTCCTGATAAAGGACTAGGAAGCAGCAAATGATGACTCAATTAGTTGAGTCCCCAACATCCAAATGAGAGTTCTAGTTTGACTTCTTGGCTCCTAATTTTGGCCTGGCCTAGTCCCAATTGTGTGGATATTTGGTCAGTGGAAAAGTAAGTCAATGAAAGATTATTCTCTGTGCATTTCTCTCTCTCTCTCTCTCTTTGACATCTCTCTATTTATCTCTCTCTGTCTCTGACTTGCAAGTAATTTTAAAACGAAAATGTCACAAAATTGCACAACAAATTTAAAAAGTAAAAGTAAACTGACATAAATCATGACAACTTGAAAATTACAAGAAATCCCAGGGAAAAGATATGCACATTTGGATCTTGGAAAGTTTCAAAAATCAACAATTAATTTAGATTTATAACATTCAAAAATGCTAAACCATATCTACTTAATTGGAAAAAATAGTTCTGTGAACTGTATATGAATATTTCCTGGCACACCTACAAAATTTTGGGAAATTTTTAACTTTTAAATAATAACTAAAAGTAATATGACCGAAGTTTCTCAGTCGTTCGTTTAGCTTACACTAGGATATTAACGACAAACACAGTTTACACTGATTTCAAAACAGGCAAAAATATGGAATACCTGATACAATTCAAACTACGTTTTTACTCTGAGAACTCAGTTATTTGTTAGAAACAATGAAAAAGTAAAAGAAGTTATTTAGCATTATAATTTTGAAATGGGAAATGAAAGAACATATCAACAAAAATAAAACAAAGACTATACCAATTGCAAGGGTAATGTTAAGGGAAAAATAATTGTAGCAAGAGCTGAACTTTTCAAATTCAAATTCAAATCGATGTACAGAAAAAATTAAAAAGAAGATATAAAATTAATGTGCAGTCTTGGAGATCTCCAGGATGGCAGATACTTTATAACCTAGAAAGGGCAAATAAATCAACTGTCCAAAAGTGATATGGAGAACCTGCATAGCAAAGTTATGTGGATGCCAGGCAGCAGTTTGGCACTGATGACATCACAATGCATAAGAAAAGCAAGGTGGGGCCGCTCCCTGTAAGTCGTCTTTTGCAACACACACCAGTTCATTGAAGAGGAGCCCGACTGACGACTGACATGAGAAGCAGTTCATCCCCTTCCATCCGCCTCCACTGCACCATCGGGAGCCCGTCCTGGAGAAGTTTGATTCGGGCTTGGTTTTAGATGTCGTTGTGGGCAAACCAAGCCCCAAGAACGGCTTCTCGTAAAGGCTGAGGTGCCCGTTCTTGGGAGAGCCAGCCCGGGAGCCTGGATGGAGACTTGAAGGCCTGGTTGGCCACCGATGGCGGCTCTGCCCTGCAGTCCGTGCTGTGCCCGGTGAAAGGCGGCAGCCCCTCGAACATGCCGCGGGACTCTGGCATCTGGGACTTGTCCGTGCCTCTTCGGAGCTGTCTCTACCTCTGATGGGAGGGCTCTTGGCTGACCGGACGAGATCATGTCCTCCTCATTGGGCCTGGTGAGGAGGAGCCACCTGCTCTTCCTTCCAAGTTCCTCGCATCTGGGATGCACAAAGCAGAACTTGGCTGCCATATCTACACTGATGAATTTCACATGGCGGCCCCTTTGTATGGAGATGGAAGAGTCTAAGCCCTGCCACTTTAGCTGGTTCCTCAGTTCATCCCTGGTTGCATGGCCTGCTGGAGCTAAGGTCTCATCCAAGGATATTTGGAGGGAAGTTCTGGCCAATACTCCCCTTTGTTCCAGCCCTCTACCAAATAGCTTGCCAAAGCCTCCAATTTTCTAAATCCCTATGGAACTTTGCAAAGCATGTCTGTGTGGTCTGACAGCAGCTTGCCACACTAGGTCAGGCCTTGGACTGGAGCCTGTTCCAGGATGGAGAGAGAAAACATGTAAAGAGAAACAGGAGAATATCTGTACTGATCAGTCAGACTCTACTGAACTCTGCACTCTGCCTGTGTGCTACTTTGATTGAAATGCTTTGTGGAAGGAGCACATTGTGTTGGTCCAAAAATCAGATGATGTTTTGGTTTGGATTTAAGGTTTGGATACTTACTTTGAAATATTAGTGTTTCTGACAGTCTCAAATTCTACCATGCCAAATAATAAAACTACAATGTGATTGCCAAACTCAGAGCAAGTTAAGTCCAGCTTCCTAGTTTTTCTTCATTAGTGCAAAATGGGGAGGTAGGGAGGGAAATAGTTGTCTTGTAGATTAAGGCAAAACATCTGTTTTAAGTAGAGCTGCCATTTTATTTTATTTTATTTTATTTTATTTTATTTTATTTTGGTCTCAGAAGTTGTCCCAGAGTGGAAATGATAACATGGAATTCAGAAAAATGTTCTGCCAAATCTCCCAGGCTTTAAATTATTGGAGAAACAGGAATTAAACAATAGAGATGATCTCAGTGAAAGGCTTTGATCCTGAGAATAAAAGGTTTGTGTGGTTAAGTTAGAAGGTGTCCTGTAGAAAGGATACTGGGGTGAGTACAGGCTTCCAGGCCAAAGAGCCTGCACATAGCTGAAGGGGAAGCTAGCAGCTTGTCCTCGCGTATGGGGTAGCACCTGCCACTGCCAGCCGTGTTCAGGTGGGGACACAGCCAGGTAACTGTATTTAGAGCCAAAAATGAGATCAGGCTATGAAGTCCGAGACTGTTTCTGGTTGACAGTAAATTAATATCCCCAGATAGTTTGAATAAATATGTAGTAAATTCTGGGTAGTTAAATATGTATCTATTTGTCATTCTTGCAACTTCACAGCCACAAGGCAGTTTATTTTTTTTTATTTAATGAATATAAATTTCCAAAGTACAGCTTATGGATTACAATGGCTTCCCCCCCATAACTTCCCTCCCACCCGCAACCATCACCTTTCCCACTCCCTCTCCCCTTCCATTCACATCAAGATTCATTTTCGTTTCTCTTTATATACAGAAGATCTGTTTAGCATACATTAAGTAAAGATTTCAACAGTTTGTTCACACACAGAAACATAAAGTGAAAAATACTGTTTGAGTACTAGTTATAGCATTAAATCTCAATGTACAGCACACTAAGGACAGAGATCCTACATGAGGAGTAAGTGCACAGTAACTCCTGTTGTTGACTTAACAAATTGACACTCTTGTTTATGGCCTCAGTAATCAACCTAGGCTCTTGTCATGAGCTGCCAAGGCTATGGAAGCCCCCTGAGTTCACTGACTCTGATCATATTTAGACAAGGCCATGGTCAAAGTGGAAGTTCTCTCCTCCCTTCAGAGAAAGGTACCTCCTTCTTTGATGACCCATTCTTTCCACTGGGATCTCACTCGCAGAGATCTTTCATTTAGGTTTTTTTTTTTTTTTCCCCAGAGTGTCTTGGCTTTCCATGCCTGAAATACTCTCATGGGCTTTTCAGCCAGATCCGCATGCCTTAAGGGCTGATTCTGAGGCCAGAGTGTTGTTTAGGACATCTGCCATTCTATGGGTCTTCTGTGTATCTCACTTCCCATGTTGGACCATTCTCTCCCTTTTTGATTCTATCAGCTAGTATTTGCAGACACTAGTCTTGTTTTTGTGATCTCTTTGGTTCTTAGTCCTATCATTATGATCAATTGTGAACAGAAATTAATCACTGGGACTAGTGAGATGGCATTGGTACATGCCAGCTTAATGGGATTGAATTGGAATCCCCTGGTATGTTTCTAACTCTACCGTTTGAGGTAAGTCAGCTTGAGCATGTCCCAAATTGCACATCTCTTCCCTCTCTTATTCCCACTCTTTTTTTTTTTTTGTATGTTTCTTTTTTTTTTTTTAGTTTTTTTTTATCTTTTATTTAATGAATATAAATTTCCAAAGTACGTCTCATGGGTTACAATGGCTTTCCCCCCCATACCGTCCCTCCCACCCACCACCCTCCCCTTTCCCACTCCCTCTCCCCTTCCATTCACATCAAGATTCATTTTCGATTATCTTAGTATACAGAAGATCAGCTTAGTATACCTTAAGTAAGGATTTCAACAGTTTGTTCCCACACAGAAACATAAAGTGAAAAATAATAGATGTTTTTTTTAAATGATGATGAAATCAGATCAGACCTATTGTCGTGTTTAATCCCAGTGAGAGTCAAGTTGGGAATTGATAGTTTCTGTTTTTTTTTAACAGAAGATCAGTTTAGTGTACATTAAGTAAAGATTTCAATCGTTTGCACCCCCATAGAAACACAAAGTGAAATATACTGTTTGAGTACTCGTTATAGCATTAAGCCTCAGTGTACAGCACATTAAGGACAGAGATCCTACATGAGGAGTAAGTGCACAGTGACTCCTGTTGTTGACTTTACAAATTGACACTCCTGTTTATGGCATCAGTAATCTCCCTATGCACCAGTCATGAGTTTCCAAGGCTATGGAAGCCCCTTGAGTTCTCCGATTCTTATCTTGTTTAGACAAGGTCATAGTCAAAGTGGAGGTTCTCTCCTCCCTTCAGAGAAAGGCACCTCCCTCTTTGCAGACCTGTTCTTTCCACTGGGATCTCACTCGCAGAGATCTTTTTGCCAGAGTGTCTTGGCTTTCCATGCCTGAAATACTCTCATGGGCTTTTCAGCCAGATCCGAGTGCCTTTAGGGCTGATTCTGAGGCCAGAGTGCTATTTAGGACATCCGCCATTCTATGAGTCTGCTGAGTATCTCACTTCCCATGTTGGATCACTCTCCCCTTTATTTATTCTATCGGTTAGTGTTAGCAGATACTAGACTTGTTTATGTGCTCCCTTTGACTCTTAGTCCTTTCATTATGATCAATTGTGAACTGAAATTGATCACTTGGAATAGTGAGATGGCATTGGCACATGCCACCTTGATGGGATTGAATTGGAATCCCCTAGTATGTTTCCAACTCTACCAATTGGGGCAAGTCAGCCCGAGCATGCCCCAAATTATACATCTCTTCCCTCTCTTATTCCCACTTTTATGTTTAACAGGGATCACATTTCAGTTAATTTTCAACACTTAAGAATAACTGTGTGATAATTACAGAATTAAACCAGTCATATTAAGTAGAACAGACAAAAAAAAATACTATGAGGGATAATGTATTAAGTTGTCCATTAGCAGTCAGGGCTATGCTGATCAAGTCACCGTTTCTCATAGTGTCCATTTCACTTCAGGAGGTTTCCTTTTTGGTGTTCAGTCAGTTGTCACCGATCAGGGAGAACATATGGTATTTGTCCCTTTGGGACTGGCTTATTTCACTCAGCATGATGTGTTCCAGATTCCTCCATTTTGTTGCAAATGACTGGATTTCGTTGTTTCTTACTGCGGTATAGTATTCTAGAGAATACATATCCCATAATTTCTTTATCCAGTCTACCGGTGATGGGCATTTAGGTTGGTTCCAGGTCTTGGCTATTATGAATTGTGCTGCAATAAACATTAGGGTGCAGACCGCTTTTTTGTTTATCAATTTAAACTCCTTTGGGTAAATTCCAAGGAGTGGGATGGCTGGGTCGAACGGTAGGGTTATATTCAGGTTTCTGAGGAATCTCCAGACTGATTTCCATAGTGGCTTGACCAGTTTGCATTCCCACCAACAGTGGGTTAGTGTCCCTTTTTCCCCACATCCTCTCCAGCATCTGTTGTTGGTAGATTTCTGTATGTGAGGCATTCTAACCGGGGTGAGGTGAAACCTCATTGTGCTTTTGATTTGCATTTCTCTGATTGCTAATGACCTTGAACATTTTTTCATGTGCCTGTTGGCCATTTGGATTTCCTCTTTTGAAAAATGTCTATTGAAGTCCTTGGCCCATCTCTTAAGTGGGTTGTTGGTTTTGTTTTTGTGGAGTTTCTTGATCTCTTTGTAGATTCTGGTTATTAACCCTTTATCTGTTGCATAGTTTGCAAATATTTTTTCCCATTCTGTCGGTTGTCTCTTCACTCTCCTGACTGTTTCTTTTGCAGTACAGAAACTTCTCAATTTGATGCAATCCCAATAGTTGATTTTGGCTTTGACTGCCTGTGCCTCCCGGGGCTTTTTCAGAAATTCTTTGCCTGTGCCAATATCTTGAAGGGTTTCTCCAATGTTCTCTAATAACTTAATTGTGTCAGGACGTAGATTTAGGTCTTTAATCCACGTTGAGTGAATTTTTGTGTAAGGTGTAAGGTAGGGGTCTTGCTTCATGCTTCTGCATGTGGAAATCCAGTTTTCCCAGCACCATTTATTGAATAGACTGTCCTTGCTCCAGGAATTAGTTTTAGATCCTTGATCAAATATAAGTTGGCTGTAGATGTTTGGATTGATTTCTGGTGTTTCAATTCTGTTCCATTGGTCTATCCATCTGTTTCTGTACCAGTACCATGCTGTTTTGATTACAACTGCCCTGTAGTATGTCCTGAAATCTGGTATTGTGATGCCTCCGGCTTTGTTTTTGTTGTGCAAGATTGCTTTAGCTATTCGAGATCTCTTGTGCCTCCATATGAATTTCAGCATCATTTTTTCTAGATCTGCGAAGAATGTCTTTGGTATCTTGATTGGGATTGCATTGAATCTATAAATTGCTTTTGGGAGAATGGACATTTTGATGATGTTGATTCTTCCAATCCATGAGCATGGAAGATTTTTCCATTTTTTGGTATCCTCTTCTATTTCTTTCTTTAAGGTTTTGTAATTTTCATCGTAGAGATCTTTAACGTCCTTGGTTAAGTTTATTCCAAGGTATTTGATTGTTTTTGTAGCTATTGTGAATGGGATTGATCTTAGCAGTTCTTTCTCAGTCATGGCATTGCTTGTGTATACAAAGGCTGTTGATTTTTGTGCATTGATTTTATATCCTGCCACTTTGCCAAACTCCTCTATGAGTTCCAATAGTCTTTTAGTAGAGTTCTTTGGATCCTCTAAGTACAGAATCATATCGTCTGCAAAGAGGGATAGTTTGACTTCTTTCTTCTTGTTTTGTATTCCTTTGATTTCTTTTTCTTGTCTGATGGCTCTGGCTAAAACTTCCAGAACTATGTTAAATGGCAGTGGTGAGAGTGGGCATCCCTGCCTGGTGCCAGATTTCAGTGGAAATGCTTCCAACTTTTCCCCATTCAATAGGATGCTGGCTGTGGGTTTTTTATAAATTGCTTTGATTATATTGAGGAATGTTCCTTCTATACCCAATTTGCTTAGAGTTTTCATCATGAAAGGGTGTTGAATTTTATCAAATGCTTTCTCTGCATCAATTGAGATAACCATATGGTTTTTCTTCTGCAGTCTGTTAATGTGGTGAATCACATTGATTGATTTGCGAATGTTGAACCATCCCTGCATACCAGGGATGAATCCCACTTGGTCTGGGTGGATGATTTTCTTGATGTGGTGTTGTATTCTATTGGCCAGAATTTTATTGAGGATTTTTGCATCTATGTTCATCAGGGATATTGGTCTATAATTTTCTTTCAGTGCTGCATCTTTCTCTGGCTTAGGGATTAAGGTGATGCTGGCTTCATAGAAAGAATTTGGGAGGATTCCCTCTTCTTCGATTGTTCTGAATAGTTTGAGAAGAAATGGGATTAGTTCTTCTTTAAATGTCTGGTAGAATTCATCAGTGAATCCATCTGGTCCTGGGCTTTTCTTTGTTGGGAGGGCCTTTATTACGGTTTCAATTTCTGTTTCAGTTATGGGTCTATTTAGGTTTTCGATGTCTTCATGGTTCAATTTTGGTAGATTGCATGTGTCCAGGAATCTATCCATTTCTGATAGGTTTTCCTGTTTGCTGGCATACAGGTCCTTGTAGTAATTTCTGATGATTCTTTTTATTTCTGTGGTGTCTGTTGTTACGTTTCCTTTTTCATCTCTGATTTTATTGATTTGGGTCTTTTCTCTTCTTTTTTTAGTTAGTTGGGCCAATGGGGTGTCAATTTTGTTTATTTTTTCAAAAAACCAGCTTCTCGCTTGGCTGATTTTTTGTAATGTTTTTTGGATTCAATCCTGTTAATTTCTTCTCTGGTTTTAATTATTTCTCTTCTCCTACTAGATTTGGGTTTGGTTTGCTGCAGTTTTTCTAGGTCCTTGAGGTGCGCTGAAAGCTCATTTATTTGGTACCTTTCCAATTTCTTGATATAGGCACCTATTGCTATAAATTTGCCTCTCAATACTGCTTTTGCTGTATCCCATAAGTTTTGATATGTTGTGTTGTTGTCTTCATTTACTTCCAGAAAGTTTTTGATTTCTCTTTTGATTTCTTGAATGACCCAGTGTTCATTCAGGAGCATGTTGTTCAGTCTCCATGTGTTTGCATACTTTCTGGGGTTTCCTGAGTTGCTAATTTCCAGCTTCATCCCGCTGTGGTCTGAGAAGCTGCATGGTATGATTCTAATTCTTTTAAATTTGCTGAGACTTGCTTTATGGCCTAGTATGTGATCAATCCTAGAGAAGGTTCCATGCGCTGCTGAGAAGAATGTGAAGTCTGTAGATGTAGGGTTGAAAGTTCTGTAGATATCTGTTAGATCCATTTGGGCAATAGTGTCAATTAAATCTGCTGTTTCCTTGTTGATCTTCTGTCCGGATGATCTATTTCTGAGAGTGGAGTATTGAAGTCCCCCAGTACTATTGTATTGGAATCTAAATCTCCCTTTAAGTCCCTTAACATATCTTTTAAATAGACCGGTGCCCTGTAATTAGGTGCATATACATTTATAATAGTTACATCTTCCTGTTGAATTGAACCCTTAATCATTATATAGTGTCCCTCTTTGTCTCTCTTAACAGTTTTTGTATTAAAGTTTATTTTGTCTGATATTAATATGGCTACACCTGCTTTTTTTTGGTTTCTGTTGGCATGGAATATCTTTTTCCAACCTTTCACTTTCAGTCTGCATGCCTCTTTGTTAGAGAGATGTGTTTCTTGTAGGCAACAAATAGTTGGGTTGTGTTCTGTGAGCCAGTCAGCCAAACGGTGTCTTTTAACTGAAGAATTCAGACCATTAATGTTCAATGTGACAATTGATACGTAGTGACTTTGCCCTGCCATTTTCCCGGAAATATTTTCTAGTATATGCTTTGAGCTTCCCATGCTCTTTTACTGGTAGGTGTTCTTCCTTTCCCTTCTTTCATATTGATGGCCGTGTTTCTGTGTTTCTGAGTGTAGCACATCTTTAAGTATCTTTTGCAGGGCCGGACGAGTGGCCACAAAGTCTTTCAATTTCTGTTTGCTATGAAAGGTCTTTATTTCACCTTCATTCACAAATGAGAGCTTGGCAGGATATAATATTCTGGGCTGGCAATTTTTCTCTCTTAGCACCTGTGCTATGTCTCGCCATTCCCTCCTAGCTTGTAGGGTTTCTGATGAGAAGTCAGCTGTGAGTCTGATTGGAGATCCTCTGAGAGTAATCTGACGTTTCTCTCTTGCACATTTTAGGATCTTTTCTTTATGTTTCACTGTGGTAAGTTTAATTACCACGTGTCGTGGTGAGGATCTCTTTTGGTCACGTTTATTGGGGGTTCTATGAGCTTCCTGTACTAGGATATCTCTGTCCTTCTCCAAACCTGGAAAGTTCTCTGCTAGTATCTCACTAAAAAGGCCTTCCAATCCTTTCTCTCTCTCCATGCCTTCAGGAACTCCTAGAACTCGAATGTTGTTTTTTTTAATAGTATCCTGTAGATTCCCAACAATATTTTTCAGGTTTCTAATTTCCTCTTCTTTTCTTTGGTTTGACTGTATGTTTTCCTGTGCTCTATCTTCTAAGTCCAATATTCTCTCTTCTGCTTCACCCATTCTGTTTTTAAGGCTTTCTAATGTGTTTGTCATTTGATCTATTGAGCTCTTCATTTCATTTTGATTTCTCTTGACTATTACACTTTCCTGTTCTACTACTTTCTGAGTTTCATTTTGACTCTTCCTTAAAATTTCATTTTCACGAGAAAGATTTTCAATCTTGTCCATTAAGGATTTCTGTAGTTCAAGGATTTGCTTTTGAAAACTTCTAAATGTTCTTATCATAAATTTTTTGAAATCCGTATCTTGCATTTCTTCTATCTCATCATCTTCATACTCTTGGCTTGGGGTGTTTTGCTTATTTGGAGGCATCATAGTGTCATCGTTGATCTTGCTCCCTCTATTTCTGTGTTTGTTACTCGGCATAGTTAATTCTTCTTGCGTCACTGTGCGCTTTTTTTTTTCTTCTTTTTTTTTTTATACTGTGTCCGTGTTAAGTGGACTGCCTGCTGTTGGAGGAGCCTTGGAGGCTTGAGATGGGTGCGGCCTGAGAGTTCTGCCTGGTTCTTCCTGGTTAAGGGTGTGCAAAGGTGACACCCTCAGGTTATGCGTGGTAAATCTCTCTCTTTTTATTTATTTATTTATTTTATTTATTCAGGGGGTAAGTAACACTGCAGGGCAGGGCTGTGCAGAATTGATGGTATTTAGCTTCCAGTCTTTGGCTCCTCTGGACTCCCACTGGGTTGCCTAGGCTACTGAATTGTAGTGACTCAGTTCCTTAGCTCTCCCCCATTGATATGTAAATACAAAGAGGAGGCCTGCTCTTTGTCTCTTGGGAATTCTTCAAGTCTTGCGGCCTTGTAACCTTTGCAAGGTTAGGGGGAAGAGAAACCCCGAAGCTTTTTTTTTTCCTTCTTTCCGGTAGTGAGTTTGCTGCACTTTCCGGCCCCCCTCTAGATTCTGACCCCCGTTTCCCCACCAATGTCTCGGGTTATTGAGCTCACCTCCCCTTCCAGCGCCGATGTGTGGACTCGGAGCCCTGAGCGTCCCAAGTCTCCCCGCTGTTTTCTGTGTGGCATGCACTCTCCTTGGAGCACTGTCGCGCAGACCCTGGGGCTTCTGCGGCTGGGTCCTGCGACTTGGCTTCCGCACGGTGGGCGACCTTGTTCTCCCAGTAGGTCCTCCGATTCACGCCTGCTCCATTCAGAAGGGTTTCCCCTGCAATTTTTGTTTGGTTCTATTTTCTGTGGCTACCGTAACTCCCCTTTTATTAAACTAAATTTTCCTGGACTATTGGTGCGCGCCCTCACTATTCCGACATCTTGGCTCCGCCCCCTTATTCCCACTCTTACTTACAATTAACAGCGATCACTTTTCAGTTAAGTTTCAGCACTTAAGAAGAATTGTGTATTGATTACAGTATTCAACCAAAAGTATAAGTACAACAAACAAAAAAATACTAAGAGGGATAACATATCAAGTTGCTCATCAACAGTCAGGGTAAGGGCTGATCAAGTCACTGTTTCTCCTAGTGTTCATTTCACTTTAACAGGTTTCCTTTGTGGTGCTCAGTTAGTTGTCACCTATCAAGGAGAACAAGTGGTATTTGTCCCTTTGGGATTGGCTTATTACACTCAGCATAATGTTTTCCAAATTCCTAACAGGGATCACTTCTCAGTTAAAATTTAAACACCTAAGAATAATTGTGTGTTAATTACAGAGTTCAACCAATGGTACTAGAACAAAAAAATACTAAAAGTGGATAAAGTATTACATTGTATATCAACCGTCAGGACAAGAGCTGATCAAGTCACTGTTTCTCATAGTGTCCCTTTCATTTCAACAAGTTTCCCCTTTGCTGCTCAGTTAGTAGTCGCCGATCAGGGAGAACATATGATATTTGTCCGTTTGGGACTGGCTCAATTCACTCAGCATGATGTTTTCCAGATTCTTCCATCTTGTTGCAAATGACCGGGTTTCGTTGTTTTCGACTGCTGTATAGTATTCTATAGAGTACATGTCCCATAATTTCTTTATCCAGTCTACTGTTGATGGGCATTTGGGTTGGTTCCAGGTCTTAGCTATTGTGAATTGAGCTGCAATAAACATTAATGTGCAGACAGCTTGTTTGTTTGCCAATTTCATTTCCTTTGGGTAAATTCCAAGGAGTGGGATGGCTGGGTTGAATGGTAGGGTTATCTTCAGGTTTCTGAGGAATCTCCAGACTGACTTCCATAATGGCTTAACCAATTTGCATTCCCACCAACAGTGGGTTAGTGTCCCTTTTTCCCCACATCCTCGCCAGCATCTGTTGTTGGTAGATTTCTGAATGTGAGCCATTCTAACCGGGGTGAGGTGAAACCTCATTGTGGTTTTGATTTGCATTTCCCAGATTGCTAGTGATCTTGAACATTTTTTCATGTGTCTGTTGGCCATTTGGATTTCCTCTTTTGAAAAATGTCTATTGAGGTCCTTGGCCCATCTCTTAAGTGGGTTGTTGGTTTTGTTTTTGTGGAGTTTCTTGATCTCTTTGTAGATTCTGGTTATTAACCCTTTATCTGTTGCATAGTTTGCAAATATTTTTTCCCATTCTGTCGGTTGTCTCTTCACTCTCCTGTTTCTTTTGCAGTACAGAAACTTCTCAATTTGATACAATCCCAACAGTTGATTTTGGCTTTGACTGCCTGTGCCTCCCGGGTCTTTTCCAGAAATTCTTTGCCTGTGCCAATATCTTGAAGGGTTTCTCCAATGCTCTCTAATAATTTGATGGTGTCAGGTCGTAGATTTAAGTCTTTAATCCATGTTGAGTGAATTTTTGTGTAAGGTGTAAGGTAGGGGTCTTGCTTCATGATTCTGCACGTGGAAATCCAATTTTCCCAGCACCATTTATTGAATAGACTGTCCTTACTCCAGGGATTGGTTTTAGATCCTTGATCAAATATGAGTTGGCTGTAGATGTTTCGATTGATTTCTGGTGTTTCAATTCTGTTCCATTGGTCTATCCATCTGTTTCTGTACCAGTACCATGCTGTTTTGATTACAACTGCCCTGTAGTTGTAATCTGGTATTGTGATGCCTCCAGCTTTGTTTTTGTTGTACAAGATTGCTTTAGCTATTCGAGATCTCTTGTGCCTCCATATGAATTTCAGCATCATTTTTTCTAGATCTGCGAAGAATGTCTTTGGTATCTTGATTGGGATTGCATTGAATCTATAAATTGCTTTTGGGAGAATGGACATTTTGATGATGTTGATTCTTCCAATCCATGAGCATGGAAGATTTTTCCATTTTTTGGTATCCTCTTCTATTTCTTTCTTTAAGGTTTTGTAATTTTCATCGTAGAGATCTTTAACGTCCTTGGTTAAGTTTATTCCAAGGTATTTGATTGTTTTTGTAGCTATTGTGAATGGGATTGATCTTAGCAGTTCTTCCTCAGTCATGGCATTGCTTGTGTATACAAAGGCTGTTGATTTTTGTGCAGTGATCTTATACCCTGCTTCTTTGCCAAAATCTTCTATGAGTTCCAATAATCTCTTAGTAGAGTTCTTTGGGTCCCCTAAATAAAGAATCATATCATCTGCAAAGAGGGATAGTTTGAGTTCTTCCTTCCCAATTTGTATCCCTTTAATTTCTTTTTCTTGCCTAATAGCTCTGGCTAGAACTTCCAGAACTACATTGAATAGCAGTGGCAAGAGTGGGCATCCCCGTCTGGTACCAGATCTCAGTGGAAATGCTTCCAACTTTTCCCCATTCAATAGGATGTTGGTTGTGGGTTTTTCATAGATTGCTTTGATTGTATTCAGGAATGTTCCTTCCAAACCCAGTTTGCTTAGAGTTTTCATCATGAAAGGGTGTTGTATTTTATCAAATGCTTTCTCTGCATCAATTGAGATAATCATATGGTTTTTCTTTTGCAGTCTGTTAATGTGGTGTATCACATTGATTGTCTTGCACACATTAAACCATCCCTGCATACCAGGGATAAATCCCACTTGGTCTTAGTGGATGATCTTTCTGATGTGTTGTTGCATTCTATTGGCGAGAATTTTATTGAGGATTTTTGCATCTATGTTCATCAGGGATATTGGTCTGTAATTCTCTTTCAATGCTGCATCTTTTTCCGGCTTAGGGATTAAGGTGATGCTGGCTTCATAGAAAGAATTTGCGAGGACTCCCTCTTTTTCGAGTGCTCTGAATAGTTTGAGAAGAATTGGAGTCAGTTCTTCTTTAAATGTCTGGTAGAATTCATCAGTGAATCCATCTGGTCCTGGGCTTTTCTTTGTTGGGAGGGCCTTTATTACTGTTTCAATTTCTGTCTCAGTTATGGGTCTGTTTAGGTTTTCTATATCTTCCTGGTTCAATTTAGGTAGGTTGCATGTGTCCAGGAATCTATCCATTTCTGATAGGTTTCCCTCTTTGCTGGAATACAAGTCCTTGTAGTAATTTCTGATGATTCTTTTTATTTCTGTGGTGTCTGTTGTTACATTTCCTTTTTCATCTCTGATTTTATTGATTTGGGTCTTTTCTCTTGTTTTTTTAGTTAGTTGGGCCAATGGGGTGTCAATTTTGTTTATTTTTTCAAAAAACCAGCTCCTCGTTTGGCTGATTTTTTGTAATGTTTTTCTTGATTCAATCCTGTTGATTTCTTCTCTGATTTTAATTATTTCTCTTCTCCTACTAGATTTGGGTCTGGTTTGCTGTAGGTTTTCTAGATCCTTGAGGTGAATTGAAAGCTCATCTATTTAGTGCCTTTCCAATTTCTTGATGTAGGCACCTATTGATATAAACTTTCCTCTTAACATTGCTTTTTCTGCGTCCCATAAGTTTTGGTATGTTGTGCTGTTATCTTCATTTACTTCCAGAAAATTTTTGATTTCTCGTTTAATTTCTTCTATGACCCATTGTTCATTCAGGAGCATGTTGTTCAATCTCCATGTGTTTGCGTATGTTCTAGGGATTCCTGAGTTGCTAATTTCCAACTTCATTCCTTTATGATCTGAGAAGCTGCATGGTATGATGCTCTTTTGATTTTGCTGAGACTTGCTTTATGGCCTAGTATGTGGTCAATCCTAGATAAGGTTCCATGTACTGCTGAGAAGAATGTAAAATCTTTAGCTGTAGGATTGAGAGTTCTGTATATATATATTAGATCCATTTGGGCTATAGTGTCGTTTAAATCTACTGTATCCTTGTTGATCTTCTGTCCAGATGATCTGTCTATTTCTGAGAGTGGAGTATTGAAGTCCCCCAGTACTATTGTATTGGGGTCTAAGTCTCCCTTTAAGTCCCTTAACAAATCTTTTAGATAAACCGGTGCCCTGTAGTTAGGTGCATATACATTGATAATTGTTATATCTTCCTGTTGAATTGATCCCTTAATCATTATATAGTATCCCTCTTTGTCCCTCTTAACAGTTTTTGTGGTAAAGTTTATGTTGTCCGAAATTAAGATGGCTACGCCCACTCTTTTTTCATTTCTGTTGGCATGGTATATCTTTTTCCAGCCTTTCACTTTCAGTCTATATGGATCTTTGTTGGAAAGATGTGTTTCTTGTAAGCAGCAAATAGATGGGTTTTGTTCCTTAACACAATCAGCCAATCGGTGTCTTTTAACTGGACAGTTCAGGCCATTAATGTTCAATGTGACTAATGATAAGTGGTAACTTTGCCCTGCCATTTGCCAAAGATAAGTTCTAATATATGCTTTGAATTCCCTGTGATCTTTTGCTGTGAGGTTTCCTTCCTTTACCTTCTTTCATATTGATGACCGTGTTTCTGTGTTTCTGTGTGTAACACATCTTTAAGCATCTTTTGCAGGGATGGACGAGTGGTAACAAATTCTTTCAATTTCTGTTTGCTATGAAAAGTCTTTATTTCGCCTTCATTCACAAATGACAGCTTTGCAGGATATAATATTCTGGGCTGGCAGTTGTTCTCTCTTAGTACCTGGGCTATATCTCGCCATTCCCTCCTAGCTTGTAGGGTTTCAGATGAGAAGTCAGCTGTGAGTCTGATTGGAGATCCTCTGAGAGTAATCTGACGTTTCTCTCTTGCACATTTTAGGATCTTTTCTTTATGTTTCACTGTGGAGAGTTTAATTACAACGTGTCGTGGTGAGGATCTCTTTTGGTCATGTTTATTTGGGGTTCTGTGAGCTTCCTGTACTAGGATTTCTCTGTCCTTCTCCAAACCTGGAAAGTTTCTGCTAATATCTCACTAAAAAGGCCTTCTAATCCTTTCTCCCTCTCCATGCCTTCAGGAACTCCTAGAACCCGAATGTTGGGTTTTTTAATAGTATCCTGAAGATTCCTGACAATATGTTTTAGATTTCTAATTTCCTCTTCTTTTCTTTGGTCTGACTGTATCCTTTCCTGTTCTCTGTCTTCTAAGTCCGATATTCTCTCTTCTGCTTCACCCATTCTGTTTGTAAGGCTCTCTATTGTGTTTTTCATTTGATCTATTGAATTCTTCACTTCATTATGATTTCTCGTCACTATCACAGTTTCCTGTTGTACTAGTTGCTTTGTTTCATTTTGATTCCTCCTTACTATTTCATTTTTGCGAGAGAGATGTTCTATCTTGTCCATTAAGGATTTCTGTAGTTCAAGAATTTGTTTCTGAGAACTTCTTAATGTTCTTATCAATTTTTTGAGATCTGCTTCTTGCATTTCTTCTATCTCATCATCTTCATAATCTTGAATTGGGGTGTCTTTTTCATTTTGTGGCATCATGGTGACTTCCTTGTTTCTATTATCTCGGTTTTTGTGTTTGTTATTTGGCATATTGGAGATATTTGGTTTCTTCACTGTGGTGCTTTTTCTTGTTATACTATGACTCTAAATTAAGTGGACTGTCTGTTTTTGATGGAGCCTTAGAGGCTTGAGATGGGTGTGGCCTGAGAGCTCTGTTTGGTGTGCCAAAGGTGACACTCCCAGGTTAGGCGTGGTAGATCTCTCTCTCTCTTTTCTTTCTTTTTTTTGATTCAAAAGGGAAGTAATCCCGCACTGCTGAACTAGGTTGGAGGTAGTTATCAGGCAAATGATATACCCACAGGAGCCAGAGATCGGAAGCTCTTTCCCAAGGACCACACAGGGAATCTGTTCTACCCTCAGAGTGGGCTCAAATTCTCCTTCAGTCTCCCACTGGGTTGCCAAAGTTACATTATTGTAGCATCCCTGGAGAGTGAGTTCTCTCCCCCACCGTCTCTTTTTTCACAGTCTCGGTTCAGTAGCACCACAAATTTACTAGGTCCTAATCTCCTGTTAATTCACCCCGCCCAGAGTCAGGTTTTTCTGCTAGGCTCAGGACCGGTGCAGACCTGAGGTCGCTCTGCTTATGACGTATGTCCAAGATGGTGCCTGCTCTTTGTCTTGCTCGCCTTTGAGAGGTGAGCGGAGAGAGAGAAACCCGTGTCCGTATCAGTCACTTTCTCTCTCTCTCTTCTAGTTAGCCTGGTGAACTTTTCCCCCCGGGGTCGTTCCCTCTAGTCTCCTCTCTCCGCTTGCCTGCTGGTGTCTCGTGCTATTGAGGTTCGGCTCACCTCGCATTCCAGCGCTGGTGTGTTGAGTCTGCTGCTGGTGTCCCAAACTGTGGGCTCCCACGCTCTCCACGCATGTCCACTGTGAATCACTCGTTCCGGAAGAGTTTCTTCTGCTGATTCTTCCCCTACTCTTCCTTGAACCTGCAGTATCTCCACTTTTATTAAACTGTCTCTCCCCGGACTATCAGTGTGCTCCCTTCCTATTCCACCATCTTGCCCCAGCCACCAGTTTATATTTTTTTTATTTATTTTTTTACCAACTCCTGGCCTCGGGTCCTCTGACTTATATACAAAATAAACAGGAGAGCTGTCCCTCCAGAAATGAGGGTTTACAGGAGTTTCAGAGCTTTATTCTCTTTTCAGAGTTAAGCATTTTTAAAAAGAAACCATGGCAGGGAGTAGAGAGCATTTTTTTAAAAGATTTATTTTTTATTTGAAAGGCAGAGTTACAGAGAAGCAGAGCAGAGGGAAGGAGGGATGGAGAGAGAGAGAGAGAAATCTGTCATCTAGTGGTTCACTCCCCAAATGGCCACAATAGCTGGAGCTGGACCTATCTGAAGCCAAGAGCCAGGAGCTTCTTCCAGGTCTCCCATGCAGGTACAGGGGCTGAATTACTTGGGCCCTCTTCCACTGCTTTACCAGGCCATAGCAGAGAGTTGGATCAGAAGTGGAGCAGCTGGGACTCAAACATGGCCACATATGGGATGTCGGCACTACAGGTGGTGGCTTCATCCACTACACCAAAGCACTGGCCTTGGGAGGCATTTTTGTTTCTAGAAGTGACACAACCTCCTTCCAAAAGAAAGTCTGTAACCCCTCAACACTAATTTGGCTCTCGTAACAAGAGGAAAAATTATTCTTTTTTTTCTTTTACTGGAGAGACGTAGATAATACCAATGTGAAGGTTACTAGTCATTCTGTGTATTATGTAAAGACTGCTAGTCTTTTTTTTTTTGACAGGCAGAGTTAGACCGTGAGGGAGAGAGACAGAGAGAAAGGTCTTCCTTTTCCCGTTGGTTCACCCCTCAAATGGCCGCTACAGCCAGAGCGCTGTGCCGATCCCAAGACAGGAGCCAGGTGTTTCCTCCTGGTCTCCCATATGGGTGCAGGGCCAAAGGACCTGGCCATCCTCCACTGCACTCTTGGGCCACAGCAGAGAGCTGGACTGGAAGAGGAGCAACTGGGACAAAATCCGGCGCCCCAACCAGGACTAGAACCCAGGGTACAGGCACCACAGGCGGAGGATTAGCCTATTGAGCTGCCGCGCCAGCCTGACTGCTAGTCTTAATTACCAGACCTTTTGCTTTCAGTGACTACCAGCACAGCAGGTCAGGTATAGGAAAATCTCAGGGCAATGTTGTACCTTCTCATTGTCAGAGAGGCAATGGGGAATTGTGGGGACTGTGGCAATCCAAAGAGCTCCCATCTAACCTGCAGGGGACAGCTACTCCAACAGAATGTGGCCACGTAGTATTTCCTGATCTTCCCAATTTTCAAGAGAAGTTAAGAATCTTTTATATTTAAATGAAAAAAAATCATGGTTTTTTTTTTTTTTTTTTTTTTTTTTTTTTTTTTTTTTTTGGACAGGCAGAGTGGACAGTGAGAGAGAGAGACAGAGAGAAAGGTCTTCCTTTGCCGTTGGTTCACCCTCCAATGGCCGCCGCGGCTGGCGCGCTGCGGCCGGCGCAACGCGCTGATCCGATGGCAGGAGCCAGGAGCCAGGTGCTTTTCCTGGTCTCCCATGGGGTGCAGGGCCCAAGCACCTGGGCCATCCTCCACTGCACTCCCTGGCCACAGCAGAGGGCTGGCCTGGAAGAGGGGCAACCGGGACAGAATCCGGCGCCCCGACCGGGACTAGAACCCGGTGTGCCGGCGCCGCTAGGCGGAGGATTAGCCTAGTGAGCCGCGGCACCGGCGTGAAATCATGGTTTTTTAAAAAGATTACAATTGTATTAGTTTGTTTTCTGCTGCTAACACTAGCACAGACTGGGTAAGGGATTAAAAAAAAAGAGGTTTATTTTATATCATCGTTCTGGAGGTCAACATGTAGTGTTGGCCACCTGGCTGGCAGAGTCCCCAGGCAATGCAGAGTATAATGTGATGAGAGGTGGGTTATGTGTGTTACCTGGTCAATGTCTCCCTCCCCTTCTCCATAAAGCCACAAATATTCAGTCAAAGAAGTCCTACCCTGATGACTTTGTAGAATCCTGATTACCTCCCAAAGTCTCCCTTACCCCAGCTCTAAATGTCACTGCTGGGTTAAGTTCCCACTGTCTTAATATCTCATAATGGGGAATAAATTTCAACATGAATTTGCAGAGGGAACAAACCACAGCAACTAAATGTTTTAAGAATCTGAGTGAAAGGCCCCACAGAACACACAGACCTGACCTGGCCCACAGGCTGCCTGTTCACGACCTCTGCTTTATAAGATTAGAAACAAAAGACCCCCTTGGTAATTAGAGATGTCTGGTGCCATCCCAAAGTGGTCCTGCTAAGTGCAGCCAGTAGCCAGACCCTTTATTTCTCATGTCCCCCTCTCCCCACAAAGGATGTATGATTCTATCTAAAATGTTTTGATTCCCTCTTATATTTCATAGTTATCTTCAGAGAAAGGCAAACCAGCTGTTAATTTCAAAAGTAGATTGATTGACAGTTTAGCTCTTAGGATAACTGTTTTCTTAGATGGTGTGCAGTTCTGAGTTTAGGCCAAGACGTAATAAGGAAAATAGTCATTTGTAGGGAGTAGAGCAGGAAATCTGCAGGCCTACAGTGGAGCCAGGTATTTGTGTTACCTTCTATTGTAAAGGCTCTGTGGACTGAGTGTTGGGGAGTTGTCGGAGGGTGTAGAGAGAAAAGCCTTTCCTGATGTGGAGATACCAGGAGTCCTCATGGGGCTTGGGGTCATCCTTGCAATATCACCTCCTTGCCAGCCTCAGGGTGAAAACAAACAAAAGGAGGTCTGACTGTAAGCCAATAGCTTTGGCTCCAATTTCAGGATCTGGGGGCTAGGGGGTTGGTTTAGATGACCTAGTGTGTGCCCTCCTTGGTGTCAGATGGCGCTGCGTCAGAATTATTCGACATACGGCTGTGGATAGGAGTCTGGATTCCCGGAGAACGACATTCCGTAACCTGCTCTGCTGATCAGATAGTTCCTTGTACATCTTCCTTACAGAACTTCAAACCAGCTTCCTTTTGTTCCGGCTGTCATGGAGAAAGAACAGCTGGTCACCTTCCATGTAGCTGGAAACCATGGTGAAGTCATCTCCCTGGTGTTTACACTTCAGTGATAAATAACACCCCCACCCCCTCACCCACCCCCGCTTAAAGCATTCTTTGAGGCTCTTGTTTTCCAGGGGCTTAATGACTTTGCTGCTATTCTGTTTCTCAGCGCCACACTTGGTCTAGTTGACCAAATGGAACAATAGTGCCTCAGTTCACACTGGTGCCTAGAGAAGGCCACGTTCAGGGTGAGGAACACAGGGAATTTCTTCTGTGCCCAGATCTTTTTACCACTTAAACATGTAATGGCACTTTTAAAAAAATGGTGCATGGCGTATATTAATTCTGAGAATAACACGACTGCACCTGGCTTCTTCCCCTTGTTGGTGAGAGTCGTTTTATCTCAGGGGCTGAGGTCAAACGCTTGCTGCTCCTTCCTGATATGTTTCCTGTCATTCCTCAGCTGCCGGAAGACCAGCTGTTATCTTTGCTGTGGCGGCTGCCCCTCCCCCAGTTGAGGAGTCTATTTTTACCTATCTCTACATGTTGCCTTTATATTGTGACTCGCCATATCTTTAAATGGTGCCAACTTCAGTTTAACCACTGGTGAGGTGATGACCGAAAGTTGCTCTGTGCCACCTTCCCGTTAGAAGGCTACATCACAACAGTACAGTCCCCTCAGTGGAGGACCCCGGGAGGGTTCTGGACAGTAGTCTTCCTTCCTGGCCTTTGGTGCCACCCTGAAATTTTAACTGGGACCACAGTTGCCTCCAGAACCTTTTCTGTGACTTAAAGAGCCCGAGCCTTGGCTCTGAGTTGACCAAGCACTGGGCTTTGCACCATCAGAAAAGTCTGAGAGAAGCAGACAAAAAAAAAAAAGGAATTTGCTGAAAAAATTCAATTACAATAAATAATCAGAAAGTTACAAAAAAGCCAATAAGGTTAAATCTAGGAAACATCAGGCCGACTTGCAGGAAATTATTCAAGAAAAAATATGTGCATCAATAAATACATTTGCTAATTTTACAATTTATAATTTACATTCCTATACAACTACAGAAAAAGTAAAGAATACATCATGTTGAAATAGAGAAGGTTACATTTTCCTGAGAAAATGTATATGGGGCCAATGTGCTGATGCAGTAGGATAAGTTGCTGTTTTCAATGCCTGCATCTCATGTCAAAGTGTTCGTTCAAATCCTGGCTACACTGCTTTGGATCCAGCTCATTTCTAATGTTCCTGGGAGTTAGCAGATGATACTAAAGTTGTTATTTTTTTACTTAATTTCTTTTATTTATTTGAAGGGCAGAGTTAGAGAAAAAGAAAGAAAGAGAGATCTTTCATCCAGATGGCCACAACCGCCCCGGCTGGGCCAGCCCAAAGTCAGATACTAGGAACTTCTTGGTCTCCCATGTGGGTACAGGGGCCCAAGTACTTGGGACATCTTCTGCTGCTTTCTGAGGTGCATTAGCAGAGAGCTGGATTGAAAATGGAACAGCAGGGACTTGAGCCACTAATCATATGAGATGCTGGCATCACAGGCAGACTTAATCCACTATGCCACAATGCCAGCTTTGATAACTAAAGTTGTTGGTTGCCTGCTACCGCCCACCTGAGGGGCCTGGTGATTTCAGGATTCCTTGCTTTGGTCTGGCCCAGCCCTTGATGATTTCGTCATTTGGAAGATCTCTCTCCCTCTCTCTTCCTCCCTGCCTCCTTCCCTAAAAACGTGAACAACCTGTTCATGAGAATGTGGAAAAATATCCCCAAATCAGTGATATCACAGTGAAAAATCAACCAAGTCTGTCAGTTTCTCTCTACTGGCATTGGTAGACATAGAATCTTGATAACATACACACATAGAATACTAATGGAAAGAGTCCTGCATGTAGAATGATACTACGGAAAATTTCAAAACCAACAACAAATTTGGAGTTCTCTAAAAACCCACAAATTGAAAAACAAACTGTGTAATTCTGATAGCATAAAACAGTACATTGGTGTTCAGCTTTTCAGGGATACTATGCACATGAACGATTCCTAGACAACTCAAAATTTTTATGGGGCTGATAATCTTAAGATAAAAAATAAGCAACATATTTACAGACTCATGATGTTATAGCCAATGTATACTAAGAAATCAAAATCATATGTAGGTGATAGCATTGAATTCAAAAGCAAAAGAGAAGTATTGTGATAAAAATGGTATTTTGATAACCGTGAGGGAACATTTTGACAGGAACAATGAGTGCAAATAAAATATTAGCAAATGTAGTGAGTAATTTGTCATTAAATTTCATGGAAAAATCATATAAAAATTTAAATTATCTATAAAAGGGAAAATGAATAAAAATAAAGCAAAGGTCCTGCCATTTCCAGGAGAATCTCGAGGGGAAGGTATTTGTATTTATAGCTATGCTTGAGATGTTCAAAATGAAAGATCAATTTATAGTTCTCTAGAATTCCAGAAAAGCTAAATTAACTTAAACCCTAGGATTTGAGGATGATTGAATGGGACAACATGACTCTGAAATTGGGGACTTGGAATAGTTGCAAAGAGAATTTAGATAATTTCTATCAAGTTTTCACAAAGAAAAAAACCACCTAAGAAAGTCTAAATAGTAATAGGATTGGCTTATAAAGGGATATTGATGATTTAAACAGGTCACACTAACAATAACTACAACAATGTATGTTTTATAATATAAATTCTATTTTGAAAATTGTGGCTAGAATTGACTAGAATACAATGATCAGCAGAGATAAAGGAATTGGGTGAACCATATTCCAGTAAATTATTTTACCATCAGAAATTTTTTAAATTGCTTATACTTTGTTTTTTTCAGGCTAATATGATATTACTGCAGTGGGAACTGATTTAATGTAGTCCGTAGATATAATTATTAGAATATAATGAGAATATAATGATATTCCTCTCTTCCCTCCTTCCCTACTCCCATTTCCCTACCCTGCTTTCTCTTTCTCTTTTAGTATTTGAGATAACAATTTTTAAATTTTTCTTCATTTTCATTTTAATTAGTTTTTAAAGATTCAATGTGGTTTGCAGTGGAGTTTCCTTCCTACTTCTTTCACACCCACCCTCCTTACTTCTACCTTTCTTTCAATCAGAAAAAAAAATAAAATCAAGAAAGGTAGATCAAGGAAAGTTGAAGAAGAAAACTTGAAGGGTTTTCATCAAATTGAAGCCATAATGAAAAAGTTAACCATGTTGGTTATGGTTCTCCAAACTAGGATTGGCTTATATTACATCATTGATGTATATAAGTCATCAAAATAAAAGATAAACAAAAGAAATACACATGTTAGTATATAATCTATTTTCAGATTATTGAAATAGCAGTGAATAACAATATAGGAGCAACAATGGCATGAAAAACATAGACAAGATAAGGCGTGAACCAACATGTATTAAATATGTACTAAACTTGAGAAATGAAAAAAATTTGAAATGATTAAAAATATGCCATTTACTAGAAAAACCTTAAATGAAAGATACTGGCATCTATAGCTACACTTTGAAAATATCAATAATCAAAGTTTACTTATGTTCACATAAACCACCAGAAATGTTAACAGTGTATCATCTGAAAAGAGAGAATGATGCTGTGATCCCATAGTCCTTCTGATGAACTGTATACATAGAATCATCAAGAGAATTAACACAACCTTGAGTATGCTGATGACCTTTCAATGTAAAAGTCAAGCATGATATACTGATAGGTTTGGTCGTAGATTGGGCTTTCATTAGGTTGCCAATCATATACACAGGTAGCAACAATAAATTAAGGGGGACCGCACCCCAGCTGCCCTCATGGGCTGGGCCCCACCATTGCCCGGGCCTGGTGCTGGGCAGCCCAGCGTCCACGGCGGCTCTGGCACGACCACCTTCGCTGGGACGTTGGCCGCCCCTCTGCAAAGCAATGGCAGTGAGGGGCGGCAAGCAGAGGAAGCAGGAAATCCACCGGAGGTCTGCTCGGCTGAGAAACACTAAGTACAAACCCGCTCCAGAGACTGAAAAAAAAAGTGTCCACTAAAGGAAAAGGAAGAAAGCATATTTTTAAATTAAAAAACCCCATCAAAGCTCCTGCGTCGGTTTCTACCATAATCACTGCCCGAGTCCATCTTCTACAATGGTGTGTAGTACCAAACTGGAGACATTGTTTCTGTGACTGATGAGCAGGATGGAAAGCCCTACTGTTCTCAGATCAGGGGTTTCATCCAGGACTAGTACTGCGAGAAGAGTGTGGCTCTGATGCGGCTCATTCCCACTCTCTCCAGCCCCAGCCCCAGAGACCGGTTTGATCCTGCACCCTATATCATAGGGCCAGAAGAAGATCTTCCAAGGACGATGGAATACTCGGAGTGTCATTCACTTCTGAGTATTTCAAGCCATGGTCGTCGTCATTTCCTGCGGTTCCTACTAGACCTGAGAAGGGCTGTATAGGGACTCACGTTGGACCTACTCCTGCTATAACTGTCAAGGAAACAGTTGCCAACCGTTTGTAGTTGGAAAATTACAGTGGGAGGGCGCCTGGTATAGCAGAGAAGCTGCCAGTTGGGAAGCCACAGCCCATACCAGAGGGCCTGGCTCCACTAAACATTCCAGCTTGCTGCTAAAGTGCACCTTTGGAGGTAGCAGGTGATGTATCCAGCAGTTATGTCCTGCCACCCATGTAGGAGACCCAGATGGAGTTCCCCACTCCCGGTTTTGGCCTGGCCCAGCCCTGGCCATTGCAGGCACTTGGAGAGAGAGCTAGCAGGTGGGAGCTCCCCTCTTTGCTTGTCTCTCTGTGTGTATGTGTCTCTGTCTTTCAGTAGGAAAAAATAATTAGAACTGGATTTCCAGTTATCTTGTATTCATACTATTACAAGATAGTGCCACATGTTTCTTTAATGAAATTTTTAACTGGAAAAATGACTGTAAATTACAGTTTTTTTCCCCTACTACCCGGTAATCATCATCATCTTCATTGCTGGTTATTTAAAGAATTAAGAAGAATAGAAAATAATGGACTATATTTGAGGTTAAATACTACCTTCTGTATGTGTGTTTTCACAGATAAAGTCTGTAATGCCCGGAGACATTAAGAGGCAGGTAGTATCTATTTTTTCTCCATAATTTATTCCTAGAAATGCATAAAATGGGATTGTATTTTTCTGTAAGAACAAAATATCATGGTTTATATTTCTGAACAGAGTCTTAACCACATAAAATGTAGCTGTGACTAATAGCGTCTATCATAAAACCACACAAGCCTTATTTTGTGATCTAGAATGGATTTTTGGCTGTGACTGGTGGATGATTTTTTTAGCTCAATATTTTTTAAACTTATATATACTTTTGTTCAAACAGGCATTCTGAGTTATGTTGTGAAAACATTTGCTATGGACTAAACCTGGACCTGACAGGCCTGGTATACAGAAGTGTCCAGAATATATATAGAAGTGCCCAGAATTCAGCTGCAGGTTTTAGTTCATCTGCAGTCAATTACGTAGAGGAGCAGCAGCATGGATATAGTGGGAAATGGGGTGGCACACACGTGTCTCTTCTGTCCAGGTTTAATAAGTGTTTTTCAGTCCTGGAAAATTGGTCCGGGTCTCATCTGATCATAACATTTTGAACTGAGGCACCTTTCAACTGTTACCCTTTCTGCACTGGTTGGCTTCTATTTTGGGAAGAAGTAACTGCAGACAGCTCTGTATATGTAGGTGCATCTCCATTCATAACAGCTAGAGTAAAATTGACTGTAAATACCTTTGTGTATAGTTTCCTAAATGCTGTTGTTCACAATTTTGGATTAAAATGTGTTTTTCACCAAGTATTACTTTGGACTTATTTTGATTACGTATTTCATTTAAATAACTTAAGTAGATCTTTCTTCCAAAAATAGTGTAAATAGGAAACCCAGTGTTGTAGTTCTTAGAATTTGTAGCAAATAAACTGATCATTGGTAAGTAGTTGGAGTAGATAAATTCATCATCATTAATTAATAAAATTTAGGAAAATCAAAGAATGACTGATTAGAAAAGTCATGTATATCATAGAGTGGGAAGTTGCCTACAAATTAGTAGACACTTGTAGTGTCATTTTTTTGCATTTCAATGTTTATTGTAGCAATATTCACATTCACAATGATCTAGAAATGGAAAATCAACTCAAGGGTACATCCGTAAGTGGATGGATTAAAAAGTGTGGACTATACACAATCTAATACTGTTAAGTTTATAAAAATGAAATCTTCTCATTTGTGTGACAACATAAGTAAATTTAGAGGACATTATGTTATGTTGTATCTTTTAGGATCAGGATTGAGTTTCTGCTTCCTTCCTCAGCAAAGATCTTCCTATTGCTTCCTGGGTATCCCTGAGATGGCCCAGTCTGCATCCCCAGCCTCGTCTGCCTCTTCCCCCTGCTGTTGCCCTGCGTACCCTCACCTCCTGGCTCTGTGCCCTTGTTCCTATTGGTCCTTCCAGCTTCACCGCAGGTCTTTGACATTTTAGTTGACAACTAGTTCATACTAAATTTAGCCTTAACTTGAAATTCCGCTGAAAATAGTCAAGTTGAATTTCAAATTGTTACAATCTGGATTAGTACTAGATTGTTTGAAAGATTATTTTAACATTGTTTTTTAAGATATTTAAATAGTTCTCCAATCTTCATGTATTTGAAAATGTTACAAACAATACAGGTTCTTGGCTATGAAAGGCTTTTCCAGGACCAATTAATTGCCCACAGGAAGTCTGAATCACAGTTCCATTTCAGCCGTAAGTAGGTGGAATCCTATGAATCGTGGTGGAAATGTTATTTAATGCATGTGTGTAGTGTTTATACATGTATATCTTTCTACAGATGGTTATAATGTGTGCTTAGAATGGAGTTTCTGTCACAAACCAGAAAAGGGAGACACATTTTTTGGAATTCATTTGGTTGCCCTGGGCACGTTGAAGAATTGTGCTTGCTTCTTCTTTCCTAACAGATATGTAAGCCATGCATTTATACATCCTTGGAAGGGAATGCTTAAATTGTAGTGTGCTTGTGTAACGGAATAGTATACAGCCATCCAAGGTGAAAACTGTCAATGATGGGGAAAGGTTCCCAGTTCGTAGGAGGAAAAAGCAGAATATGGAACTGCCTTCAGGATGTTAACATGTGAACAGGAATTTTCTGTAGTTATGCTTTTGTGCTTTATACTTTCTTGGTGTTTTTTATTTATTTGAAAGCAGAGGGTGGGGGGAAATATCTTCCATTTGCTGGTTCACTTGCTAAGTTCTCTCAACAGCCAGGGCTGGGCCAGGCTGAAACCAGGAGGCAGAGCTCCATCTGGGTCTCCCACATGGATCACAGGAACCCAAGTTACGAGACATCATTTGCTGCCTCCCAGGTGCATTGGCAGGGAGCTGGATCAGAAGCAGAGCCAGGACCCTTTCTCAGGCATTCCAGTGTGGGCTGTGGCAGCCTAAGCAGTGGCTGCACCCACTGCATTTATTTGTACACTGCCTACCTGGTGGGGAGGGAACTCTGGTTCCTAATCTGCACATGTTTAGAAGACATTACACAGTAGTACTTCTGAAATCCTTGCAAGGGGGATGAATTAAAAGCTAAGTAAAAAAATTCAGTGATGTAATTATTTAAAAAAAGAATAAATTAAGAGGGGCCAGTGTTGTGGCATAGCAGGTTAAGCTACCACCTGTGTGGCCAGCCTCCCATATGGGTCCCAGCTCATGTTCTGGCTGCTCTACTTTTGATAGAGGTACCAGCTAATGGCCTGGGAAAGCAGAAGGAGATTGCTCAAGTACTTGGGCTCCTGGCATCCACCTGGGGAGACCTTCAAGAAGCTCCTGGCTCCTGGCTTTGGCTGGCGCAGCCCCAGCTTTTGCAGTCATCCAGGGAGTAAACCAATAGATGGAAGATCTCTCTGTCTCTCCCTCTCTGTAACTCTGCCTTTCAAGTGAAAAAGGAAAAAAAAGAAATAAATTCAAAGATAAAATATGACAGAGAAGTGTACTAGTTACTATATAAATTATACTTTCATTATTGTGAAAATTCAGTTTCATGATAGTAACAATAATAATGTAACAAGCACATATAAGAAATTTTTGTGCAAAATAGTACATCTACATTAAAATAGAAAATAAGAAAAATTAGGGGCCGGCGCTGTGGCTCACTTGGTTAATCCTCTGCCTGCGGCACCAGCATCCCATACGGGCATCAGGTTCTAGTCCCGGTTGCTTCTCTTCCAGTCCAGCTCTCTGCTGTGGCCCATAAATGCAGTGGAGGATGGCCCAGGTGCTTGGACTCCTGCACCTGCATGGGAGACCAGGGGGAAGCACCTGGCTTCTGGCTTCGGATCGGTGTAGCTCTGGCCGTGGCAGCCATTTGAGGGGTGAACCAACGGAAGGAAGACCTTTCTCTTTGTCTCTCTCTCTCTCACTGTCTAACTCTACCTGTCAAATAAAAATAAATAAATAAATAAATAAGAAAAATTAAAGAATGTAAATAAATAATTATGTTGGGGGCTAGTGCTGTGGCGCAGCAGGTTAACACCATAGCCTGAAGTGCCGACATCCCATATGGGTGCCAGTTCGAGACCCTGCTGCTCCACTTCCTATCCAGCTCTCTGCTATGGCCTGGGAAAGCAGTAAAAAAAAGATGGACCCAGCACTTGCGACCCTGCACCTATGTGGGAGACCTAGAGGAAACTGCTGGCTCCTGGCTTCATATCAGCACAGCTCTGGCTGTTGTGGCCAATTGCGGGGGTGAATCATCTGATGGAAGACCTCCCTCTCTCTCTTTCTCTCTCTCTCTGCCTTTCTCTCTTCTGCCACTCCTCTCTCTGTATAACTCTGACTTTCAAATAAACAAATAAATCTTTAAAAATTGATTATGTCAATAACTAGGAAAACTTTAAAGCAAAGATGTTTGTATCTACAGCTATAATTTCAAAATTGATATATATTTTTAAATATATAATTTATATATTAGGAAACGACAGTACAGAATTCCAAAGCTATCCAGATCCTGGTCATTACAGAATGGGGAGTGAACCATGAAATTGTAACTCACACTATCTGTTCTTATGTGTCTCTCTCTACCAACTTCTAATTAAAGAAACAAAAAAAAATATAATTCTAGGATCAAAATGAAATCGAGATCTTGCCACTTACCCACATAATTGTCAGGACATATAACAGTATTTAGACCAATGGAACATTTCAATAATTAACAAACTTGAATAAACAAATAATAATTCCAAGTTCTATAAATAAATACATAAAATTACATATATTTGTATATGTATCTATTACCTTGAAGACATACAATGACTACCCTTGGCTAGGATGATTCTGAGATACTGTATACCTGATGGTTTCCTGGGCACCTATAGAATGTTTGGGGTGATGATGATCTCACAATAAAACTTAAAACATCATGGCCACAGGTTCACAGGGCTGTGGGAAAAAAAATGGGCTCAATAAATTAAAAGACAAAAAAAACCTTAAACTAAATTCCCAAAATGAAAATTAACCTCAAGATATATGGAAGCCCATAAAATCTAAAAAAAGTCTGCCAATGAAAGTGGTGGACATCCCTAATATTGTGCTCAGACACTCTAAATATAAAACTTGCTTGGAAAAGTTTCATAATTTACAGAGTTGATGGCCTAACAATGATAAAGCAAACCAAGGTAGCCTGATGTTTCACATGCTAAAATTTTCTTTTTTTCATTTTTATTATATTTATTTATTTGAAAGGCAGAGTTACAGAGAGGCAGAGTCAGAGAGAGAGGCAGAGAAAGGCAGAGAGAGAGAGGGGGGAGAGAGAGAGAGAGAGAGAGAGAGAGAGAGAGTCTCTTTCATCTGCTGGTTCACTCTCCAGATGGCTGTAATGGCCAGAGCTGCACCCACCTGAGGCCAGGAGCCAGGAGCTTCTTCCAGGTCTCCCAGATGGGTGTAGGGCCCAAGGACCTGGGCCATCTTCTACTGCTTTCCCAGGCCATAGCAGAGAGCTGGATGGGAAGTGAAGCAGCCCATATTCGAACAGGCGCCCATATGGGATGCTGGCCCTGCAGGCAGCAGCTTTACCTGCTACACCACACCCCCAGCTCCTAGAATTTTCATAAATTAGATTGATTATTTTCTGATAGTAAAAAATAAATTCAAATATAACATGAAAAATGGAGAAATGTTTACATTTCTATATACAATGTACTTTGACTTTTGGGTGTACCAATGGGAAATTTGGTAGACACAGAGACAGCATCACAAGGTGAAGTAATAGATATAAATAAAAATAATATTAAAATTACATAAATACAGAAAATTTGCAGGAATCTAGGTCAAGGAAATCTTGTGCTGTTTAACTCAATAATATTAAAGCTAAAATAGCACTAATGTAATGAGTGTAATGCGTGGAAATTTTAAAATTAATGACCAAGTTTTAGTTTCTAAAAATAAAGAAAATGTAAAACAAATATGTGTCCTCAAAGTGTGAAAGAGTATACTGTCCTAGTGTTGGTATAGGCTAGGTTACTCATGACAGAAATGAGTGACCATTATTAATACAAAGATATAATAAAAAATAAGAATCAACGTACATGACACATAATACACTGCACTGCAATTATTGTGAGCAGAAATGAGTCATTTGGCAGGGGCAGTAATAGATTTATAAGTGTATATAGGGAACATTTGTGAAAAGTAGTCCTAAAATCATTTTTAAAAGAGAATACAGGGCTGGTGCCGCGGCTCAACAGGCTAATCCTCTGCCCAGTGGCACCGGCACACCGGGTTCTAGTCCCGGTTGGGGCGCCGGATTTTGTCCCGGTTGCCTCTCTTCCAGGCCAGCTCTCTGCTATGGCACGGGAGTGCAGTGGAGGATGGCCCAAATACTGGGCCCTGCACCCCATGGGAGACCAGGATAAGTACCTGGCTCCTGCCATCGGATCAGCACGATGCACAGGTCGCAGCGCGCCGGCCGCGGCGGCCATTAGAGGGTGAACCAACGGCAAAGGAAGACCTTTGTCTCTGTCTCTCTCTCTCTCTCACTGTCCATTCTGCCTGTCAAAAAAAAGAGAGAGAGAGAGAATACAGAAACACTGCAAGTAATTAAACCTATAAAAGTTAATGTTATTAATTGAAGAATAATAAAGGAAAAATATCAGTGTTTTGACCTAAAGGGTGGACAATTTCACAATCAATGATTAAGTTGAAATTCAATAAATGCAAAAACACTGTAAAAAGTGTATATGGTTTGAAAGGTTGAAAGCTGTAACTGTCCACATGGTTTAGGAAACTATACATTAAAATAACAGGGAAAACTGACAGGCTATGATAACTTGAAGGCCTTACAGAAAATAACCAAAGATGGCAACAGGCCCCTTATGTTACCATTGGAATGAGCTTTATTAATGTTATACACAGCAGAGAGTAGTAGATTCAATGGCAAATCAAAAAGTATTAAGAAACACACATATTGAGAGATTTAATGAATTTTCATTGTGAGCAAAAATGAACAATTTGAGATGAACATTAATAAAATGATAAGAGGATTTTTGCTGAAATGAATATAATAAACTTACATTTAAAAGCCTTTATATCACTTCTTGGCCTTTTGGCTAAGATCAAGTGTAGTATCTGTTCTTACCAATTTACAAGTCTTTATAAGATGTTGGCATTGTGGTATAGCTGGTAAAGCCACCGCCTGCAGTGCCAGCATCCCATATGGGCACCTGTTTGAGTCTTGGCTGCTCCACTTCTGATCCAGCCCTCTACGATGGCTTGGGAAAGCAGTAAAAGATGGTCCAATTCCTTGGGCCCCTGCACCCATGTGGGAGACCTGGAAGAAGTTTCTGGCTCTTGGCTTCAGATGGGCCCAGCTTTGGCTGTTGCGGCCATTTGGAGGGTGAACCAGCATATGGAAGACCTCTTTCTCTCTGCCTCTGCCTCTCTGTAACACTGCCTTTCAGATAATAGGTAAATAAATCTTTAAAAAAAGATGTTGGAAGATAATTAAGAAGATCATGTCCTATAGGAAAGATAATTTCCTATAGGAAAGCTACTAGAACAAAAAAAATGGCAGCTTGAATACTTTCTAAGATAAAATAATAATTTTTAGTTTTTTAAAAATCCAGAAAGAATAAAAATAAGTACTGCCATGGGGCCAATATTGTGGCATCGGGGGTTAGCCATCTCCTGTGACACTGGCATCCCTTATGAGTGCTGATTTGAGTCCTGGCTGCTTTACTTCCAGTCCAGCTTCCTATTAATGTCCCTAGGAAAGAAGCAGCAGATGGCCCATGTCTTTGGGCCACTGAACCCACATGGGAGATCTGGATGAAATTCCTGGCTCCCAGCTTCAGCCTGGTCCAGCTCTAGCCATTGTGGTGATTTGGGGCAGTGCACTACAGGATGGAAGGTTCTCTTTCTCTTTCTCTCTCTCTCTCTCACTATTTCACTCCCTCCCTCTGTGAGAGCCTCTGCCTTTCAAATAAATAAAATAAATCTTTTCAAAAGGAAATGAGAAACAAACACTGCCTGCAAAAATCAAGTATATCAATGGATATGGATGATTACAATTAATTGGAATAGTTTTAATGGCTAGAATGACAACCAAGGTGTAAACAAATTTAATGAACTCACAATAAAGTCAACTAAGATGGCCACCAGCTCCCATGGTACAGTTGCCACTCACTAAATTATTCATAATCAAAGCAATAGTAATAAATTCAGAGTCAAGGAGAAAATTAAGAAAAGGTTGTAAATCTTATCATGTACATTGCATTTTCATTTCTGTAGTAATTTGGTATGAGCATTAATGGAGTGAAATACATATAGGGATGTCACTATGAAATATGTCTTGACATTTCACTTACATAAAAATATGGTGGGGCTGGCCCTGTGGCACAGTGGGTAAAGCCACCACCTGCAATGCCAGCATCCAGCTTCACTACCCATCCAGCTCTCTGCTATGGCCTGGGAAAGCAGAAGAAGTTGGCTCAGGTCCTTGGGCTCCTGCATCCATATGGGAGACCAGGAAGAAGCTCCTGGCTCCAGATTGGTGCAGCTCTGGCCATCGCGGCCATTTGGAGAGTGAACCAGTAGGTGGAAGACTTCTCTCTCCCTCTCTCCGCCTCTGCCTCTCTGTAATTCTGCCATTCAAATAAAATGAATAAATATTTTTAAAAATATGTGGCAAAATTGTATTCACTAAGTCCAGAAAATATCATGGAAAAATAAAGTTAAAGGTAAGATGTCATTATCTCAATCACAATTATATCACACAATTATATAACACCGGGGAGGTCCACCTTTGGAAATAGGTTGGAGCTTTAGCCAGGGTCCTGCAGTCTTCCCGCCCCTGGCTGCCCTGAACCTAGGAGCTGCCAAACATTTGGATCTACCATTAACACACCTTTTTTACATTTTCCCCGACCTCCTGCTCACACCCTAAAATCTACTGTTTTATTTTTTTAAAAGATTTTATTTATTTATTTGAGAGGTAGAGTTACAGAGAGAGAGAGAGAGAGAGATCTGATGGTTCACTCCCCAGTTGGCTGAAATGGCCAAGGTCTCCTATGTGGGTGCAGGGGCCCGAGGACTTGGACCATCTTCTATTGCTTTCCCAGGCCATAGCAGAGAGCTGGATTGGAAGAGGGGCAGCCGGGTCTAGAACCAGTGCTCATATGGGATGCTGGGGCCACAGGTGGAGGATTAACCTACTGTGCCATGGTGTCGGCCCTGAAAATCCACTGTTTTATTACATTTCCTATAAGAACAAATCACTTTCTAGGAAGGTGGTGGCAGAAAAAGAGATCCTGAGCTTAAACAAATGCCCAGTCAAGCTGCTGGCACAAAGATCGCTCAGGGTGCACCAGCCTCGCTCCTGCTGTCTGAGGGCTTCACATTAAAGCCATGATGAAAAACTCAACTGTAAGTGATCTTCCTGAGTTGAATGCACTCGCTCTGATTCAAGGGACATGAGATATAGAGGTTGGCAACCCTAGAATGAATTCTGATCCTCTTTTCTAGTTTGTCCTTGCCGCACAACAGTGTGTGGAGGTCAGGCTAGGTTGTTATATGGGATCCTTGGCAATTGATGGACTACATCCATTTATAAGCACCTTCCTAATAACTCATGATTTTTAGCTCTGGATAAAATTACTCTTAAGCTGTTAACATGAAGAGAAACACCTCCATTCTTTGTTAGTTCCCAAACTAGCCCCACTCAGCAAAGGACCTAAGAGAAGGCAAGTTCTTAGCTTTGATGAACTTGCAAAATTTATCATGAGCTGATAGACAACTGAGGCCATAAACTCATTTAATCATTTACAATAAGAAATTTCATCTATTTAACCTTGAAATTTTTAGAGTATCCTAGCAGTTACTGTAACAGATTCTTATAAAACTGTTACAGGCTGTGAAAGTACCGAAAGGCAACCCAGTATGAAACCTGTCTCCTAATAGGCCTTGCAAAAGATACTTTTTTAAAAAAAAAGACTCATGTATTTATTTATTTGAAAGGCAGAGTTACAGAAAGCTAGAGGTAGACAGAGAGGGAGAAAAGTCTTCCATCTGCTAGCTCACTCCCCAGATGGCTACAACAGCGGGAGCTGGACCAATTTGAAGCCAGGAGCCTGGAGCTTCTTCTGGGTCTCCCACATAGGTGCAGGGGCCCAAGGACTTGGGCCATATTCTACTGCTTTCCCAGGCCATAGCAGAGAGCTGGATCATAAGTGGAGTAGCCATCACTTGAACTGGTGCCCATATGGGATGTTGGCATTGCAGGCAGCAGCTTTACCTGCTATGCCACAGCACTAGTCCCCTAAATGACATCTTTTAAACAATACAGTATTTATTTCAGGTATCTCTGCCTTTTAATACAATTCATATTTCCTTTTTATACTTTGTAGTAACAAAAATTACTCTCAATACTGTTAAGAAAAACTATTTACAATAATATACCTACTTTAGCTGCATGCATAACAGGTTATATTATATTACATTTAAAAACCTCCTTATTTGCTATGCATTTTCAAATCTAGCAAGTTGAGTAAACAAGGGAATGGGAATAAGACATTAAATAACAAATGCAGCTATTAAATCTAGGAGGACCTGATGCATGTTATGATAACTCATCTGCTAAATTGGTTTCCAATCTTACGTTATTTGTTTTGCTTCTGTGTTGCAAATATGAACTTGTCGCTAAATCATATCCTTAAAGACCATATTGAACTGCTGCTCACAAATTGATATTCTCATTTTTGAATGTGTGTCAGTTGAAATTGTGTAAAATTAATCAAAAGTATTGGAAATACACTAAAATTCATGCTTAATGTAACTGTATTCGTTTTTTGGAATTCCACATGAATAGGTTCTCATGACAGTCAAGATTATTCACCTTTCAGTAGAACAGAACATCATAAACATTAAATTTCAACATTCAATTTTTCTTCTGCACAGTATTTATTATTATTATAGTTCTGGAGATTTTTAAACTTTTGCATTTTAACTTCAAAACTGTATAAGAAAATTGGTCATTTTTTCTAAACATATGTTCATGCATTTATAAATCATGTTAATTAAAATAGCTTTATACCTAAAGTCATAGTTCTGCAAAATCAAGGATTTTACTACTGTCAGACAAAATAGATATGTCTACAAGACTAAAATAAGAGCATTTCTCCATACACTTAAGTTACTTGAGATAGTTATCTTTTTATTTTCTTCTATTATAAAAGGAAAATCTCTTAGTGTAATAACTATCTCTCCACTGGGATCATCAAAACAGGGTAAGTCCTTTTCTGAGTTTATTTATTATAAATAATAATTCTTAGATGCAAAATATTATTTATCCATTTATTCAGTCAATAACAATTTTTTAAATATTCATTTATTTATTTGAAAGGCAGAGTTACAGAGAGGCAGAGATGGAGAAAGAGAGAGAGAGAGAAAGAGAGGTCTTCCATCCACTGGTTCACTCCCCAAATGGCTGCAATGGCCGGGTTGGGCCAATCTGAAGCCAGGAACCAGGAACTTTCACCACGTTTCCCACATGGGCACGGAGGCTCAGGCACTTGGGCCATCCTCCACTGCTTTCCCAGGCCATGGCAGAGAACTGGATCAGAAGTGGAGCAGCTGAAACTCAAACCAGTGCCGGCACTGCAGGTGATGATTTTACCCATGAAGCCACAATGCCAGTCCAATAACAATTTTTTTAAGCCCCCACTATTTATTAAGCACAGTATGGGGATTTGTGGTCACCAAATGAAAATTCTAATCCTTAATATACCAAGGAAGGACAACAAAGCCAACAATAAAGTCTGGATAAAAGAAAGATAATGCTATTTATACAAAGTTACTTCAGTGGGACAAGAAACATTTCTTTCTCATATCCAGTATTTGTATTTCATCATTTTTATCTTCAGCAGTGCAAGATTTTCAAAATTACAAAGAAAAATATTCCTGTCTCTTTCTGAGGTCCTATTTCTGTTCAGAATGTGTATGACAATTTCTAGATTTCCTTAATTGTAATCCCAATGTTCCAAAAGCCACCATATTTCCAAGAGAAACTTGATTTGACTCCATCAAACCATAGCTAATTGTTTAGGTAAGTCACAATCCTAATGCTTTGCTACACAAGCCATGTGTAACTATACATAGGGCGCGGGGACTCTCAACGTTTCTTTTGAGATCACTAATAGTGATATAAACATTCAAATTAGATAAAAATAGATCTGATCAGATGGTCTATGCAAGCACAAATCTGTTTGAAAAGTCATAATCTATGTATAAGGATTCAAAATTATTTGCCAAATAATTATAAATGTAAATGGCACTTTTTTTCAAATCCTGATATCAGTGGTTGTTTTTAATAGTGTTTCTTTTGTTTTTAAGAAAATTTTGTGCAATCCATATGAAAACATTCCATATGACAAGAGCCTAGGGAGTTTACTGATGCCATAAACAAGAGTGTCAATTTGTTAAGTCAACAACAGGAGTCACTGTGCACTTACTCCTCATGTAGGATCTCTGTCCTTAGTGTGCTGTACATTGAGATTTAATGCTATAACTAGTACTCAAATAGTATTTTTCACTTTATGTTTCTGTGTGGGAGCAAACTGTTGAAATCTTTACTTAATGTAAAAAAACATTCCATATGAATAACATTCAAATTCCTGTTATTACAATATTTGCCTATAAAGTGTGATAGGAAATACAGAATTTGATCATTTTATAGTTCATTTTCCTTGCAGTGGCCTTAATTGGGATTTAATAGAATCCATGACCAGTAACCAGCAACTTGTGTTGTGTTGGCTTCATCTCAGCTAAGAGTAGCTACTTTCTGTGCTAATCTACTCTATCACAAAATAAGTTAGCATATGGACCAAGGTATAATGCTAGAGAAGTTAAATATTATACTACGGGCCGGCGCTGTGATGTAGCAGTTCAAGTCCCAGCTGCTCTACTTCTATCCAGCTCTCTGCTATGGCCTGGGAAAGCAGTAGAAGTTGGCCCAAGTCCTTGGCCCCTGCTGCGTGGGAGACCTGGAAGAAGCTCCTGACTCCTGGCTTCGGATCGGCTCAGCGCCAGCCATTGCAGCCATCTTGGGAGTGAAATCACATGGAAGATCTCTCTCTCTGCCTGTCTGTAACAACTCTGCCTTTCAAATAAATAAGTCTTTTTTAAAAAAGAAATAATTCTCTAATATTACTTAACATAGATAAGGAGTTTTATATTTATCATATTTTCATGCAAACACAGTGATAATAAGTATTTACAAATTATATATTTTTTTAAACTTTTATTTAATGAATATAAATTTCCAAAGTACAGAATATGGATTACAATGGCTTCCCCCCCATAACGTCCCTCCAACCCGCAACCCTCCCCTTATCCACTCGCTCTCCCCTTCCATTCACATCAAGATTCATTTTCGATTCTCTTTATATACAGAAGATCAGTTTAGCATACATTAAGTAAAGATTTCAACAGTTTGCTCCCACACAGAAACATAAAGTGAAAAATACTATTTGAGTACTAGTTATAGCATTAAATCTCAATGTACAGCACACTAAGGACAGAGATCCTACATGAGGAGTAAGTGCACAGTGACTCCTGTTGTTGACTTAACAAATTGACACTCTTGTTTATGGCATCAGTAAACTCCCTAGGCTCTTGTCATGAGCTGCCAAGGCTATGGAAGCCCCCTGAGTTCACTGACTCTGATCATATTTAGACAAGGCCATGGTCAAAGTGTAAGTTCTCTCCTCCCTTCAGAGAAAGGTACCTCCTTCTTTGATGACCTGTTCTTTCCACTGGGATCTCACTCGTGGAGATCTTTCATTTAGGTTTTTTTTCCCCCAGAGTGTCTTGGCTTTCCATGCCTGAAATATTCTCATGGGCATTTCAGCCAGATCCGCATGCCTTAAGGGCTGATTATGAGGCCAGAGTGCTGTTTAGGACATTTGCCATTCTATGGGTCTGCTGTGTATCTCACTAGTCCCAGTGATCAATTTCTGTTCACAATTGATCGTAATGATAGGACTAAGAACCAAAGGGATCACATAAACAAGAATAGTGTCTGCAAATACTAGCTGATAGAATCAAAAAGGGAGAGAATGATCCAACATGGGAAGTGAGATATACAAATTATATATTAAGATATTGAATTGCCTGTTTTAGCAGAGACCAAATAATAATAGCTTTACTAATTGCAATCATCTCTGTCATATACCAAAGTTCAAGTTTGTAGGCAATCCCAGGAGGTTGGACAGTTTTCCCCCGTGGGATAGCTTCAGGGGCACAGGACCCTTCTGTATTCTTGCCTTGTATACTATAAGATTATGCCTGGACAAAGTTCGGCTTATCATCACAAGGACCAGATACCACCCTCAGGAAGGAGGAAGAGGAAGGCAAAGGCTGCCAACCATGAGCATAACTCAGGAGTTGCACCCCACTGTTTCACTCACTCCTGCATCCACAGCTCAGGAGAAATTCCTGCCACATAACCTGTGTTATTATCCTTTATATAGTGAAATTAATTTACAAATGTTTTATACTAGACAATTGTCTTTAAATTATCAGTTGCAATGAAAGTTTCAATCATGTACATATTAAATATAGGATTAAGAGTAATTTACACCTATTGTATATAATAGTTTTCTGGGCTTTCTGTAACAGTTATATATGTTCATTCTGAAAAGTTAAAGTGATTTTGCTTAGGAAAGCTTTCTCCAGACTAATATTATGAGAAAAAATGTTAGTGCATTTTTCTCTAGACTGGTTGTAATTTATAAGTTTTATTTTGAAATTTTAAATCATCTTGAATTTGGAAGTGAAGGAGCAATTATTTTTTCCCAAATGTCCAGAGAGTTGTTACATGGCCCTTTGTATGATTAAACTAAGTTATATCAAATATCTTCCTCTTTAATTTAGGATTTCTTATTTAACTCAAATTATATTATCAGTGCTAAATGTATGTTAGTTAAAATAGATTAATTGCCAAGTAATGTCAGATATTAATGCCACAATGTATGATAGCGAGAATCATGTCTTTCACATTTGACTTTTCCAAACAAGTCTATGAAAAGGCAGGGAAGGCTATTTTTTTCCACTTAACATACAAATCTCAATGTGATATTGTTGTTGTTTAGAGACATTTAGTAAATTTCAAGATAAGGTGAGGAAAATGGTTTTTAGATGTTTCTGACTCAGTTCTGTCCTTCCTTGATAGCTTTTTTAGACTGAAGCAGATGCATTCTATGCATACAATAATGCAGATATTTTAAGTGAGCCACTTGGTGAATGTTCAACCACCACAATGATATAAACAGCACCCAGGTCAAAAAGTACTACCAACACCAAACAACTCCCATCAGTATCTTTCTGGTCACTACCAAGCTTATCCACAGCTTAACCTTGTCTTGACTTCTATCAACAGATCAGTTTTGCCTGTTTTTGCAATTACATACACAGACTCATAAAGCATGGAATTATTTTGTATCTGTTTTCTTTCATCAAAGTTATATTTGTGAGATTCACCTACACTGTTGCTTAAAATTGTACTTGATCATGAATTCTTCATATTTACTCTGTATGGTATGTTTGTGGATGAATATGTCACATTTTCTTCCTCATTCATCTCTTGATGGGTGATTGTGAGTCATCCAATTTTGGACTGTCAAAAATAGTGTTACTCAGGACCAGCACCATGGCTCACTAGGCTAATCCTCCGCCTGTGGCGCTGGCACCCCAGGTTCTAGTTCCGGTCAGGGTGCCGGATTCTGTCCCAGTTGCTCCTCTTCCAGTCCAGCTCTCTGCTGTGGCCCGGGAAGGCAGTGGAGGATGGCCCAAGTCTTTGGGCTTTGCACCCGCAAGGGAGACCAGGAGGAAGCACCTGGCTCTTGGCTTCGGATCGGCACAGCGCGGTGGCCATAGCGGCCATTAGGGGTGAACCAATGGAAGGAAAACCTTTCTCTCTGTCTCTCTCACTCACTGTCTAACTCTGCCTGTAAAAAAAAATAGTGCTACTCTATCATATTGTTTTGGGAAACATCTATGAATGACCAAGGATATGTGTCTGGGGGAGGAGCTAATGGGGCCTACGCACGGATATGTTTGTTTTTTTTTTTATTTAAAATTTTTATAGAGTGAAATATTTTACAAGAAACAGAACAGAATAAGATTTCAAGACAATATTTGTAAAACTTTATAGAAATAAGAGTCATTTTTTTTCATTTTTGATTCTCTTTATATACAGAGGATCAGTTTAGCATACATTAAGTAAAGATTTCAACAGTTTGCTCCCACACAGAAACATAAAGTGAAAAATACTGTTTGAGTACTAGTTATAGCATTAAATCTCAATGTACAGCACACTAAGGACAGAGATCCTACATGAGGAGTAAGTGCACAGTGACTCCTGTTGTTGACTTAACAAATTGACACTCTTGTTTATGGCATCAGTAATCACCCTAGGCTCTTGTCATGAGCTGCCAAGGCTATGGAAGCCCCCTGAGTTCACCGAGTCTGATCATATTTAGACAAGGCCATGGTCAAAGTGGAAGTTCTCTCCTCCCTTCAGAGAAAGGTACCTCCTTCTTTGATGACCTGTTCTTTCCACTGGGATCTCACTCACAGAGATCTTTTGCCAGAGTGTCTTGGCTTTTCATGCCTGAAATACTCTCATGGGCTTTTTAGCCAGATCCAAATGCCTTTAGGGCTGATTCTGAGGCCAGAGTGCTGTTTAGGACATCTACCATTCTATGGGTCTGCTGTGTATCTCACTTCCCATGTTGGATCATTCTCTCCCTTTTTGATTCTATCAGCTAGTATTTGCAGACACTATTCTTGTTTATGTGATCCCTTTGGTTCTTAGTCCTATCATTACGATCAATTGTGAACAGAAATTGATCACTGGGACTAGTGAGATGGCATTGGTACATGCCAGCTTGATGGGATTGAATTGGAATCCCCTGGTATGTTTCTAACTCTGCCGTTTGAGGTAAGTCAGCTTGAGCATGTCCCGAATTGCAAGTATCCTGAAATTCTTTTTTCAATTATTTTTTCAAATTCAAATTCTTACTGGAGCTAAATTAGATAACTCTTTGTTCAATAAAATCATAATAATGTTGCATTTTACATATTCTAATTCATATATAATGTTAACACCTTCAGAATATGATGTTAATTTTATTGTGACTAATGAAGTCAGCACCTATATGGAATGCCAGCACTGCAGGTAGAGGCTTAGCCTTCTACTCCACAGCATCACTCCAATGTCAAAATTTTACATGTTTAAATAAATTTGCAAAATGATTCTTGGTGCAACAAAAAGGTAAGTATCACATTGTTTCCTATAATTTGTATAATTATTAATAAAATATGTTAATTAAGAATAAAATAAAATTATGTAATTCAGATGATTAATGATTATACCAAATGCCCAATCCTTCTTATCCTTTTAATTGAACATAACATAAGACTCCATTTGCTCTCCATTCTTAAGATATCAAGCATTTATGTCTTCTAAATTTCTGTTTGGGTAACTTCACTGTAGTTGGCAGTACACATTTTCAAATAATCTGTGGCCAATTAAAAAACGTTATTTCTTGAGAAGTTCCAATAGTTTAAAAAGAATATTATCAGCTCTTTTATTTCGATCCTGCATATAATTTCTGTCATTCTTTTTAGCTATGAGAAATTGTAACAATGCTGTTAATTATTTTTTTTTTTTGACAGGCAGAGTGGACAGTGAGAGAGAGAGAGACAGAGAGAAAGGTCTTCCTTTGCCGTTGGTTCACCCTCCAATGGCTGCCGCGGCCAGTGCGCTGCGGCCAGCGCACCGCGCTGATCCGATGGCAGGAGCCAGGAGCCAGGTGCTTTTCCTGGTCTCCCATGGGGTGCAGGGCCCAAGCACCTGGGCCATCCTCCACTGCACTCCCTGGCCACAGCAGAGAGCTGGCCTGGAAGAGGGGCAACTGGGACAGAATCCGGCGCCCCGACCGGGACTAGAACCCGGTGTGCCGGCGCCGCAAGGCGGAGGATTAGCCTAGTGAGCCGTGGCGCCGGCCAATGCTGTTAATTATTGATATTATCATTTTAATAAACACATATCTATTAGATCACATGGAAATAAAGAAAGTAAATATTTTATTGTACCTTCATTTGCTTTCAGCCTTTCTCTAATATGGTCTGACATCCAAAACTATATTGCTCTTTCTGTTTGATGAATTCTTTTCTTATTTTACTTCAGAGAAAGCAAGGGACACTGAGAGAAAGAATTCATATTCACAGGTTCACTTCCCAAATGCTCACGACTTTCAGGGAGAGATTAGGTCTAAACCTGAGAGCTGGTAACTCAATGCAGGTTTTCCATGTGGGTCTTGAGCCATCCCAATGGCTTCCCAGAGTCTGCTTTAATTGAAGTTGGAGTCAGGATCAGAACCATGAAATGAACCCAGGCCCTCCAATGTGGAACACATGATTCTTAATTGCTACACTAAACACATACTCCAAGCCTGTTTTTTTTTAACTGACATACATGGATCCAAAGTTGAACACTGTTCCTGAAATTTGACAGCAGTGTAACAATGAATAAAATAGTATAAGGGGGTGGGATTTTATGCAGTGAGTTAGGCTAACATTTTGTATGCCTGCATCTCATGTTTATGTGCCTCATTCAATCCTGGCTACTCCAGTTCCTTGCTAATGTGTCTGAGAGGTATTGGATGATGGCCTAGCTACTCATGTACCTGCCACCCACAGTGAAGATGCAAAAAGAGTTCCTGTCTCCCAGATTAATCCTGACCCAGACCCAGAATTTGCAAGCATTGGCAAGTGAACAGTAGATGGAAGATCTCTCTGTTTACTTCTGTCTCTCTTCCTATCAAGTAAATAAATAAATAGTAGAAATTGTATAACTAATCTTGCATCAAGGTTCAAGGATAGCTTTATAACAATGGCATTCATATAACATCAGAAAATCTGATTGTAAATCATATAAGGGCTGAGTTGAAAGGGAAAGACAAGGCCAGTGCCGCGGTTCAATAGGCTAATCCTCTGCCTTGCACACCGGGTTCTAGTCCCGGTCGGGGCGCCGGATTCTGTCCCGGTTGCCCCTCTTCCAGGCCAGCTCTCTGCTGTGGCCAGGCAGTGCAGTGGAGGATGGCCCAAGTCCTTGGGCCCTGCACCTGCATGGGAGACCAGGAGAAGCACCTGGCTCCTGCCTTCGGATCAGCGAGGTGCGCCGGCCGCGGCAGCCATTGGAGGGTGATCCAATGGCAAAGGAAGACCTTTCTCTCTGTCTCTCTCTCTCACAGCCCACTCTGCCTGTCAAAAAAAAAAAAGAAAGAAAGAAAGGGAAAGACAATTTTGATTTTTAAATTATAAGGTTTTATGTATTGAATAACTGTTTTCTTATACTTTATAAGTGAGATCATTTTCTTAATTTATTTTTGCAGATAGCTCATTATTATATCCAGAAGCTTCTGATTTTTAAAATTTTATTCAATCTTTGCTTACTACATGCTACTTCTATATTATTTAGGATACAGTGTAATATTTGAGTACATACACAGCATAATTTAATCAATCTAGGAAACTAGGCTTTCTATTTACTTTCTTTGTGTTTAGGGCCTACCAGCTCTTCCATTCCAGTTTTTTATACAGTATGTCTTATTGTGAGCTACAATCACTACACTGTGTTATGGAACACTGCTTCTTTCTAACACTCATTCTGTATCTGTTATCTTACCTCCCTCTATCTGCAGTAATCACTCTTCCCATCCTCAATTAAAAACAATTCTAAATTTATATCCATTGCAAGTGCTCAAAGGGGAGTGCGTGCCACACAGACAACAGTGGAGAGACTTGGGACGTCCAGGGCTCCGAGTCCACACATCGGCGCTGGAAGGGGAGCGGACCTGCGAGGAGAGCCTGGGAGCCCACAGTTCGGGACACCAGCGGCAGACTCAACACACCAGCGCTGGAACGCGAGGTGAGCCGACCTCAAAAACCCGAGACACCGGCAGGCAAGCGGAGAGAGGAGACTAGAGGGAACGACCCCCGGGGTGGGGGACTTCACCAAGCTAACTGGAAGAGAGAGAGAGGGAAAAAAAAAGGTGACTGGTACAGACACGGGTTTCTCTCTCTCCGCTCACCTCTCAAGGGCGAGCAAGACAAAGAGCAGGCGCCATCTTGGACATACGTCATAAGCTGAGCGACCTCAGGTCTGCACCGGCCCTGAGCCTAGCAGAAAAACCTGACTCTGGGCGGGGCGAATTAACAGCAGATTAGGACCTAGTAAATTGGTGGTGCTACTGAACTGAGACTGAAAAAAAAAGAGACGGTGGGGGAGAGAACTCACGGAATTCACGTGAGCACTCTCCAGAGACGCTACAATTGCGTAACTTTGGCAACCCAGTGGGAGACTGAAGGAGACTTTGAGCCCACTCTGAGGGCTGAACAGATTCCCTGTGTGGTCCTTGGGAAAGAGCTTCCGATCTCTGGCTCCTGTGGGTATATCATTTGCCTGCTAACTACCTCCAACTTCGTTCAGCTGTGCAGAATAACTTCCCTTTTGAATCAAAAAGAGAGAGAGAGAGAGAGAGAGAGAGAGAGGTTTACCACGCCTAACCTGGGAGTGTCACCTTTGGCACACCAAACAGAGCTCTCAGGCCACACCCATCTCAAGCCCTAAGGCTCCATCAAAAACAGATAGTCCACTTAATCTAGAGTCATAGTATAACAAGAAAAAGCACCACAGCGAAGAAACCAAATATCTCCAATATGACAAATAACAAATGCAAAAACCAAGGTAATAAAAACAAGGAAGTCACCATGAAGCCCTCAAATGAAAAAGACACCCAAATTCAAGATTATGAGGATGATGACATAGAAGAAATGCAAGAAGCAGATCTCAAAAAATTGATAAGAACATTAAGAAGTTCTCAAAAACAAATTCTTGAACTACAGAAATCCTTAATGGACAAGATAGAAAATCTCTCTCGTGAAAATGAAATATTAAGGAGGAATCAAAATGAAACGAAACAACTAGTACAACAGGAAACTGGGATAGTGACTGAAGTGAAGAATTCAATAGATCAAATGAAAAACACAATAGAGAGCCTTACAAACAGAATGGGAGAAGCAGAAGAGAGAATATCGGACTTAGAAGACAGAGAACAGGAAAGGATACAGTCAGACCAAAGAAAAGACGAGGAAATTAGAAACCTAAAACATATTGTCGGGAATCTTCAGGATACTATTAAAAAACCCAACATTCGGGTTCTAGGAGTTCCTGAAGGCATGGAGAGGGAGAAAGGATTAGAAGGCCTTTTTAGTGAGATATTAGCAGAAAATTTCCCAGGTTTGGAGAAGGACAGAGAAATCCTAGTACAGGAAGCTCACAGAACCCCTAATAAACACGACCAAAAGAGATCCTCGCCACGACACGTAGTAATTAAACTCTCCACAGTGAAACATAAAGAAAAGATCCTAAAATGTGCAAGAGAGAAACGTCAGATTACTCTCAGGATCTCCAATCAGACTCACAGCTGACTTCTCATCAGAAACTATACAAGCTAGGAGGGAATGGCGAGATATAGCCCAGGTACTAAGAGAGAACAACTGCCAGCCCAGAATATTATATCCTGCAAAGCTATCATTTGTGAATGAAGGTGAAATAAAGACTTTTCATAACAAACAGAAATTGAAAGAATTTGTTGCCACTCGTCCATCCCTGCAAAAGATGCTTAAAGATGTGTTACACACAGAAACAAAGAAACACGGTCATCAATATGAAAGAAGGTAAAGGAAGGAAACCAAGGAAGGAAAGCTCACAGCAAAAGATCACAGGGAATTCAAAGCATATATTAGAACTTATCTTTGGCAAATGGCAGGGCAAAGTTACCACTTATCATTAGTCACACTGAACGTGAATGGCCTGAACTGTCCAGTTAAAAGACACCGTTTGGCTGATTGGGTTAAGGAACAAAACCCATCTATTTGCTGCTTACAAGAAACACATCTTGCCAACAAAGATCCATACAGACTGAAAGTGAAAGGCTGGAAAAAGATATACCATGCCAACAGAAATGAAAAAAGAGCAGGCGTAGCCATCTTAATATCAGACACCATAAACTTTACCACAAAAACCGTTAAGAGAGACAAAGAGGGACACTACATAATGATTAAGGGATCAATTCAACAGGAAGATATAACAATTATCAATGTATATGCACCTAACTACAGGGCACCGGTTTATCTAAAAGATTTGGTAAGGGACTTAACGGGAGACTTAGACCCCAATACAATAGTACTGGGGGACTTCAATACTCCACTCTCAGAAATAGATCAATAGGCCAGAAGATCAACAAGGATACAGTAGATTTAAACGACACTATAGCCCAAATGGATCTAACAGATATATACAGAACTTTCAATCCTACAGCTAAAGATTTTACATTCTTCTCAGCAGTACATGGAACCTTATCTAGGATTGACCACATACTAGGCCATAAAGCAAGTCTCAGCAAATTCAAAAGAATTAGAATCATACCATGCAGCTTCTCAGACCATAAAGGAATGAAGTTGGAAATTAGCAACTCAGGAATCCCTAGAGCATACGCAAACACATGGAGATTGAACAACGTGCTCCTGAATGAACAATGGGTCATAGAAGAAATCAAAAGAGAAATCAAAAACTTTCTGGAAGTAAATGAGGATAACAGCACAACATACCAAAACTTATGGGACACAGCAAAAGCAGTGTTAAGAGGAAAGTTTATATCAATAGGTGCCTACATCAAGAAATTGGAAAGGCACCAAATAGATGAGCTTTCAGCGCACCTCAAGGATCTAGAAAACCTACAGCAAACCAGACCCAAATCTAGTAGGAGAAGAGAAATAATTAAAATCAGAGAAGAAATCAACAGGATTGAATCAAGAAAAACATTACAAAAAATCAGCCAAACGAGGAGCTGGTTTTTTGAAAAAATAAACAAAATTGACACCCCATTGGCCCAACTAACTAAAAAAACAAGAGAAAAGACCCAAATCAATAAAATCAGAGATGAAAAAGGAAATGTAACAACAGACACCACAGAAATAAAAAGAATCATCAGAAATTACTACAAGGACTTGTATGCCAGCAAAGAGGGAAACCTATCAGAAATGGATAGATTCCTGGACACATGCAACCTACCTAAATTGAACCAGGAAGACATCAAAAACCTAAACAGACCCATAACTGAGACAGAAATTGAAACAGTAATAAAGGCCCTCCCAACAAAGAAAAGCCCAGGACCAGATGGATTCACTGCTGAATTCTACCAGACGTTTAAAGAAGAACTGACTCCAATTCTTCTCAAACTATTCAGAACAATCGAAGAAGAGGGAATCCTCCCAAATTCTTTCTATGAAGCCAGCATCACCTTAATTCCTAAGCTGGAAAAAGATGCAGCACTGAAAGAGAATTACAGACCAATATCCCTGATGAACATAGATGCAAAAATCCTCAATAAAATTCTCGCCAATAGAATGCAACAACACATCAGAAAGATCATCCACCCAGACCAAGTGGGATTTATCCCTGGTATGCAGGGATGGTTTAATGTGCGCAAGACAATCAATGTGATACACCACATTAACAGACTGCAGAAGAAAAACCATATGATTATCTCAATAGATGCCGAGAAAGCATTTGATAAAATACAACACCCGTTCATGATGAAAACTCTAAGCAAACTAGGTTTGGAAGGAACATTCCTGAATACAATCAAAGCAATCTATGAAAAACCCACAGCCAACATCCTATTGAATGGGGAAAAGTTGGAAGCATTTCCACTGAGATCTGGGACCAGACAGGGATGTCCACTCTCACCACTGCTATTCAATATAGTTCTGGAGGTTCTAGCCAGAGCTATTAGGCAAGAAAAAGAAATTAAAGGGATACAAATTGGGAAGGAAGAACTCAAACTATCCCTCTTTGCAGATGACATGATTCTTTATTTAGGGGACCCAAAGAACTCTACTAAGAAACTATTGGAACTCATAGAAGATTTTGGCAAAGTAGCAGGGTATAAAATCAATGCACAAAAATCAACAGCCTTTGTATACACAGACAATGCCATGGCTGAGGAAGAACTTCTAAGATCAATCCCATTTACAATAGCTATAAAAACAATCAAATACCTTGGAATAAACTTAACCAAGGACGTTAAAGATCTCTACGATGAAAATTACAAAACCTTAAAGAAAGAAATAGAAGAGGATACCAAGAAATGGAAAAATCTTCCATGCTCATGGATTGGAAGAATCAATATCATCAAAATGTCCATTCTCCCAAAAGCAATTTATAAATTCAATGCAATACCAATCAAGATACCGAAGACCTTCTTCTCAGATCTGGAAAAATTGGTGCTGAAATTTATATGGAGGCACAAGAGACCTCGAATAGCTAAAGCAATCTTGTACAACAAAAACAAAGCCGGAGGCATCACAATACCAGATTTCAGGACCTACTACAGGGCAGTTGTAATCAAAACAGCATGGTACTGGTACAGAAACAGATGGATAGACCAATGGAACAGAATAGAAACACCAGAAATCAACCCAAACATCTACAGCCAACTTATATTTGATCAAGGATCTAAAACTAATTCCTGGAGCAAGGACAGTCTATTCAATAAATGGTGCTGGGAAAATTGGATTTCCACGTGCAGAAGCATGAAGCAAGACCCCTACCTTACACCTTACACAAAAATCCACTCAACGTGGATTAAAGACCTAAATCTACGACCTGACACCATCAAGTTACTAGAGAACATTGGAGAAACCCTTCAAGAGATTGGCACAGGCAAAGAGTTTCTGGAAAAGACCCGGGAGGCACAGGCAGTCAAAGCCAAAATTAACTATTGGGATTGCATCAAATTGAGAAGTTTCTGTACTGCAAAAGAAACAGTCAGGAGAGTGAAGAGACAACCGACAGAATGGGAAAAAATATTTGCAAACTATGCAACAGATAAAGGGTTAATAACCAGAATCTACAAAGAGATCAAGAAACTCCACAAAAACAAAACAAACAACCCACTTAAGAGATGGGCCAAGGACCTCAATAGACATTTTTCAAAAGAGGAAATCCAAATGGCCAACAGGCACATGAAAAAATGTTCAAGGTCATTAGCAATCAGGGAAATGCAAATCAAAACCACAATGAGGTTCCACCTCACCCCGGTTAGAATGGCTCACATACAGAAATCTACCAACAACAGATGCTGGCGAGGATGTGGGGAAAAAGGGACACTCAGCCACTGTTGGTGGGAATGCAAACTGGTCAAGCCACTATGGAAGTCAGTCTGGAGATCCCTCAGAAACCTGAAGATAACCCTGCCGTTCGACCCAGCCATCCCACTCCTTGGAATTTACCCAAAGGAATTTAAATTGGCAAACAAAAAAGCGGTCTGCACCCTAATGTTTATTGCAGCTCAATTCACAATAGCTAAGACCTGGAACCAACCTAAATGCCCAGCAATGGTAGACTGGATAAAGAAATTATGGGATATGTACTCTTTAGAATACTATACCGCAGTAAGAAACAACGAAATCCAGTCATTTGCAACAAAATGGAGGAATCTGGAACACATCATGCTGAGTGAAATAAGCCAGTCCCAAAGGGACAAATACCATATGTTCTCCCTGATCGGTGACAACTGACTGAACACCAAAAAGGAAACCTGGTGAAGTGAAATGGACACTATGGGAAACGGTGACTTGATCAGCATAGCCCTGACTGTTAATGAACAACTTAATACATTATCCCTCTTAGTAGTTTTTTTTTGTCTCTTCTACTTAATATGACTGGTTTAATTCTATAATTAATACACAGTTATTCTTAAGTGTTAAAAATTAACTGAAATGTGATCCCTGTTAAACATAAGAGTGGGAATAAGAGAGGGAAGAGATGTATAATTTGGGACATGCCCAAGCTGACTTGCCCCAATTGGTAGAGTTGGAAACATACCAGGGGATTCCAATTCAATCCCATCAAGGTGGCATGTACCAATGCCATCTCACTATTCCAAGTGATCAATTTCAGTTCACAATTGATCATAATGAAAGGACTAGGAGTCAAAGGGAGCACATAAACAAGTCTAGTATCTGCTAACACTAACCGATAGAATAAATAAAGGGGAGAGTGATCCAACATGGGAAGTGAGATACTCAGCAGACTCATAGAATGGCAGATGTCCTAAATAGCACTCTGGCCTCAGAATCAGCCCTAAAGGCATTCAGATCTGGCTGAAAAGCCCATGAGAGTATTTTAGGCATGGAAAGCCAAGACACTCTGGCAAAAGATCTCTGTGAGTGAGATCCCAGTGGAAAGAACAGGTCTTCAAAGAAGGAGGTACCTTTCTCTGAAGGGAGGAGAGAACCTCCACTTTGACTATGACCTTGTCTAAACAAGATAAGAATCGGAGAACTCAGAGGGCTTCCATAGCCTTGGAAACTCATGACTGGAGCATAGGGAGATTACTGATGCCATAGACAGGAGTGTCAATTGGTAAAGTCAACAACAGGAGTCACTGTGCACTTACTTCTCATGTAGGATCTCTGTCCTTAATGTGCTGTGCATTGAGATTTAATGCTATAATGAGTACTCAAACAATATATTTCACTTTGTGTTTCTATGGGGGTGCAAACTGTTGAAATCTTTACTTAATGCATACTAAACTGATCCTCTGTAAAAAAAAAAAAAAAAGGAAAAGAAAAAGAAAAAGAAACTATCAACTCCCAACTTGACTCTCACTGGGATTAAACAGGACAATAGGTCTGATCTGATTTCATCATCATTTAAAAAAAATCATCTATTATTTTTCACTTCATGTTTCTGTGTGGGAGCAAACTGTTGAAATCCTTACTTAATGTATACTAAGCTGATCTTCTGTATATTAAGATAATCGAAAATGAATCTTGATGTAAATGGAAGGAGAGAGGGCATGGGAAAGGGGAGGGTTGTGGGTGGGAGGGACGGTATGGGGGGGAAGCCATTGTAATCCATAATTCGTACTTTGGAAATTTATATTCATTAAATAAAAAAAATTTATATCCATTGTTTTTAGACTCCTATATATGAGAGAGAATATGTGATATTGATTTTTTTCTATGTCAGTCTTATTTCATGTTAAGTCTTTCCACTTCCATCCATTTTTCAGCAAATAATTTTTCATTTTTAAGATTTATTTATTTCAAAGGCAGGGTTACAGAAAGGGAGAGGCAGAGAGAGAGAGAGAGAGAGAGAGATCTTCCATCCGCTGGTTCACTCCCCAGGTGGCCACAATGGCTGACACTGCCCTGATCCAAAACTCGGAGCCAGGAGCTTCTTCTAGTTTTTCCACATGGGTGTAGGGGCCCAAGGGCTTGGGCCATCTTCTACTGCTTTCCCAGGCCACAGCCGAGAGCTGGATCAGAAGTGGAGCAGCAGGGATTCGAACCGGCGCCCATATGGGATGCCAGCACTGCAGATGTCGGCTTTACCCACTATGCCACAGCACTTGCCCAATATTTTATTCTTTTTTCCATCACTGAATAATGTTCTGTTAACCCTTAACCCAGTGATGGACACTTAGGTTGGCTACTGTGACTAATGATGTAGTCAACACAAGAGGATAGATATCTATGTGACATGCTGATGTTATCCCCTTCTGATAGATACACAGAGGTTGGATAGCTTCATATTTTTTAGGTTTATTTAAGGACTGACCATACTTGTCTCCATAATGCTCAGATTTATTTGCATTCTCATTAACTGTATTGATTTTTCCTTTTTTTCATATCCCATCAGCATTTGTTTTTTGGAGTGAGGTCATACCTAGTATATTTTGATTTACATTTGGTAATTATTAGTGATATTGCACATTTTCTCATGTATCCGTTGGCCATTAATATTTCTTCTTTGGAGAGATGTCTACTCAGATTCTTTCACAATTTTTCACTGTATTTGTTGGTGTTGTACAGTTTTGGCAGTTCATATATATTCTGCTTTTCAGTTCTTAATCAGATGTAGAGTTTGCAAATATTTTATCCCATTCTATTGGGTTTTTTACATTTGATCTTAGCCAAAAGGCCAAGAAGTGATGGGTTTTTTAAAATAACTTTTTATTTATATAAAGTGAACAAATTTCACATATAAAGATTTAAGAGTGTAATAGGAGCCAGTGCTATGGCATAGTGGGTAAAGTCACTGCCTGCAGTGCCAGCATCCTATATGGGCCCTGGTTCAGGTCTTGGCTGCTCCACTTCCAACCCAGCTCTCTACTATGGCCTGAGAAAGCAGTGGAAGATGGTCCATGTCCTTGGGCCCCTGCACCCATGTGGGAGACCCAGAGGAAGCTCCTGGCTCCTGGCTTTGGATTGGCACAGCTGTGGCCATTGCTGCCATTTGGATAGTGAACCAGCAGATGAAGACTTCTATCTCTCTTTCTCTACCTCTGCCTTTCTGTAACTCTGCCTACCAAATAAATAAAATCAATATTAAAAAAAGAGTATAATAGTACTTCCCAGCTGTCCTCCCTCTCACCCATGCTCCCATCTCCATTCTCTTTTTTAATTTTTTCTTTTAATTTTACAATGACACACTTTAAACTTATAATTACAATCTTAACATACCACCAAATAAGGAGTTCAATAATTAGTAATTAGAAAAACCACTGTTTCTCAAGAGTATAGACAAAGGCTCTAAACAATCAAATATCAAAATGACAAGTTCACTCAACTACTTTACATTTTTGTGCTAATTAATTGCAGCAAATCAGGTAAAACATGTGATATATTCTTTTGGGGACTGGCTTAGTTCACTGAGTAAAATAGTTTCCAGTTGCATCCTTTTGGTTGCAGAAGACAGGTGCTCATTCATTGTTGGGGGAGAAAGAGGAATGACTGAAGGGATACTTGAGGAAGGAGACCAAGTCATCAAAAGCAATCAATTCACTTCTACACACAGACACTCATTGAGTTCTTCATATGGATAACAGCATTATGTCAGAGAATGGACACTATTGTGACAAGCCACTGTTGTAACCTATATTGCCCTGTCATGTGGCAGAGAGACACATGGGTAAGGGGGATGGGAGCTCATGTCAACTAAAACCTACTTTGTTGAGTGCTAAACCTGCAGGACCTCATTTACTTTTTGTAGTAACAACATAAAACTACAAGTCAAGAAAAAACTATTACAGAACAAAAATGAATCAAAAAAGAAATCAAAGAGGAAAATAAAAAATGTCATGAAATGAATAAAAATGGGAATACAACATATCAAACCCTAGGGGACACAGCAAAGGCAGTACTAAGAGGAAAATTTTTATTAACATATGCAACAACAAATAATGTAAAATAAAGAATTTATTACTGTATCTCAAGGAACTAAAAAAATAAGAACAAATCAAATCTATAATTGGTAGAAGGAAAGAAATAATAAAACCTCAGAGCACAAATAAGTGACATAAAATAAAAAAATACAAAAACAAATAAGAAGCTCGTTCTTTTAAAAAGATAAATGAAATTAAAAACCCTTTAGCTAAGTTGAATAAGAAAAAAAGAGTCAAAATATACAAATGAAAATGGAGAGAATCCAAGATAGCTAAATAGGATATAGCCACACCAGCTTCAGATGCTTGGGGATATGAAAAGAACAAAGGGAGGACCATGTTTCCAGGGACCTGACTGAAGTTTTTGGCAAAGAATTGAAAAAAAAAAACAGCCAAGATCCCATGGGACAGGGACAACGTTCTAGCCAGTAGCCAGCTGTGAGCTGCCATCACACCACAACAAAGTAGGAAGAAATTGTTGTGCACTCTGCACACTGCATTGCTTGCATTTTCAGCCTAGTGGGAATTCCACAGTCATCTGCTGACTTTTAGTTCAGCTTGGGGAACTGGCTGAGTTCTGAGCATCTGCCAGGTTTGGAGCAAGGAAGCTGACCTGCTTCTTCCCCACCCCCACTCCTCCTCAGCACCACATTCAGTAGCAAAAAGTTAGGCAGCGCTCTTCTGCTCCACTCCTGCCAGTATCAGAGTTGGCATCAGGAGATGCAATCTTCTTAAAGGGAAATGAGAAGAGACTGCAGCAGCCAGTGTCACTGGTGATATAGCCTGAGAGAGAACCTTGCAGACCACATGGACATTGCATGTGGCCTGGAGCACTCGGAGTGGGCAGGGTGCCCACCAAAATCTGTGAAGTAGGAGCACAATGCCTGCTTCTCATCAGCCCCACAAGGGCTCTCAGCAAATAGCAGGGAGGATGTGCCATCTTAAAAGAAGAGTACAGGCTGCCATGGCTTGCATGTATGTGACTAGGGAATTTTATATGAGAAATAAATCCGTGGTCCCCACTGACTTTGAGTCTGGCCTGCAGAGTTGGCAGGGAGCAGGATGCCCACTTAAGCCTGTAAGGTGCTCCCCTTCCTCCATACCACTGGCACCTGTACTCAAACTGCCAAGACAGATCACTGACAGGCAGTTGGCTCTGGAAATGCCTCAGCTCTCTCCATGGACAGAGCAGCCTTGTGGGGCTTAGAGTAGGTCCCCTACTCCCTGGAACTGTGGGAGTCCTCTCACTATGACTGTGGGATACTGTGACTTCACAATAGGGTGTGGAGTATAGTTGGGTCTCTGGGTGATCACTGTGCTTGGCTTCATAGGCTCAGATATCACTGAGTGTCTGGGGTGGGTCATTGCAGAGGGTTCTGTGCACACACAGAATTAAGGATCTAAATCTATGATCTGATACCATCAAATTACTAAAAGAAAACTTTGGGGAAACTCTGGAAGACATTGGCATAGGCAAAGACTTCTTGGAAAAGAACCCAGAGGCACAGAAAATAGAAGCATAAATAAGCAAATGTGATTGCACCAAGATTAGAAACTTCTGCATTGAAAAAAAGACCAAACAAAGCGAAGAAGCAAATGACAGAATGGGAGAAAATATTTGCAAACTATGCAACTGATAAGGGATAACATCCAGAATCTATAAAGAGCTCAAGAAACTGAACAACAAGAAAACAAACAATCCAGTTAAGAAATGGGCAAAGGACTTGAACAGGGATTTTTCAAAGGAGGAAATTCAAATGACCAACAGACACATGAAAAGATGATCAGTACCACTAGCCATCAGGGAGATGTAAATAAAAGCCACAATGAGGTTTTGCCTTACCCCAGTTAGAATGACTATCATACAGAAATCAGTAAACAATAAATGTTGGTAAGGATGTGGGAAAAATGTACCCTAATCCACTGTCAGTGGGAATGTAAACTAGTATAGTCATAGTGTATATATATCACATTTTCTTTATCCAGTCATCAGTTGATGGACAGCTATTGTAAATTGAGCTATAATAAACATGGGGGTGCAGATAACTCCTTCATATGTTGATTTCATTTCATTTAGGTAAATTCCCAGGAGTCAGATGGGTGGATATTATGGTATATTTATTTTCAAATTTCTTAAGAATCTTTATGCGGTCTTCCAAAATGGCTGTGCCCAGTTGGAAGAAGGATCCGGCAAACAAGCCTGACTGTCATACGTATGCCTATATATTCTTGCTGAATGCAAGCATGCAAGAAAAAAAATATTTCTCTCTCTATATATATGTGGAATGGATTTTTAATAATAATTATCAGAGTAATATCATTAATGGACAAATATACTGCAATGTATTCCCAGCTGTTCCATAAATGTCAAGGTGTGCAACAATATAGACTTTTCTTATTTTTTCCACTCTTTTAAATCAGTATCTTCAAATTTTTATTTTAATTTGATAAGCAACTGACCCACAGGAAAATATCTTTGAAATTTTTTTGTATTCCAATGAGTCTAGACTATAAATTCTACATACATTTACCACAATTTATTTCTATATGGTCATTACCTTACAGCCAAATTTAACAATGTGTATTAAGTAAAGAACAAATTACAGGCCATTTTTAATTTGTTTTCCCTATGGGGAGAATCCTTTTTAAAATCTTCCAATTTTTATTATAGCTTTTTATTTTAAATTTCAAGTGTTTTTCTACACAAAATCTGCCAAAGTGGAGATTATAATTTGTGATTTATAATAAGCATTAGGCAATTTGAAGTTTCCTGCTAGCCAAAGAAATTGATGAGGGAGTAATCTTAATGGTATATGTAGAAAGATTGGCAGTAGAGCACTTCTATGAGTTTTGTTCATGAAATGTCTGTTTTCTGGAGTTGTGGCTTGGAAACTGCAAAAGCTCAAGCTTCTCATATCTCACAGGATAGAATGTGTTGAAATCCGCTTCAAGGGGGAACTTTGATATAGGAACAGTGCAAGCCACATCATGGGGCTTGCAGCTTAGAGTTAGGAGGCTCTTTCCAGGGGTCTGTTGGATGCCCAACTTTTGGCTGTGCTCTCAAGTAGGATGTCTTTAGAACATCTCCTGAACAGGCACATGAAAATGTTCATTAAGAGCTACTGCTACTTTTTATGTTAAAGAAGTCACAATAACTAGGTAGGTATTTTTTTAAAGATTTATTTATTTATTTATTTGAAATTCAGTTACAGAGAGGCAGAGGCAGAGAGAGAGGGGTCTTCCATCTGCTGGTTCATTTCCCAAATGGCTGCAATGGCCAGAACTGGGCCAATTTGAAGTCAGGAGCCAGGAACTTCCTCTGTTTCCCACATGGGCACAAGGGCCCAAGGACTTGGGCCATCCTCCATTGCTTTCCCAGGCACATTTGCAGGGAACTAACTGATTTAGAAGTGGAGCTGCTAGGGCTTGAATCAGTGCCATATGTGATGCTGGCATTGCCAGTGGTGGTTTAATCTGCTACACCACAATGTAGTCCTGAAATGGCATTTTTAAAAATGATTTATTTTGCTGGCGCCGCAGCTCACTAGGTTAATCCTCCATCTGCGGCACCGGCATACCGGGTTCTAGTCCCGGTTGGGGCGCCAGATTCTGTCCCAGTTGCTCCTCTTCCAGTCCAGCTCTCTGTTGTGGCCCGGGAGTGCAGTGGAGGATGGCCCAAGTGCTTGGGCCCTGAACCTGCATAGGAGATCAGGAGAAGCACCTGGCTCCTGGCTTCAGATCGGTGCAGCGTGCCGGCCATAGCAGCCACTTGGGGGGTGAACCAATGGAAAAAGGAAGACCTTTCTCTCTGTCTCTCTCTCTCACTGTTTAATTCTGCTTGTCAAAAAAAAAGATTTATTTTATTTAATTGAAACACAGAGTTACAGAGAGAGAAAGAGAGGAAAAGACAAAGAAACAGGGTCCATCCACCCTCTGGTTCACTCACCAAATGGCTGCAATGCCAGGGTTGGCCCAGGCCAAAGCCAGGAGGCAGGAGATTCTTTCAGTATTCTCACATGGTGGCAGAGACCCAAGAATTTGGGCCATCTTCAGCTGCTTTCACAGGTGCATTAACAGGGAACTTGATAGGAAGTGGAGAAGCCAGGACTCAAATTGGCACCCATATGGGATGCCAGTTTTTCAGGCAATGACTTAACCCACTATGCCACAACATTGGTCCCTGGAGAAATCTTTAATCAGGCCCAGATCCTGGTAAATTGCATGAACTAACTTGGCCTAGATCTGGATTTAGGCCTTGATGCTAAATCTTAGAATGAAATTGGTGATAAAGGTCTTTAAAATATGGACTACATTATTCCATAAGCATTTGAATGAATAATTAAATAAATAAGTAAATATCCTCGAGAGAGAGTGATGCAAAATGGCCACAATGGACCAAATTGAGATACAGATGAGGCTTTACTTTCAGGAATATGGATGAGAATATCTTCAATGGAAGATAACAAAGATCCTTAATTATCTGAGTTTACTCATTTCACTGAGTAAACTCATTTCAAGCTTAGAAACATCCATACATAAGCAGGTGTTAATAAAGCAGGAGGCAGTAAATGCCATAACGGAAGTACCACATGATGATGAGAGTTCAGGTTCATGTGCAGTAGATATGTGTGGAGTTTTAGTCTCATCACCCACTAAGGTTTACTTAGTGACTGAAACCTATATCTGTAAGAGAAATATTATGGTTTATTAATTTATAAATACTTTATTCCCAAACTGGGAGAACTTATATCATCTAATTCCTAACCCACCAACCAGGCACATCCATAATGCCAGAGAAACTAGCAGTTTGAAAACATAGAGATGACTCTACAACACCAACAGGAACAAGAAGCAGAAAAAGTATGGTCTGGGCAGCTCCTAAAATGATATTCCCTTTCACCTGTAGTTTCTTTCTCCAAGGTTTCTCTTTATCCAGATCCTATCTTCCTAGGCCTTGGAAGTCCTGACTCCAATGCCCCAGTGGCAAACTGCTTATTGAATGAAGAATAGGATAGAGAATAAAAGGAAGAGTAAAGTGGTTGTGGTGTCTGGTATAGGTAAAATATGCTACTTTTATTTTTTTAATGTGTTTACTGATGTAGAACTGATCTTTTTGTATCCCCTGAACTCTCCCTGCTATAGATCATCTGTTACTTGTCTTTTTCTATTTTTTAAAAAAATTTTTAGACTAAGGAAGAGAGAGAGAGAGAGAGAGAGATCTTCCATCTGCTGACTTACTCCCCAGATGGCTGCAATGAGCAGAGTGGGGGTGATCTGAAGTCCGGAGGTAGGAGCCACTTTTGGGTTTCCTGCATGGTTTCAGGGACCAAGGTACTTGGGCCATCCTCTGCTACATTCTCAGGCACATCAGCAGGGAGCTGGATGGGAGGCAGGACAGCAAGATCATGAGTTGGCTCCTGTATGGGATGCCAACACCACATGCAGTGGCTTTACATGCTGTACCATAGGACTGTCCCCTAATATATTACTTTTGCAAAGATAGGCCCTGGAAAATCAACCACAAGAAATGAGCCCAATGTCTGATATTGAGACACAGTTGGTTGAGACAGCTCACAGTGCCAGCATCTCATATGGGTACCAGTTTGAGTCCTGACTACACCACTTCTGATCCAGCTCCCTTCTAATGTACCTGGGAAGGCAGTGGAGGTTGGAACAAATGTTTTAGCTCTTACCATCCATGTGGGAGACCTGGATGGCTGGCTTCTGGCTTTGACTTGGCCCAATCCTAGCTATTGTGGCCTTTTAGGGAGTGAACTAGTAGATGAAAGGTCTTTCTCTCCTTTCTTTCTCTGTCTGTAAATGTCTTTTAAGCAAATAAATTTAAATAAAAAGAACGCATTAAAAAAAGAAATGAGTCCAGTTTCTTTTGAATGTGTCCTTTTCCTCCCAGTCTCCCAAGTGCCCAGTGCTGAGGTTCTCTTCTTTCTCTCCTGATTACTATCGAAACTGCTCCCACAACAATAGGTTTATGCAGCCCAATGGTGTAGCCCTGCAGGATAATCATAACCCTAGAGCCAGACACAAGCAAGGTATCCACAATACAATAGCTGCCACAGCTGCCCCCAGTTATCTCCTCCAAGTAAACACTTCCGGATCATAGTGCACATGCCTCTCTGCTGATACTCCATGATTTTAGGAGTACTACTGCATGAGGTGAAAGGTCTTAGAGCACAACTGGTCATAAAGGAAAATGAGCAAGCCAAGAAATTTTCTATGTGTAATTTGATAGCCTATGTGTATTTTGACTATTTTGGAAATTTTTTTCTTGTTTCTTGCTTCATTGTGTTTTGAGTACCTAAGTTTGGTGGACACATGCATTCGTGAGGTATTCTAAATTCAGCTTTGAATTATACAATTTTGTGGGTTTTTGAATTTAACTTTTTAATTCAGATTGTTCTTAGAGACACTGATTATGTCTTCTAGCTTCTAAGTAACTACATCATGACAAGAACCATTGTGTATGGTAACAGTTAAAAATGTTTGGCTTGATGATTGACATAGAGCTTATAGATACTATCTATGAGATTGTTTCCTGGATTTATGGGGATTTTATAAGTTGATTGGAGATAGGTAGTCCTTTATTACTGATGAATATTAATGTACTGAAAATACCATGTCCTTTAAATAATAAAAAAAAAATTACACATGAGTTCCCTGCTGCCTTCATCTACCATGGTGAAGCATTGAAATCCTGTTGTTTCTACCTTTTAGATCTCACTGTAGTGTCTGGTCTCTTCTTCATTCCCACTGCCACCATACCTTGGTTCAGGTCCTACAAAATTACATTTAGCATATTTTTAATTGATCTCCCTGCTTTTTGTTTTCCTTACCCTTGTGTCCAAAGTTTTTTGTAGTTCAGCCCCCCTTCCCCCCAGCCTGTATATGTATATGGTTGCTCAGTACCTCTTACTCCAATTTCTAGGGAAATCAAGTGGCTGGTAGTTCTTTCAATACACACAAAAGAATGCTCAATAAATGCTTACTAAATAAATGAATGAAATGCCTTCATAGCTAGAGTGAATATTTAACCTCCTTGGCTTTGGATTGTTCCTGTTTATACATTTCAAACCTGTGCAGTTGGTAATATGTCCCTTTTATTATCAAACTTGTCCCAGAAAACAAATTATTTATTTACCTAATTGTGGCAGTCATCAAACAGGTTTCTATTTCATTGTCTCTTCTAGTAGATAGTTTTGGGGATCAGAAATTGTATTTGTTTATTTTTTTATATCCTCACTTATTCATTCAACTAAGACTGATTGTCAAGATGCTGAGTTTTAATGTCAAAACGAACATGCTTCTTGCTCTCATAAAGTTTTCAATCTGGTAAGAAAGAGCAATCCATCTAAAGAATATTGCCTGAAATAGTAAATACTAGTGTGAAATGAATGGATAGATTTAAGCATTCCTTTTTTTTAAGGATTTATTTTATGTATTTGAAAGACAGAGTTACACAGAGAGGTAGAGGCAGAGAGAGAGAGAGGTCTTCCATCTGCTGGTTCACTCCACAGATGGCCACAATGGCTGGAGCTCTGCCAATCTGAAGCCAGGAGCCAGGAGCCTCTTCTGGGACTCCCATGTGGGTGTAGGGGCCCAAGGACTTGGGCCATTTTGCACTGCTTTCCCAGGTTATAGCAGAGAGCTGGATTGGAAAAGGAGCAGCTGGGATTAGAACCCATGCCCATATGGGATGCCGGTGCTTCAGGCCAGGGCTTTAACCCACTGTGCCACAGTGCTGGCTCCGATTTTAGCATTCCTAATCCAGAAACTCTAATTCCATGAATTATAAATGACAGAAGTAATCACATAGAAGTCCAGCTATCCATTTGTGTTTCTACTTAAAAACTTAAAAAATCAAACAACACACATTATACCTAAAAATGCAAAAAATATGTGGTTTCTTGACATTAAACATAAGAAAAAATAGCCATGGAATAATAGCAACTTTGAATCTCTTTCCTTTTTTAGGCAAGTTATAATCCTATATGGTTCTCCACAATGCAGATTATCATTGTAGATACTCTTCTTCTCTTTCACTTTTTTTTTTCCAAATGAGAAATCCGGGGTTTTAGAAATTGAGCCCAAAGACAAAATAAAGATTTCTAAAACCAGTATTTCATTTTGGTTGGCCTTTAACTTAGGCTTTTTAACCATATTTCCATGTGTAAATTCAATTCTAAACTCTTTCCACCTAAGTTTCCTCTTTGAAAATTGATAATACTATTTCCAGAACTTACCTAAGGTATAAATGATACAATGTAAGGCATTTAGTCCCTTAACCTGGCTCCTAGAAGCTACTCGGCGACGTTAGTTCTGTATCCAGTTTCCCTGTTTGCTTGTGTACTTGGTGTATTAGAGGATGGTGGAAAATGATTTTAAAAGAACAATAAAGACAAGTAAAACACAAATAAAAATTGTATTTTCAAATCTGGATGCAAAACTCTGCTAAAAGCTACATTGAATTCATAGTCATTTATTATTTGAGCAGCTTTCCAGGAACAAGGCAGCCAGTAAGATTTTTTGAGAGAAGACAGCTTATGAAAGAACCGTGATGTTGGGCCCAATTAGCAGCAGTGGGTGTCACTTTTCAAGATTTTGGTTCAAGAAAGGAAGAACACCAATGGCTCTTTCAGATTTGGCGGTGGGAAGGAAGGGAAGGAGGGACATACACGAAAGCAAACGCCATCTGGTTTCCTCTGTCTCCACCCACCCCACACTGAAGCCCTCAGTCCGGGCCAGCTGGTTTTTCTAGGAACGCCCCGGCCTGGACTCCATTTCCCAGAGGCGCCGGGCGCTCTGACGTCTTCCGTGCGCCGAATGCCTGTGCGACCGCGTGCGCGTGCTTGCCTGTGTGCTCGGGGCTGGGAACGGAGGAAGTTCACTTTGTCCTGAGTGGGCGCTCAGAGACCCGGGTGCTCCGTCTCCCCCACGCGCCGCCCGTCTTGCCCCGCAAGTGGAACGCAGACAGTTTTCGAACAACCGCTGCTTCTGTGCGTCTGCGTCTGGCGCCCGTGGGTCCCACGTGCCGCGGACTTTCCCTGTCCCCCGCTCTCCGCTTTGCTCCACGGCAGGTACGAGAACGGGAAGGGGCGCGGATGCGTGAGGGAGAGGGTCGGGGGCGAGGGCGGCTGGCGGCTCCCAGCCGTGGGTCCTTGCCTGTCGGTGACCCTGGCGGCGTCCTCGGGCGCAGTCAGGGCTGGGCCCTGGGGTGTCGTGTTTTCCACGGCCGGTCCCGCGTGCTACCTCGCTCAAACGCTCCTCACTGTGCTGTAGTTAGTGGTTACAAGAGCGAGGTCACCATGTGTGGGCACTGCACAAGCTGCAGGCGGGAGCACAGTGAACCGGTGAGACCGCCTTCTCTATATTTAAATGACCCGGGTTCTCACTGCGTGGCCGCGGGATGCTGTCTGGCCGGGCCTCCTGCAGCATTCCGCGGCGGTTCCGTCCGCGTGGGGCTCGGTGGCGTTCAGCCGGGAGCCCGAGGCGGCAGAGGGGCGGGGAAGGAGGATCAAACTAGGATCTGCCCCCTGCCCGCATCCTGACCCTCGCCGGCCCCGCGGGATCCCCGCGGACACATCGGGCAGCTGGGTCCCTGTGCGTTTGTCCAACTTTCCCAGAGGGACCAGCGTGAAGGGTGCACAGTAGCTCTGTGGATTGATCCCTCTTCTGTGTTTAATTTACAGACTTTTTTCAATTTCGAGCTTGAGGCCATGGAAACGTAGCTGATGATTTCTTTTGCTGATGATTTTTCTTTTTGAAGACGATTTCTGTCTTCAGCCCTTTTCTTCTGCTAGCAAGGATGTCAACTGTTACTGCCTGCTGCTGATGCCTTTGCTAGGTGAGACTACTGTGTGAGTCAAAGTGAGTCTGTGTGAATCAATAATGAGCTATTTTAATTTGGATTTACATAAAGTGGAAAACTATGAAAACATAAATACAGAAAATAACAATTTTTCTCTTCCTAGTTCTTTATAGTCTCCCAGTGCTCCACCAAGCTGATTATCTTACAGTCCATACTGTGTTAATTAAGAGGGCCAGTTACTTTTCTTATTCTAGGTTCTGTGTTTAAGTCCAAGACATTTTTAACATGGGAGGATTTTAGTTATAGATTTTCATAATGACTATGGTCTGTGGAAGCCTTTGTACAAATTGTTAATGTGAGGAGGAGTAAGAAAGAAAAAAGAAATGAGTGCCCCTCGCCCCCACAGAGATGCCCACAAGGTACAGTAATAAATGTGGCCTTGAAAACTATTGCTATAGATTAACTTTCAGTATAATGAAGTTTTCACATGAATAACTGTTTAAGTGATTCACATGTTCTGTTAGAGTGGTGTTGTCACAGATTACTAACTTATGAAACTCATTTAGCATAATGAGGTTATTTAGGAAGTTAAATAGAAAGTGATTCCTGGATAGAGGGTATTATAGTGACAGCATTTCTCCTCTCAACCCCAGTGTGTTGTTTTTGACCTTGTCTATCACAGTGCTTGTGAATGGACAGTACGTATTTCTGGTGGGAAGAACTGCTTCACACCCATGAAATGACTGTAAGACAGTCTTCTACAGTTTATCAAAGGTTTCTCTGTGTGAGGGAATAGCCAAAATACTACATTGTATAGGTTTTTTTGTTTTTTAATTTACTTGAAAGGCAGAGTTACAGAGAGAGAAAGAGGGAGAGACAGGTTTTCTATCCATTGGTTCACTCCTCAAATGGCCACAATGGCCTGGGGTGGGCCAGGCTGAAGCCAGGAGCTAGGAACTTCTTCCTAGTTTCCAACTTGGATGCAGTGGCCTAAGCACTTGGGCCATCCTCTGCTGCTGTCCCAGGTGCATTAGCAGGGAGCTGGATTGGAAATGGAACAGACCGGTCTTGAACCAGTGCCTGTGTGGGATGCCAGCATTGAAAGTGGCTACTTAACCCACAATGCCAGCCCCAAGGTGCATTTTTTTCAAAGGAGGAGGGGTAAGTTTTTTCTGATGTGACTCAATATAAAGGTTATAATCTGTAGTAGAAAATGATTTTGGTTATATTTTGACTTTCATTAAATTTCTTTTTATATTTTTGAAGTTAATGAGTCCTAGTATTTATCTCATGTTATCCTTGCTTTGATAAATAAGCTTTCTTCCATCTCTTATTTAAAATACTTTTTAAAAAAGATTTATTTTGTGTATTTGAAAAGCAGAGTGACAGAGAGAGAGAGGGAGGGAGGGAAAGGTCTATTTTAGCCCCCAAATGGCTGCAGTGGCCAGAGCAGGGCCAGACAGAAGCCAACAGCCTAGAACTCCATTTGGGGCTCCCATGTGGGTGGCAGGGACTCAAGTGTTGGGCCGTTTTTTGCTGCCTTTCACAGGCATATTAGTAGGAAACTGGGTTTGAGTGGAGCAGCTGGGACTTGAACTGGTGTTCATATGGGATCTGGCATTGCAGGTGGTAGCATAACTCAGTGTGCCACAATACTAGCCCATCAATAGTACATTTTTAAGTGTAACCAGTGGCTATGAAAAATGTTCAATCTAAATTCACAAGGGAAACTGAAAGAAGTTTCGTCTAACTCCAATTGGTTCCACAGGCCTTTATTGGACATCAGCTCTTACTGGGCCAATAAGCGAAACAAAATAAGTCAGAACTTTAGTTAAAATTTTGCTCTAAATCATGGGTGGGGAACATCCAGCCTGTGGTCCCTGTAAGGTCAATGAAATCGTTTGTTCTGGCCCAGCCAAGGGAACTGCAAGTGGGAGTGGATGATCAATCTACAAGTACTGTCCATGAATGATATAAATATCCAAATGAGCTTGACAGAAAAACTTTCCCACCCCTGCAAAGTGTTAATGGCAAATCCAATGCAATTTACTAATCTGTTTATGAGTGAATGAATAGGAGCTGATGCTTTGCCCTAGTAGGTTAAGCCTCTGCCTGTGGCTTTGGCATCCCATATGGGCACCGGTTCCTGTCGCTGCTGCTCTTCTTGTGATCCAACTCTCTGCTAATGGCCTGGGAAGTGGAAAATAGCCCAAGTGCTTAGGCCCCTGCACACATGTGGGAGACCCCGAGGAAGCTCCTGGCTTCAGATCAGCCCAGCTCTAGCTGTTGAGCCATTTGGGGAGTGAAACAGTGGATGGAAGACCTCTTTCTCTGTCTCTCCCTTTCTCTTTAAATCTGCCTCTCAAATAAATAAATAAATCCTAAAAAAAAAAAAAAAGTGGATGAATAGCTACAATTACCAAAATCCTGTGGAAGCCAGACACTTCTAGGCAACACATGTCAGATACCTATTGTGTTTCTAAATACTGTCAGAGATGCCAGGCATGTTGATAAAATGGCTTTATTCCTTCTCAGAACATTGAAATTGGAATCCTGTGTGACGAGAGAGGTATGTGCATCAAAAATAATGCTGCTGCTGTTGGCTCACAGAGAACCTGTTTCTTGAAATGCATGTCTATGGCCAGTGTGCATGAGGTATCCATGTGTACAGTTGGTACTAACTCATATGCAAATGTTCTTTTCTAGATGTGCATGATGTAGGGATTCTCCAGTGTCTGGTCCTTGTTGGGGGAGATGAAGAGAGGATACATATTTGGGGAATTGCATAGCTCAAAATTGGTTTCTGAATATCAAATTTGCCATGAGTAGTGCTGCTTAAAAATATAGAACCCCCACATGCTCTATTGGGTGACTTGGTTTTGCCAGATCAGTAATGGCAAATCTCTCTCTCACTCTCTCCCATTCTCTCTGTATCTCTGCCTTGCAAATAAATAAATAAATCTTTTTTTATTTTTTTGACAGGCAGAGTGGACAGTGAGAGAGAGAGACAGAGAGAAAGGTCTTCCTTTGCCGTTGGTTCACCCTCCAATGGCTGCCGCTGCCGGCGCACTACAGCCGGCGCACCGTGCTGATCCGATGGCAGGAGCCAGGTACTTATCCTGGTCTCCCCTGGGGTGCAGGGCCCAAGTACTTGGGACATCCTCCCCTGCATTCCCTGGCCACAGCAGAGAGCTGGCCTGGAAGAGGGGCAACCGGGACAGAATCCGGTGCCCCGACCGGGACTAGAACCCGGTGTGCCGGCGCTGCAAGGTGGAGGATTAGCCTAGTGAGCCACGGCGCCGGCCAAATAAATAAATCTTATAAAAGAGATAGATCTTCCATCTCAGCTGGCTGCAATGGGGATAATGTATTTCCCAGGAAATAATGTATTGAAGGATTTGGTAAGTCTTTTTCTTTGCTTGACTCAGGTGAATTTCTCCTGAAAAGTGAAAAGTCAGCTATGAGTAGACCACAGGAAGTTGTCTTTTGATTTCTCTGAGTGACCATGGTGTACTGCTGCTGCCCACTATTCCAAAGGCCTGTGGTGCTCTCACCTGACCATCTGTAAGCCAGAAAGACGGAGTCTCCACCATTGGAGATTCCATTTTTTTCCTCCTCTTTGTCTCCCGCTTTTTCTCTTGGCTGCTTCTGCTGGTCTACAAAGGAGATGATTGCTCTTCATCCAAGATGCCACTTGGCCTCTCTTCCTGGGAAGACTGCTTCTTGTGTGACACTGGTCATAGAAAGGTTCTGATGGGCTCACATGGGACATCTTCAAGGTGGACAACTTGTCCTACTTTCCAACCCTCTAGCAGTGTAGTGAATGCCACTGTATCAGCAAGTGTAGCTTTCTAGGGAATTTGATGGAGAGAAGGGCTGAGGAAACTCATCATCCCTCATTTCATTGCTTTTCTCATTATGCTTCTCTGTTCTTGGTATTATTTCCCAGCTTTTCCATTGGTTCACATCCAGCATGTGATTCTATTTTCACAGCTGTCAGCCCTTTTCCACTTCAAGCTATTTTTCAGAGAAGGACAAAGATGTTATCAGTCACCATAAAGTACTTCAAGTAATTATGTGGCTTTTTTTTTTTTTTTTTTTTTTTTTTTTAAGATTTGTGTATTTATTTGAAAGAGTTAAACAGAGAGAGAAGGAGAAGCAGAGAGAGTGAGGGATTTTCCATCCGTTGGTTCACTCCCCAGATGGCTGCAATGGCCAGAGCGGGGCTGATCTGAAGCCAGGAACCAGGAACTTCTTCTGGGTCTCCCATGTGGGTGCAGGGGCCCAAGGACTTGGGCCATCTTCTGCTTTCTCAGGCCATAACAGAGAGCTGGATTGGAAGTAAAGTTTCCAGGACTTGAACCAGGGCCCATATGGGATGCTGGCATTGCAGGCAGCTTTACCCGCTATACCACAGTGCTGGCCCCTAAGTAATTATGTTTTCATTGTGACTGCAAGATTGGAAAACTGACTTCTCTTGGCACTTAACAGATTTGATGGGTGCTTATCCTGGGGCTCACTTTGAGTGCTAGACACAATTGTTCTGTGTGACTACTTCATATTTCAGATTCTTGCTCTTTATTTTCTTAAGAAAACCATATCTGAACTTTGCTCCCCCTTCTAGAATTTTTGTGCTTCAGCCTTTTTATAACCATGAACATGAGTACGCTTTTTCCTTCTCTTTATTATGCTAGAAGAGCAATGGAGACATTGCAACTCTCCCCTGTCAACATATCTTCCTCAGTCTGTCTCTGACTTAGGCATTGGATTAACCTTGCCACACTAAAAGACATCCATCTAAACTCAGTGTACATTTTCAATAAAAGTCATCATAAAATCAACTTGCCTTCTATACTTCTTATCATTTATTTTGAAACATGTTCTGAGTGTGTCTTTTCTGTCAGTGTCTGTAAGCTGGAGAATTCCCTCTTAAGGCAGAAGGCTGTTGAGGGACAGCACAACTGTAGCCTTGCTCTGTTACTTGACTGTGGCTCCTCTTTTCACCTGTTGCCTTTATTTTTTTTTTTTTTAAGATTAAAAAATTTTATTTTAAAGGCAGGGTTACAGAGAAAGAGACTGGGGAGAAGAATGGGGATCTTGCATCTGCTGGTTCACTCCTCAAGAGGCCATAATCAACAGGACTGGCCCAGGCCAAAGACTGGAGTCTGGAAGTCCATCCAAGTCTCCCATGTGGGTGCAGGGGTCCAAGTACTTGTGCCATCTGCTTCTGCCTCCCCAGTTGCGTTAGTAGGGAACTGGATCAGAAGTGGAACAACTGTGACTCAAACTGGCACTCATGGGGCTGTCATTGTGGCACAATGGGAAACGCCACTGCCTGCAGTGCCAGCTTCCCATATGGGCACCAGTTCATGTTCCAGTTGCTCCACTTCTGATCTGGCTCTCTGTTAATGGCCTGAGAAAAGCAGCAGAGGATGGCTCAAGTGTTTGGGCCCCTGCAATCCACATGGGAGACCCAGATGAAGCTCTTGCCTCCTGGTTTCTATCTGGCCCAGCTCTGGGCATTGCAGCCATCTCAGATGAAAGATCTCTCTCTCTCTTTTAGGATTTATTTATTGATTTGCAAACAGAGATATGGAGAGAAAGGAAGAGGATGAGAGAGATAGTCCATCTGCTGTTCTATTCCCTAGATGGCTGCAATTGCCAGGGCTGGACCAGGCACAAGCCAGGAGTTAGGAGCTTCATCCAGGCTTCCCATATGGGTGGCAAGAACCCAAGTACTTGGACCATTTTCTGCTTTTCTGAGGCCATTTGCAGGGAGCTGGATCAGAAGTGGAGAGCCAGGACATGAAATGCTACTCTACAATGCTATTCCGTCTGTGTCTCCCTCCTCTCCATAACTCTGACTTCTTTTTTTTTTTTTTTAATTATTATTATTATTTTTTTTTACTGTGAGAGGTAGAGTTACTGTGAGAGGTAGAGACAGAGAAAGAGAGGTCTTCCATTCACTGGCTCACTCCCCAAGTGGCCACAGTGACTGGAGCTGAGCTGATCTGAAGCCAGGAGCCAGTAGCTTCTTCTGGGTCTCCCACATGGATGCAGGGGCCCATGGACTTGGGCCATCCTCTCCGATTTTCCCAGGTATATTAGCAGGGAGCTGGCAACCAAGACCCAAACTGGTACCCAGATGGGATGCTAGTCCTGCAGTCCAGGGCCTTAACCAGCTGTGCCACAGTGTAGGCCCCCATAAGTCTGACTTTCAAACAAATAAGTAAATAAATCTTTTAAAAAAAAATGGACACTCATAGTAAATGCCAGCATTTTATTTGGTGGTGGCTTAATCCATTGTGCCACAAAGCCACCCCAACCTTTATTCTCCTGTTGACTTGTCTGTCACGATCTTGATAATATCTGCTGAACAGATGTTGGCCTTATGTTGGACTGTTCTGTTTTTATTTTGATTCTCATCTGTTGAGTTTATTTTGGTTGTCATTTTTGAGTAGGTAGCTATAATGTCTTCACTGGCTAAAGCTGCCATGTGCTAGGCTGGAACAGATTTTTTTTTTAAGATTCATACAAATTTTTTTATTCTTTTTTTTTTTTCTTTTTTTTTTTTTTTTCTTTTTTTTTTTTTTTACTGCCCACTCGGGCCAGGCCTTCCCCCAGCCCTGAAGCGCCTCCCCAAGGGCCCCTGTAGTCTCTGACCAGAGCCCTGCGAGGGGTCCCAGCCTCCCTCTCGGCCCAGCCACTCTGGTGGGAGGGCCGGGGGCTTCTGCCACAAGCCTGCTGCCCACGCACCCTCCACTGCCCAGTGCCCGGTCCTTCCTGGGCTCTGAGGGGCGGGTGCAGGGCAGGCTGTGGCACAGCCCCCAGTGCTCCTCCCCTTCCAGGCCAGGTGCACGAGGCCGTGGAGTGAGGGGCATGGGTCGGAAATTTATTTATTTTTAAAAACAGATTATTTATTTGAAAGAGTTACAGAGAAAGGCAGAGGCAGAAAGACCCCCCCCCCCCCTTTTTGAAAATATTTATTTATTTGAAAGGCAGAGAGAGGCAGAGGCAGAGAGTGAGGTCTTTCCACTGGTTCACTCCCTAAATGGCTGCAAGGGCCAGAGCAGTGTAGATCCAAAGCCAGGAGCTTGGAGCTTCTTCTGAGTCTCCCATGTGGGAGCAGGTTTTTTTTTTTTTTTTTTTTTTTTTTTTTTTTGACAGGTAGAGTTAGACAGTGAGAGAAAAGAGATTCAGAGAGAAAGGTCATCCTTCCATTGATTCACTCCCCAAATGGCCTCTATGGCTGGCACTGTGCCTATCTGAAGCCAGGAGCCAGGTGCTTCTTCCTGGTCTCCCATGCGGGTGCAGGGGCCCAAGCATTTGGGCCATCCTCCACTGTTAGGCCAACTTTTACTGCTTTCCCAGGCCATAGAAGATAGTTGGATCAGAAGTGGAGCAGCCAGGACTTGAACTGGTGGCCATATGAGATGCCGGCACTGTAGGCGGAGGCTTAATCTGCTGTGCCACAATGCTGGCCCCTCAAACTGATTCTACCTTTTTTTTTTTTTTTCTTGAAATACAAGTGGAAAATGAAATCCTCTTGAAACTAATATACTACAAAGTAACAATTGAAGATCAAGCTTCTTTTCTTCTCACCTAAGAGACCCATCTGGTCTCCATGATTCTCATTTTAGCCCAAACCTGTGTCAGACTCCTAGAACAGGAGGAAACTTGTTTTTCAAGTCAGAATTCATAGATGTGGTTGTCCATTCACCTCTGAGAATCTGCTTTTTGCCTGATTTGGAATTTGTGGTGGTACCATCTCCCACAAGGAGATGAATTCCTCACATAAGAATATACCTAGGTGGAGAAAATATGGAGTCTGTTTTCCAAAGAGAAATAGAATTCTGGGCTGGACATTCTTGAGATTGTGATCAGCAAGGTGGGGAAATTCTTAGCTATATACATTCATATCCTTTCCTTTTTGTTCAATGTATTCCTCCCCTATGGAATGCTCTGTGTTCTTCTGTTGCACACACAGGGAGGCTGTTATGATTGAGACTCTACCACTCCAGTATCTGGAGTTGCCTTTGTTAGCATCTCTAACCAGAAATTCTGGTGCAAAGTGAGGATGGGACTGGCACCCTGTAGCCACTCAGGGTTTGGGCCCCTCACTCCTTTTCTTTTCTTCAGTGCTGGAGCAGCCTTGAATGGAGTTGTACTGAGTGGCATTGGATCTTTTGGATTTGAGTGCTTGGTTAGCAAGAGAAATAGTGTTTGTTTTCTATCAGAAAGGATTGAGGAGGCACTACACAGGCAGCAGCAGATTTCTTGGCTCCTGTCATATATCAAGATGAGTCAGAATATTTAGGGCCATTTGTTAAATTAAAAAAATTAAAAATATTTATTTATTTGAAAGAGTTAGAGAGAGAGGGGGAGGCATAAAACATTTACCCACTGATTCACACCCCTAATGGCCACAACAGCTGAGGCTGAACTAGATTAAAGTCAGGAGCCAGTATCTCCTTCCAAATTTTCCTATGTGAGAGCAGTGGCCATCCTTTGTAGCTTTCCCAGGCACATTAAGGAGTTGGATCAGAGGTGGAGCAGCTGGGACATGAACTCATGCACAATATGGGATGCCAGCATCACAGACAGTGAGAAGGCCATTTAGGCTCTCTCTACAAAATCATTTTGAAATAATGACTGAGTGGCAGTCTGCAAGAATGATTCCAAAGGGAGAGAGCTGCAGGGACAGAGAGGGCAGTGATTTAGAAAGGGTGTGAGGGACAAGGGAGGAGGGGAAGGCCAGAAAAAATCTTAGAAAGTATTCAAAAGCACAAAGTAATAGGACACATGTTATTTGTGCAGCTTGCCAAAATTGCCTATTTATATTTTAGGGTTTATTTTTTTTTTAATTTAGGAATGATTTCTAACATAGTTTCTTTTATACTTGACTCACTTTTCAGTTTTCTTCATATAGATATGCTTTTAAGATATAGAGAAGTGGTGTAATTAAATGCAATAATAAACTCCTAAATATGCAGTTAGTATTAAAATTTTGTTGAGAAAGAGATGAGCATGGCTTCATGTGTGTCTCTTCTTAAATGACTGAACTTGAGGTCATTAAAAATCTGTTTTATAATTGAAACACCATTTTTCCTGCTGCAGCCTCCTCTTCACCCTCTGTATCCCTATGCAGATAGTCCACAGGAGAGCATAGCAGAAAGAGGCCTGCAGATGTGGAGTAATGCGAGTATGCCCTTTGCTTAAACCAGGGGATTGAGCGACTGGAGTTCTTTTTGATTCAGTTTGCATTTTTCTGTAGAGTGAAATATCATGATTTGGGTAAAGTATCTTGTCTCCTAGTAGATGATTCCAGTTGGCTTTCTTACCCATCTACCTGGCATCACAGGTGATTACCAAGGCTGGTGTTGGGCTCTATGGAAAAAAAAAAGTAGCCTCTTCAGGGTTGACTTATTTCTCCTGGAAATAAGTTTGTCTCCCTTTCAAAACTTTTAATAACCTTTGGGATGGGCCGGCGCCACGGCTCAATAGGCTAATCCTCCACCTGCAGCGCTGGCACACCGGGTTCTAGTCCAGGTCGGGGTGCCGGATTCTATCCCGGTTGCTCCTCTTCCAGGCCAGCTCCCTGCTGTGGCCCAGGAGTGCAGTGGAGGATGGCCCACGTCCTTGGGCCCTGCACCCACATGGGAAACCAGGAGAAGCACCTGGCTCCTGCATTCGGATCAGCGCAGTGCGCCGGCTGCAGTGTGCTGGCCGCCGTGACCATTGGAGGGTCAACCAACGGCAGAGGAACACCTTTCTCTCTGTCTCTCTCTCTCACTGTCCACTCTGCCTGTCAAAAACAAACAAACAAACAAACAAACAAAAAAAAACAAAAAAAAAACCTTTGGCATGGTGAATGCTAGTTTGAGGGACTGATTAAATCATACACAAACAAAAGATGTCTTAGAATGTTTTACTGATAATTTAAGTTAGATACTATTGGGAAATTCTAAATTATTTTGTGGATAAATTGTAGATCCTTTTCACAAGTGCATATGAGTAGAAACATAAACTTACATAATAAATTATTTATGTTTAAGCATATTCATATATATTTTGTATGAAAAATAACATTTTATAAAGTTTAGATACATCTTGTTCTATAAAAGCCTCATTTTTTTTAAGAACAAATTCTTACATTCACAGAAAAACAGTTAAAACTAGCCTTACTTTTGTAAAAATAATTAATTGGTTACAGATTTTTGCTTATACAACATCTAAAATTGCTCAATAAAATACTCTGTAATTTAAAAAATATTTATTTATTTATTTGAATTGCAGAGTTATATATGGAGGTAGAGGCAGAGAGAGAGAGAGAGATCTTCCATCTGCTGGTTCACTCCCCAAATTACTAAAATAGCCAAGGCTGGGATAGATTGAAGCCAGGAGCCAGGAACTTCATCCATGTTTCCCAAATGGGTGCAAGAGTCCAAGCATGTGAGTATCCTCCATCTGCCACATGGGTGTAGGAGCCAAGGACTTTGGTCAGCCCCATGCATATATATTTTCATGAAGGCATTTCAAAAGGTTCATGGAAAACAGTTAATAGATGACATTTTGGTGCAAAAATTGAAATTCATTCAAGGAGCTAGAATAGTGGGTGAAGCTGCTGCCTGCGGTACCAGCATCCCATATGGGCGCTGGTTCAAGATCTGGCTGCTCCACTTCCAATCCAGCTCTCTGCTGTGACCTGGGAAAGCAGAAGATGGCCCAAGTGCTAGGGTCCCTGCACACATGTGGGAAACCCAGAAGAAGCTCCTGACTCCTGGCTTCAGATCGCTCAGCTGCAGCCATTGCAGTCATTTGGGGAGTGAACCAGCAGATGGAAGACCTCTCTCTCTGCCTCTGCTTCTCTCTAACTCTGCCTTTCAAAGAAATACATAAATCTTAAAAAAAAGAAATTCTTTCAAAATTTTTTTTAATAATACACACCCTGTACAAACATTTTTAAGCCTTCTAGTATACATGGACTTCAAAATTTGTTATAGCAAAGCAAACTTTTTAAAAAAAAATTTTTGTTTGTTTGTTTGACTGATAAAGTTAGCAAGAGAGAGAGACAGAGAGAAAGGTCTTCTTTCCGTTGCTTCACTCCCCAAATGGCCGCTACGGCCGGAGAACACCGATCCGAACTTAGGAGCCAGGTGCTTCCTTCTGGTCTCCCCATGCAGGTGCAGGAGCCGAAGTAACTGGGCCATCCTCCACTGCCTTCCCAGGCCACAGCAGAGAGCTGGACTGGAAGAGGAGCAACTGGGACTAGAACCCGGTGCCCATATGGGGTGCCAGCGCTGCAGACAGGATTAACCAAGTGACCCATGGCGCCAGCCCCTCAACGCAAACTTAATTATTTAAATCCAGTTTTTCATGATGCACCAAAGTACCTTTATATATATGCATATGGAAGTTTCAGGAGAGAATCTATGAAAATTTCAAGAGTAGTTTGTTCTCGCAAGTATGACTATTATAAAAAGAAAGGAGTAATGCTTTTATTTTATGTTCTTCAGTATTTAATAGTTAATATGTACAACATTATTGCTGAAGATACATTCTTAGAAGAGCCTCAGAGAGAAGGAGAGAGCGGGGAGATAAAGAAGACACTCACACACACACACACACACACACACACAGGGTTCTCCCATGTACTGGTTCATTCCCCAGATGACTGCAACATGTAGGTTGGGGCAGGATAAGGCCAGGGACCGGAAACCCCTTTGGAGTTTCTCACATAAACGGTGGGGATCCAAACACTTAGTCTAATCTTCTGATTTCCCATGTAAATTACCAGGAAGCTGGAAAACAGAAGAGCAGCCAGGACTCATATCAGGCTTTCTGCCCTGGGATGCTGGCCTTGCAAGCAGTAGCATAACCTTCAGAACCACAATGCTGTCCTTATGCATTATTTTTATAATTAAAAGATTTATATTTTGATTTTAAAATGATAACTTAGTTACTAGAACTGAAAAAGGATATCATATAATAACTAAGAAAATGCAGATCAAATATAGACTTTAGTTAATAATGATACGTCAATATCAGGGCCAGGGTTCTGGCACAGTGGGTTAAGCTTTCCCCAGCACTTCTGATTACTCCTTTTGAATTCATTTGCATTCTTTTCTGCCTAAAACTAAATACCCATATTGCTCAAATATTTATCATTGCAATGCTTGTCTTCATGCTTCACAAATATGTGTAGTGCCTGGGTAATCTCATCTACTCCTCATGACCTCATACGTTATATTATATTAAACGAATTTACATGTCTCCTAAGTATAGAATTCATATATGCAAGTGTGACCTTCACAGGTTCCTCAGAATCAATATGGGGAAAATTAAAAATAAACTTGATTCCTTTGGAAAACCTATTTCAAAATATGTCACCAACATCCAGCCTCCTATTCAAGGCAAATATTTGGGAATCATCAGTTCTACCCTTTTTGTCTTTTAATTATCCATGGATGGCCAGTTCTATTCCTTGGATGTTTTTCAAATCTCTTCATTCCATCTGCCACCTCCCTGGGCCTACCTTCCTTATATCTGCTGTCTCCTACATAAGTGGAATTATAATAATTATCTAACATGGCTTGCACTCTTACTCTCAACTTCAGTTCATTCACAAGCGGAAAGTAAAACTCAATAGCTGTCACCTTGCTTCATTGTCATACCTTCACCTAAGTCACATGACTTTCTCATCTCACTTCTGCCTATTTCTCCATCTTCATCTTTGTCAGTGGCTCTTAACTCCCAGCTCTGCTTTAATTGTTCAATTCCTGGCCTATGCCTTGCCGTTAACATACCACTTGGCTTGTAGTAGCTCATGAAAACTGCAGACTGCATAGATGAATGAATCTTTTGAGGGTAATTCCTTGGAGGAACTTAATAAGAGACAGAAGAAATAAAACAAAATAAAAAAGTATCCTCAGTATATAGAAGATATACTATTTTTTGTAAGCCATAGAGAAGAGACTAAATAGGAGTTTAGCAGAAGGAAAGTAATGAGACCCAAAAGATTATGGTAAAGAATAACAGGTGCTGGTCAAGATTCTAACAAGCCCATTAGGAAAAGAGTAACGTTTTCTTTACCCCCATGTAGAGTCTGATCTCCAAAGGTGAACAGGGTACTATAAACCCCGTTGTGCAAAAACCTGAGAATTGCATTCTTGCACAGGTGTTGGAGGCTGATACTGTATTTTGATTTACATTTACCTAATGGTTAGTGACAGTGTATTCATGTTTGACCATTTATGTTTCTTCTTCTGAGACATGGCTATTTAGATCCTTGCCAGTTTCATAACTACTTTTTGTTTATTGTTTTGGAGTTTTTCCAGTTCTATATATATTCTGGATATCAATTGTTTGTCATATTCACAGTTTTCAAATGTTTTCTGCCATTGTATTCATTGTATCTTCATTCTGTTGATTACTTTTGTGAAGAAGTATCTTAGTTTGATATACTGAAATTTGTCTGTTATGATTTTTGCTACTTGTGCTTTTGGAATCTTACCCAAAACTGTTTTCTATGCCAATGTTTTACAATTTTCCCTATGTTTGCTTGGTTTTGGTCTTATATTTGGATTTTTAATTTACCATGAGTTGACTTTTACATAGTGTAAGATGCAGAGGTATATTTTCAGTCTTCTACATATGGATAATCAGTTTCCTTTGGATTATTTGCCAAAGAGATTCTTCTTTCTCCAGGGTATTATGGTTCCTTTCTTAAAGATGAATTGCCTGTGGAAATGTGGGTTTGTTTCTGGGCTGTCTATTCTGTTCCATTTTCTGTTTTTATGCCAGTGCTTACACTGCTTCTACAATATATCTTGAAATCAAATATTGTGGTGCCTTCAGGTTTATTATGTTCAAGATTGCTTTGACTATGTGGGGGTTTTCTGATTTCAAATGAACTTCAGGTTTGTTTTTTCTAGTTCTGTGAAGAATTTATTTTCTTTTAAAAATGATTTATTTATTTAAAAGGCAGAGTGACAGAGAGTGAAAGAACTTTCTCATTTGCTGGTTCACTTTCAGAGTGGCAACAATGGCTGGGGCTGAACCAGGTCAAATCCAGAGTCTGGAACACCATCTAGATCTCCCACATTGGTGGCAGGGACCCAGGCACTTGGCTCATCTCCTGTTTCCCATGCATGATAGCAAGGAGTTGGATAAAAAACAGAGCTATCAGGACTCAAACAATTGTTCAGATATAGAATACCAGTATTGTAGGTGACAGCCTAACCCATGTGCTACAGTGCTATTCCCTCTGTGAAGAATTTCATTCATGTTTTGATGCAGATTACATTGGACAATATAAAAACTTCAATCATACAAATTGTTTCAATCTAGGAAACTGAGACATTCTTCCAATTTTTATATATTTAATTTCTTTTATCAATGTTTTGTGATTTTATTGTAGAAGGCTCTTGTTTCCTGGGTTAAATTTACTGCAAGGTATTTTCTTGTAACAATTGTACATATGTTTGTTCTTATACTTTATCTCCTACTGAGTTAACTATTATGTACAAAAGTGCTACTGATTTTTTTTTTTAAATTTTGTGTTGTCAATTTTAAATTTTAAATTCATTTATCAGTTCCAGAATTCTCTTGATAATGTTCTTAAGTTTCTCTCCATATAGAACCAAGTTACCTGCAAATAAAAATATAAATTTGAGTTCTTACTTTCCTGTTTGAATAGATATTGTTTCTTCTCTTTTCTTTGATTTCATTCATTTGGATCATTTCTTGTTTTTCTTAGTCTAAGTAGGGAATTATTTTTTCAAAGAATCAGCTCTTCATTCTGTTAATGTTAATATTGCTTAAGATTCTTCTTTATTTATTTCTGCTGTGATTTTTTATTACTTTTTTCTACTGCCCTTGGATTTGACTCATTCTTGTTTTTTCTAGGTCCTTGAGAATGATAGTAGGTTGTTTATCTGACATCTTTCTGTGTTTGTAGATGTTTGGCCATCTGATGTCATAGTTTTTAGTTAGATAACTGTGGGCACATTCTAGGTGACTGCAAGGAAATGCTGGCAGAAATGAGGATGAATTAATTAGCAAACAAAATACCGTAGATTATATGATTTAAGTCACAGAAATTTATTTCCATAGTTGTAGAGCTTGACCGGAGGAGGCTCCTGGCTCTTGGCTTTGGATTGGCCCACCTCCAGCAATGGGGCCATTTGGGGAGTGAACCAGTGGATATAAGACCTTTTTCTCACTCTCTCCCTCTCTTTGTCTGTAACTGCCTCTCAAATAAATAAACAGATCTTTAGAAAACAAAAAGAAAAAAAATTTCGACACTCAAATCTAGCACAGGACTACATTTCACTTAGGAAAGATTAATTCTGAAAATCATAAATCTGGTGCAAAGCAGAACTATTTTTTTCTTTTAAAGATTTTATTTAGGCAGAGTCACAGAGAGAGAAAGAGACAGAGAGCAGTCTTCCATCCACTGGTTCACTCCCCAGATGGCTGCAACAGCCAGAGCTGTGCCGATTCGAAGCCAGGATTCCAGAGCTTCTTCCAGGTCTCTCATGTGGGTGCAGGGGCCCAAGTACTTGTGCCATCTTTTACTGTGAAGCAGAACTTTTAATAAATACTTTTGATTTTCTCATAATTATATACTAAATTAATGATAGAGTGAGTTATTGTGGGTTTTTCAGCTCTTTGACAGGCACTTACAGTACTTAACAGCTACAGAAAGAGACCACATTTGTGGTGACTTTAGATTGGAAGATTGGGGATAGAGATATTTCTTTCTCCCTCTCCCTCTCTCTCTATTTCTCTCTCTCTCTGTTTTTTAAATAAGTAATGTTATTTAAAAAATAATCCCAGTCTCCAACATGTTTAAAGACTTCCACCTTCCTGAGCCATTGCTTCCCAGGTGATGTTTTGCAGAGTGTGGCTTCTGCAGGAAACTGAAGTTGAATCAGGAGTGGAGCAGGCACTCAAATCCAGGCATTGTGGAATGTGGGTGTCTAGCAGCATCTTAACAACTCAGCCAAATGCCCACTTCCCAGCTTTATGAATGGATAAAAACATACTGTTATTGAGAGTGGTAATATTTACACATAATTGAAAAATAATGAATTGTATAGACATTCCTAATGGATAAATTATAAGGTATGTTTATATCATTTTTATTTAGGAAAATTATATGATTCCTCACATATTTTGAAAATAATACATTTAATTAATTCAGATTGTAAGTAATACTTTATATTGTACTGCTCCAAACTCAAATCCACTTAATTATGACTTCCCTTGTCTAGGGTACATTGCATATTTTTAAGATGATGTGGATATAAATTCATGAGAAATTAATAACATAGTAGAAACTGAATAGATAAGAATGACAGATTCAGGATGGGTTTGTTAGGAATGATGACAATTTTATGTCTCTTTTTAAAGTATATACTTATAGAATAAATAAATATAACCAAACATGGTCAGACACAAGTGCAGACAAACAATTTTGTTAGTGAGGAATCAGTAAAGACATCTCAGCTCTTTTTTTCTAGTATTAATTTTATATTTTTAGAATTTATATATGGTTAACAAATTTCATGTAATTCATGTATATGGATTTTTTTTAAACTTTTATTTAATGAATATAAATTTCCAAAGTACAGCTTATGGATTACAATGGCTACCCCCCCATAACGTCCCTCCCACCTGCAACCCTCCCCTCTCCCACTCCCTCTCCCCTTCCATTCACATCAAGATTCAGTTTCGATTCTCTTTATATACGAAGATTAGTTTAGCATACATTAAGTAAAGATTTCAACAGTTTGCTCCCACACAGAAACATAAAGTGAAAAATAATAGATGATTTTTTAAATGATGATGAAATCAGATCAAACCTATTGTCATGTTTAATTCCAGTGAGAGTCAAGTTGGGAATTGATAATTTCTTCTTTTTTTTTAACAGAAGATCAGTTTAGTATACATTAAGTAAAGATTTCAACAGTTTGCATCCCCATAGAAACACAGAGTGAAATATACTGTTTGAGTACTCGTTATAGCATTAAGTCTCAGTGTACAGCACACTAAGGACAAAGATCCTACATGAGAAGTAAGTGCACAGTGACTCCTGTTGTTGACTTTACAAATGGACACTCTTGTTTATGGCCTCAGTAATCTCCCCATGCTCCAGTCATGAGTTTCCAAGGCTATGGAAGCCCCTTGAGTTCTCCGACTCTTATCTTGTTTAGACAAGGTCATAGTCAAAGTGGAGGTTCTCTCCTCCCTTCAGAGAAAGGTACCTCCTTCTTTGAAGACCTGTTCTTTCCACTGGGATCTCACTCACAGAGATCTTTCATTTAGGTTTTTTTTTTTTTTTTTTTTTTTTTGCCTGAGTGTTTTGGCTTTCCATGCCTGAAATACTCTCATGGGCTTTTCAGCCAGATCCGAATGTCTTTAGGGCTGATTCTGAAGCCAGAGTGCTGTTTAGGACATCCGCCATTCTATGAGTCTGCTGAGTATCTCGCTTCCCATGTTGGATCACTCTCCCCTTTATTTATTCTATCGGTTAGTATTAGCAGCTACTAGACTTGTTTATGTGCTCCCTTTGACTCTTAGTCCTTTCATTACGATCAATTGTGAACTGAAATTGATCACTTGGACTAGTGAGAGGGCATTGGTACATGCCACCTTGATGGGATTGAATTAGAGTCCCCTGGTATGTTTCTAACTCTACCATTTGGGGCAAGTCAGCTTGAGCATGTCCCAAATTGTACATCTCTTCCCTCTCTTATTCCCACTCTTATGTTTAACAGGGATCACATTTCAGTTAAATTTCAACACTTAAGAATAACTGTGTATTAATTACAGAATTAAACCAGTCATATTAAGTAGAGCAGACAAAAAAAACTACTAAGAGGGATAATGTATTAAGTTGTTCATTAACAGTCAGGGCTATGCTGATCAAGTCACCGTTTCCCATAGTGTCCATTTCACTTCACCAGGTTTCCTTTTTGGTGTTCAGTCAGTTGTCACCACCGATCAGGGAGAACATATGGTATTTGTCCCTTTGGGACTGGCTTATTTCACTCAGCATGATGTGTTCCAGATTCCTCCATTTTGTTGCAAATGACTGGATTTCGTTGTTTCTTACTGCGGTATAGTATTCTAAAGAGTACATATCCCATAATTTCTTTATCCAGTCTACCGTTGATGGGCATTTAGGTTGGTTCCAGGTCTTGGCTATTGTGAATTGTGCTGCGATAAACATTAGGGTGCAGACCGCTTTTTTGTTTGCCAATTTAAATTCCTTTGGGTAAATCCCAAGGAGTGGGATGGCTGGGTTGAATGGTAGGGTTATCTTCAGGTTTCTGAGGAATCTCCAGACTGACTTCCATAGTGGCTTGACCAGTTTGCATTCCCACCAACAGTGGGTTAGTGTCCCTTTTTCCCCACATCCTCGCCAGCATCTGTTGTTGGTAGATTTCTGTATGTGAGCCATTCTAACCGGGGTGAGGTGAAACCTCATTGAGGTTTTGATTTGCATTTCCTTGATTGCTACTGACCTTGAAAATTTTTTCATGTGCCTGTTGGCCATTTGGATTTCCTCTTTTGAAAATTGTCTACTGAGGTCCTTGGCCCATCTCTTAAGTGGGTTGTTGGTTTTTGTGGAGTTTCTTGATCTCTTTGTAGATTCTGGTTATTAACCCTTTATCTGTTGCATAGTTTGCAAATATTTTTTCCCATTCTGTCGGTTGTCTCTTCACTCTCCTGACTGTTTCTTTTGCAGTACAGAAACTTCTCAATTTGATGCAATCCCAATAGTTGATTTTGGCTTTGACTGCCTGTGCCTCCCGGGTCTTTTCCAGAAATTCTTTGCCTGTGCCAATATCTTGAAGGGTTTCTCCAATGTTCTCTAGTAACTTGATGGTGTCAGGTTGTAGATTTAGGTCTTCAATCCACGTTGAGTGGATTTTTGTGTAAGGTGTAAGGTAGGGGTCTTGCTTCATGATTCTGCACGTGGAAATCCAGTTTTCCCAGCACCATTTATTGAATAGACTGTCCTTGCTCCAGGAATTGGTTTTAGATCCTTGATCAAATATAAGTTGGCTGTAGATGTTTGGGTTGATTTCTGGTGTTTCAATTCTGTTCCATTGGTCTATCCATCTGTTTCTGTACCAGTACCATGCTGTTTTGATTATAACTACCCTGTAGTATGTCCTGAAATCTGGTATTCTGATACCTCCGGCTTTGTTTTTGTTGTACAAAATTGCTTTAGCTATTCGAGGTGTCTTGTGCCTCCATATAAATTTCAGCATCATTTTTTCTAGATCTGAGAAGAAGGTCTTCGGTATCTTGATTGGGATTGCATCGAATCTATAAATTGCTTTTGGGAGAATGGACATTTTGATGATATTGATTCTTCCAATCCATGAGCATGGAAGATTTTTCCATTTTTTGGTATCCTCTTCTATTTCTTTCTTTAAGGTTTTGTAATTTTCATCGTAGAGATCTTGAACATCCTTGGTTAAGTTTATTCCAAGGAATTTGATTGTTTTTGTAGCTATTGTGAATGGGATTGATCTTAGCAGTTCTTTCTCAGCCATGGCATTGCTTGTGTATACAAAGGCTGTTGATTTTTGTGCATTGATTTTATATCCTGCCACTTTGCCAAACTCCTCTATGAGTTCCAGTAGTCTCTTAGTAGAGTTCTTTGGATCCCCTAAGTAAAGAATCATATCGTCTGCAAAGAGGGATAGTTTGACTTCTTCCTTCTCAATTTGTATTCCTTTGATTTCTTTTTCTTGTCTGATGACTCTGGCTAAAACTTCCAGAACTATGTTAAATAGAAGTGGTGAGAGTGGGCATCCCTGTCTGGTGCCAGATCTCAGTGGAAATGCTTCCAACTTTTCCCCATTCAATAGGATGCTGGCCGTGGGTTTTTTATAAATTGCTTGATTATATTGAGGAATGTTCCTTCAATACCCAATTTGCTTAGAGTTTTCATCATGAAAGGGTGTTGAATCTTATCGAATGCTTTCTCGGCATCTATTGAGATAATCATATGGTTTTTCTTCTGCAGTCTGTTAATGTGGTGAATCACATTGATTGATTTGCGAATGTTGAACCATCCCTGCATACCAGGGATAAATCCCACTTGGTCTGGGTGGATGATTTTCCTGATGTGTTGTTGTATTCTGTTGGCGAGAATTTTATTGAGGATTTTTGCGTCTGTGTTCATCAGGGATATTGGTCTATAATTTTCTTTCATTGCTGCATCTTTCTCTGGCTTAGGGATTAAGGTGATGCTGGCTTCATAGAAAGAATTTGGGAGGATTCCATCTTTTTCGATTGTTCTGAATAGTTTGAGAAGAAATGGAATTAGTTCTTCTTTAAATGTCTGGTAGAATTCAGCAATGAATCCATCTGGTCCTGGGCTTTTCTTTGTTGGGGGGTCCTTTATTACGGTTTCAATTTCTGTTTCATTTATGGGTCTATTTAGGTTTTCTATGTATTCATGGTTCAATTTAGGTAGATTGCATGTGCCCAGGAATCTATCCATTTCTGATAGATTTTCTTGTTTGCTGGCATAAAAGTCCTTGTAGTAATTTCTGATGATTCTTTTTATTTCTGTGGTGTCTGTTGTTATGTTTCCTTTTTCATCTCTGATTTTATTGATTTGGGTCTTTTCTTTTTTTAGTTAGTTGGGCCAATGGGGTGTCAATTTTGTTTATTTTTTCAAAAAACCAGCTCTTCGCTTGGCTGATTTTTTGTAATTTTTTTTTTGGATTCAATCCTGTTAATTTCTTCTCTGATTTTAATTATTTCTCTTCTCCTACTAGATTTGGGTCTGGTTTGCTGCAAATTTTCTAGGTCCTTGAGATGCGCTGAAAGCTCATTTATTTGGTGCCTTTCCAATTTCTTGATATAGGCCCCTATTGCTATAAACTTGCCTCTCAATACTGCTTTTGCCGTATCCCATAAGTTTTGATATGTTGTGTTGTTATCCTCATTTACTTCCAGAAAGTTTCTGATTTCTCTTTTGATTTCTTGAATGACCCAGTGTTCATTCAGGAGCATGTTGTTCAGTCTCCATGTGTTTGCATACTTTCTGGGGTTTCCTAAGTTGCTGATTCCCAGCTTCATTCCGCTGTGGTCTGAGAAGCTGCATGGTATGATTCTAATTCTTTTAAATTTGCTGAGACTTGCTTTATGACCTAGTATGTGATCAATCCTAGAGAAGGTTCCATGCACTGCTGAGAAGAATGTAAAGTCTTTAGATGTAGGGTTGAAAGTTCTGTAGATATCTGTTAGATCCATTTGGGCAATAGTGTCGATTAAATCTGCTGTTTCCTTGTTGATCTTCTGTCTGGATGATCTATCTATTTCTGAGAGTGGAGTATTGAAGTCCCCCAGTACTATTGTATTGGAATCTAAGTCTCCCTTCAAGTCCTTTAACATATCTTTTAAATAGACCGGTGCCCTGTAATTAGGTGCATATACATTGATAATTGTTATATCTTCCTGTTGAATTGAACCCTTAATCATTATATAGTGCCCCTGTTTGTCTCTCTTAACAGTTTTTGTATTAAAGTTTATTTTGTCTGATATTAATATGGCTACCCCTGTTTTTTTTTTTTTGGTTTTTGTTGGCATGGAATATCTTTTTCCAACCTTTCACTTTCAGACTGCATGCATCTTTGTTAGAGAGATGTGTTTCTTGTAGGCAACAAATAGTTGTGTGTTGTTCCTTAAGCCAGTCAGCCAGTCTGTGTCTTTTAACTGGACAGTTCAGGCCATTCACGTTTAATGTGACTATTGATACGTAGTGACTTTGCCCTGCCATTTTCCCGGAGATATTTTCTAGTATATGCTTTGAGCTTCCCATGCTCTTTTACTGGTAGGTGTTCTTCCTTTCCCTTCTTTCATATTGATGGCCGTGTTTCTGTGTTTCTGAGTGTAGCACATCTTTAAGTATCTTTTGAGGGCCGGACGAGTGGCCACAAAGTTTTTAATTTCTGTTTGCTATGAAAGTTCTTTATTTCACCTTCATTCACAAATGAGAGCTTGGCAGGATATAATATTCTGGGCTGGCAATTTCTCTCTCTTAGCACCTGTGCTATGTCTCGCCATTCCCTCCTAGCCTGTAGTGTTTCTGATGAGAAGTCTGCTGTGAGTCTGATTGGAGATCCTCTGAGAGTAATCTGACGTTTCTCTCTTGCACATTTTAGGATCTTTTCTTTATGTTTCATTGTGGTAAGTTTAATTACCACGTGTCGTGGTGAGGATCTCTTTTGGTCATGTTTACTGGGGTTTCTATGAGCTTCCTGTACTAGGATGTCTCTGTCCTTCTCCAGACCTGGAAAGTTCTCTGCTAGTATCTCACTAAAAAGGCCTTCTAATCCTTTCTCCCTCTCCATGCCTTCAGGAACTGCTAGAACCCGAATGTTGGTTTTTTAATGGTATCCCGTAGATTCCCAACAATATTTTTTAGATTTCTAATTTCCTCTTCTTTTCTTTGGTTTGACTATGCTTTCCTGTTCTCTGTCTTCTAAGTCTGATATTCTCTCTTCTGCTTCACCCATTCTGTTTTTAAGGCTCTCTAATGTGTTTGTCATTTGATCTATTGAGCTCTTCATTTCATTTTGATTTCTCTTCACTATCACACTTTCCTGCTCTACTAGTTTCTGCGTTTCATTTTGATTCTTCCTTAAAATTTCATTTTCACGAGAGATTCTCAATCCTGTCCAATAAGGATTTCTGTAGTTCAATGATTTGCTTTTGAAAACTTCTAAATGTTCTTATCATAAATTTTTTGAAATCCGTATCTTGCATTTCTTCTATCTCATCATCTTCATAATCTTGGCTTGGGGTGTTTTGTTTATTTGGAGGCATCATATAATGTCATCGTTGATCTTGTTCCCTCGATTTCTGTGTTTATTGCTTGGCATGGTTAATTCTGTTTCCCTCACTGTGAAGTGTTTTTTGTTTTTTGTTTTTTTTTTAATTATACTATGTCCCTGTTAAGTGTACTGCCTGCTGATGGAGGAGCCTTGGAGGCTTGAGATGGGTGTGGCCTGAGAGCTCTGCTTGGTTCTTCAGGGTTACAGGTGTGCAAAGGTGACACCCTCAGGTTATGCGTGGTAAATCTCTCTTTATTTATTTACTCATTTATTTATTTTATTTTATTTTATTTTATTTTATTTTATTTTTTGTTCAGGAGGTAAGTAATACTGCAAGGCTGAGCAGAATGGATGGTATTTAGCTTTGCTGGCTTCTACCCAAAGAGTCCTGCGGACTCCCACTGGGTTGCCTAGGCTACTGAATTGTAGTCTTAACTCTCCCCTTTTATTATGTATATCCCAGCTCTTTGTCTCTTGCTTGCCTTTGCAAGGTTGGCAGAGAGTGGAACTTGTCTGTACCAGTATGCCCCCACCTATTTATTTATTTATTTTTCCTTCTCTCCTGTAGTCTGTTGGACTTTCCCGCTTCAAAACCCGCGTCCCTCTAAAATTCTGTCCGCCGTTTCCCCGCCAATGTCTCCGGTTACTAAACTCACCTCTGCTTCCAGCGCCGATGTGTGGACTCGGAGCCCTGGGCATCTCTCCTCTCCCCGCTGGTTTCTTTGTCACATAGACTGCCCTTCCCGCACTGGCGCTCAGACTCTGCGGCTCCCGCGGTTCAGCTTCCGCGTGGTGGGCGACCCTGCTCTCCCAATAGGTCCTTTGAGTCACAGCAAATAGCTCCGGAAGAGTTTCCTCTGCAATTTTTTGCTGATCCTTTTTCTGAGGCTACCATAACTCCGCTTTCATTAAACTGAATTTTCCCGGACTATCGATGCGCGCCCTCACTATTCCGCCATCTTGGCTCCGCCCCCATGTATTTGGATTTAAGATCTAAATGATGCTTCCTACCCTATCCTTCCTCCTGCTCATAATCCCACACTCACTCCTTCTTTTCTTGATTATTCTCTTAATTTTAATAGGAAGCTTTTAGTTCATTTTATAATCATAAGCTTTAACTCTCTACCAAATAAAGAATTCAACAAGTAATAAGCAGAGAAATCAGTGTTCCTCAGAAGCATAGACAAGGGCTATGAACAATAACCAAATATTAGGATGTCAGTTTCACTCATATGTATTACTTTTTTGTTCTCTGTATATTAATTACCATAAATCAGAGAAAACGTATGATATTTGTATTTTGGGGACTGGCTTCTTTCACTAAACATAATGGTTTCTAGTTGCATCCATTTTGTTGCAAAAGACAAGATTTCATTCTCATTGATGGCTGAATAGTATTCCACACTGTTTGTATACACCTCATTTTCTTTATCCAGTCACCAGTTGATGGACATCTGAGTTAATTCCATATCTTAGCTATGGTGACTTGAGCTGCAGTAAACATTAGGGTACAGATAATTCTTTTCATAAATTGATTTCATTTCTTTTGGATAAATTCCCAGGAGTGGGATGGCAGGATCATATGCTATATCTGTTTTCAGATTTCTAAGAAATCTCCATACTGTCTGTCATGATGGCTGCACTAGTTTACATTCCCACCAGCAGTGGATTAGGGCACCTTTTCCCCCACATCCTCACCAGCCTTTATTGTTTGTTGATTTTTTTAAAAAAAGATTTAATTATTTGTAAGGGGGAGTTACAGAGAAGGAATACAGAGGCAGAGAGGGTCTTCCATCTGCTGGTTCACTCCCCAAATGGCTGCAATAACTGATGCCAGGCCAATCTGAAGCCAGCAGCCAGGAACCAGGAGCATACTCTGGATCTCCCAAGTGGGTACAGGGGCACAAGACTTGGGTTATCTGTAGTTTTTCCAGGCACATTATCAGGGAGCTGGATCAGAAGTGTTGCAGCCTGAACTCAAACCAGCACTCATATGGGATGCCAGCACTGCAGGCAATAGCTTTACCTGCTATGCCACAGTGCCTGCCCTGATTTTTGGTTTCTGTATGATAGCCATTCTTACTGGGGTGAGGTAAAAGCTCATTGTGGTTTCTGTTAGCATTTCTCTGATGGCTAGTGATCCTGAATATATTTTCAGGTGTCTATTGGCTATTTAAATTTCATCCTTGGAAAAATGCCTATTAAAAGTGCCTCTTAATATAACAGGAAAAATGCCTGTTGCCCATTTCTTGATGGGATTCTTTGTTTTATTGTTTTTGAGTGTCTTGACCTTATTAGAGATGCTGGATATTAATACTTTTTCAATTGTATAGTTTGCAAATATTTTCTTCCATTATGTCAGTTGCTTCTTTTGTTGAGTGTTTACTTTGCAGTTCAGAAGCTTCTTAGCTTGATGTAATCTCTTTTGACCATTTTTGTTTTTATTGCCTGTGCTTCACTGTGTCTTTTCCCAAAAGCCTTTGCCTATGCCAGTGTCTTGGAGAGTTTCCCTGATGTTCTTCTCTAGTAATTTGATGGTCTCACATAGATTGATTGGTCTCACATAGATGATTGATCCAATTATAGTTGATTTTTGTATAAGTTGCAAGTAGGGATCTACCTTACAACTACATGTGAAGATCAAATTTTCCCAGCACCATTTTTGAAAAGACTGTCCTTTCTTCAGGGATTGCTTTTAGTTTTTTTACCACAAACTAGTTGGTTATAGATGCATGGATTAATTTCTGGGGATTCTATTCTGTTTCATAGGTCTGTATGTCTTTTTGGTGCCAGTACCAGGCTATTTTGATTATAATTACCTTGAAGTAGATCTTAATTGCTGGAATTGTGTTGCCTCCAGCTTTGTTTTTGTTGTTTGATTGCTTTAGCATTTCATGCAAATTTGAGCATCATTTTTCACTAGCTCGAGAAGAATGTTGTTGGTATTTTGATTGGGATCACATTAAATCTGTAAACTGCTTTTGGGGGGCTGGCCCTGTGGTGTAATATGTTGAGCCTTGGCTTGCGGCATTGGCATCTCATATAGGTGCTGTTTTGCATCCTGGCTATTCTTTTGATCCAAATCTCTGCTAATGGCCTGGGAAGGCAGTGGAAGATGGGCCAAGTGCTTGGGCCCCTGCACCCATATGGGAGACCTGGAGGAAGCTCTTGGCTCCTGAGTTCAGATCATCCCAGCTCCAGCCATTTGGGGAATGTCAGGATGGAAGACATCTCTCTCTGTCTCTCCCTCTCTCTGTTTCTAACTCTGCTTCTCAAATAAATTAATTTTTAAAAATTAAATTAAAAATTAAAAATATTGCTTTAGGTAGCACAGGCATTTTAATGATATTAGTTCGTCCAATTTATGAACGTGTAAGTTTTTCCTTTTTGTATGTATTATATTTCTTTAATGACTTGTAATTTTGCTTATAGAGATCTTTCACAGCCTTGTAAAATTTATTCCAAAGTCATACAGAATTTTGTATCTATTGTGAATGGTACAGATCTGATAAGTTCTTTCTCAGCCATGGCGTTTTTTTCTGTATATAAAGGTTACTGATTTTTGTATGTTGATTTTTATATCTTGCAACTTTACCAAACTCTTTTGAGTTTCAGTAGTCTCTTAGTGGAGTCTTTTGGTTTCCCAATATAGAGGATCATGATCATGTCATCTGCAAACAGGGATTATTACACTTTCTCCTTTTTAATTTGTATTCCTTTGATTTATTTTTCTTGTATTATTGCTGTGGCTAAAACTTTTAGAACTATATTGAATAGCAGTGATGAGAGTGAGCAACTTAGGCCGGCACTGCGGCTCAATAGGCTAATCCTCCACCTGCGGCGCCGGCACACCGGGTTCTAGTCCCAGTCGGGGTACCGGATTCTGGCCTGGTTGCCCCTCTTCCAAGCCAGCTCTCTGTGTGGCCCGGGAAGGCAGTGGAGGATGGCCCAAGTCCTTGGACCCTGTACCTGCATGGGGGACCAGGAGAAGTACCTGGCTCCTGGCTTTGGATCGGCGCAGCGCACCGGCTGCAGCAGCCTTTGGAGGGTGAATCAACGGTAAAGGAAGACCTTTCTCTCTGTCTCTATCTCTCTCACTATTCACTCTGCATGTCAAAAAATAAAAAGAGAGAATGAGGAACTTCATCTAGTTTGATATCTTAGTGGAAATCCTTCCAAGTTTTCCCACTAAATAGGATGTTGGTTGTAGATTTGTCATATATTGCCTTGATTGTGTTAAGGAATGTTCCTTCTAAACCTAATTGGCTTAAGGTTTTTATAATGAAGCATGTTGTATTTTATCAAATGCTTCCTTTGCATCTATTGAGATAATCATGTGGTTTTTATTCTTCATTTTGTTACTGTGATATATCACATTTATTGATTTGCATATATTAAACCATACCTAGATACCAGGGATAAATCTCACTTGATCTGGTGAATGATCTTCCTGATATGTTGTTGGATTTTATTAGCTAGTATTTTGTTGAGGATTTTTGCATCTCTGTTTATCAGAGCTCTATAGTTCTCTTTTCTCTATTGTATCTTTATTGGTTTAGGAATTAAGGTGATGCTGGCCTAATAGAAGGACTTTGGAAGTATCCTTCCCTTTCAATTATTTTGAATAGCTTGATGAGAATTAGAATTATTTCATCAAAAGTTTGGTAGAATTCAGCAGTGAAGCTATCTGGTTCTGGGCTTTTTAGGAGGGTGTGTGTTGCTGATTTAGTCTCTGCCTTGGTTTTTGGTTTGTTTAGGTTTTCTGTGTGTCTTCATGAGTCATTTTTGGTTTACTGTATGTGTCCAGGAATCTGTTGATTTCATCTAGGTTTTTCCATTCTGTTAGCCATCACATCTGATGCCTACATTCTGTATTGCAGTGCTAATCTGAGTTTTGGTTGCTGTACTTCCAACTCAGTTTCTTGTTTAATATCCCTGGGAAGCAGTGGATGATGGCTCAAATTCTTGAGTTCCTTTCACCTAAATGTAAGATCCATGCAGAAGATGGCTCAAGGCCTTGAGCTTCTCTACCCATGTGGGAGTCCCAGAAGAAACTCCTGGATCCTGGCTTCAAATTGGCTTAGCTTTGCCATTGCAGCTATTTGGGAGTGAAACAGAGGATGGATGATATCTCTGTGTAACTCTGCCTTTCAAATAAATAAATAAATCTTTAAAAATATTTATTCATTGAAAAGCATATTTTTACAGTCAGTGATCTTCCATCTGTTGGTTCACTCCCCAAAATGTCTGCTATGCATAGAGTGGGCCAGGATGAAGCAAGGAGCTTCATCTGGTTCTCCCACGTGGTTGGCAGAAGTCAATATACTTGGGCTATAAACAATCATCGATTCTCAAAATTTCTATTTCATTCCAATACATTACATTTCAGGCATTATATTGTTACCTCAGATCAGGAGAAATATATGATATCTGTCTTTTTGGGACTGGCTTATTTCACTCAGCATAATGATTTCCAGTTGCATCCATTTCATTGCAAAAGACAGGATTTCATTTTTTTAACAGCTGAGTGATTCTCCATAGTGTATATATGCCATAATTTCTTTATCCAGTCAACAGTTGATGGACATCTATGTTGATTCTATATCTTTGCCATTGTGAATTGTGCTGCAGTGAACATGGGGGTACAGTTAACTCTTTCATATACTGATTTCTTGTTGGTTTGGGTAAATTCCAAGGACTGAGATGGCTGGATCATTTGGTAGGTTTATATTCAGATTTCAGATGTATCTCCATACTGTGTTCCACAGTGGTTGCATCAGTTTACATTTGTATCAACAGTGGATCAGTGTACCTTTTTCCATACATCCTCTCCAGCGTTTGTCATTTGTTGATTTCTGTACAAGAGCCATTCTAACTGGAATGAGGTGAAACCTTATTGTGGTTTTGATTTCATTTTCCTGATGGCTAGTGATCCTAAGCATTTTCGCAAGTGTCTGTTGGCCATTTGAATTTTCTCTCTTGAAAAATGCGTGTTCGGATACTTTGCCTATTTCATAACTGTACTGTTTGTTAAATTTCTTGAGCTCTTTATAGATTCTGGATATTAACCCTTCATCAGGTGTGTACTTTACAAATATTTTATCCCATTCTATCAGTTGCCTCTTTACTTTGCTTCTGAGGTTGATGTAATCCCATTTGTTCATTTTGGTTCTGAGTGCCTGTGCTTCTGAGGTCTTTTCTAAGAAGTCTTTGCCTATGCCAGTGTCTTGCATAGTTTCCCCAATGTTCTCTCGTGATTTGTTGGTATCAAGTTGTAGATTTAGGTCTTTGATCCATTTTTAGTGGATTTGTGTAAGGTATAAGGTAGGAGTCCAGTTTCATACTTATGCACATGACCCAGATTCCCCAGTACTGTTTGGTAGAGAGACTGTCCTTGCTCCAGGGACTGATTTTAGCTCCTTTGTCAAGGACAAGTTGGTTGTAGATGCATAGATTGATTTCTGGAGTTTCTGTTGTGTTCCATTGGTCTACACATCTGTTTTTGTGCCAGTACCACGTTATTTTGATTACAACTGCCCTTTAGTATGTCTTCAAATCAGGTATTGCGATGCATCTGGCTTTGTTTTTGTTGTATAATATTGTTTTAGCTATTCAGGGTCTATTGTGTTTCCATATCAATTTTAGCATCATTTTTTCTAGATCTGCAAAGAATGTCATTGATATTTTGATTGGGATTGCACCGAATCTGTAAATTGCTTTTGGTAGTATGGGCATTTTGATGATGTTGATTCTTCCAATCTATGAACTTGGAAGATTTTTGCATTTTTTAATATCTTCTATTTCTTTTGTGAATGTTTTATAATTTGCATCATAGAGATTTTTAACATCTTGGTTAAATTTATTCCAATGTATTTCATTCTTTTTGGAGCTTTTGAGAATGGGACTAATCTTAAAAGTTCTTTCTCCCCCATGACATTGTGTATGCAAAGAATATTGAGCACCAGCTCTGGAGTGAGGTAAGACCAGTCTGCAACAGCCTAAGCCACTGGCAATAAAGCTGCAGGAAGAGCCTAGTGGGAATCCAGCTTGGAGCCTTGTGGGGGCCAGTGTACTACCAAACTACAGAGGAAAAAAAGCGGGGGGGGGGGGGCTCATTTCACTTACTGACCACCCTTAAACCAGCATCCTGTAACAAACCAGTAGATGGCCAGTGACATTTTGGACATATATAACTGTTGATCCAGCTGGTGTCTGTGCACCCAGCAATCAGTCATGCAGGGATTCCTGATTCTGGCTGGGAGAATTGACAAGGGGCTGGGTGATTGTGACTGTGAAAGGCTTGTGTGCTGAGACTGTGAAAACACTGGGTGTGTGGGAGGGCTCAGGATGTGGCTGGGACTTTGGGCAGTAATGTGGAAGGCTCTACATGCTCAGGGCACCCTGATTCCCTCGAGAGGGTCATTGCTGTGAAATTTGGGCTTACACCAAGGACAGCAGAGATACTTAGTGTGGTTCTTATAGCAGTGTGGATGAATATTATACCCACTGGGGCAAGCACCCTGGCACTGGTCTCCTTTGAGAAGGTGAGGTGAGCTAAAAGTGTATCAACAGATCAGAACAAGATTCCTTTCTGAAAGAAAAAAAGATTTACCATGGGGCCAGCCCTGTGGCATAGCAGGTGAAGCTACCACCTGCAGTGCCGGCATGCCGTGTGGGTGCTGCTTCAAGTATTAGCTGTCCCACTTCTGATCGGTCTCTTTGCTGTGCCCTGGGAAAGCAGCAGCAGATGTCTCAAGTCCTTGGACTCCTGCGCCCATGTGGGAGACCTGGGAGAAGCTCCTGGCTCTTGGCTTCAGATCTGCACAGTTCTGGCCATTGCGGCCAACTAGAGAGTGAACCAGTGGATGGAAGACCTCTCTGTCTCCCTCTCTGCCTCTCCTTCTCTGTGTAACTCTGAATAAATTTCTGGAAAGAAATGAACATGACAACACAACATATCAAAACTTATGGGATATAGCAAAAGCAGTGTTAAGAGGAAGTTTATAGCAATAGGTGCCTACATCAAGAAATTGGAGATTTGAAAATATACATATAGAGAGGGAGAGACACAGAGTGATCTTTCCATATGCTGGTTAACTCCCCATATGGCTGTAATGGTCAGGGCTGGAACAGGCTGAAATCAGGATCCAAGAGCTTTATCTGGGTCTCCCACATTGGTAGCATTTACTAGCAGCAGCTGGATCAAAAACAGAACATGAACCAGTACCTATATGGGGTGCTTTCATTGCAGGTGGCAGCTTTGCATGCTATGGGACAATGCTGGCCCTATTTTATGGAAACTTCTACATGAGATTTTGAAGTTGTGTTAATTGTATTTTGCATATAATTCAAGCTTCTCCCTTACTCACCAGTATGTATCAGCATTTGATGTAGGACAAATCATAAAGCACAATGGCTTAACAAATAGCCATTTGATTTGTAATTCTGACTCAGTATTATAGGATAGGCTCAGCGGGGCAGTTCTTATGATCAGTCTGGGATCAGAAATGAGGGATTAGTCATCTGATGCACTGATTTAGGCCATGCCTTAGAGATGGCTTCACTTAAATGTCTGGTGATTTGTGGCAAGTTTTGGCTAGATTCTATTTCTTCAACAGGCAGACGCCATGGTTTTCTAGAAGATAACTGTGTCAAATAAGGAATATCTGAGAAGGGAAATACTTTACATACTACATATTTTACATTTCTGTCACATTTACTAATACCTCATGTGGTAAAGCAAGTGAAATCCAGGGTCTTGTGTGAAGGGATGGATACAGGGAATGGTGCTATTTGGAATCATTACTTGAAAAGTGTACTATATTAAATATACATTTTATATATATATATATATATATATATATATATTTTTTTTTTTTTTTGTTGTTCCAGTGCAATTTTGTCCAAGAATGTGAAACTATAAGTCACATACTTTCTTTTTTATTTTATTTATTTATTTATTTTTGACAGGCAGAGTGGACAGTGAGAGAGAGAGACAGAGAGAAAGGTCTTCCTTTGCCGTTGGTTCACCCCCCAATGGCCACTGTGGCCGGCGTGCTGCAGCCAGCGTACCGCGCTGATCCAAAGCCAGGAGCCAGGTGCTTCTCTTGGTCTCCCATGTGGGTGCAGGGCCAAAGGACTTGGGCCATCCTCCACTGCACTCCTGGGCCACAGCAGAGAGCTGGTCTGGAAGAGGGACAACTGGGCTAGAATCCTGTGCCCCAACCGGGACTAGAACCTGGTGTGCCAGTGCTGCAGGTGGAGGATTAGCCTGTTGAGCTGCGGCGCTGGCCAAAGTCACATACTTTCTATAGAATTCAGGTCTAAAAAAATAAGTGTTCTAAGTGTACATACAAATATGGAATCCTATGTGGTACTTTGCATTAAGAGAGAAATAGTGAATCCAAAATAACTTACTTTAGTATAAATTTTAGTGGCAACATAATGTTTATCTCTTTGATAGTCTCATTTATTTGAACAATCACCCTTAAATTTTTATTTTTTTTACTGTTATCATTTTACATATTTGTAGACAATGCTTTCTTTTTATTTTTTATTTTTTTTAATTTTTTTGACAGGCAGAGTGGACAGTGAGAGAGAGAGAGAGAGAGAAAGGTCTTCCTTTTGCCGTTGGTTCACCATCCAATGGCCACCGAGGCCGGCGCTGTGGCCGGCGCACCGCGCTGATCCGATGGCAGGAGCCAGGTACTTATCCTGGTCTCCCATGGGGTGCAGGGCCCAAGGACTTGGGCCATCCTCCACTGCACTCCCTGGCCACAGCAGAGAGCTGGCCTGGAAGAGGGGCAACTGGGACAGAATCCGGCTCCCCGACTGGGACTAGAACCCAGTGTGCCGGCGTCGCAAGGCAGAGGATTAGCCTAGTGAGCCGTGGCGCCGGCCCGACACTGCTTTCTTAAACCAGTGATAACTTTTTTTTTTTTTAATCTCTGGTGCCTTTCCTATATATTTCCATGTTTAAAGGTTTATTCTTCCATAGTGAAGCTGATGTTTTCTCGGTTAATATATTATTTATTACTTTTTTTCATTATTATCATATTCTTTTTTTCTTTCATACTTCAATGTAGCAGCAAACCAGAAAAGATTTCTTTTAATCCCTTCTATTCATCTTCTCTTCCAGGTATGAGTCTGGGCACCTCCACATATTTCCAAGAGCAGAGAAAATTAATACATTACCTGTAAGTGGTTTCTTGATTATTCTCCAGCTTGTTGCCAGTTTTCCTTTTATATTTGTAATAGTTTATTAATTGAACTGGAAGAATAGACAAAAATATATTTTCAGGGAATATACAGAAACACGATGAATGATAAGTTTGGCATGATTATGAAACATTGCTCTCATCCAAGGTAATGCAGTTTGTTCTTGTCTTTCTGTTGCCATGGCAAAATATATATTTGTTACATGTTTTGAGTTGAAACTTAGAGTACAGTATGCTAAATTTTTGGGGTCATGATATTTGAAATAGTATTGTCATATACATGATGCAGTGAGCAGTGTTTTAGTGCTACCCTGAAATAAACGCTTAGCATTCTACAAGGTTAAGACTTGTCTAGTACTAAAACACAAATCAGCTAAGTTTGTTTTTGAATTGTTAGAGTAATGTAGTCCTTAATAGTTTTGTGGAGCTGAACTTGATTCAGGGTTAGGATCAGGAATGTGTGGGGAAAAGAATCTACTGCAGGTTCTTTTATTTTTTTAAGGTTTACTTATTTATTTGAAAGGCAAAATTACAGAGATTTGGAGAGACATGGAGACAGAAAGAGATATCTTATACATACTGGTTCATTCCCCAAATGGCATATTAGGGTTGAGCTAGAATGGAAGTGGAGCAGCAAGGATTCAAATCCTCTGTTCACACAGAATGCCAGCAATGTGCATGGAGTCTTAACCTGCTGCACCATAATGCTGGTGCCTATTGCAAGTTCTTAAATCTGTAGGCATTTCTCTCAGTCACAAATGCAGATTGTACTGCAGACTTTCCCAGGTTCTGGTTTTGGGTAAATAATTCCATTGTTTTAACTTTAATTTGGTGTAATGTTATTTCAGTTCTTCAAATTTTTATCAATTGAGTATTCATAGACAAAGCCAAAAGCTATTTTTCATTCTTTGTCTTACTTGAATCTTCTCTTTTATTTAAAAATATATGAGCATGATAGTGAAAGAAGTTGATGAACTCAGAGAGACAGCTCCCATGCAGTTATTAATTCCCAAATAAGCATACCAAGCATAAGTGGGCAGGATTGAAGCCCAGAGTCAGGAATGAAGTCTAGGTTTCTCTTATTGGTGGCATCAGCATCACTTCTCCAGGTCTGCCTTAGCTGGAGCTGGCACTGGAAATCCAACCTAGGCAATCTGTGGTAGAAGTAGGGTATCTTAGCTGGCATCATAAACACTGAGCTAAAACCCTGCCATCTCATTTAAAATATTTTTTCTTTGCCATATTTCAAGTGATTGTGCCTGTTTTCCTGGAAATTCTTCTCTGTTCATTCCCATCATTGCTTCACTGATGGTTTCTTGTGTTCTTCCCTGAGTACTTCTACAATCTTGTCCTTAACATTGCTCATTCAAGAGTCAATATTGTCCTTCTTTAAGCCCCCTCAACAGATGTGGCCCCTTGTGACCTGGAACTTCTATTTCTCTCTAGCTTGGGCATTTTTCATATCCTTTAGACCATAGATTTTACTTCTTGTTGAATGCTTCTGTGGCTTTCCAAATGTTCAACAGATCTAACATGAAATCACATCCTTCCTTCTTCCTTCACACTCACATAGAAGATACAAAACGGGCAGTGTTTGTTTTGTGACAGAGTTGATACGTTGACCAGAAGTGTTCTATTACAGATGATGATAGCATTTGAAGACCTTGCTGTGTACTTTACCTGGGAGGAATGGCAGAACATGAACCAAGCTCAGAAAACCCTGTACAGGGATGTGATGCTGGAGACCTACAGCAGCCTGTTCTCCTTGGGTGAGTGACACCCATCATATGCTCAGTGGTAATATTTTCTTGGTGCTTGACAAATAAATGAACACTTTATAGTTTATTGATTGGCAGGTATAGAATTTGAGCCCATGAATAAGCTGATTGTCTGCCATCTTGGAAAGGATTCAAATTGGTACATTTGTTGCATAGCACGTGGATGAGGCTGTAGTCCTTTAAATAACCCAAGATAGTGATTTCATAAAGTCTTACATTGTTTCCATTAATAGGGCACTGCATGACCAAACCTGACTTGATCTTCAAGTTGGAGCAAGGAGCAGAGCCATGGATGGTGGAAGAATTCCTGAATCAGAGTTTTCCAGGTCAGTCTGCACATAATGGGCAGGGAGGCCAAGGCAGAAAAAGAGCAGTAGATGCTGTGGTGTTCTTTCCATGGATTTTTTCCAAATTTTACTCCTGATGACAACTGGTTTTGTGCATTAGATGCAAGCATTCTAGATATCTAGGGATACCAGGATCTATCTAACTCTTTTGTTCTTGTTGAAGGTATTCTTTGATTTAAAAAAAAATTCCAATCCTTTTATCACGTTACTAAGGTGTTTTTCTAAGTTAGATACATTCCTCAAATTATCTTTTCCTTCTCTACACTTTCATACCTTTTCCTTCATGCACCTATTAGTTCATTCAGTGCTAGTTAGTTGAACAATTTATAGAAACTTGTTTCTTACTCATCGTTTAATTTGTGTTCCCACTCATGGTTTTGGCCAGCCCCACCCTGCATTGCCAGCATCCCATATGGGCACTGGTTCAAGTACCAACTGCTCCTCTTTCCATCCAGCTCTCTGCTAATGTGCCTGGGAAATCAGTGGAGGATGGTCCAAGTCATCGAGACTGCACCCGCATGGGAGACCTAGAAGAAACTCTTGGCTCCTGGCTTCTGCCTGACCCAGCCTTGGTTATTGTGGCTATTTGGGGTGCAAACCAGCAGATGAAAGACTTCTCTCTCTTTCTCTGTCTACTTCTTTCTGTAACTCTACCTTTCAAATAAATAATTGTTTAAAAAATCATGAAACTAAGCATGAACTTATAAGAACATGAAAATAAGTGATCCTAGAACCACCAAGAAAGTCTGGGATTCTGAGTCCCAAGATCAAGTAACATTGTGGTTTTTTGTAGAAGTGCTTAGATTTCTTTGAATTTGAAGTATGAATTATTTTAGTGTTGTTGAAATAACAACAAAAACAAAAAGATAAGAAATGCATAGGAAATGAAGTTTTCTGTGAAAATAAGGGAAAACTGATCAAAAGCCTTCAGAAACTCAAATTATCACAAAAAAATGTTTATAGAATGAATTGAGAGGAGATAACCAGCACTGATGATATAAGGATGACATAGAAAACACTTTTCAAAGAAGCTGAACATACCCTGTGTTGCAAAAACAAATGCTTTAAACTGATTGGGAGTGTATACCCAAGATGGTATGTTGGGATGTTTTTGTATCTGTTGTAGTTCTGAGACACTGAAGATGTTAGATTTCCCTGTGAATATTGGGAAGCTGTCATAGAGTGCAGATAAAAGCAGAATTTTTTATTTGAATATCCTACCAATGCTGTTTCCCTGGGAAGACTGAACATAAGACAACCATAGATTAAACAGGATCACATTAAGGAAAAAGATTTTAGAGTACAGACACATATCATTCTTTATCTGCAAATAAATGATCCAGTAAAACTTTCCAATATTTATGGTTGAAATATCAGAGATGCACAAAACATACAATTTTTAATGAAAATTAAATGAAAAAAAGGGACAGGGAAAAAACTGGTTGTTAGGCAATGAGTGAATGCCTTCTCTGGTGTATCTCAGGATCCAAAACACATGAACCATCATTTGCTGCCTCCCAGGTGACATAAGCAGACACCTATATTGGAAGCAGAGTAGCCAGGGCTCAAACTGGCGTTGTTTTGAGATGCAGGCATCCTAAACAGTGATTTAACACATCTTACCACAAAAGCCATTCTACGTACTTGAAAAAAATTCAAGTAATAAACAGGATCATGATTGAACATTGGAGAATCTGTTGGTACAATTTAATTATGAGAAAAATCATATAATGCTTATAAATAAGTACTGATTTTGTTAAAATCTTATGCCACTAGGTAAGAAGTAACTTCATTCCCATCACATGAATATGCCAAGAGAAACATTTATATGTGATTCAATGAAATGGTTATTTTTTTAAAAAGATTGTATTTATTTGAGTGTTAGAGTTACAGACAGTGAGAGGGAGAGACAGGGAGAAAGGTCTTCCATCTGCTGGTTCATTCCCACAATGTATGGTGCAGTGCCCTGAGCCAAGCTGATCTAAAGCCAGGAGCCAGGAGTTCTTCCAGGTCTCCCACATGGCTGCAGGGTCCCAAGTGCTTGGGGCATCTTCTCCTGCTTTTGAAGGCCATAGCAGAGAGCTGGATTGGAAGAGGCACATCTGGGACTAGAACCGGTGCCCATATGGGATGCCTGTGCCACAGGCAGAGGATTAACCTACACAACAGTGCCAGCACCAACATAGTGTTTTTTGTTTGTTTGTTTGTTTGTTTTTCTCATTACAGTTGCCATGAAAAGGGATGACCTGATTGGGACCAACCAGGAAAGTCGGGACAAAAATCTGAATCAGGATGTTATGAAAAATAAGAAGACATTTGCTCCCAAGGGAGTTGAATTAAGAAAACAACCTAATTTAACTTCTAGCCCTATTCCAAGACTGATTATGCAAAAGGGAAACTATTCAGGAATGAATGTGTATAATGAATGTGGAGAAACCACTTATCAGAATTCAAATCTCATTAGACATCAGAAAATTCACACTTGGAAGATGCCTCATGAATGTAATGAGTATGGAAAAGCCTTTTTCCAGCAATCATACCCTATAACACATCAGAAAATTCACATAAGGGAGAAAATTGCTGAAAATAATGACTGTGGAGATGTTTTTCACCATAATGTAGACCTCATTAAACATCAGAGAATTCACCTGGAGGAGAAATCTTATGAATGCAATGATTGTCAAAAAACCTTTTACCATAAATCACAACTCATTAGACATCAGAGAATTCACACAGAGGAGAAAGCTCATGAATGTAATGTCTGTGGAAGAGCCTTTTGGTATAAATCACATCTCATAATACATCAGAGAATTCACACAGGAGAGAAACCTTATGAATGTGGTGACTGTGGAAAAGCCTTTGGACATAAGTCAGGTCTCAATAAACATCAGAGAATTCACACTGGGGAGAAATCTCATGAATGTAATGACTGTGGAAAAGCCTTTTACTGTAAATCACGACTCATTAGACATCAGAGAATTCACACAGGAGAGAAACCTTATGAATGTAGTGACTGTGGAAAAGCCTTTGGCCATAAGTCAGTCCTCATTAAACATCAGAAAATTCACACAGGGGAAAAACCTTATGTATGTAATGACTGTGGGAAAGCCTTTTTTTGCAAATCATATCTCAGCCAACATCAGAGAATTCACACAGGGGAGAAACCTTATGAATGTGATGAATGTGGAAAAGCTTTTGGCCATAAATCAGACCTTACCAAACATCAGAGAATTCACATGGGGGAGAAGCCTTATGAATGCAATGACTGTGGAAAAGCCTTTTATTATACAGCACAACTCATTAGACATCAGAGAATTCACACTGAGGAGAAACCTCATGAATGTAATGTCTGTGGAAAAGCCTTTTGGTATAAATCACATCTCATAAAACATCAGAGAATGCACACAGGGGAGAAACCTTATGAATGTGGTGTCTGTGGAAAAGCCTTTGGCCATAAGTCAGGCCTCATTCAACATCAGAGAATTCACGCAGGGGAGAAATCTCATGAATGTAATGACTGCGGAAAAGCCTTTTTGTGCAAATCAGACCTCAACAAACACCAGAGAATTCACACAGGGGAGAAACCTCATGAATGTAATGACTGTAGAAAAGCCTTTTTTTCCAAATCAGACCTCAAGAAGCACCAGAGAATTCATACAGGGGAGAAACCTTACGAATGTGCTGAGTGTGGAAAAGCCTTTGGCCATAAGTCAGTCCTCATTCAACATCAGAGAATTCACACTGGGGAGAAACCCTATGAATGTAATGAATGTGGGAAAGCCTTTTATAGCAAATCAGACCTCAACAAACATCAGAGAATTCACACAGGGGACAAACCTTATGAATGTAATGAATGTGGAAAAGCTTTTGGCCATAAATCAGAGTTCACCAAACATCAGAGAATTCACATGGGGGAGAAACTTTATGAATGCAGTGACTGTGGAAAAATCTTTTTTTATAAATCAAAACTCATTAGACATCAGAGAATGCACACAGGGGAGAAACCTTATGAATGTAGTGACTGCGGAAAATCCTTTGGCCATAAGTCAGTCCTCATTAAACATCAGACTTCACACAGAGGAGAAATCTTATGAATGCTATGGAAAAGATGTTTTGTGCAAATCAGATCTCAGAAAACAGAATTCACACAAAATAGAAACATTATGAATGTAGCGACTGGAAAAACCTTGCACCACAAGTCACAACTCAGAATGGATCAGAGAATTCACACAGGGGAGAAACATCATAAAAGCCCTTTTGGGCAAATCAGACCTCAGCAAACATCAGTTTACACAGGGAGAAACCTTATGAATGTAATGACTGTGGCCTTTGCCCATAATTCACAACTCAGAATGCATCAAAGAATTCACACTGGGGAGAAACCTTATGAATGTAATAACTATAGGAAAGCCTTTGGCCTTAAGTCAGACCTCATCAAACATCACACAATTCACACAGCAGTGAAACCTTATGAATGTAATGACTGTTGAAACACCTTTTGCTATAAATCACACCTCATAAGACACCAGAGAATTCACACAGGAGATAGACTTCATGAATATAACAACTGTGGCAAAGCCTGTGGCAATGATACACAACATACATCAGAGAATTCATACAGGGGAGAAACCTCATTTATGTAAAGACTGGAAAAGCCTCTTTGTGCAAATTAAATCTCAGCAAACATCAAAATTCACACAGGGGAGAATGTTTTGAATTGAACAAATGTGGACAACTCTTGGTGCAAATCATTATCAAACATAAGAATAAACATTATAAATGTAATGATTTGGAACACCTTCAGCCATAATTTAACCCTCATTTGAGATAATCAAATTCATATTTGAAAAAAACCCTTTGAATGTAATGCATGTGGAAAAGCCTTTATCCAGAAATCAGAGCTTATAAGAAATCAAAGAATTCATATGGCAGAGAAACCTTATGAATGTAATGAGTATTGGAAAGCTCCTTGTAACATCAGAAAATTCACAAGGCAGAAGTGTTATGAATGTAATGAATGTTGGAAAGCCTTTTGTCAAAAACAGTGCCTCAACACATTATGGGAGTCAAACAAGGAAGAGAGTTTAAGAATATAATGAATGTGAAGTGCTTTTTCCCAAAATCAGTGTACTTAGTGTGACAAAGCCGTTCCCTTGAAATCATACCCCAAACAACAGGGACCCATGGAAGGGAGAAAGGTTATAAATATTATAATGTGAAAAAAAGCCATTTGTCAGAAATCAGTCATCAAAGAATTCACATAATGCGTTTCTTAAGATTGTAATGAATGTGGAAAAGTATTTTCCTGTAATTAAGGCCTGCATAGATACAGAATTCACAATAGCTTATATCCTTCAAATGCAGTAAATTTGAGAAAACCTTTAGTCAGCAATTAGACATCAGCAGATGCCAGGGAATTCATAAAGAAAATAAATCAATTTAATGAACATGAAATTCCTCTTCCATAAATCAGTCATCAGCTCACATGAAGAGACTCAGAACTTAGAAAACATGTATTCATCGAAAAGTTTTTGTATCATAAGTCATCTCAGTGGGTAACTGAAAGCTCACACTTAGGAAAAATCCTGTCATTGTAATGTGGTTGGAAAAACCTTTATTGTAAGGTGAACTTTTGCAAAATTTAACAAGATTAGAGAAGTCCCTTAAATATAATGTGTCTGGAAGAACTCTTGGTGGAATCACACCTCAGGAAGTATTAGACAATTCACATGATGAATTGTGACAGAGTCTTGTTAACCGTTCTTCCTTTACACAACCTATGTTTTTGGTTTCCCATTATTGTGAGTGGGACCAAGTATATGAACTGTACTTACATATATAAATTTTGCAAAGAAATATCCAAAAATTACAACAGTTAGTACAGCAGTTATTTGGTATCCCATCTTCATCAATTACAAAGTTATTTGTTGTATAGCAATTTTGTCCACCCAGTGTTCTTTCTCCACATTATTGTGCATACTGGTGATGTAACCACAGGCATGTCAATTAGCATATATTCCAGCCATAATACTGTACTCCAGCAGTGGATGGTGGGTGTTGTGTCTAGCTAAAGGGAATGAGCTTATGGTGATCTATATACTCATGAGGATTTCCAGCTCATCTGTGTTAAGAGTACACTATCTGGATTAGAGTACACTATGTGAGATCAATTTGAATATTCAAATAGGTGTTGTCCAGCACATTATTCTCGTTCCATAGACTACCTCAAATCCTATGAGTTGGGGCCAGCGCCGTGGCTCACTTGGTTAATCCTCTGCCTGCAGCCACAGAATCCCAGATGGGCCCCGGCTTCTGGTCCTAGTTGCTCCTCTTCCAGTCCAGCTCTCTGTTGTGGCCTGGGAAGGCAGTGGAGGATGGCCCAAGTCCTTGGGCCCCTGCCCCTGCATAGGAGACCAGCAGGAAGCACCTGGCTCCTGGCTTCAGATCAGCATAGTTCTGGTTATAGTGGCCCTTTGGGGGGTGAACCAATGGAAAGAAGATCTTTCTGTCTCTCTTTCACTGTAACTCTGTAAAAAAAAAAAAAAAAAATTTAAAAAATCCCATGAGTTGTAACACTCATCTCCTGAATTTTTCTTTATTAATGAGCATACAATCCCTTTTAAAATCTTTCATTCATTATCCCCTTTTCCTACTTTTCTTCCTTCACTTCCTTCTTGCCCAGAGACAAGAACTTGGAATGAAATCTGGGTGGTACCCATTGCAACAGAAGTGGTGACTCAAATGTAGTACACTTTTGTGTTAATGTAACTTTACAATGATTTATTTTGTTATAATCTTTTTGGTTGTATTACTCCTTACTTCTACCAGACTCTCAGTTTGTTGAAAATGTATGTTTTCATCCCTTCCCAGTTTTCACAGACCTTTTTGGATTTTCATCATCTCATTTACATTTACATTCATCTCAGACCTCAGGATATACTCAGGATGAACAGTTTATCCAGGTTCCATAGCGACTGGACTAGAAATGCTGTGATGATCATCTAGCTGCAATAGTTCTTTTATTTCCCATCCAGAGGACAATCCTGCAAGTCATTCCTTCCACCTCCATTACTACCTGTTGGCAATAGCACATTGTCTTTGTTCAAGTCCCCTTGGCTTGTTACAAGTGTTCATCAAATCAAATCTCAATCAGAAATTTAATAGAAAATGCATGGTGTATCTGTTGACAATTTCATGGAGTTGAGCAATTATTACCTTATCATTATTGGAATGTGGTGTGCCTTTAAGAGCCATTTTTTAAGTCTAGATGGAGTGTTCTTTCTGCTTTTCCAATGTTTGTAATTACTAAATAAATTCCTTTCTTCTAAAACTCATTGGCATATATTTTATTTAAAAATAATCCTGAGTGACAGGGCAGTTATTTTTAGAAATCCCCTAATTCCTCTGAATTTTAGTTTTGGTGTTTGATTCCTACATGAATTATGGGTTCTGTTGAGTGAGGCACTGATTACATTGCTAACTGATGATGGCATAATCTCTTGCAACAGGTACATTTACCAGATTGGAATCTTGTTTTCCTTTATGAATTTCTGCTGAGTCAGTGGCTAATGTGAGCCAGCTGGCCTCCATATCACTTTGAATTCTATAGAGCCAATAAATTTCTGTTGGCTAATTTGAGATTTGGAATCTGAAGTCATTGTGTATCACTGGATATTGTGTCTGATCTTTTTATTAACCCTGTTAACTTCCCTGTTAACTTGAGTGAGCTTTAAGAGAGGCTGGCATACTCAATCCAGATGAATGAAAGAGCTTGGTAGGTTTGTTATAGCAAAAAGTACCTGGCAATTAAGAACAGGTCATACATATAGCTACTCAGTAGGAACACAGGTGGTTGCAAGACTGAGGGGATAGAACACTGTGGACAAGCATTATATTATGGATTCAGGTTTAAAGTTAGTTGATTTGCAGAAAGGTCTTTGATACAGTGCTTATTCATGCACTTGAGATGTCCACACCCCAGTCTGAAAACCTATATTTGATATCATCTCTGATTCTAGCTTTCTGATAATGCACATATTGGGAGGTAGCAAATGATAGTTTAAATATCTGGATCTTGCCATTCAAATGGGAAAAGCAGATTGGGTTTTTGCCTTCTGGTCTTAAGCTATCCTGGTCCAGCTGTTGTGAGCCTTTAAGAATTAGACCAGTAAATAGCAGTTCTTTTTCTGCTTCTGAGGGTCTCTGCCTTCAAAATTAGAAACGCTAGATTGTAATCTATTCTTATTCCACTTAGGGTAAAGGATCTGTCCATGGTTTCTTTTGTGTCTGCCTTATAGGCAGGTATACAGTGGCTCAGCAGTGAGGACCCAAGAGAGAAGACACTTTGGTTGGGTTCAACCCTGGATTTTCATAAATGGCAATGAATGACAATAAATCCATAGACTAGATATTGAATAATCATTTAAAAATGTGTACTACAATTTAACCCTTTATATCTTCCCATGAGTTTTAGACTAGAACATTTAGGATATTTGAGTGGCCTCAATACCAGTGTAGGCTTATGCCCTACTCTAATCTCTATGTGCATAAAATAATTTATGATTATAATAAAAAAGAGATAAATAAGTTTCTGTTTTTAAAAAAATTTTGAAGTATATAAACTTCATGTACTTCATATGTACAGATTCAGGAATGTAGTGATATTTTCTAACTTGCCCTCCCTCCAGCCCATCCCCACACTTTTCTTCCTCCTGACATATACCCGTACTTATTTTTAAAAAGATCATTTTCAGTTTATAAGATTAACCCTACACTAAATAAAGGGTTCAACAAATAGTGTGAAGAATAAAAAAAAATTGTCCAACCATCAAGGAGCTCCTAAAAATGATCACATCCCAAAGTGTAAATTTCACTCTTCTAGATTACCTAATTGACCACTGAGTCGCAATTTAAATGGGGATACAGATCACTCTCAAATGCTGATGTCATTTCCCTTGGTTAAATTCCCAGGAGCAGGATGGCTGGGTTATATGGCAGGTCTAAATTCAGATTTCTGAGGTATCTCCAAACTGTATTCTACAGTGGTTATATGAGTTTACATTCCCACCAAAGGTGGATTAGTGTACATTTTTCTCCATATCCCTGCCAGCATTTGTTGTTGATTTCTGTATGAAAGCCATTCTAATGGGGGTGTGATGAAACCTCATTGTGGTTTTGACTCGTATTTCCCTGATGGCTAGTGATTCTGAGCATTTTCCCATGTGTCTATTGGTTACTTAAATTTCCTCTTTTGAAAAATGCCTTTTTGGGGCCAGTGCTGTCGCATAGTAGGTTAATCCTCCACCTGCAGTACCTCTATCCATATGGGTGTCGGTTTGAGTCCCAGTTGCTCCTCTTCTGATCTAGCTCTCTGCTATTGCCTGGGAAAGCAGTAGAAGATGGCCCAAGTGCTTGGACCCCTGCACCCTCATGGGAGACCTGGAGGAAGTTCCTGGCTCCTGGCTTTGGATTGGTTCAGCTCTGGCCATTGCAGCCATTTGGGGAGTGAACCAGTGAATGGAAGACCTCTCTCTCTGTCACTCCATATCACTGTCTGGTAACATTACCTCTCAAGTAAATAAATAGTCTTTTAAAAATTGCCTATTTAAGTCTTTTGCCCAAAATTTGATGGTATCAGGTCATAGATTTGTCAATGAACTGAAGACTGGATGAAGAAATTATGGTATATACACACCATGGAAAATTACATAGCAGTAAAAAAAAAAAAAGTGAAGTCCTGCCATTTGCAACAAAATGGATGAAACTAGAAAACACATTTAGTGAAATAAGCCAGGCCCCAAGTGACACATATCATATGTTCTCCCTGATTTGTGATAACTGATAGAACATCTAAAAGATAATCTATAGAAGTGAAATTGACATTTTGAGATACAATGACATTGAACTGCCCTAGTCTCGACTGCTGAGGAAGAGGTTTTTTTTATTATTATTATTACTAAGTTTCTGTCTTAGTAATTAGTCTGTTTAGATTTTCTATGTCTTCATGGCTCAATTTAGGTAGGTTATATGTGTCCAGGAATCTATCCATTTCTTCTAGGTTCCCCAGTTTTTTGGCATACAGCTCTTTGTAGTAATTTGTGAGGATTCTTTTTATTTATGTGATGTCTGTTGTTACATTTCATTTTTCATCTCTAATTTTACTGATTCACTTCCTTCTCTCTCCTTTTGGGGGGGGGTTAGTTGGGGCATTTTTTTTTCACTGTGGTCGCTTTTATCTTTGGGTTAAGTCTTTGTGGACTAGTGGAGGGCCTGATTTCAGGGAATGCCTCAAGGCATATGGAACTGTTTTCTTTTTTTATACTATTTGTTGAACTTTTTACTTAATATAGAGTTAATCATATGTATATTAAGTTAATTGAAAATAGATTTTAGTCAAAATAAGAATGGTAATAGGAAAGCGAGGAAGAATAATGGTGGGAGTGTGGGTAAGAGGATGGTTATGAGGGGAAGCATTACTAAGTTGTATTTATGAAATGCCTGAAGTTTGTATTCCTTAAGTAAGTTGCAAAAGAATTCTGTAGCACTTACTGTGGGTTCAGTCAGGGCTGCAGTCAAGTGGCCTTGATGATAGAGTGTGATGCTATTGTTGTCTTAGTTGTAGTATTCAGTGGTAGAACAAAACATCTAGAATGGCACTGGAGGGTCATGATTATCCTTTAGGGCTGTGGCAGATGGCTGAAGGGCTGGATCCTTAGTACTAATACACAGAACTGACTTTGTTCTTCTTGAATTCGTTCTCTTACCTTGTGTTGTACCTTCCCTTTTTTCTTTCTTTTCTTTCTTGGTTGCTTCCCCTGCCATCTGCCATCTGCCATCTGCCACAGCCCTAAAGGATAATCATGACCCTCCAGTGCCATTCTAGGTGTTTTGTTCCATAAATGTTAATATTTCTTGATATTTCTTTCATCTCTTTCTTTGCTGTGTTTTCATTTCACACATTTGCACTTCCCAGGGCAATCCCTGCTTTTCCAGAGATTTGACCATCCTCTATATGCTAATGTCTGCTCACTTTTATTGGAGAAGTGGAAACTGATACGGCAGCAGAGCTCTCCACAAAGAAAAGATACCTACTCTTTGTGTCCCCTGAACTCCACACCTGAACATCCAGCTACTATTCTATACCTCTACCTAGATATCTACAGACTCAGACATTGTCTGTCTGCCTACTGCCTGTCCCCAACATCCTATCAAGTAATGACTGGTCCCATCCACTCAGTTGCTCTGTCAGAAACCTGAGAGTCATCCTTTTCCTAGCCATAGCTAATCAGTTGTCCAATACTAGTGACTCTGCCTCCCAGAGGTTTCTCTAACTCATTCCCCTCTGCCCATACATTTTGTCATGTTTTTGAATGAATACAAAAATTTATATCTGTCCCTTTGACTTCAGTCTTGCTACCTCTAGTGCCTCCCTTTAGTTGTTGATTATGTCACACACTTCAAGGCTTGCCCTTGTCCTCAAGGTATAACCCTCCTTGTCTATTGGGACTCTCAATCTTATTGCTTGCCAGCCTACTTTAACTTCTCAATACTCTCTAAATTTCCTGCTGTCCCAGCCATATGCTTCAGCTGGCCAATTTCTAACAGATCATCTTAACATCTTTCTCCAGGTCCCTTCCTTTGTTTTCCTAGAGCATATGTGCTTTGTCATATGTGAAATTGTATTTTAGTTGCCTATAGTCTCTCTCTCTCTCTCACTAAATTGCAAGCACCATTTTACCTATGGGGCAAGGCTCTAAATGCAATAGTTCCTCAATGGATATATGTGGAATAAATGACCACTAAGCAGTGGAGTGCTTCTATCACATCCTTGCTTAGAAAGAATGGCAGAGGATTCACACGAGCATTGGTAAGGAGCATAGTTATTCAATTTACAGGCCAAAAGGACACAACAAGAAATCATAGATCTTGCTCTGCCAGTCTCAATATGAAGAATTTGAAGACTCAGGCACCACTGACATGAAGCCTCTGATTCTCACTGTCAGCATTGTGCTTTGGGCCTTCCAGGGTGGGGGCTGGGAGACATGGCCTGGGAAGGAGATGCTTCATCCTCGAAGCAGCATAATGTGCTACCTCTAAGAGTCTTTGCCTCTAGGACTAAAATCTAGGACTCCTTTGTAAGAGTTAACATCAGAGAGTAAAGATGGTTAATGTTCATTGAGTACTCATTACATATCATGAACCCTGCTGTGCCATTTACACTCATTATGATACTTAACCTTCACCACAATAATATGGAATAAGTCCTTTTATAACCCTTTTTAACAAATGAGAAAACTGGCAGGGAGGGATCTGAACCCAAGCCTTCTGATTCTAGAAGCCACACACTTAAACTGTGGTGTTGTCTGATCATCTGCTTGTTTGACCCATGGACATGTGATCTTGTGGGAATGTCCTTGCTGCATTCCATTATCCTCAAGATGTCCTTTGACACCCTTGACTATTGGGTCATGTTCTGATATTTGTGGAAGTCTGGACTCTTATTTCAATATGGGGACATGGTTGGTCTGGGGACACTGTGGGGGAATGATTTGGGTCTACCTCAGTGCCTCTCCTTGCTGGTTTATAAACTAATGGATGTTAGGTCATTTTTTTTTTTAAGGAAACCACAGAGAACGTTACTTTGGACATCTCTCCTAGGTTTCTGTGTGAAAGAACATGGGGTGTCTCCTCATGTCACTAAGCTCCTAAGAGCCTTGACCTTTGCCTATGGTTCTGCCACTTGGTCCCAGTACTGAACCATGTTATCTTTAGCCATATGCTGAAGGGATATGCTAGAGTCAGAACTCCCTGCCAGTACTGGGTTGTCATTTTCTGTGATAATTATCTGTCACTGCAAGTGTTTCTCCCCCTCCCCCCACTGTAATTCAGTGTGCATGGTTTAGACACATGGCTAAATAGGGCTTCACAAAGTGAAACTGAACTACCTTTCTTTCCGTGTACAGAAGGAAGGGTAGATAAATGGTCCTCACATGAGCCAGGATGAAGCATGGATGATAGGGAGTGAATGCAGGTGATAGACATGTGCTCTGGCCTCCCTAGGGGTGCTGCAGGCTTGCAGAGAAATATTCTGATTGTTGAGCCAGCTTTGTTAGTGAATAACAGAAAGAGAGCAGAATCTCAAGTATGATTTTCTCCCATGCATAAGCACAATTGAAAGTCAAGTTTATCAAGTATTATATCTGAAGTTTGTAGGACCCTATGTGTTTTCTATTAGTATGAATGCTCATTGCATGATTACAACCACCTGAGGGACTACCAGGGTGCAATGTGGTCTTTTTGTCTAGGTCTGTGTAGAGTACATGGGATATTTGGACAACTGAATGCCCAAGTTTTGACTTTTACCTAGAAGTTCCAATTCTCTCTGCTCAGTCTCCTATGATCCAAGAGATATTAATCCAGGAAGTGGTGCAGGGAAGAATAGTGTTGCCCACTATCTCCCCACCATGAAGAGTGGACTCAGCTTAACAGATCTCCATAGTGATGTGATTTTCAGATTGTTTTTGCATTAGGCTTATACATACCTTTTCCCTAGTGTAGCATGGTCTGAGAACTGAAATTCCCTATGCCAGAGTGGGATTGGATCTGATCAAGACAATAGTTACTGGTTCAAGCCCAAGTGTAGACTCCTTCGATGTGAAATGTGGTGGTAATGCTTGGTTCAGAAAGCACAAGAGCCACATAAAGGTAAGGACAGGCTCAGTCCTACAGCTATAAAACTACTGTATCAGCCCGCTGGCCACAGAGCCTCCTTATGCAAAAGATTGGCTCAGATTCAGCCCAGGCTACCAGTGCACAGTGTCTAGAGTAGGGGAGGAAGTTTAGAGGTTGAATAGAAATACTGGGCCTTAGAGTTGTGGTTTAAGCTCAGTGAGGACAAAAGCCTGAAATTCGCCCTCCCTGAAGTTTCCCCAGAGCCCTTATCACAGTACAGGAGCAGGGGGTTAGCCCCAAGAAGACAACTCGAGCGATGGAGTCATGTTTTAAAAGCAGCTGATATAAGCCACATAATATAAATCCCCGCTGCTTCTCCCTCCCTCCTGTCCCCCAGAACTAGACAGAGGAAATGAATACTGGCCCTCATCTGATTACAACATCACAGGCTTACCTGTAATGAGAGTGCCATTCATTGTGGGTTGAAGCCCCATGCAGAGCCAGGCATGCGTTACTGAAAGAATTACCTCTGAGGCAGTCATGCTGTGCAGCCAGACACACCGAGATGGAGTGGCCTCATTAGCATGACAGTCCTTTGCACTGAGTTGATCTAAGAGGAGTAACATACCCTCCTGCTCCTTCTCCTGGGAGCTAAGTTGTCCCTGTGGCCAGCCTATTCACAAACATAGGAAAGCCCCCTCTTGCCCTCATCTGGAGCCTTGCTTTATAAAATTGGTGTGGCATTATCCATTTTTTGTCTGCAGGCTAGAAGATGGAAGGCTTCAAGTGGAGCCAGAGTAGGCTCCTGACTCCCATCCTTCATTCCCATCACATTTTCCCATAGGGTCCTGGAGCTGCAAGCCAACAGGCATCTCACCCTTCCTCCTTTCCTGAGAACTCCAGTTTGTGGTAGCCCTTTGGAAGGACCTGGTGCCTGCATAGGCAATGGGAGTGAAGCTCTGTGGTGTGGTCAGCAAGCACAGCTCCTCCCTGGAAGAGAGAGCCTCTGGTTTACCCTATTCAGAGTATTTGTAGGGTGAGGTTCCAGTGGCAGCTTCATCTCCTCACCCTCAGGAAGGCATCATATGGTCTAATTCATGTTGTGATTATAGGAACAGTTGAGTGGGTATTGTGCCCAGTTAAAACAGTGAATAAAGTCAAAGGTACCTTCTTCATGACTGCTTAGACTCTGAGAGCTTAAGGCAGTGAAGACCTCACACTTTGGCCTGCTACAAGACTGGTGACTGAATGGTTCTTCTTAGAAGCAAGCTTTCCTGTCTATGTTCTGAACCCCACATCTGATAAAGCTCTCCTTGACTACCTATCAGAGTCCAATCACCTCTTTCTTGCTGGTAGGGTGCTGCATGCACTGAGACCTTTGCCTTAGCCTAGTGTTGTGCTGGCTCACCTGTCTCTGGCTTGTGAGGAAGGTTGAATCTTATGCCTGTGTCCTCTTCCCGGTTTGTGACAAAGACAGATTGGATCGTGTGTCTGTGTCTCTGCAGGACAGTCTCTGGAAGTCTGGTTGTATGGTCTGTGGCAGAATCTGATATGCTGCTTCAGAACTGGATAGAGCTATTGCTGGACTGTGAACCTTCTCTGCTTATGTAGGAGCTCACCTGGCATGGGGTAGACATTGCATGCAGCCTCTCACCAGGCACAGCCACCTAAGCCAAGGACTTGAGCTGCAGATGCACATTTGCATTTTGAACATTCTTCATGTTTCCAAGATTTAGCTATTTGCTTGGGTCCATCTGTCCTGTAAGTCAAGAGTGTAGGCAGGAGAATCTTGACAACTAAGCCCCAAGAAGGAATTGCTGTTGCCCCTAAAAGTATTTTCCTTTGTGTGAGATGTTTTTAGGTCACTATTTTTACATTGTGTGGTTCTTTAGAATCAATGTTTTCATATTTTTTTAAATTGAGCATGATTTAGGCATAGTAAGGCTCATAAAATATACAATGTTGCTTGTGTATTTTGATAAATTTTTTATACAAGCACACACCTGTGGAGCCACTACCCAGATCAAGATCAGAATCTTTCCAGCATCCCAGAAAATTCACTGTTCCTCTTCTCAGTCAAAATGTCTTCCAGCCATCTTGCCATCTCCACTAGGTAGCCATGGATCTGATTTCTCTTACTTTGGCTTAGTTTTCCCTGCCATTGGCTTTAATGTGAATACCAGGTACTTTTTTATGTCTGAATTATTTTATATAATGTAACACATGGGAGATTAATGTATGTTGCATGTCTCAGTAGTTTAGCATTTTGTGGCTGTGAAGTATCTTAGTGCATTATGCTCCCACTTACTCATCTATTCTTTTCTTGGACCATCTCCCTTTGTTAGTTGTCCAGCATGTCTTTTGAATGAACATGTGAGTGCTTAATCTGACATGAGAATTTCCCTTGGCTGATCAGCCTGTCTCAGTTTCCCTCATTGTTTAATACTGATTGCCAGTCATTGGATAATAGGGTCCTCCCTATGTGTTCTGGAACCTATTGTGGCCTTCCTCTTCTCTAAGGTCTGGGCTAGAGAGAGGCTGGCACCAGTCCTGCGTAAATGCCCTTGGTACCCTACTGGCTCATTTCTTTTCTTTTACTTTTTTTTTTAAGATTTATTCATTTATTTGAAAAGCAGAGTTACAGAGAGACAGAGGCAGAGAGAGAGAGGTCCTCCAACCTCTGGTCCACTACTCAGATGGCTGCAATGGCCAGATCAGGGCCAAACCAAAGCTAGGAATCAGTAGCTTCCTCCAGGTCCCATATGCAGGTGCAGAGGTCCACACACTTGGGCCATCCTCCACTACCTTCTCAGGCCACAGCAGAGAGATGGATCGGAAGTGGAGCAGCCGGGACTTGAAGCAGCACCCATATGAGATGCCAACTCCACAAGCAGCGGCTTCACCCACTATCCCTCAGCACCAGCCCCATGGCTCATTTCTTTATTTCAGCAGATGAGTGTTGACTCTCCTCTCTTTGTCCTGCAGTGTCATAGGTATTGAAAGCACAGCAGTGAACCAGGAAAGCATGATTCCCAATCCCCTGCCCTCATGGAGTTTACATTTCACTGCAGCTGGTGCTATTCTCTGCTTATTTTCTCCAATGCCAGAAGAACCGTAGGCTTGCCCAGGCTCTTCTGTCCTGTGGGGTTCTGCAGGACTGAGGTGGCAGTGGCCCTGGTCACCTTCTCTCAGGCCTGTGGGCCTTTTTATCCCTTTCCAACTGATGCTGATAGAGGTGGTATCAGAAGCTACTGATGCCCTTGCTGTTGAGCAGTGGAAGTCTTTCCAGTCTGGCTGCTTCCCTGCCACTACCCTAGAGTCTGACTCCCTCTGTGAGAGGAGAGAATTCATCTCCAAGTTTTTATCATGTAGAGTGAAAGACTTTAGTTTTGTCAGTGCTAGCCAATCTGTCCTCTGCTTCCCAGTTTGCAATTTGTACTAGAGCATCCCACCAGTTCTAGTGCTGCTGTTTATGCAGACCCCGGCCTGGGAAAGGCAAGTCAGCTCCATGGAGACCTCCTTGCAGGTGCACAGGCACATGGAATATAGAACAGTGTTAGCACACGAGCTGCTCACCCAGAACTGTTACTGGAAGATTTCAGGAGGAAGGAGACCCTGCTAATACATTCTCCCTACCCCTCACCCATGCCAGTAGTGAACCATACTGCTTCAGCTGAGTGTGAATTTGGTTTCTATTGTCAAGTTCCTAAGAGCACACAAAAGGCTATGAATATCCTAGTGCGGAAGATGTGTCAGAGAACAGGGGTCTTAGAAGTTGAAATCCAGTCAAGGTCTCAAGCCAGGTGGGCTGCCTCACCCTTAAACTAAAACCCTGACCAATTGGAGGTCAGAGACCTAGAATTTAGCCTCAGGGAAGAAGGGATTCGAGACAGGGCTCCCTGAATGGTTTGTGGAGGCATGGAGAAGTTATAGAACCTACTGGAGTCCCATAATGCCAAGCTAGGGCTCCCACCCCATCCATCTCCAGACTTCCTTCTCTCCCTTGATGTCTAGGTAGCTCAGACTTCCCAGGCACTACAACCCCAAGGATGCAAATGTCAATCCTTGCCCCACAGTCACTCTCCCAACTTGAGCTTGACACCTTTACAGATAAAGGTTGCAACACCATCCCCCCAGCCAGTCTCCTGTGATAGACACCTGAGGTCATGATGAAGCCCCAGTGAAGGCTGAGGTGAGAAAGGCAGGGGCGTTTCCAGACTCAGGGCCACTTATCAGCCAAAAATCCTTTCTTTCCACTGCACAGGCACTGCCTTCACACACTAAGGCCTGATGGGCATATGTGGCATCTCAGGTGGCCTCTAGAAAGGTACCTGGATCCTCTCTAGGAGAATCATTCTGGATCAACACCCAGAAGGAGGGAAGGCCCCAATACTCTCCAGTCTTAGAATGGGATACACAACTCCTCTTAGGAATGACCAGGAGAACAACTTAGTGCCAAGGGTAGGGATGCAGGTATCCTTGGTGTCAGTGCCCAAACAGTGATTATTGGAGGCTTTTCCCTTGTACCTTTGTACCTCCCTGGTCAGCTGAGGGTGGGGTCTCACCCCAAGCACCTGCATGCTCAGTGAGGCATCCAGCATGAATGTGGTCGGGATCCACATGGTGCACAGTGCTGGGGACCATAGTGCACAACTTTTGTGTCACCCTCATCACATCCTCATTGCCCACCCAGCCCAAATAGGAGGTGCTGATTAGAGTCAAGTTGTGGAATCAGGATCAATCAGACCCTTGATGCCACCCCTCATATGAACACATGAGCCCAGCAAAGGGCAGAGGGAGCCTTTCTGAAATTTGGAGGTGGACATACCCCTCTCTGTTAGACACCAGGTGCAAATGTGGCTCTGGGGGTGAGGGTATGGCCAAGTTCACAGAGTGAGTAAAGGATCAAGGTCAGATCAGACTCTGGTTCCCCAGGAGAACACCTCAAAACACCTCCTGAGGGGAGGGTTGGCCAACATCCCACTTTATTCCATTCCTAGAAGGAACATCTGAGAGTACCAGGGCCTCCACCCTCACCAACTGGGGGCCTGGCTCTATCTGCGCTCTTCCCTGTATATTCAGGGGCTCCATCACCTCACCCTTCCCAAATGATATCTGTCATCCAGCTGTCCTCTGTCACCAGCTGAGGGCATAGGGTCAGTGTCCACAAACTAAGGTAGCCCATACAGGAACTCACAGAGGGCACAGTGAGACTTAGAGGGGTTTAATGTCCCCAAAGGGGACACTCAGGAAGCAGGGCAGATCTGGGATTCACACAAAACCACCTGCCTTACCTAAGGACCTAACATCTGGTCCTGACCCTCACCCTCCTGCCCCAAGACCCTAGTAAGTGACATAATCCACAGGGCAATATTTATGCTTGGAGTCGCAAACACATAGGCAGGGGTAAATGATTTTCAAATGGGGAAACTTGAAGCCAGAAGCTTGGGTCATATGCTGCTTATTCTCACAGTTGGGCAGAACCACACTCTATTGTTCCAGGTTTTCTCCCATCCCAAGCCACCCTATCCTGCTCTTCCCTCATTGTCCAGGCCCAGGGAGCCTGTGGCTGCAGTGAGGGATGGCACCAGGTAGCATGGCTGACACTGGTCTACCTGTAGGGCCTTCTCACCTGGTATTCCCTGTCATTCTACTACTTCCAACTGTCACTGAGTTATTCAGGAAATGGCCTCCAGCGCTAGGGGACTGGTCTGATGATAGGTATCTAGCAGGGTGGGGTGCTGGGGAGGGGTGTAAACTCTAGTTTCTTTCAGGAAGGATCCAGGGAGCAGGGACTCCTGGGTTTTGCCTCAGGGGTGGGTTCTTGTCTCACTAACCATGAGCAGAATAGCAGCAAACCAAGGTCCACACACAGTTCCTAGCCCTGTACCTTCCTTGCACCAAGTGTTTTGGGGGACTGCTGGTTGCCATAGGAACTCTCCCCTTTTCTGTAGCTCAACATTTCTAGGTAGATGTCACAGTGCTCACTCTGTCATCTCCTCTGTACCTCCTTGTTCCAGCTTAGCTAACTCAGGTAGAGACACGGGGTCCATAAGCTCACCTTCTACCCCAACAAGGGTCCACCCCATCTAAGACCTTTTGAGGCTTAAAATCCATAACTTAGCCAGCGCCATGGCTCAATAGGATAATCCTCCGCCTTGCGGCGCTTGCACACCAGGTTCTAGTCCCAGTTGGGGTGCCAGATTCTGTCCCGGTTGCCCCTCTTCCAGGCCAGCTCTCTGCTGTGGCCAGGGAGTGCAGTGGAAGATGGCCCAAGTGCTTGGGCCCTGCACCCATGGGAGACCAAGAGAAGCACCTGGCTCCTGCCATCAGGTCAGCGTGGTGCACTGGCCACAGCGTGCCGGCCGCGGTGGCCATTGGAGGGTGAACCAACAGCAAAGGAAGACCTTTCTCTCTGTTTCTCTCTCTCACTGTCCACTCTGCCTGTCAAAAAAAATCCATAACTTGAGCAGAGGCAGAGGCCAGAGTCCAAAGCCTCCGTTAAAGGGATAAGAAAGCAAGCTCATTAGCTCTGTTTATGTCTCCAGTCCCTCTTTTTAACCACTACCTCCAGGGCATCCAGAGTTGTTCTGCCCAGCCCCATTCAGCCCAGCCCTGACCAATGGAAGTTTACTATAGTTGCAAGGAATTTGACCCAAGTCTCATCAGCTGGCCCTTCCCAGGCTCATCTTGCACACTGCAATGTGCCCCTGCCAGAACTGCCACTACCAAGGTTGGGCGGGTCTCCCTTCCAAGGCCTCAGTTTACCCACCTATAAACAACCATAAGGAATCATGGCAGTGGTGCCAGACTGTGCAGCACAAGGGCACGCATAGGAAAAGCATGGATGGGGGCTGAGTCTCAATACGACACTCCTAGTCCCCAACCTTGGACCAAGGCTTAGGAGTGGCTTCAGGAGAACCGCCATGTGCAATGGCGACCAAGCATGGCACTGATGGCAGAGCTTCCAGATGCCTAAGCTCCTAGCCTGTTCTATCCCCTGCTGATGAATTTTCCATACCATCTCCCCTGACAGAGGAGTGAGGATGAGCGACATGGACCAGGCACTCAGCATGGGCCAGGCATTCTCAGGATCACTCCCAGGAGCTCATTGGCTGAGGTAGTAGAAGAAGTCTTATGGAATTAGAAGTGCTGGGAGTGAAGGTGAAAATAACAGGTGTCCTCAATTGCTGGGCACTCGATCCAATTTCTTTTTCTTTATCTCTTTCTTTCTTTCTTCTTCTTTTTTTTTTTTTTTGACAGGCAGGGTGGACAGTGAGAGAGAGAGACAGAGAGAAAGGACTTCCCTTTCCGTTGGTTCACCCCCCAATGGCCGCTGTGGCCAGCGCTCTGTGGCCGGCACGCTGCACTGATCCGAAGCCAGGAGCCAGGTGCTTATCCTGGTCTCCCATGTGGGTGCAGGGCCCAAGGACCTGGGCCATCCTCCACTGCCTTCCCGGGCCACAGCAGAGAGCTGGCCTGGAAGAGGAGCAACCGGGACAGAATCTGGTGCCCCGACAGGGACTAGAACCCCGTGTGCCAGCGCCACAGGCGGAGGATTAGCTTATTGAGCCATGGCACTGGCCTCCACCCCATTTCATAAGGTACTCATGAGCCCATTGCCTGAGGGACCACCCAGCTCCTCATGCCTAGTAGGAGGACTTAGACACCCACCACTGGGTGTCTAAGAGGACCCTGCCAGACCCCTGCCAGGTGCAGTACAGTGGGCTTAGACGCAGAACCCTTTTGGGCAGGATCTCTCTCTCAAGGGCCACCCACTGCACAGACAACTCCCTGTCCCCACCAATCCCTTTTGTGTGCACCCAACCAAGGACGTGGGGCCACTTTGCAGTAATAGGAGTGTGGTCTGGAACCTGAAGGTGTAATAAACTGCAGGGACCCTGTAAAGGTTTAAAGGGGCCAGCTCAGCTTGCAGGCCAAGCACAAGCCAGAGTACAAACACTTGACCCTGGGCGGGGGACGGGGAAGGTGGCAACTGCCTGCCTCCTTTGTTCTTCTTCTCCATGTGTGCCTTCCTTTCCGTTCATTCATCTGACACCTGCTCTGTGCCATCCATGTCATTTTTTTTGATGAGCTACCCTCCTCCTATGGCTGCCCAGTGCCAAGTTGCCACCCCATCTCCATGCTGCAGTTTCACCTGTTTTTTTTTTTTCTTGTGTGTCACCCATGAAATGACTGTGCTCCTGTCCTGTTTACTGTTAGGTGTCTTCAACTCCTGGCAACCTCATGGTGAAAACTTTGTGCATAGCAGCTCATTGCAGCTCCGGGTATCTGCATGGGAGGTCCTTTGGGCTCCATGATGGTCAAGCCAGGAGATTAAGCCCCTCAACCTCCCACAGCCCACACTACCTAGCAGGGGGCTTAGTTCCTGCCACATCCTTGTACCCTCGGGGGTATCTGAATACCTGACTTTTGGGAGATGTATCATGCCCAATACACATAGTAGGGGTTGAATTGTGACCTTCAAAAGAGTATGGTCTTTGATATCATGGCCTAAGGACTGCTATTTAAAAGAAAGCAGGGAGAACTGGACAGACCCATAGAAGCAGCTTTGTGAGGGTAGAGGGCAAGTCCAGAGTTGTGCATCTAGAAGACAAGGAACTAATTCTACAGGTTTCCAGCAGACACCAGAAGTAGAAAGAAGGAAGGACCCCATCCTACATCTTTGGGAGAGTACCTGGCCCTTCTGACACCTTAGTTGTGGACTTGTGGCCTCTACACTGTGACAGGATTTGCTGTGCCAAATTACCCAGTTTGTGGGACTTTATAATAGCAGAGCCAGGGCACTAAACAACAGACATGAGCATCTAACATCACCTTCCTCCAACCTCCTGACCACAGGACACCTGCAGAATCTCTGTGCTCACCCAGTCTCTACATGAAAACTGCCCCTCCCACATCAACTTTCTATCCTAATTGGCAAAATCTGGGCCCAGGAATCCCTGCAACAAAGGAATGAATTGGTGGATTCCTTTGTGCGCTGTATACAGATGTTCATAAAAATCAAAGTACAGCTAAACATGGGAAACAAGCAGGGTGATGGAGGTGAGGAAGGATGGCCCAAGACAGGACCTTCCAGGTGTTCACAACCACCCTGTGAGCTAGAACAGCCAACTCAGCTCCAAATTCCCAGCCTCTGAAGCTTAGCAGGTAAAAGTCACAACTCTCACTCAGCTCCCACACTTATAAATTCCACAACCCTGGACTTGTCACTGTGTCTCTGTAAGCATGTTGAATTTCCCCTCCTGTTCAGTGGGAGTCATCACATATATGCGAGGTAATACCTTTTCAACCCACAGGCTGACATCACCTGTAGTTACAGACATTTTAGAGATGGACAGATCACAAAAATTTGCGGATGGCATGGACCACAACTCAAAACAGGCCTGGCTCCAGTGCTTGGCCTTATTTGCTGGTCTTTACCATGAGGACCAGCCATTACCTCCACACACACTATCTGCCTTACTCATGGGGAAACAGGCCCCTTCACATGGACACAGACATAATGAAACCTCACCATTTCCCTAGGGCACACTAAAGACAGTTCATATTCCATAACAACTGGTGGATTACATCCCTTACAAAATTATGTCTTACTACGTAACTCTGCCTCCAGTACCTACACCCCCCAGACAATTGTCAGGGGAGGGAATAGCATATCCCCATTTTGAACATATGTGGGAGCACTCATGTCAATGCTAGGTGCAGGTTGCTGCATTTCTCAAACATCAATGTCGTTGGACCACACGGGTTGTGTCTTGCTAATGCTTATTGTGATAACAGGTTTTTAATTTTTTTTTCTGACAGTGTTAGCATTTACTGGGTATAATGTCCATTCTTAAGGCTGCAGCCCCCGGTCCCCTCCCTTTCAGCTCAGACAAGAAGGACTGTCTGCTTGGGGATTTTTAGGAACATTTTTTGCTTGGCTGTTCAATCATACACGTGTCAGCAATTCCCAGAGAAGGCTGCTTTGCAGAAAGCCCAGCTACATGCTTGAGATGGGTATCTCTATATGTTTAGGTGCCTCATGAAATAACCCTGTTACTGTAATTTCCTGATCTGTGTGTATAAAAGCAAAGGAGAGCTAGGGAGTCAGGGCTTAACACTTGTGACAGGAGTCCTGTCAAATCCACATACATAATAAACTGCGTGTCTTTCCTCCCAAAAGTCTCAAGGGTGGCTTGGTTTCCTTTGTCTATTGTCTGTAATACCTGGTTCCCTGACTGGGTAGCTGACCATGCTAGCCCCTTGTGCCATTGTTTTAGGAAACAAATGGGTAAGAGGTGACCACTGCTGGATGGATGACTAAGTACCATTCCCAAGACTTTCAGGGTGGGAGTCCTCCTAATGGTGAGGATCACTGCTACAGCTAATTTGGACCCCGAGGCTTGGGACAATCAGATTTGGGAACATCGGACAATCTAAGAGTCCCTGGAGACGAGAGTCTGAGACAGGCCTGCCCCTGCAGGCAGAAGGGGGACTTGATCACTCCCTAAAAATCTTTATTTTAGATTTCAAGATGGGTCTAGCCCTCACAGGGAGGGAATGGTCAGACAGGCATCCGATTGGTCTCTATTGGGGACACCTCTCATTTGTTTGCCTTATGTCTCCCTTCATAGGGTGGTTACATAGTGGGTGGGTCTCCTTCTAAGACCACTGTGTGTACAACATGCTCAAAAATTTCAAAAAGTGTCTTGGAAAGGATTATGGACTCAAGCTTACCCAGAATACACTTAGGACCCACATTATCCACATTTCTGTAGGTTTCAATGGCCCACTTTCAACACTGACTGGTTCTCAGAAGGAACAGGTGTCGCTATAGCTCAAGTAGTCTGCAAGTGCTTATGAAGCATCTAGGACAACAAGATCAATTTCCCTACATCAACTCATGGCTGTCCATCCTTCAGACAAGGCCATGCTGGGTTTGGCCTCTTTTGCTCTGGGATGCAAGAATTCTCATTCTGACTTTGCCAAAATCCTCATCAAAGATTTTCCAGGGCAACACAGTGGAGAATAAAGTCCTGTGGCCATCTTTTCAGATTTCAGTATCCATTGCTGTACTGGCAGGGCTGTCATACACCCACCAATCCTCTGATCTGCCCACAAGAAATTATACCTTCTCAGGCTCAATGCCTCCCAACTCCATTTGAGTTTGTACCAGCAAACCCTCCAATAACCCAACATCTACAGTCAGCTTAGACCAATCCTCTGCCAGCCCACCAGATGCTATTGAGAGAGACCAGGCTACCCCCGATCATTGAGGCAGATGGCACTCCAGCTAGGGGTCATCATGATGCACTATCAGCCTTTCATCACTACTGACCCTTTAAACAGGAAATGCAATACACCCTCCTACTCAGAGAAGCTGCAGGCCCTTGTAGAGCTGTTTGGGTCCATTTTCCACACCCATCATCCGATGTGGAGTGATTTCCACTAACTCCTCCTGATGCTTTCCAATAATGAAGATAGATGGAGAATTCTCCTCAAGGCCCACAAAATGGGCTCAAGAACAGGTCCCAGCTGGGACATTAGATCCTGCTGCATGGGGAGCCCAGGTTAATCCTGACCAGGCTCCAGATTGGGATCTTTTACCAACCAGAATGAAGATCCCTCCTGGGTCATTACCAAGAGGTACACAGGAGGGGTCTCTGAGGAGTATCCAGAAAGCCCACCAACAGGACTAAAACCATGCCAGTGACACAAAAGAGTGAAGAGGGGCCAGGAGATTTCTAAGGCAGCTTATGTGAGGCATCCAGAATTCACACCCCTTTCAACCCTTGAAGCCCCAGAAAACCAATGGATGGTCAATAGTGCTTTTGTGGCAAAAAGTGCCCCTGACATTCATTGAAGGCTCCAGAAACTTCAGGGCTTTGCTGGAATGCACACTACTCAACTCTTGGGAGTGGCAAACAGTGTCTATGTTAACCAAGGCCACACAGAGAAAAGAGAGACAGACTGCCAAAGCAAATGTCAAGCAGCTTTGCTGGCATCTGCCATTACACAGATGCCTTCACTCTCTCAAAACAAATTCACCAACAGAAGCAGAGGGCCACCTAATCAAAAATCAGGGCCATTGAAAAAATGATCAATGCACCTATTGAGAATAGATAGGCCACTGGAAAAACAAATGCACCACCATGATCCACAAGCCTCAAGATGCAATTTCAGGCCGGCGCCGCGGCTCACTAGGCTAATCCTCCGCCTTGCGGCGCCGGCACACCGGGTTCTAGTCCCGGTCGGGGCGCTGGATTCTGTCCCAGTTGCCCCTCTTCCAGGCCAGCTCTCTTCTGTGGCCAGGGAGTGCAGTGGAGGATGGCTCAAGTGCTTGGGCCCTGCACCCCATGGGAGACCAGGAGACGCACCTGGCTCCTGCCATTGGATCAGCGCGGTGTGCCGGCCGTGGCAGCCATTGGAGGGTGAACCAACGGCAAAGGAAGACCTTTCTCTCTGTCTCTCTCTCTCACTGTCCACTCTGCCTGTCAAAAAAAAAAAAAAGATGCAATTTCAAGCCAAAGCCAAAGAACTGATGCTCATCACTTTTTTGTCAAAGAAGACAGACACACCAGGTTAGTTCGCCATTGGCTCCCATGAACCTATGATTTCCATGGAAGCAGGGGACAAATCTCTAAAGTTTGTGGTAGACACTGGAGCTGAACATTTGGTCATGACTCAACCTATAGCCCCTTTAGGAAAAAAAAGACTGCTGTCTTCATGAGGGTTAAGAGGATTCAAGCTGAAAAACCATTCTTCTAAACATGAGTCTGTACTCCAGGTGCTCACCAGATTGATCACAAGTGTCTCCACATTGCTGAATGCCCAGTGCCACTCTTAGGATGAAATGTCCTCAGAAATATTGGGGCCCAGACCATTTTCTGCTCCACAGGACTCTACAATTTAACTCTGCCTGGCAACCCAACTGATGGCCATGTACCCTCTTTCATCTTGATGGTATCAGTTGGACACAAATATGAATATGAGAGGGACCGCTCAGATTAACTCAGAAGATTTTCTGTATTTCCTCAGATCTGGGCTGAAATAACCCAGTAGGCCTGATCAAAAACCATGCACCTCTGGTAATGACTTCAAGCTTGGGGCAGCTCCAACTCAACAATGACAATAACCTCTGCCTCAGGATACTCAACTGGGAATAAAACAACACATCACTTACCTGCACGAGGCAGGTATCCTAACTGAGTGTGTGTTCCAGTGGATCACTCCACTGCTGCCAGTCAAGAAACTAGGAGGAGCAGGATATCAACCAGTCCAAGATCTGCAGGCCATAAACAGGGGTACAGTACCATTACACCCTGTGATTCCCAACCCATACACTATCCAGATTCTGCCAAGGACTTCCTGGTACACCTGCCTATACTTGAAGGATGCTTTCTTCTGCCTGAGAGTGACTCCCTCAGTCAGCTGCCATTTACCTTTGAAAGGGAGGACCAGACATGGGCAGGAAAACACAGCTGACCTGGACAAGGCTACTGCAGGAATCCAAAAACTCTCACTCTGTTTGAGGAATCCTTGGCAACAGATATGGAAAAATTTCCTGTGGATTCACTAAATTGCATTAGTCTACAACATGTCAGTGACCTCCTACTGACAGCAGAAAGGCAGGCCAACTGTGACTGGGGGACATGGGTACCCCTGACTCTACTACAAGAGCAAGATATGAAGTATAATGGAAAAAGGTCCAGATCACCAAGAAAACTGTCAAATATCTAGGGTTCAGGATCTCTCAAGGAATTTGGGCCCTGGGGCCTGAAATAAAATTGGTGGTGTGCAACATTCCAGGACCCAAGACCCAGACACAAGTCCATGGGTTCTGTGGAACAGCTGGTTACCACATTCTACCATCATGTAGAATGTCAGGAATTCAGGGCCGGTGCCGCGGCTCAATAGGCTAATCCTCCGCCTAGTGGCGCTGGCACACTGGGTTCTAGTCCTGGTCGGGGTGCCGGATTCTGTCCTGGTTGCCCCTCTTCCAGGCCAGCTCTCTGCTATGGCCCGGGAGTGCAGTGGAGGATGGCCCAAGTCCTTGGGCCCTGCACCCCATGGGAGACCAGGATAAGCACCTGGCTCCTGCCTTCGGATCAGCGTGGTGCGCCAGCCGCAGCACACCAGCTGCAGCGGCCATTGGAGGGTGAACCAACGGCAAAGGAAGACCTTTCTCTCTGTCTCTCTCTCTCACTGTCCACTGTCCACTCTGACTGTAAAAAAAAAAAAAAAGAATGTCAGGAATTCAGGAATTCAATGCAGAATGTGATAAAATAATCTAAATGTGTTCTAAAGTTATGATAAAATTTCACTGAAGGAGGTAGGAATGGTGCTAATAACTTATGTAATTACAAAAGTGTTGTGGTACAGCAGGTTAAGCTCTCACCTGTTATGCTGGAATCACATGTGAGCACTGGTTCATGTCCTGGCTACTCTATTCCTAATCTATCTCCCTATTAATGGCCTGGGAAAAGCAGTGGAAGATGGATGAAGTGTTTAGGCTCCTGCCAACCATGTTGGAAACCTGAATGAAGCTCCTGGCTCCCGATTTTCACATGGTCCAGCCCTGGCATACAATCATCTGTGGAGTGAACCAGCAGGGGAAACTCTTTCCTCAGTTCTGATTTTCAAATAAGTAAATAAATCTTATAAAAAAGAATGTGACTGCAGTCTGGCAAACTAAGGCAATGGCATTGTGCCCTGTGTTAGGAAGAATTTCCCACCACAGGTGGGGGTTCATAATTTTGACATGGTTAATTTTGTGTACTAAAGTGGAGTAAGTGGAATGAGAGAGATTTGTCACTATTGGAGTGGGACTTTATAAAACAAGAAAATCACCCAGAATGGTATATATGTTGAAAATCAGAGTTGAAGACATCAGTGTGAACCCATGATCAGTTAATCATAGATGCAGAATGTTAGAGACACATTTATAGATCCATGACATTCATAGGTTTCCTTGTTATCAGCCTAAAAGAGCAGCAGAAACCCCAATGTGAAGAAGCATGCCCAGCTGAATTGTCTTTATTTGGAGCTGACTACCTCTTTTGGAATCATTTCACATCAATTTTGAAACCAAATGAGGCACAAGGGGCTCATGACTGAAAAAGTCACTGATACTACTCAGAAACTTGCAAGGGTAGATAATCTCAGGATCAGGACAAAGCTAGAGATAGCCTTTATGCCCAAAAGATGCAGATAAGTACTATTGAAGAATTTGCAACAGTTCTTAGACATGTATTACAATTCTACATTTTTACATAAATAAATCTACACAAATTTTACAATTTTACATTAGGTAAATATGCAGAAAACCCAAGAGCAACTTCTAGAGGTAAAAAGCACAATCTCTGTAATTAATAATTTCTCCAATGGAAGTCGGACAGATGAGACATTTCAGAAGAGTAGATAAATGGACATGAATATAAAGCAACATAATCCATCACAACAAAAGTTGGGGAGAAGAAAAGACCAAAAAGGGTGAACAGAGGATAGAGCATCAGTCCAATTATATGTTTAAGTAGCGTGTCTCAAATGGTTAGGTGGAAGTTTGGGGAAATTATGGCCAAAGTTTTCAAATTTCACAAAAATACAAATCTATAATATCGAGGCAATCATTGCATTCTAAGCCCATGAGGGGAAAAACTCAATATACCAAGGGAGATCATAATAAAATTTCATAAACCCAGAAATAAAGTTAAAACCTGAAAACACTACAGAAGAAAAAGGTGTCCTATTCACAGAGGATTATACAAGGATAACAGATGTGTTATTGGTATAAATGCAAATTGTATGACACTGACAAAGAAACATCCTTCAAGTATTGAATAAGCTCTTTCTTTTCAAAGAGGCAGACACACAGTTATGCAGATCCTTGTGAAGACACTAGTGGGAAGAAAATCACTCTTGAGGTCAAGTCCAGTGACACCACTGAAATTGTCAAAGCCAAAATTCAAGACAAAGAGGGTGTCCCCTCTGACCAACAGTAACTGACATTTGTGAGCAAACAACTAGATGACAGTGACACTGCCAGATTACAACATCCAGAAAGAGTCTTCCTGCACTTAGTGTTCTGCCTGTGAGGTGCCATCACTGAACCCTCCCTCTAACAGCTTGCCCAGAAATACAACTCTGACAAGAAGAGGCACCACAAGGGGTACACTCACCTGCTCCTTCATGCTATCAGCTGCCATAAGAATAAATACAGCCACCAACTTCTGCCCCAAGAAGTTCAAATAAGGCCTTGCCCTCACAGGTTGGCCCCTTGCCCAAGCCCAGTTGCCTCACAGCAATAAAGTGGCCCTTTCATTGAAAAATAAGCAGTATTAAATGAATGCTGTATGCACAAAACATTTTTCACATCGCAAACTGTTTTTCAAAACCAAATAAATAGATGCTCATGTTATATTTTATGTGATTATGTAGGCAAAACTGAGTAACACGGTATAAGCCATAACACAGTGGTAAGCAGATATAAGAATATTTGGTGGATAAATACTCCACTACATTTTAAAAAGTAAAGTAAAGAAAATTTTCCAATATCTTGAATCAAGTAATAATCAAGTCACTTTGGAAAGTAATCTTAAAGGAATCGTCATAGCATCTTAAGCTACAAATTAGAAAATTTATAAAACCAAAGGTTAATATACATTTCATAAAATATATATTAAAATTAGTTAGAAGACAATTTGGTGAAAATAGTTACTTACAATTAAATTTGAAATGAAAGTAAAATGTAAAAATCAATGAATGTAAAACAAATAAAAGCATTCCTCCTGTTGGAATAAGTTTTAGGGAAAGTACCTAGAGGTACACTTGGAAAAATTCAGGGAATGATAATTGTTGAGTCATAACTATCAAGACTTTGCAATTGTGAAAGATGAAACTTACCCTAGATGAAGCAGAGATACCATGTACATTAATGCCACCAGCATAACTTTCCAAATTTAGAGTGACCTGATGACAACACAATAAAAAGTAAACCAAGTTAGCCATAGGTTTATAATCCTAGGACTCACTTAAACTATGATGTGGAATTGTGTGTGTGTGGGGGGGTGGGTAAAGAGAGAAAGACTAGATAGTTGTAAATTGAAAGCTACAAAACGAAAATGGAGGTTTATGATATAAAATATATTTCTAATACTATAAGTAAAACTGAGTAACTTGTTAGGAATAATAAAAGAATAAAAAGCAGATATAAATACATTTGGTGAAAGAGTTTATTACAACAAAGTTTGATTTTTAATGGAGTGTCTTAAATGATAGGTCATTCCATTGTACACAGTATATTACAGGAATTATGGCAGTGTCTAGAAATACATAATAGGAAATTTCATACACCAATGTTAAAAACATAAAGGTAAAATATGTTGCCTGGAAAGGGAGAATGTAGACAACTGACTTAACACCCTGAACAACTGTAAACATGAAATGCTCAGGAGAACTTACAGAACTTGAGCAAGCTGATGGTTTCACAATAAAAATGCAAGTCAAGATTGGCACAGGCTCCTAGTATGACCATCTGCTCACTAGGATGTTAGTGATACACACAGGTCATATTAATAGATTTAAAGACAAAACCAAAATAAAAATGGAAGCATGTGTTATAAAATGAGATGGGATGTGATTACTCTGAGAAGTAATGAGTAATTTTAAATGGGCTATGAAAAGCCAGCATAGGGAATTTTCTGAATAAGGAGTTCATTATAATTTCATCAATGTTGGAAACTATTTTTAAAAATCCTAGAAAAATAAAAAAACAAGGAGCATGCAATTTTCTACAATATATGAAAGTTTAGATTAATATATGTAGAAATATAGTATAGAAACTTTCAAAATCTAAGGCAAATTTAGAGTCCCACTAACATCCAAAAAGAGTAGAAACATGTTATCTGCAGTGGACTAACATGTCTCTGAGAAACAGTGTACATGACAGTTGCCAGGAAACATACAACATTTTGAGTAAGTTGATTAATTCACAATCAAAATGTGAATCAAGCTGGCTACAGATTCATAGTTTTTGAGTTGGCTCCAACTAAGATATTGAAAGCATGCATGGTGTTGGTGTAGTGGTAAAGCTGCCACCTGCAGTGCTGGTATCCCATATGGACACCGGTAAAAGTCCCCGCTGCTCCACTTCCAAATCAGCTCTCTGCTATGGCCTGGGAAAGCAGTGAAAGATGGCCCAAGTCTTTGGGCCACTGCACCCACATGGAAAGACCTAGAGGAGGCTCCTGGCTCCAATTTGGCACAGCTCCATCCATTGTGGCCAATTGGGGAGTGAACCAGAAAATGGAAGATCTCTCTCTCTCTCTCTGCCTCTCCTTCTCTCTCTGCATTATTCTGACTTTCAAATAAATAAATCTTAAAAAATATGCATGGGCAATAATCATAATTTCAAAAAATGATAAAGATTTATAAAGCAATGTAACTCTGAATGATCTATTATTACCATAAGAAAAATGAATATTTTGTTTTGGAAAAATAATAGAAAAATGCATGAATATAGTCAGAGCACTTGAAGAATAGACAATTGCATTAAAAATGAATATAAAAGTTTTTCACAAAGTTATAACAAAGACCATACCATCTACTACAAAGTTAAAATAAAGATGCCAGGGGGAGGTGTTGAGTCGCAGTGGATTCAGCCACCGCTGGGCATGTCCTCATCCTACATTGCAGTGCCTGGGCAGAGTGCTGTCTTCCTGTCCATGTACTTTGTAGGTAGCAGACTCTGCTCAAGTCCCTTCCTGACTCAGAGACTTTGTTTCTCTAACTACTACAACCTTGCATCTAAATATAATGAAGGGAAAAGAGAACAGAGGGAACCCAGGGCTAATTATGGTGGATAAATAATAATGAGAGGAGGAGATGCAGCTGCATCGGCACAGAAAAGGGCTTTGGAGACTTTATCCATCCCATTCCGCTCTGTCATATGAGGGAGAGCTGGGGATGGAGCAAGTTCTGTTATTTGGAGACAATATGTGTGTTTTTATTATTATTTTTAAAAAAGCCACCAAATAATCAACCAAGATTCACTGTAAGGCCTCCATGGAATACTTCTCAGGAGAAGAGTTTCAGAAACTTCTGGGGCCCTAATGAATACCACAGTACATGCTGAAGTCCTTAGACCATGTTTCACCATGCAGACACCACAGCTCCCTGGCCCACAGAGCCTGGGCTTGGGAAATGCTCCCCAACACTTAACAGCCTTGAAAAGGAGGTAGGAAATACTATGGACACCAAAGATCATTGCGGAAGTACTCAGGTGTCCAGGGAAAAACTAGGCCCTGGGGCAGGAGTCTGCTTATAAACATTCCTGGGGACACCAACGCCTATGCCCTCACCACCCCCAGCAGGCCCTCCCTGATCCCTACACATTATGTGCTCCTCCCTTTCCCATATACCACCTGCACCTTCCCAAGCCCCCAACACCCCGAGGTCATGTGGTCTGACCACTACCTCACCTCTGGTCAAACTCTCCTATCCCTCACACTCATCCCCCACCCTCAACCAAAAATATTTAATGGAGTCGCTGGTCCTGAGGCATAGTGGGTTATACCACTGCATGAATTGACAGTATCCCAATGGGCACCAATAAAGTCCTGGCTGTTCCACTTCTAATTCAGCTTCCTGCTAATGCACCCGGGAAAAAATCAGAAGATGACCCAAGCACCTGGGCTCCTGAACCCACATGGGAGACTCGGAAGAAGGTCTTGGCTCCTGACTTCAGCCTGCCCCAGCCTCAGCCATTTTGGCCGTTTGGGGAGTTAACCAGCAGACTGAAGATCTCTCTAACTCCACTTTCCAATAAATAAATATTAAAAAATACAGACTGGATATTGACCCAGGGCTGAGTCCACAGGACAACCTCAGATACAGGGATGAAGGGCATGGTGGGGTCACAGACCCTCCCACTCCTGGTTCTGGGCAAAGAACTCTCTCACAACCTCACAAGCTACAGAGACACAGTGAGGTCACCAACACCTCTGAAAGCACTTTCAAGCCTCACAGGGGCAGATGTTTAGGGGTGGGGAGGGTCCTTGGCTGGCAAATATATGGTGACCCTCCATGGCCTTGCCTCTGCTGGCTGCTCCTGGCACTCTTTGTGTCCATTCCTAAAACAATCGATGTCCAGCCATGCTTCTTCCCAGCTTTGTTGTACATGGCAGGCAACACTGAGCAAGCAAAGGCCAGGATCACTTCTGCATGACAATTGCCAAGAGGTAGAAGGAGCAAGTAGGGCAGGCACAGCACCAGGACCACAGGGCATAGTGCCAAGTAGTACAGCAGTTCAGCTATCCAGAGTCCAGCCACTGGCCACTGGCATGTAGGGCCAAGCCAAGCTAGACCAGATACACTGTAGCCACCAGGGACTGTTCCTGTTCAGTCCAGTCCCTCATTAACCATGCAGATATTTCTTCATTTACACAAGACAAACGCAGAGGCATGAAAAGGAATATCCGTGACTGTGTAGGTAGTAAATAGTGAGAAGCCCCCCCCCCCACATCACAGGAGCTTGTGCCCCTGCTCTGGAGATGGAGAGGAGAAGAGAGACTCAGAAAGAACATGGAGTAGATGAGTAAGATTAAGGTTAGGTCTGTGCAGTCAGGGCAAAGGGATGGGCTGTGTTCTGGATTTGCTATCCCTTCATGGTGTTCTTATGCTAGAGATGCAATCCAGAAGTGGGGCCTGGTGACCTCATCACTGCCTCACTCTCCCCAGCAAAAGCAATTCTCCTGAAAGCCCAGAGTAGTGTCTCTGCCACTACAGCCTCAGAGAACTTGTACAGTAACTGCTTATCCCCCAACACCATCAACCCGATGTCTGCCAGGCTGCCCATGACCTGGATGGGCTCAGCTGATTGTTAGGACATGGGGTCCTAAATGGTACTTGTTTTTATAAAGACGCTTCCCAAAGTACAAAATACTACCCCCTACTCAGAGCTTTTCACACCTGAGAAGGATTTCTCAAAAATATCACAGATGAGGAGCTGGCACTGTGGTGCAGTGGGTTAACACCCTGGCCTGAAGCACTGGCATCCCATGTGGGCACTAGTTGGAGACCTGGCTGCTCCACTTCCTATCCAGCTCTCTGATATGGCCCGGGAAAGCAGTAGAGGATGGCCTAAGTCCTTGGGCCCTTGTTCCCACGTGGGAGACCAGGAAGAAGCTCCTGACTCCTGGCTTCAGATTGGTGTAACTCAGGCTGTTGCGGCCATCTGGGGAGTGAACCAGCAGATGGAAGACCTCTCTCTCTCCTTCTGTAACTCTCACTTTCAAATAAATAAATAAATATTTTTAAAAAATCACAGATGAAATCAAAGCAGGTATTTTGAGAATGCTGTGAGCCACTGGGTTTTATGCATACTGGAGAATCTGCCTGATCATGGGGAAGGTCATGCAAAAGAGGGCCAAGCAAACCACTTAGGACCTGTGCCCTGTGTCCATCCCTGGGGTGAGTCAGAATGCAGGGCCAGTCATGGGCAGCTTTGGGCCCCTTTCACCTAGAGTGAATATGCACTCCAGGCACTCCAATGTAGGCTAAGTGGATAGACTGTAAGTTGAGCCAAAGGTTGTGTCACCCAGGCAGGAATTTGGACAAAGGGGGTGGCCTAAAGAGAATTATCAGGTAATGTATATAATAGGAGCCAGTGTATCATGTAGGTAATAAATGCCTAGATTATAGCTCAAGTTGCAGACAATGCCTGTCTTCCTTTTTATTATTATGTTTCTTTACTGAGGAAATCTTTATTTTAAAGGCACTGAGAAACTTACCTGTAGGCATTTTATAAGTAAGACACAAATGGACTATTTATAATTGGTCCATAAATTTTAGGAGCTATGGAAACAGCTCAATGAGTGACAATGAAATGAAATTACTTCAGAATCCTCCATGAACTGCTTCTAACAAAACACTTCTCCCACTTTCCGGGGGAAATAAGTCAGCCCTGTAGAGACTTCAATTTTTTCATACATTCCAAAACCTTCTGTGACAATCACTCGTGATGCCAATGTGGATGGACAGGCAAGCTGACTGGAGTCATCGACCAGGAGAGATGATATTTCACTAAAACTGTGATATTTCATTCTACCAAAAAACCAAACTGAGTCACAAAGAACTCCATCTTATCAGTCCACAGGTTTAAGCCAATGGTGTAATAACCTAGGTCTGCAGGTCTCTGTTTCCAGTGTGTGCACCTGTGGACCTGTCTGCCTAGGGAAGAAGAGTGTGAGCAGGGGTTGGCTGCACCAGGATAAGTGGTCAGTGTTTCAATTACAAAATTGATTTTAGTGACCTCAAATTCAGTCATGAAACTTCCAGTCTAAGCAAGGGAAACACAGACACATGTACCTCTCTCCCAACTTTTGACAAAATTCCAAAAACAATTGCTCATTTAGGAATTTTGGAGAGAGGGGAGAGAAAGGGGGGGGGAAGGGGGAGGAAAGAGATGGAGAGAGAGAGATAGAGAGAGAGAGGCCAAGAGAGGTCTTCCCTCTCCTGGTTCACTCCCCAAATGTCCACAATGGCCAAGATTGGCCCAGGCCAAAGTTAGGAGCCAGGGTCTTCCTCCATGTCTCCCACATTGATGCAGAGGCCCAAGCATGTCCCTAGGCACAGGGAGCTAGATTGGAAGAGGGGTCGCTGGGAATAGAACCAGTGCCCGTATGGGGTGTCAGCACTGCAGGTGGTTACTTAACCCATTTTGCAACAGCCCTGGCCTCTCATTTGAACACGTTCTAATCTCTCTTGTTGCCTCCCCAAACTTTTTCCCCCTCACTCCCAGCCCATATCACCAACGCTTCTGTTGCTGCAGCTCTCTTCCTTTGGAAACACTCTTGATGACTGCCGCTAATTATGTGAGAAATGTTACTCAATTCAAATGGTTCTGTAAACAGGGCCTGAGTGTCATCTAAGGGGGATACATATGCATTTCCATAAAACAGACCCATAAAGATTCTGAAATGTTGCCATATCATAAGAGCCAAAAAGAAGCTGCAGCTGGTTTTTTCTAGTGCCTCCTCAGTCCTTTCCTACAAAAAACTATTTGTTTTCTAATCACTCAAAATCAAAAGCATCAATGCTACCCTTACACTTCTCTAAAGGCTGCTCCAGCACCCAAAGAAAGAAAATAGCAAGGAACACAAACTCAGGATGCCTAGAGGGTGATAGTCTCCTCATCACTTTGCACTTTTGTTTCTGGTTAAAGATTATTCAAAAAGGAAGCTGGATACTGCAATTGTTAGCAATACCCTCAATCACAGACACCCCCAAAGGCAGCACATTTGTGCAGCAGAAGGGAAAACAGAGCACTCAATAAAAAAGAATATTTTGACAAGAGGAAAGGATGCCAATTCATATGCACACAAACTGAAACAAAGAGCTTTCCCCACACTTCTGATCAGGATCTCATCAATTTCCAGGTCAAAGTCCCCTTACACTTTGGAAGGCAGACTCATTGAATTTTTCTCCACCCTGGTGTACCTCTGTGTGAAGGATGCATCTCCATGGGGGACTGCACCACCACAAACCAGGGAGAACATAGTTATGGTTTTGACAGTCTGAAAAGAATGGATATCCACATCTATTGGTTCTGACTTGGCTAACAAGTTTCCTTCTGCTCCAGGAACCTGGTGCAAGTTTGGGGTAAAAAGATAGAAACACAAAGAAAAGCTGGATCTGTTTGGTGAAAAGAAAGGAATCTTGATATCTGGTTAGTATTGTGTTTAGAGAGTTAGTATTTAGTTAGTATTTAGAGAGGATTTCACTTTCCACTTATATTTGAAGAAATAAATGGGTACAATCAGCCATATCCTAACCCAGGACAGCTTTAGTCAGAGGATAGATTATAGCTAGCCTGGATCATTTATGCATCACTCAGTAAATGACAATCAAAATGAAATAGAATACTCTAAAACAATGTCAAACCTGTTCAGTATATATTTCTAAGAAGAATAATCAGAACATTCATCAGTCAGCAGAAAGAGAAGCAATGAAAGTGGAGTCACAGTGAGAGTAACAGAGAAATGATAGTGGCTGTGTCACCCCTCAGCAGCTTTCGACCTTAAATGGTCCCCAGCATACAGACACTGACAGAAAAGACACTCAGGACATATTTCCAAACCGAAGATGAGAGATTGCATGGCGGGTTGATCTTATGATGATTTTACTGAAAAATTTTGCATTTAGGCAGATATGTTTTAATATGGCAAAGTTAACCCAGTGCCTAATTCATGGAGACAGCCTGAAGAAGCACTGCTGACAAGGGAGAGAGCTGCAATATCTCTATAACTCTTCTTAGCATCACAAACAGAAGAGAAAAAGTGTACTCATGTCAGTGGTTATAAAGTAGATGGAAGCACAAACATTTCAGAAAAGAGCAGAGCAAAACTCAGGTACAGATTTCTTAAGAAAGTAAATTAAGAAATGAAAGGTTCCAAGATGGCAGAGCAGGGAGGGAGCTTACTGCTCTAGCCTAGGAGAAGATAGTTTTAAAAAAGTGGAGATAGTGTTGTCTCAGGGAAGAATTAGGGGAAAACAGCAAAGGAAACTCTACCAAAATTAGAGGGACATGGAGGGCATGGACGCCCATGGCTCAGGACTCCAACAGCTGAGAGCCTATGCACCAGCTCTAGAAAGAGAGGTGAGACAGACAACAGTATCCCAGCCACTGGCAAAAAAGCAGCAAAAAGAACATAGAGAGAACAAGGCTTGCAGCCTGAGGTGGGGTGGGTGGGGGAGTGTACCAGCTAAACTATAAGAGAAAAAAAAGTATGGGACGGACACGTTTCTCTCTCTGATCCCTTTACAAAGGTGTACTGTAACAAGCCAATAGAGCAGGTGCCATTTTCGACATACGTGACAGCTGTGCTAACTCGTCTGCACCCGGCAATCAGCTGAGCAGAGACTCCTGACTCTGGTGGGGAGAAATAACAGAGGGCTATGAGCTTGAGATTGTAGAAGCTTCCAAATTGGGACTGTGAAAACAATTGGGGGTGTGTGGAAGAACTCACAGTGTGGCTGGGATTTTGAGCAGTATCAGTGGGAGATGCCACAAGCTTGGGGGTTCCTGGTACGTGGTGAGAGACATTGCTGGGGAATCAGCTTACACTGAGGACAGAAAAGATCCATTGTGTGGTCCTTGGGACAGAGCAGATGAATATTATACCTACTGGGGCTAGCATTCATGCACTGGTCTCCATTGAGGAGAAGAGCTCAGCTAAGCAGATTATACTTCCCATCTAATAAAAAAGAGAGAAGATTTACCACACCAAACCTGGGTTTGTCACTGTAGGCATACCCTTAACCCTGGAGAACTGAACAGCGCTCTCTGGCCACACCCACTACAAGCATATAGAGATTCACTGAAGGCAGACACTCCACTGATCTACAGAGTCATAGTACAATGCTAAAAGCTGCCACAGCAAAAATAAATAAATAAATAAACAAACAAACAAAAAAAGAAGAAACCAACATCATCTCTCTAAATACTAGATTATGAATATGGTAAGATAGAAGAAATGCAAGAAATGGAACTCAAAAAATGATCATAGCATTACATAAAAGTAACCAAAAACAAACACACAAACTACTGAAATCCATGCAGGACATGAAAGAAAATCTGTCTCATGAAATTGAGATCTTAAAGAAGAATCAAAATGAAATGAAGAATTCAACAGAATGTGAAATTGAGATCTTTTAGAGAAATCAAAATGAAATGAAGAATTCAACAGAACAAGTAAAAACTTCAGTGGAGAGCCTTAAAAACAGAATCAGTGAGGCAGAGGAGAGAATATTGGACACATAAAACCTACCTAAATTGAGCCAAGAAGACACAGAAAACCTAATAAGACCCATAAACAAGACAGAAATTGAATCATTAATAAAGACAGTCATAACAAAGAAAAGCTCAGGAACATTCACTCTTGAATTATAACAGACATGTTAAGAAGAATTAACTCCAGTACTTCTCCAGCTTTTCAAAAACAATTGAAAGAGAGGAAATCCTCCCAAGTTCTTCCTACAAAGCCAGCATCACCTTAATTCCTAAGCCTGAGAAAGATGCAACAGTGAAAGAGAATTATAGACCAATTTCCCTAATGAACATAGATGCAAATATCCTCAACCAAATTACAGCTAATAGATTCTGAAACACATCAGAAAGATCATCTAAGCATGAAAACTCTAACAAATTGGTTATAGAAGAAACGTTCATCAACACAATCAAGGCAATTTATGAAAAACCCATGGACAGCGTCATACTGAGTGGAGAAACGTTGGAAACATTCGCACTAAGATCTGGTACTAGACAGGGAGGCCCACTCTCAACATTGCTATTCAATATAGTACTGGAAGTTTTAGCCAGGGCCATTAGGCCAGAAAAAGAAATCAAAGTGATACAAATTGGAAAGGAAGAAGTCAAACTATCCCTATTTGCAGATGACATGGTTCTATATATAGGGGATCCAAAAGACTCTACCAAGAAGAATTTGGTAAAGTAGCAGGATATAAAGTCAATACAAAAAAATCATTAGCCTCTGTAGACACAGACAACGCCACAGCTAAGAACTTCTGAAATAAATCCCATTCACAATAGCTACATAAAAATCAAATACCTTGAAATAAACTTAACCAAGGATATCAAAGATCTCTACAATGAAAATTACGAAACTTTAAAGCAAGAAATTGAGAAGATACAAAGAATAGAAAATCTTCCATGTTCATGGAATGGAAGAATCAATATTGTCAAAATGTACATATTTCAAAATGCAATTTACAGAATCAAAGAGGTACAAATTAAAATACCAAAGACATTCTTTACATATCTGGAAAAAAATGATGCTGAAATTAATATTAGGCACAGGAGACATCAAATAGCTAAAGGAATCTTATATAACAAAAAGAAAGCTGGAGGCCTCACAATACCAGATTTCAAGACATACTACAGGGCAGTTGTACTCAAAACAGTCTGGTACTGGTACAAAAATAGATTGCTAAACCAATGGAACAGAACAGAAACACCAGAAATCAATCCAAACATCTACAACCAACTTATATTTGATCAAGGAACTAAAACCAATTCTTGGATCAAGGACAGTTTAATCAACAAATGGTGCTGGGCAAACTGGATTTAAACATGCAGAGGTATGAAGCAAGACCCCTACCTTACACCTTACACAAAAAATCCACTCAACAAAGATCTAAATCTATGACCTGACACCATCAAATTATTAGAGAACATCTGAGAAACCCTGCAAGATATTGGCACAAGCAAAGACTGCTTGGAAAAGACTCCAGAAAAAGGCACACTAATCCACTGTTTGTAGGAATGCAAACTGGTAAAACTGTTATGGAGACACTTTGGAGATAACTCAGAAATCTGAATATAGCCCTACCATACGACCCAGCCATCCCACTCCTCAGAATTTATCCAAGGGAATCTAAATTGGCAAATCAAAGAGCTATCTGCACCTCAATGTTTATTGAAGCTCAATCAGAATACCTAAGACATGCAATCACCCTAAATGCCCATCAATGGAAGACTGGATAAAGAAATTATGGTATATGTACTTTATGGAATACTACACAGTGGTAAATAAAAATGAAATCCAGTCATTTGCAACAAAATGGAGGAATCTGAAAAACATTATGCTGAGTGAAATAAGGCAGTCACAAAGGGACAAATATCATATGTTCTCCCTGATCTGAGACAACTAACTGAGCACCTAAAAATAAACCTGAGAAGAATAACTCGATCAGCCCTTGTCCTGACTGTTGAGGAGCAGCTTACAATTTTATTCTTTTTAGTATTTTCTTTTTCTACTTAATACCATTGGTTGAACTGTTTACTTAGCAGAGTTATTCTCAGGTCTTTAAATCCAGTTGAAAATCCATCCCTTTTAAAAATAAGAGTGGGAATAAGAGAGGGAGATGTACGGTTTGGCACACGTTCCCTATGACTTACCCATATGGGTAAGTATGTCTGTGTGGGTGCAAATTGTTAAAATCTTTACTTAGTATAGGGTTGATCCTCTGTATATAATGATAATTAAAAATGAATCTTAATGAAGAATGGAATAAGAGACCAAGTAGCAGGTGGGATGGTTTGGGGGTGGGAGGACAGGTATGGAGGGAAGAACTGCTATAATCCAAAAGTTATACTTACAAAATCTGTATTTATTAAATAAAAGCTTTCTATAAAAATCATTGAGGCTCAAAATGTCGATTTCACCTCGATTTATTACATTTTAGATGCTCTATTACTTACCACATATCAGGGAAAAATATTGTATTTATCTGATTTGGACTGGCTTATTTTACTAAGTGTACTGGTTTCCAGTTGCATCCATTTTGTTGTTTTACAGAGAATATAGCCTTGTCAACATGTTAGAAAATAATTTGTAAATGGTTAGGAGTAAAAATCTGACTAGAGATTAAAATCTACTATATGTTGGACATCAAATTCCCAAAACCAAATATTACATAAAATAGGGACTCTTACTTAAAACAAGCAAATTGAATCACAATATGAAAACTACCAACCAACCAATTAAAACCTTACAGAAGCAAAACATTTGTAAAGAAATACAAAATATTCCAGGCCCAGTGCTCTGGCATAGGGGATAAAGCTATTGCCTGTGGTGCCAGCTTCCCATATGAGTGCTGATTTGAGTCCTGGCTGCCCTACTCCTGATCCAGCTCTCTGCTGATGGCCTGGGAAAGTAGGAAAGATGGTCCAAGTGCTAGGGTCCCTGCACCAGCATGGGGGAGCTGGAGAAAGCTCCTGGCTCCAGGCTTCAGATCAGCTCTCTCTCTCTCTCTCTTTCTCTCTGCCTCTGCTTCTCTGTAACTCTGCCTTTCAAAAAAAATCTTTTGCAATAAAAGAAATACAAAATATTCCAAACACATCTATGTTTCCCAGATGTACCAAGGTAGAAATAAGCAGAGAATATTTTCAAATATTTGGAAACCCAGCATTACACTAATGATGATGCAAGTTGACCAGAACTTCAAATATGCATGAAGCATAAGCCTCTCATTCATAAACAGATGCATATATCCTTAGTATTCTTATAATAAATTAAATCAGATATGAAAATACAATAACAAGTGAGTTATAAGAAAAAAGGCAAGAGGCGGTTAACATTTTAAACAATCCATTTAAATTTTCCAAGTAAGTGAAAAATTCAAGAAGAAAAATCCCATGACCATTTAGATTGAATGTTGAAAAGCATTTAAAAAATCAGCATGAAATTTAAAAAATAAAAAACTGTTAGCAACATAGTAAGAATGTGGCTTCCTTACTCTGTTCAAGATTGTTTAAAAAGGATCCTATAACAAACAA